>NC_092818.1:102846712-103589212 GCF_023375885.2 Dermacentor andersoni
ATATACGAACGCTCTTTTATTCGGTGATGTCATGTGACCATCGCGCTCACGTGCTCTCGTTGAAACCACGTTGCACAAAGTAACGTTTGAAGTATCCCGGCGTGGAGACGCACATTATTGCGCAAGATACTCAAGTGTTTTCAGGTTTCTCCTGAGCAATCTAAGCGGCAGCTTATGGTTATCTCTTTTGAGATACTTACTTCACAAGTACAATCGAAAGTTATGTCGCATAGCGGCGCTTGAAGGTGATGGTGGTGGTCAGTGGTGGTAGTGTTTAAAATGTTTTATATTTTACGTAGAGGTATCAGCTGCCCTATATGATAGGTAGTTGTTGTAGTTGTAGCCTGTGACACGTGTGGCTCCTAACCCACTATGTAGGATTGGCCAAGAAATGGGTGGATTATCCCAAATTATTATAGTGCATAAATTTCCTAATATCTATGGAAATAGCATTGAAGAGCGTAGAATTACCTGTTAAAATAAAATCAGGAAGGCCATACTGTACTCTAGCAGCCATCGTCATATTCCTCGGCGGCCTTTTATATATGGTGCGCTCCGGCCCTTGTGCCTCGTTCTGCGAAGTGCGAGATTAGAAGAAAAATGGAAGAAGAATTGAAGCTCCTGCCATCGGTCCGAATCGTCCTCGGGTCTTTCGCTCGCTGACTCGCATAACGTTGTAGGGAGCGAGGTTGGGTCCACTACAACAATGTGCGAGTTGATGTGTCTTCGAATTGAAAAAAAGAAGAAAACCATCTTATGCCGAAAGGTACACTTAAAAAAAGAGAGCGCCATTCTCATTTCGGTTTTCAAGCGTTTGCGGAACCAAATGCCACGGTAATGAAGTTTATGGGCAAAGACAGGTGGACCCAGGAAGGGTGAAATGACAAAGTAAAAGCTCTAAAAATTCGATAGAGCAGTAGCTTTCGGTAGCTTGTCTACTTTGCAATTTTCGATTGATAAACATCCAGGTCACAAGCGAGAGCAGACGACGCTGCGTGCGTGTCTCGCAGCTTTACCGCGAATAACGAAGAGGATCGGCGCCGAGCTCGTTCGCGCAAGGGCCGCCACGAGAGAGAGAGAGAGCGAGAGAGAGGGGGGGAATTGTGAAACATTTAGCGAGCATGGCTCAGCTTCCACGAGGAATGAAGGAGAAGGGGCAGTGCCTTTCTAGTCTCCACAGATGTTGGGACGTCTCTTATGCCGCCCCATGGAGAACCCATAGACAACCAGTGTTGAGGATTGGACGAGTGGGCATTCCACTGCGAGCTTGACACAGCATGATAAGGAAATGTAAGAAATAGTCGAATTTCTTAAATATAATGCACCAACTAGCCCGACAACGTACTTTAGTCAAGGGGCCCAAAAAGGAATAAAATAGCTTTGTTTTTCTTCCTTTTTGGCCTCTTGGCCGTTTCTTCCGTTTTCTCGCCCCGCTGCATCAAGTTCTTAATGCCGTACACAACCGATGACCCCAACCTCAGTGGCACGTCTGAATCGGTTTACCTGTGCACATGTCATTCACTTCACAGAGCTCTATCACTATTTCATGCATTTCGCGCTGAGGGTTCAAAACGTCCTAAACCTATACCTACGTGCATATAACTGACGCCCTACCATATTAGCTGGACTACCCTACCGTATATATATATATATATATATATATATTCCCGTATGTCATGTGGAATTATTGGCTGGGAGTTATGGTACATGCTGTTGTGATATAGCGTATGGTTTCGATATTTATTTCTTGTGAAAACCTTTGGGGACATTCAGATGATAAAACATCCATATCTTGCGTAAAACTATTACTTTTATAGCACGACTTTTTCAACAGGCACTTTATCGAGACATACTCTCGAAACAAACGGTATGCACTTAGAGCGACGTATAGGACATCAATCCCGTCCTCTTCAGCCAGGTATGAACTGCAATCGAAGAGCAGTATATTTCAACATTTATAAGCGTGCAAACAGAATAACCTTGACGAAACTGGTTCGGATCCCGCTTAATGCCTCTTCATCAGTCGAACTCAATTAAGCTGTGTCATTAGACATTAACTCCGCGTTTCGCCTGTATAATTAGAAGGATGGATATGAGTCTGAGCTCAAGCGTCTTCTGTCCAACTGTGCTCCAACTTAATGTGAGTTACAAGACGCCATGCCTTGCAGTCTGCGCCAGAGTTGCGCAGTCCCACCTCTGGAGTTCTAATGATTGCGGAATCATTCCACATATTGAAACACCCGGAATGAACTGGGAATGGAATGACGGTACCAGCCTGGTAGCTGGAATGGGAATAGAATGGGAACCCGAGATTCTGGAACGGAGTTGTAATTCAATGGGAACACGGTCGCAAAGCGCTAAATGTTGATTGCTATCAAGGCTACAAGACCGGTAGATTAGCCAATTAGACTTCGCTAGACTTGGTCAATTTATTGCATTTCTCAATTTTATATTTAATAAGGCTCTCTCAGTACCTACATGTCGGTGAGCATTTCTGTATCAGTGATTATAAACACGGAATTCCACACATTGTACACGTCTGACGACAAGAATTCTTTTTTTCGGTACACTGGTGAAGTGCGTTTAAAGACAGCAATTTTAAGTTATAACTGCTTAACATTTTGTTAAGGAACTGCGTTATTTAACTCCTAAGATTTAGTGAACTTCTTAATACTTCGTCAAGTAGTTAAGTTGCCAAGGATCATTCGATTTAGCAAGAGCATGCTTCACCTACGAGAATAATGCCGGACACAAGATGGCCACGTCGCAAACAGTGGACGCCGCCCGAGTCCAAGGGTGATTTGGAAAGCGAGCCATGTTTTTTCGCCCACTGTCGAGTATCTAAAAGGCACGATAAGGGCGGCCGGAGAGGTGTGATGAAATATTGTGCTCGTTAATACGCCATTGTAATGTGAAACAAGAACAAGCGGCAGACATCAGCGATTCCGCCGGCTCTGAACTCGTTTACTTGCGACAGCAACATCCTCCTTGAAGGCCACCGTTTCAACACTGATTGTATACTTTCTTCATAAATAATTGTGCTCAGCAATTACGAGGGACACGATGCAAGATTATTTTGTACTTTGCTTTACTCGAATAATTATTAATTAGATACAGTACAGGCAACAACAGTCTAAAAAGACGAGAAGTCACAAAGCGTGTTCGTTCTTGTGCGAAAGAAACATTACGTAACATTATTTGTTACGTTGCTAAGACTTAATTTCCTTTTATTTTGCATATTCAAGGGACACGGAAGTCAAAGTAGTAAACAGTTATAACGAAAGCCTTTGCTGGAATTGGAGGAGTGGAATGTGCAAGCTCAGCCACTCCAGGAATGGGAAGGTCCAACCCTCACCATCCTGGGGAGTTAAAAGGGTTGGGGGCTCTCCACTCTCCGGAATGGAGTGGGAATCGAACGGAAGGTTTCACTCCTCAAATATTATTTGCACCACGCTGTTCTACTACGGCGGGACCATGTCCGTGGACGTTTATTGCTCAGTTCAACCAGTTAGGCACAGCGATCGGCTATTATCCACGGGATTTTGGGAGGAGCAACCGAGACCCTGCATCGTCACTGTTCAGACAACCGGCGTTCGCTGGCACGCCTCACACACGAGAGAACGACCGAGAAACCGTGTCGCCGGCTTGGACAACAAGCGCCATCTGTGAAACGTTGCCCGTACCCTAGACCCCGAGATTGCATCAGCGCCGTTGCAATCTTGGAGGCCAAGCTCGTACGTTGCCGACGAAGCTAAGAAGTGGCGCTACTGTGACGGCTCCGACTTAGTTACGGTTATGGGGCCCAGTTGTTCCTCTACATCCTGAGAGGCATGTGGATTTAAAGGACGCAGGAAGACCGCAAGGATGAGCGTTGAACTTCCGGCTCCCTCTGTCCTTGGTATTTGGGTTACGCGCTGGTTATCGCCACGGAAGAATGCTTTGGCTGGGCGCTATGCAGTCGGTCTACTACTAAATGCACATTACCACTCCGCCCCGTAATGTGCAGTTGATCTTCAGGAACGAGCCTCTGCAGCAGCAGCATTTCTTTGTCCTGTAGCTCTCCTTCTGCAACACCCAAAGACTCGTATCCCATAGACAGTTATAAACTCGTATCTTCCCTCGCTCTCTCTAGTCACTACACTATCGCTTTCTCTGTGCGTGCTATGTGCAGGATAAACAATTGGAGAAAGTCTGGTTCATCATCATCATCAGCCTATTTTATGTCCACTGCAGGACGAAGGCCTCTCCCTGCGATCTCGAATTACCTCTGTCCTGCGCCAACTGATTCCAACTTGCGCCTGCGAATTTCCTAATTTCATCACCCCGCCTAGCCTTCTGTCGTCCTCCACTGCGCTTTCCTTCTTTTGGCTCCCATTCTGTCACCCTAATGGTCCACCGGTTATCTAACCTATGCATTACATAGCCTGCCCAGCTCCAATTTTTTCTCTTTATGTGAATGAGAATATCGGCTATACCCGTCTGCTCTCTGATACACAGCGCTCTCACCCTGTCTCTTAACTTGACGCCTAACATTCTTCGTTCCATCGATCTTTGCGCGATCCTTAACTCGTTCTCGAGCTTCTTTGTCAATCTCCAAGTTTCTGCCCCATATGTTAGCACCGGTAGAATGCACTGATTCTGCACCTTTCTCTTCTATGATAGTGGTAAGCTTCCAGTCAGGACCTGACAGTGTCTGCCAACTCCAACACATTTTTATTCCTCTGTAAATTTCCTTCTCATGATCAAGGTCTCCTGTGGGTAATTGAACTGGCTAAACGTATTCCTTCGCATACTCTAGAGGCTGACTGGCGATCCTGAACTCTTGTTTCCTTGCCAGGTTATTGATCATTATCCTTCTCTTCTGCATAATAATCTTCGACCCTACTCTTATACTCTCTGTTCAGGTCCTCAATCATTTGTTGTAACTCGTTCCCAGTGTTGCTGAACAAATTAAATTATGGGGTTTTACGTGCCAAAACCACTTTCTGATTATGAGGCACGCCGTAGTGGGGGACTCCGGAAATTTCGACCACCTGGGGTTCTTTAACGTGCACCTAAATCTAAGTACACGGGTGTTTTCGCATATCGCCCCCATCGAAATGCGGCCGCCGAGGCCGGGATTCAATCCCGCGACCTCGTGCTCAGCAGCCTAACACCATAGCCACTGAGCAACCACGGCGGGTGTTGCTGAACAGCACAATGTCATCTGTAAACCGAAGGTTGCCGCGATTTTCGCCATTGATACTCACTCCCAAACCTTCACAGTTTAATAGCTTTAATACTTCTGCCAAGCAAGCAGTGAATAGCATTGGAGAGATTGTGTCTCCTTGCCTAGCCCCTTTCTTTATAGGTATCTTCTACTCTTCTTGTGGAGAATCAAGGTACATGTGTAATCTTTGTAAATATTCAAGCCTCCTGTACTACTTCATTACGTAATGCCTCTATGGCTGCTCGTATTTCTACTTAATAAAATGCATTTTCGTAATCTATGAAAGTCACATAGAGAGGCTGGTTGTACTCTGCAGATTTCTCGATTACCTGATTCATGACATGTATGTGATCCATTGTAGAGTATCCATTCCTGAAGCCAGCCTGTTCTCTTGGTTAACTGAAGTGTTGCCCTTATTCTGTCAAAAATTATCTTGGTGAATATTTTATACAATAGTGGAAGTAGGCTAATGCGTAAATAATTTTTCAATTCTTTAACGTCTTCCTTTTTCTGCATTAGTATAATGTTGGCATTCTTCCAGTTCTCCGGGACCCTTGAAGTCGTGAGGCATTTCGTATAAAAGGCCGCAAGCTTTTCAAGCGTGATGTCTCCTCCATCTTTAATTAAATCGCCTGTTATTCCATCTTCCCCTGCCGCTTTTCCCTGTGCACGTAAAAGAACCCCAGGTGGTCAAAATTTCCGGAGTCCTCCACTACGGCGTGCCTCAAATCAGAAAGTGGTTTTGGCACGTAAAACCCCATTATCTATCTATCTTTTCCCTGTTTCATGTCTTGCAAGGCCTTTCTAACTTCATCGCTAGTTACAGGAAAAGTCTCTGTAAGCTGTTCATTACTGCAAAATGATAGACAGTTGGGCGAGTTGGTACGGTAACATGTCTTGGCTTGTAGCGCTCCTTTCTGTGTCCGTGTTCACTTCGCGCTACAAGCCAAGACCTGTTCATTACTACTTCGAATGGAGCTATTCTCTCTCTCCTGCAGCTACATTTGCAGTTTTCGTTTCGTCTACGTCATCAGGAGCATTACAATTCACCATCGCTGGTGACGTCAGTTCGGAGAGAGAGAAAATTAGAAATAAGGTAGAGGTTCATTAGAGTAGCTGTTCGGTTAGCTAATCTGCTCTGGGGCAAAGGGCAGTTTAGCGCTTCCAGCTCGCATGTTCGAATTGGTGTAAAACGAAGCTGTAGAGAAGCGGTTCACTAAGTGCTACAGAACTAAACGTGGTGCCTACAATTCTAGTTAACTTCGACGGAGCAGTATAGCGAGGACAAATTAGGCTGTGTATGAAGTTGGTCGAGAGAAGAAAGGCGATGACAGGTGCATGTACAGAGAAGTACGACGCATATGTTTACACATTTAAGGATTCTACAGCTTTTGTTGTAGTGGCACATACCCATTCTGGAGGAATGGCCTAGAATGGGCACGTTCTTTATGGCACATGCCCAATGGACCAGAAATATCATGCACTATTTCATTAGCAGGTCTTTCTAGGTTAAAGATACCTGTTAAGCTGGTATAAATAGAGGTTTTATGTCGTGGCTTATAGATTTATTGCGAAAAACGGAAGTGCGCTCACTGGCACTATACTTTGTTGCGTAGCATTCATTGCCATATGAGTCGGCGTAATCGGCGATGCTGTACCGAAGAACGCGAAACACACGATAGTAGCCAAAGAAATGTTCACTTCGAAAGATGAGGGGAAAAAATGAAGAGAATCCGGTCACAGAAATACAACAAAGCACCTGGAGGCGCTTTGCCCGTCAGGTTTTTCAAGCGCTGGCAAGTACCGAGAAAAAGTAAGAGTTTGTCGGCAGCCTTTTCATTTCGTTCGTCTAACGTGTGATGTAGCAGCCAGTGCGAATTCATTACTATTTGAGCAGCTGTGGTGCGCGACCGTTAACAATGCAAGTCTTCTATCCAGAACACCAGTCTCGTTGGGAACCACCAGGCCCGGTGGGAACACCGGCGCCAAAGAACATTGCCAAGAGGCTACTCGGATATGAATTCTCATGTATGGCCCCGTTGCTAAAAAAATTGTCAGTTTCGCCCGAAGGGCGAAGCACTGACTGTGATAGCAAGGTTGAGCGTTGACCTTGAACCTCTCGGACGGAGTACTAACTATACGCGGGTACCCTTAAAAGATTCAACACGCCATGCGAAACCTGTAACGGCGTCACACAAACGCCATTACGCTGCCCGTAAAGAGCCGCGCCAGTATAATTACATACATCACTTTCAGGTTTCAGCACTGATAATGTTTTGCACTTTTAGTGTATATAATAGTCTGAGATTTAAGATAAAAGGCATGCACCGTGAAACTTGTTTCATGACATTTAATAGTGGGCTGCCATTCTCAAAATTCTGAGGAACAAGTTAATCAAGAACGTAAGTCCTGGTATGAGCACTTTAGTGTCTGAATAGTGTAAGACTATCGCCCGCATAAACGGCATGGATAAGCATATAGCATATTTCTACCTAGATATATGCTCAGCCCAACGGCGACGCCGACGCCGAACATTCGCTTGTAGTGTTCATAAAATTGCTATCGCAATAAAATACTGACGCTCAAAACTCAACAGGTCTCACAATGGCATCATCCTTGGTGTTTTGAGGGTAAGATATCGTCCTATAGTTTTTCGTCGCTTTGATTACAGAAATACTAGTCGGAAAGACAAACATAGCCCCCGATGCACTTTGTCACCTCGTATAGTTGGTCAAATTTAGAAGAAATTATACAGAAGTGGTGTATATTGGTGAAGCCAGAGTGAACATCCGTGACATGCCTTACGGATGAAAGTGCAAGTGCGAATGTATTTGTTAGCGGCTTGGTTTCCGTTCGCAGTCATTGCGGTTCAATAAATTTCCACAGAGCCAAGCCTCGTGATCCAGCATCTGTGTTGCCTTATAAAGGTGTGCAGGGACAGCGCCACTGAACATCGTGAATGACGAGAAGAGAAAGCGAAGGGATATATTAAGCAATGAGTGTTTACGTGAGGAAGTTATGGTTGGCTAGCCTGCACGCGGGAAAGGGGATATAATCTCTTGAGGGTCAGTCACAGAACGAGAAAGAGAGAAGAGCGCAAATTAAGTAAACTGCGTACGCAATCCAGCAGTAGTAGACAGCGTTCTCAAAATGAATTGCGTAGGCCAAGTAGACCTTAGAGACCTAATCAGCGCAGATATGTCTAGTACTGCGCATGTTACTTGCCTCGCGGGCAGACCCAATGATGGTGTGCGTGGCACATACGTATAGGCTGTTGTTGTTCCTAACGACGAGAGATTAAATACAAGTAGGCTGCTTTTCAACTGTTCTTTTAATGAATGAGATATTGAAGTATTCGATTCCATACTCGAAATGAACAGATCAGATACTTAAAAAGATTATTTGCTAATCCAAATTTATGGCACTCATTTGCCGTGACCCCAGAAGAAGAAAGTGCCTGCCAAAATGCAGGACGAAACTCCAGTCCTACTTCTTTGGCTCAGAATCCAATATGCCCGGTGGTACGCTGCTCGGCCCGGCCAACGGCTCGACCTCATTAGGGGGCGCATCGGCGGACGAGCCCGCAGAAGTGGGCGCCTTGTTGGGGCAGGCGGGCGTCCAGGGTGCCTTCTTCGCGTGCCTCTCAAGGTGGCTCTTCAAGGAGCTCTTGCGGGACAACTTCTTGTAACACAAGTGGCAGGTGAACCAGCGCCTGTGAATGCTGCTATCTGCTGGCGGTTGCTCGGTCGCCGCAACAGTCGCTACCGGCACAGGACGGCGCGGTGAACCGCGGCCGCGACCGCGACCGCGTTGCGGCTGTCCCTTGACGCCTCGTTTCGGGCAGGGCATTTTTGACGGCCGTTCCTTGGCATCCTGCTCCTGGCAGCTGTCATGGGTGCCCACGCCTGCTCCCCTCTCGCCTGCGAAAGGGGCGGGAGGAATGCGGGGAGGAATGCGGGGATACCCTGTTTCTCTCTGAGAAACAAATAAAAACGTTCGCTCATTCATTTATCGGTGTGTTGTAGCCCCTTGTGTGTAAATGACGCAATAATCAACGTCATCATCAGCCCCCCCCCCCCCCCCCTCCCCATGACGTAATCACTACCATCTAAAGTAGCTTTCGGAGTTTCATATATCCCAGGCCGTGGTGGGTTAGCGACTATGGCAGTGAACTTCTAAGCACGACGTCGCGGGTTCGACTTCCGGCCGCAGCAGTCGGATTCAGATGAATACGACAACGCTAGTGCACCATGTTATGGGTCAACGTTAACAATACCCAGGCGCATTGGGAGCACGTTAGAGATCCCCTGGTGGTCAAAATTAATCCTCAGTTCCTCCAGTACGGCGTGCCTCGTAACCAAATCATGGTTTTGGCACGTAAAACCCTAGAATTCATTCAAAGATACACAGGTCGCCAAAATTAATCCGGAGCACCTCACCACGGCGTCATTTATTACACCCTTACAAGTTTCATAACGTTAAACTGCATGTTTTTTTTAGTGTCGTATTATTAATGCCTCATACGCCTGCGCTTTCGTTTTCTTCGCCCTCTCTCTCTCTCTCTCTCTCTCTCTCTCTCTCTTTTTCTCCCTTAACAAACACACATTTTCGTCGTTAAATTAGGTATATTTTTTTTTCTTTTTTCAGTGTTCAATTTCATGTAACCCGTTGTTTCATTGATGAGACAAGTTGTAACAGGCGACGCAGCGTTGAGATATTGAATTTGACGGGAACTACAGTAGAACGCCTACGGTCGTGCCACGGAGCAGCCTAGCGCGTGCGCATCTCCATACAGGCAGACCTATATCCTTTGTCTCCTCATCCTGACACCCCACCAAACTATAGACGGGAATTTGAACCAGCGCGTCTCTAGCTCCATTGAATTGGTCAGTTAGGATCTTGATGCTAAAAAATCGCCAACAATTTTTTTTTGCCTGCTTTTAAGCAGCAGCAAAAGCACTGCGCTTTATCGAGGACCCCGATGCGAGCATCGAGGTATTGTGTAACCACTACCTCGTGCGCAAGGTGTTTGTACTTGACAACGCATCCCTTCCCACCACTGCGCACATTGAGCAAGTTTTCGGTGTAGGTGCCTGGTAACTTCACAAGAAAATGAGCGAAGATGACCGAAACATTTTTCGAAAAGCAATTGCTAGGGAAGACAAACAGTGTGTGAAGGGCTACAGAGGACGCGTTGAATAGACAGGCCAGCTCGTTCCACTTACTGTATTAAAAATTGAAATTATATTCTGGTGTTTCGCGTGCCAAAACTGCGATATCATTGTGAGGCGCGCCGTACTGGGGGACTCCTAATTAATTCTGACCCCCAGCAGATCACTAGCGTGCCCCCAAATGCACTGGACATGGTCCTTTTTTGATTTCGTCCCGATAGAAATGCGACCGCAGCGGCCGGGCTATTCGTCCCGCGCCCTCGGACTTAGCAGCACGACGCCGAAACCACTGGGCCACCACGGCGGGTACACTGTACTTTAGCAACGTCAATAAAGGTTGCGAGGAAAGTAACGTAGAATTTATAGATTACATTTTAACAATTATTCAATGATTTTCATAGGGCAGTTATTGGTCGTTGTAATCAACTACATTTTTTTAAAAAGTAACTAAACCGTAATCGGTTGCTCTTTTTTTTCTGTAACGTGTAAAAATCTGCGGTGTAAGTACATCCAAACTGATCGGCCGGAAATACGGTCTGACGGGTGCCAAAGCAGCCGATTGATTGATTGGTTGATTTATTTAGTGATTGATTGATTGATTGATTGATTGATTGATTGATTGATTGATTGATTGATTGATTGATTGATTGATTGATTGATTGATTGATTGATTGATTGATTGATTGATTGATTGATTGATTGATTGATTGATTGATTGATTGATTGATTGATTGTGGCTCATAGGAACACTGGGGATATGACAGACGTGACAGGTTCCGTCATGTGGTGCACCAAAATCCAAGTACACGAACGTTTTTGCATTTTGCCTCAATGGGAATGCAGCCGCGGCGGCCTTAAATCGTACCCACGCCCGCGTTCCTCAGCAGCAGAGCTCAATATAGTCACTGGGCAACCGCGGTGGACACAAACCGGCTCAGATTATCACGCAGAGCATATGGTTGGCCGTCGAAGGTTGGACCGTGGCCTAGAATGGAATCTATAAAACAAAATAATAGTTTATTCGTAAATTTTCACAAAAATTGTCGAGGGGCACCGGCACTAGAAGCACACTGCTTCGCCTGATGAGACCCCGGGCCCCCTTAGACACCGCTCGTACAACCAAAATAAACAAATTTCAGGTAGAGCAACGCGAAGCAGCTGCCTCAGAGTTAAAGGTACCACGGAGATGAACAATAAAAGCACAAACTGTAAATCGTTAGGATAAAGCGAGAACATGGAAAGATTACGCGCAGGAAAGCAAGTATGACTTGCTATAACTTGATAGATAGCTTGAGAGTATGAGTGTCATCAGACCCAACGTGTACAAAATGGAAACGATTAAGGAAACACGCATCAGCATGTTCACTTAGTTGAGAACCGCACTGAGTTTAAAATATTTAGCTCGAGAAGAACAGTTTCGTCACACCCGCAAGAAATACATGCGGCGCCTCTGACCTCGTAGCTATAGTGCTTAACCTCTTCTGCAGCGCTAAAGAGACGCGAGCGCCAGTTTGCGCTAATCGAAACGAGTGTTTACCAAATTGCCCGAGTGACCCCCCCATCAACGTGCTTAAGTCTCGTAATGTAGTGCAATTTAATAACGCTTAATGTAGGTTTCACCTGTGGGTTAATAAGCTTCGCCGCCTTTTGCTTTGATACCCTCCCATTAGTTAAGAAAGATGTTTACCAAGACATCACGCGGTCGCCGTATCTACGGCACCTTGGCTACAACATGTTGACGTATTATCCGGGACTTATCGCTGTCGCGATGTTTCGTACAGCGCGCATTGATTGGCTGAGTGAGCGCAAGTCGACGCCACGAAACAAACCACGCACGTGCAGCAATGGCAATTTCCAGGTAGCCCAGTTTCACGTGGCCCAGTTGAGGCCCTCGATCCAGTGAAGTGTAGCGATGGACGTTACGTCGCTATTAAAAAGCACACATACTCCCCGAAGTGATTGGTCAGGAATACGGCCTGGTAGGTGTTAGAGCGCCTGCCCATGGAAATGATATACGTCTGTCATGTAGTAGACAGTTTAGTAAAGAAAGTATTTCGTGACCTTGGGGGGAAACGCAAGACCTGCACACAGAAAGCTAACGGTATGCTATTATGATTCCCGAAGCCTACTTGAAACTTGCGACTGTCTATGTATATATTTAATAATAGCGGTGTTCGAATAGCGGAACTGCTGAATGGAATAGAATAGCGAATATGTTCGAGAAAGGACGACTACACATATCGAATCAAATAGCAAATACCTTGTCATTTCTAAACAGCATCAAATATAACTGTTTCGTGGAAGCCGTCTAGGAAAAAGATGAGTGAAGGTTATTTGCACTATTCGATACACATCATGCCGTTCAGAACTGGACACCCAGTCAACTGAGGAGCTTGCATATGAGGAACTGGAAAATTATCGTGCCTGGAACCCCAAATTACCGTACCTGGGACTCCATGAAGCCAAAGGGGCACATTTCAGGTTAAAATGACATTTAAAAATATTTGAAATGTATTACTAAATTACTTCCTACAATATAAAAAAAAAACTACTCTTACCATGACCTTGAGACACTACTTGGAAATCCAGGGAAGGCTCAACAAAGAAATACGGGTGGCGACGCCGACGTGAAGTTCCCGCACCGGCTAACCGTGACGCCATGGATTATGACGGCATCTGCTCGGGTAAATAACCTTTTTTTTTTTCGGTAAGGATGAACTACATTGCACTCTAAAAAAATCCATAGGCTGAACTTTGCGAGTTCGAAAAATTTCTGCCGACGCAAAACGCCCCAAATACAAAGAAAAAAAATAATAATCCGTGACGTGACACCCACTTACAGCCGCTGGAGTTACGGCGCGAAATCAAGAAAATGAAATTTGGACCTTTATTTTCTATTATAATAATCGAACTATTACGGCAAATTTAACAAAACACAGTTCTGAAGGTTTCCGTCAGTCTAAACTGATCTAGGGCTTCTCTTTAGTGTCCCTTTAAAATCCCCGCCCTCGTAGTCCCTCTGTTCGACCTAAACGACTTTTGTGAAGCTACAAAGACCCCTTTCGCTGTTTACAAACATAGGCCCTGGACGGCTTCCACTTTTGCGCGTTGGCACAGACCATTAAATTTCGCGGCCGATGTCAACGGTGAGTACCACGAGAGCGACAGAACATAGTCCCGCAGATTTTCAACACTTATCCCTAGTACACAATCACAATTATACAATTGCGGCGTTAGTTAAGAGAAAAAGTATTAGTCTTGAAGCATTGAGCTCCTTCCTTTTACCAGAAAAACGTAAAATAGTGCTTTCCGTACATCGAAACCAAACTTTAAAAAGAACGCTTTTCGTTCCAGCGTAACTGATAAGACACGTGACCGGAAGTTCCCTTGGGGCAACAGACTCGCTGCTGTTTACCACGCGCACTCGATCCACAGCCGTTTCTTTGTCACTATACGACTCACTTTGCCAGGAGAGACATTCCCGCTTAGGCATCTGTGTAGCCATGATGCTGCTGACTAACTGCTTGGCCATCTGCAGGTAGTGCCCCTTGCGCCTCTCGTAGTGGTCGGGAGCGAGAATGTCCATGTCTTTGGTGGTCGGCTCGGCGCCACTTTCGTCCGTGTGGTTGCCCGCCTGCGAATTTGCAGCCTGCGAGGGCAACGGCCAAGTGGCGTCCGCATCCTTTGTATGGGTCGTTCGCAGAGCCGTTGCAACGCACTTCAGCCGTTTCCCCAAAAGAGACCCAACAGCCGGACGTGTGATCAGTCAGTAGCGACAACTTCCCACGTGCGGAAATTTACATTTTCGACGACACGGTTTGCACACCTTCTGGTGGCCTGAACCGTGGTTAATATAACCGCGGTTATCGCAAAACGCGGTTAGCTCGGTTACACAGCAGGCGAAACGGCGGTTAGGCCGCTAACCGCGGTTAACTGCAAACCGAGCTTGGCGACCTCGGTTTTGAGCAACCTACATTTCCCAAGCTGTCAAGATGGCAGGCGGTACGTCAGCAGAGTGCAGGGTGTGTCCTTCGTAGGCCTTTTAAAACCTTGATGCCACCCTCAGAGGCCATTATAATCGTTTGGGAAGATAATCTGGGCGCCCTGCGCGGAAATACTTGGAATGCACGACTCTGCATACTAGATGGCGCAACGCTCGACAGCAATCTTCCCACCGACGATGGACCTAGCAAAAGAGAAGCGCAGCTGAAACCTCCACAATATGAGCGAGTGATACCGGTAACTTCCTACACCAATTGAACTATATGCGCGACGCAGTTTGGATAACCTCCACGACGAATTATGTACACGAAAACCTGCAGTGATTATGCGACGATGCGTCCCGTTGCACGTTCTGCGTCATTCGCTTCGGTAGAGAAGACGGCGACACACCTGACGAGGTGTCAGGCGTGTCGAGTCTACGTCACGCGCTCTGTTCTTGCTGTTCACGCTGCACAGACCTGGTGCAAAACTAGCGTTAATTTTGGACCTTGGTTTGTTCATTTTGCGCCGCAGCGTGTCGGAATTCCTGTGGAACTCAAGACTAGCGGCGAGCCTTATTCCTCCCCACTGTGAGCATGAATGCCCGTGTAACTCGGGCAGACTGTGCTTGTGGCTAACCTTGGTTAAGTGAGCAACCGCCGTTAAGTTTAACCGCCGCGGTTAAGGGCACACATGTAACAAGGGTATTAAAGGACTGCTGAAATAATATTATCGACTAAATTTTTACGTTAAATGAAGGTCCTAGACCTATAACCCTTAGTTTACTGGCACGCATCGGAGCGACCTCAATAATTTAATAGAATTACTTTTCTACAGCCAGTTTCGATTTCGTTTCCCAGGTGATGACTGTGTCGTGACGTCATGACGCATAACGCGGTCACGTGGGACCGGGACATCGTAACTTCTGACAAATTGATCCAGCTCGCTCGCTCGTCCGCTAGGCTGCTGCACCAGGCCTCACAACGAGCAGCAGCACAGGAGGCGACCGAGCAAGTCGGATCGAGCTACAAAACGTCACAATGTTCTGCTCCCAGGTGAAACGCCAAATCGCTCGCGCACCATACGCTTCGGGGACGCAGGCCGGACGCGTGCCAACATGGCCGTAGTGGAGGAGAAAGCCTGATTAGGCGAACGCACGCGAAAAAGTTAACGTTGCTCACTCGGTTTTCACGACAGCTTTAGGGTAATTCCACGACGCGTCCAACCTCTAGGCGAACGACAGAGAGCATGTGCAACGCGAAAGGAGACGAGCATTCGATAAAAAATTTCCAGGTGTACTTAGCTATCGCCTAAGAGACGCGAAGGCGAAAGCCTTGTAATGCCTACTGTAAATTACCTTAATTCACTCTAATCCACCTTAACCCTCCTTAATCCACCGTAATGCACCTTAATCCACCGTAATTCACTTTAATCCTCCTCAGTATACCTTAATACTCCTTCATCCACCCTAATCCACCATAACCTTCCTTAATCTACCTTAATGCACCATTATCCACCTTAAATATCTTAAACCACCTTAACCCAATCACTAATTAATCATTAACTTTGCTAATCATTCGTCATCTCTTATACACGGCTAGACATGCTTTGGTTCGCTTCTGGCCTTCGTTGGGTCACGTGACATTTTCTGTACTTCACAACGCGACTTTGAAACATAGAGATCTACTGCATTCGCCTTAAAATTTGCAGGCGTCCTTAGCGATCCTCTACGAGACGCGAAGGCGAAAGGATTGTACAGCCTACTGTAATTCACCCTAATCCACCTTAATCCTCGGTAATCCACCGTAGCCCACCCTTATTCACCTTAATCCAACCCCTTATCAATCATAAATTAACTTGTTCATCATTAATCATCTCTTCTACCCGGCTGGACATGCTTTGATTCACTTCTGGCCTTCTTTGTATCACGCGACATTTTCTGTATCTCACAACGTGACCTTGAAACAGACATTTAAGGCTTTCGCCTTAAAATGTCTTCTCCGTAAACCGCTCATACGTAGGTGTTCATTCCACGTTTCCACGCTTAGGTTTGTTTGCAACCACTTTTTAAGAACAGGAAGTAAACAAAGCATCATACCCCGGTGGAAAAGAATAACAACTGAGTAGCAGCAGCATGTTGTGGCACGTTGTTTTATGTCAGGTATCCTGGTACAGGGAAATTTCTGGGAGAGGAGGGAGAAGTATGCGTGCCTGGGCGTGCCTCCCCACCCCTTTGTTTTCAACTGCGCCCTTGCGTGGAAAGGCCCACATTGCGAGGTGAAAAAAGATGATGCTGATTTTATCAGGGCACAAAGAGAAGCGATAAGGTCCCTATAACGATGGATAGTTCGAGACTTCCAAAGGTGCAGCCACGGAGTGGGTGCAGCATCTCGAACGTGCCAGACTCAGCCGAGGACAGTGCACTGTTAGCACTGTTGGAAAAATTGGCAGTCACTTAAGTATCCTTGCATGATTTGAATGCGAAAGCATTATGACTTCTCTAAGTTGTCACCTTAAATTAAAGCTCTACCTTACTCCACCTTGCTCTAATTTTTACCGACCTTAATCCACGTGAATCCGTCTTAATCCACGTCAATTCACCTTAATCTACATCAGTCTACCTTAATCTACCTTAAACCTCCTTAATCAACTTTAATCCACCTTAATCCACGCTCATGATATTTCCTGCTACTGGTTGCGGAAAACGCCAGCACCGGTTTGTCTGCCTCATGGGACATATAATGCTTTCAGATTAAAAACTGCGACAAAGAGTCCAGCGATGTCGCTGAACCCGACAATAAGCGAACGTTGCACGAGCGTCGACATTCGTAATTAAAATGCATATTCTTGTGGGAGTCGAACGCATATTTTCCATTCGGCTTAAGCACCCCATTTATATACAGAGTCCTACATATTTCGCTGCGTATGTTCGAAAAAATGTTTAGCACTCACAGCTGCACTATTCTTGTTGAAATTTTGCAGAAAGATCGCATTTCGGAGTCTACGCTGTTTAGTATAACACTTGCTACAGTTAACTGCCTGGTTTTTAAGAGGAAGCTTTAGCTCGGGCGCTCCTATCTAAATACATGTAAAAGGAGAATTCGCATTTCTCGGCAACCACTGCACCAAATTTGACGAGACTTGTTGCATTTAAAAGAAAAATTTTAAATCGAGTTGCAGTTGGTTTCGATTTCTTAATTCAGGACGTCAATATTTTATTAAAAATTTGCGAAAGTCGAACATTTTCGCATTTTCTTGTTAAAAATTTGCGAAAATCGGACATTTTCAGCAAACGAAACTATCAAGCTTACAACAGCTCAGTAACTCAGCAATGAAAAAGAGATATCACAATTATGTGAATTGAATCTCATAGTACATCTAAAGCGGACAAAGTTGATACTTTACACATGAATCTCAAAAACTTAGTAGTATGGCAATACAGCTTTTGCAGAACCCTTGTACGCAACGTAATGAATTCATGTAGGATATGAAATGACATACCAAGCTTGTCCGCTTTCAGTGATCTAGTGGTTGCCATTTACAGAACAGCGATATCTGTTCTCGATGCAGAGCTATTACTTTGTAAACTTCGTGCTTCTATTTTTTCCTACTTCGAATTTTTGAATCGAAATTCTGCTTCCAACAGTCACTATACTATAATTTAACCTTCTCTATCAAATGCAACAAATTTCATTAAAATCGGCCCAGGGGTTATCTCAGAAAAACGTCTTTGCGTTTTACATGTACTTGAATAGGCCGCGTCGGAGTTGGGCCCGAGCTAAAGCTTCATCTTAAGAAAAAGAAAATGTGAATTTGTCTTCACTTATGGGGATGCGAGTTGCTGCAGGCGACGGCGCTAGCATAATAAACTTGTGTCGCCGCCTGCCGGCAGCCGCGGACAGAGGCCGTTTGGGGAGGTTTACCGCGTGTTGCACGAGCGGGCGGCACGCATCTCGCGAAGGCCTGTAGCCGGGGAACGCCGACGGACGCTGGATACGTCGGCCGCACGTAGCGTCCGACCAACGGCCCTACTACAGAGCACTGCGCTTTCACTGACGCGGCGCCGCAGTGCCCAGCGCGCACGCGCGTCAACGCTACGTCGGACTATGAAGTGGCCTTAAACGCGCCTTTAACCATAGAGCTTCCTACAAGGATTACTAGAGGGAACTCTGGCGCTAGTGTCTACGGGAGCTGCAATGGGAGCGGTTGTCCCAGCATGGGAATTATGGGAAGTACATGGATTTGCCTAAACTTCGTCTTTTTGGCTTCAAACGGCTTCGTGACTTTGTAAACTCGTCATTTTCAACAGTATATTGCGCAACAAATAATTAAATAAACATCATTAATATTGCCCGAGGGCAGGATTCGAACACAGGGACTCTAGCACAGAAGCCTGATATTGAAACCATTAAGCCACGGACGCTTTTTTTTTTTCCTTTATTTCCAGCTTGGCTACAAGCTTAAAAAGAGTTTGTGATCATCGATCACACTCGTTTTATATGTGTCAAAGTGTCGAGCATTGACACCACAGCTTCATCACAGTCCTTCGTCTTGTACACGTCACGTACCTTCACGACCATTTCCACAAAATATTCATACACAGTGCGGCCATTAACATCACAATGTCTATATGCCAACAGACTACGCCAGACTGCGTGCATTCCAAGTAAAAAGATGACATCCATCTGTTCAAAATCGTGTTCAGGTGGTAAAAAGCGAATGCCATGATTAAGCCACGGACGCACGTATCGACAAGCGAATGAAACGCCCTTATGAATTTATCGCGGGCATGCCAGTGCCTTGAGACGCTTGGCGCGTTTCGATTTGGCCACCTGGACAAGCTCAATCGTTGCAATTAATAGAAACTGTACGCGTTCCCGGCGTCTTCTGCACTTCGAAGAATATAGATTGCGCCGAAATATACGACAATAATACTTATATAGCGTAATATACAAAGCCACAAGAACGTCTGAATCCACAAGCACGAAGATCAGACAAATCCATGTACTTCCCATCATTCCCATGGTAGGACAACGACTGCAGCGCCAGAGTTCCCTCTAGTAATTTTGTAGGAAACTCTATGCTTTTAACGTCTGCTTCGCCGGCGCTTGGTCGCTCAGTCTCGCCATGGATGGCGCGCCGGAGGGGCTATCTGTGCGTGCTCTTCAACGCAAGCGACAAGCTGAATTCACTCATCCAGTAGATATAGCTAGGCGGCAGGCTGCGAAATCTCAAGCAAGGGCAAAGTCGCCTGCTGAAACACCGGAGCAAAGGGAGGCCAGAATGGCACGTTATAGAGAAGCTTACCAAGCGTGGAAGCGTGCCAAGATCGAAGCTACTGCAACCGCCGCCGTCGTTCAACAAAGAAGGCGCGCTGTCGCAACAAAACAAAAAAGAACGCCACCAACAACAAGCAGAAGGAGACGAAGCCGTGGATGCAAGCAACGGCACTCACAAAGAACGTCTGACGAACCACACCTTTCGGCTGGCGGCAAACTCGACTGCGACGGCCATGTTTCACCGCGACTTCACGGACAACCCGTTCGGCAGCGTGTGTAACGTGTGAGAACGGCAGTTGTCTAATACCGGTATCCACACGTACACTTCTGATCGCGATCGGGACCAATCCGGATCGAAATTCTCGACTGCGATTGGCTCTCTCGCGCATTTTGTGCAAAGGAGCCTATCATGACTGAGAAATTAGATCCGGATCGGGCTTGATCACGATCAAAAGTGCGCCATCTGACACCCGTATAACTTTAATGAAACACTGCGTGCATAGACTTCGCAAAACCAAGCCAAGCAGACCTTTCGCTCGAGATGGCTAAGTTTACAAGAGTTAAACCTCAGCCAATTTTTTATAACACCGTCTGAGGAGCCTCAGCGCAACGCTACAACTTGATATTACTTGCAATGTTTTGCCTCGGGGCGAAACTGCTCAATATTTATTTATTTGCTTATGTTTATTTTCTGACCTTGAAATTGAGGGCCGCCTAGATCTGTGCCCTCTGCTCGTCGGACAGCAAAGAAGCCTGCGTCGCCTTCATTTGTTGCACACTTCGATGCTGCCTCTTTGACCTACGCGAGAATCCGAACACAACTTATGATGGCGGCGAGTAGCGAGAACGCGACAAAACAAATGAAAACGTTTCGCTTTCCCGATTACTATTACAACTCAGGCACGCAAGGTGCATCGTTACAGCACACGGCTGAGTGCGAAGTTTCACCACTGCACGAAACATGTGAATGCGAGAGAGCGATACGCTCAGCATGCCAAGCGCTGTGACCCGGGTCACAAGGCTTAGGAGTGTGAGAGAAATGCGAGACGAGAAGTCGCACGTGCGTTCCTTCTGAGCCAAAATAGCGCACTAACCGAGAGCCTAAACAAAGCTGCACAATACAACGCCGCAAAAAAAGAAAAGTGCTCTACAGTCCGGATGAAGACGGAAGAGTGTACTCACTTTGTTATCAGGCGCCGGAACTACAGACATGGCGGCTGGAGTCACGTCGTCCCCACGAATTTGTTAAGATGGCCACGGGAATCTCCGGCGGAGCAAATTCAACGGCGACAAAGCGCTGACTCCGTCACGTGTTTTCGTCGCAACAACGCAAAAAGACAGCCCACAAATAACACATACCATTGTTGTTGCTTTACATGTATATCTGATGTGCATCGACCCCAAATTAGGCACTAATTTTATTCGTTCATGCACCCACTGTTCCTGTTGCTTGGGCGGGATGACAGCAATGAGAAAAGCTTAATAAACTGAGAAGCTGACAATGCTTCTGGCTTTTATTTGAACAAGTGTGATTCGGCCCGCGCATTGTCATAAGAAGCCATAATTTAACATGCTGCCTTAAATTTGTTAGTATACAAGGGATCCATTTCGGAGGGGAACACCAAATTCGTTTTTTAGCTACTTGTTTCTGTATTGCTACTATTGCTGCCATAGAGTTTCTCACAGGTATCTATGATTGCTTCTTGTTGGCGACTGCAATGTTACTAGAGTACGCTATGATGTAGTCGAGTGAGCTGCACGGCGCTTTCCCGTTACGGCACCGCTTAACGAAGAATGAGCCGAGGGCGCTGCGACCGAACTGCATTGGAGACGCGCTCTGCAACGTGTTCATCGTTCAACCGATCGCACTTGGCGCTTGTATGCCCCCATTTTCGTGTCTTAGTTTAACGTCAAATTAATGCTGATACCTTTTCCCCACGTAAATATGTTTTAGACATCGATTATTCTGCGCAGCGCCGCAATTTTCCCTGTAAATGTAATGAGCGTCGTCTGCTAGTGCGCGTACACTCGTCGCAAGGACTCTTTGTTATATTTTTATAAGCTGATTCTGTAGTTGCAAAAGATCTGTACTTACATGGCATTGTCCTTTGTTAACATTACTTTGTTTTCTTTTCTTTCTTTCTTTTTTATTCTTTATTCGCTTTGGCTTGCACTGCGTGCGCAATTTCTTCACACGGATAATGACCGACAGGTAGTACATAAACCGACTAATGATTTTTGTTTTGTTTTGCTGTTTGAATCTGTTACAAGTTTTCTTGTAATTATTTGGGGGGGGGGGGGGGGGGGACTATAAGGCTGTGTTAAAGCCATAACGAAAGGAGCCCACGAACGGAACAGAAATGCTTTCACATAAAGAGATTTCCCGGCAGTGCTAAGACACGTGCATAAACGCATGCCTAGGAATTATGAATATAAAGGCGAAAGAGAACAAATGGGATGAAGCAAGGAAGGAAGGAAACAGTGGAGAAGGAAACGCAGGGAGGTTAACCAGTTTAGCTCAACCGGTTTGCTACCCTACACATGGGAGCGGGATGGGGGGGATGAAAGATGGGGAAGGGAGAGAGAGAGAGCAGATGATGAAATTTACATTACGCTACGCGTGAGCTTGAGAACATAAAAGGACAAAACTGAAAGCCGGCTTTATTATTTCGAAACGTGCACGTGACAGAAGGAATCTAGCAGCCACATGTCGTGTATTTCTAAGCAATCAAGAAGACCTTCAACAGAATTTAAGGTTACTTGCTGTAGTTAGGCTCACAAGACGCATAAGTAAGCATACGACATTATAATTATGTTCATGACTTCAGGTATACGATGCTCGTTTGATAAGTATGGTAAAAGTACCAGAGATGGCGCTACAATTCTGTTTTCTTCTAGATGGCGCGCGAGAAGCACTCTTCATATGACAGCAGAACTTGTTTACGCTGGTACCGACAGTTAGTAAGTTTCTGACAGCCATTGGGACTGAGCTGTGTGGTGATTTTCGTCAAAATGGAGAAAGGTGAATTTCGAGCAGTGATCAAACATTTTTATTTGGAACACTGGACGGCTGCCCAAATTAAAACCGAGTTCAACCAAGTTCATGGAGACTCTGCACCGTCAGTTAATGCCATTTACTGCTGTATAAATGAATTCGAACGTGGCCGAACTTCAACGCAACATGAAGCACGTACTCGGTGTCCAGTGGAAATCACCACGCCAGAAATGGTATCGGAAATTCATGAAATTGTCATGGAAAACCGCCTAGTGAAGGTACGTGAGATAGTTGAAATTGTAGACATCCCGGCAGAGAGAGTTCACAATATTCTTTATCAGAAATTGCAGACGAAGTGGTCTGTGCACGTTGGGTGCCGCGACTGCTGACGATGGACCAAAGGCGCATGAAAGCAGACTTCTCGAAGCAGTGTTTATCGGAGCTTGATCGCAATCCGCAGGACTTTTGGCGTCGATTCGAGATAGTTGACGATACGTGGATACATCATTACACTCCGTAGTCTAAACAGCAGTCAAAGTAATGGACTGAGCCTGATGAAGGTGCTCCAAAAAAGGCAAAGACTGTTTGTTCAGCCGCAAAGGTGATAGCGACTGTTTTTTGGGATTCACGAGGAACAATCTTTGTAGAGTACTTACAAAATAGCAAAACAGTTTGCGACGTATTCTCGGATGTCCCAAAAAGTGCAAAAAGTTCAGGAGCTAAAAATTATCGAGGAGCTCTTCATAACGACACCTATGAAGGCCCAGGCCTTGAATTTCACCGGTGGCAGGAAATTCCTAATGATACTCACATTCGAATGACTCGAGTTCAAGCAGCCCGCCAAGGAGTCTTCCGGGTCGTTTTGAAGAGAGGTGTGTAACAGTGGGCCCCTCTATTTTATGGTTACCGGGGTGGAGGGGATGTGCCCGAGCTGGGATGCCCTATTCCTAGCAGAGAGCAGACACGACGAAAAGAAGAAAACGTATTGCCAGGAGAGTGTCTTGCCGGAGATGTGGTCGAATCGCGTAATTGTGGAGGGCGCCGACAACGGCGGTAGGTAGCACGTGGAGTCGTGACGTCAAGCGATTCGCTACAGTGAGATAACGCGCTCGACGTCTACGTCATCGTGTCGACGAAGGTGGTCACTCCAGAAAAGCGTCCGTCTTACTGCAAGCGGCTGGTTGCTCTAAGCTTTGGCTGCTCCCGCATTTGTTTCACAAGCAGTACTACCACGCACGTCAAACGCACGACAATTTATTACAATGTGCAGGTGTGGGCATACCCTGTAAACTGACTGATCCTGTAAATTGAAAACGTCTTCATCTTCCCTTTTTTGACGACCTTCCTCTTGTTTAGCGCTGATTAAGAACATGGAACAGCAGTTAGACCTTTCTCATACCTTACTACATCCTTAAGGTTGTTTTTTAAATCACACCCTCACGAGTTTAAGGATGCGAGTTACTTCTTTTATTTCTTTATTTCCGCGAAACAAAAATTTCACTTACCGTATACAAGATATTGTTGGACCCCATAGCCATCGCGGCTAGTCGTGGGTCCATTTACCAAAATGCATATTTTTCATTTGCAGCAACATACGGCGCAAACAAATTTTATAAAAATAGCAAAAATACATAAAATTCACAAGAAGCTCATAACTTTCAATAATAGTTATTTACATATTTAACAAGAAGTGCTGTAGTGCCGGTGAAAAGGAGATTAGTTTTAACTTCAGAATATAATTATAAATTAGGGCCCCATTATATGCGAGTAAAAGTCGATATACCGATTTGCAACGTTAAGGGTGTGAATCGGTTTTGAGTATACGACGTCGCAACCTCAGTTCTAGCTTTGAACGCTCACGTGTGGAAGAAAAAAATTCGCAGCCACCTCCCACCTTATGACCCATAGAACATTGGCGCAACGATGCCTACAAAAAAGAATTGGGGAAGCAAAAATTTATTTTCTCACACACACTTGTTGACTGCCAAAAAATGCGGCAAACAAGTTGGTCCGTTTGTATTGTCTTGCAAAACGCTCGTATGCTGTTTTTCTTCTAAGGGTCGCAACAAAGAAGCGTAATAACTTGCGCAAGTTCTAGGAGTCTTCCACGGTATCGGATAGAAGCTAACAAGACAACAGGTATATTTGCTAGAGAGCGCCTAGCACCTTAGCATCAACAAAAGATGCAACACATCAAGAGGGTGTAAGATAAGAGAGAAACATCGGGAGGGGGCTAGAAACGAATTTTCCGTGTGCTTTGATGCTATAAATACGTTTTAAGCAAAGAAAGAAAAAAAATTTCAAGAAATATTTATGGCAGCGACTCTCGCATGAACTCGTACATTGATTGTTGCAGCATCATGGAAAGCGTTGATGACAGTTCTCGGCAACAAGCACAAATCGGCGATCAAGAAAAAAATTGTTAAACAAATGCAAAGTTTTACTCGCCGCCTCAAGGCACACTGCGTTGTTCCCACAACACAAGAAACTAATTAACGCTGGTTATCACCATCATTAAAAAAGGGCTAATGTCGCTTTTCTTATGCAAGATCACTGAAGCAACCTTTACTACATGAGCTTCAGTTGTTAGCTCCATTACTTTGCGGTAGCTTACCGCTCCACGCTGGCACACATAACGTACAAAACTATTGGATTTCAGCTAGCTTTACAAGTGAGTCTCTCCATGGCCGCCAAAACAGTCTACGCACCGGGCGCGCGCCAGCATAATTATCCGAGGGGTGGCCTTCTAGAGTCAGCGACAAGGGGACCTGGTCTTCGTCAGGGTCCCACAAGTATCCTCGTCTTATCGTTGGCTCCAGCCTGAAGCTTTCCTTGTTCGACCCCTCTGTACCTCTGTCATGTGTAAACGCACTCGTAAAGTACTTTCTGGTAAACTGGTCCAAGCTGAATACTTGAGGGGCTGCACGACCCCACTTGTGTGAAGAACTGAGTAGCCTAACAAAAAGCTGGCTCTCTCACATCAGGCGAGGCTTCTTCGATGTCCTCCTCGCGAGGAGGTGCGCACTGAGGCACCCTACATCCGAGCGAAACATCGAGCCATTTTTTTTTTTTTTTTTGCTGCACATTGCGCCTGCACGCCGTCTTCATTGTTGAAAACTTACAAAATTAGACGTGGCTGTCGCCTGCAATGAGAAGATTCATGCGGATGCAAATTCATCGTAGTGGAATGAGAGTAACTGGAGCCTTCTCGCTCGCAACTAATACATACTTTTCCAATACCATGTGTAACGTACTTTATCGACATAGCTCCTACATGTCAAGATGAATCTGTTAACGTTAAATGGCGCGTGCTTTCTGAGCGCGGAAAAGGTGCGGGACTGAGAATAGATACACTAACACACGTCCCACTGCGCATTCAGCCCTTTATGTTAATTTCTTGTCCCTGCAGCTCTGTCTTGAAGTATGCGATATCGATAACGTCTACATGCTCTTGGCTTGATTGAACCAAGACAAGTTGCATGGCATAATACCAAAAGGAAGAAAAGAGGCATTCTACAATCATGACAATCATCTTGGCTAAACAATAAGTGCAAGCCTTGCAGCATATACGTAAAGCCATTACAAATAATGTTCAATAGGAAACGAAATACCGCTAGGAAGAGTCTACAATCGTGGCAATTATAGTGGCTAAACGAGACGTACAAACCATATGGCATACATGTAACACGGAACAATAGAGCAAGGAACAGGGGATGAATTGTACAATCGCGACAATCATGGCGGCTGCACAAGACATACAGACCTTACAATATACACGTAAAACCATCACAGAGGAAGTTCACTGGGAGCGCAAGGAATGCACGATACCAAGCACTATACAGCGTCCGCATTCGTTCATTATCCGTATTCACTTCACCAAGCTATAATATCACTTCAGATTGGTAACGGTTTCATACACGCACTGAGCCACTGTGACGCAACGTTGCCCCAATGCGCGCTACTCAAGGAAAGACAGGTGCAAATCCGTAGTAATGCCGACTGCTTCTTGCGGTCTCGCCTGAAACAAAAAGCGTCGTCGCCAGGTTGCTTGCGACACGGCTATTGGCCAATCCTAAATCCTCATCCTAGAGGCCGCCATCAGTGACTTCGCGCTGCGCCGCCCCTCAGAGGCAAGCCGGCGGTGCACTAGGGTCATGTGCTTCGCCAGCGATTCCGCAGAGGCGAACAACCGGTAGCAGAAGGTGCACATTCCCGACAAGTGCCAGACGTGCGTGGTCTCGTGCGTCTCTGGGTTGCTCCGGTCTCCTTCGAGTTCCTCGAAGCAAGAGCAGCAGCAGCAGCAGCAGAACAGGAGCTCACACTCGTCGTCGCTGCACGACGACGGCTGCACGACGGCCTCCGCGGCACGAGCAGCGGAGGTCTCGGTCGCTGGCCGGCATCGCGAGCAGCGACCGTGCCAATGCCACTGCGGCCGATGCACCTTGAAGCGAGTCGCATAGATAACGCGGTTGGGTACGGCTTGGTGCCTTTGACCTGCGGAAGAAAAAAGGGAGGCGAGTGTTGGATCTAGTCAAGGAAAAGCGGTGGTGCGTGAGTTAACCTGGGTATTCTCAAACGAGCCTCGACTCGAGACCCCTTTCCCGGCGAACACTATTCTGAACGCCAATATAGAATACATCAGACTGGCTCCAGCCGAGATTGAAGTCATTCATAGGCGCTTTCTTTCCAAGTCATTTACTAATTTATAGAACCTGCGAATGCGAAATAGTTGCCCGCGTACTTCTCACAATAACTCTTTTGTTAAAATTTTTGTCGTTCGGCTATAGGCAATGCCTAAGACGGATTTCCGTATGTTCAAACCATATGGTTCTGTACTTACTATATGAAGCTAATTCATGAAAGAGAAATCCACTCGACTGTAGCGCGAAGCTACATATAGAGGAAGCCCGTATGGGCCTCTCGGAGAGCTTCGCAGTTGAAGAAAAAATTTGTCCCACTCCGGGAGTCGAACCCGAGATCGAAGCCTTTCCGGGGCGGCCGCTCTGCAATCTACGCTAACCAGGAGGCTAGCAGATCGCAGAGCGAAGCCGAATCGATGGACCAGTCAAAACACATTGATACATAATATTGCAAATCAGTTTTGCGGAAGCCCACAAGGTGGAGACAAGTTCATGAAAGGGAAAATCGTCATCCAGCCGACAGTAGCGCGAAGCTAAAAAGGTGCTGCAGTGAGTGTGGTTTCGTGCAGACTCATGCTACAGCCAGGTATATGACAATTTTCTCTTTCATGAACCTTTAACCATTTTGCGGGCTTCTGCAGAAGTGATTTGCCATGAGAAGTTATTCGATGCAACTCACTGAGTAGATATTAAACTGCGCAAATTACTATCGTTCAGCCATGTTTCACTAGTCTGCACAGCAGCTTCATTTATGTAATTTTTCCATACTGTCCTTCAAACTGAATGTCTTAAAACTGGAGCAGGTGCCACGCTCGGCGTATAGTCAAGGAAGAGCTTAGCACATCGTGAAACGTATGCGAATACAAGCTTTAATTCCATCGGATCGCCCAAAGCAGTTGTGCGAAATGACAAACGACTCACTCTTCGACGAGTTCCAGTGCTTCCTCGCGTCCAGCGGGGTCACGCGCCCGCCAACCAGCTCCATATGCTGCCCCTCGCGATCGTCGTGCGGCGAGGCAGCGCTGCTGATGCTGACGCCTTCCGCCACGCCGCCACTCGGCTGCAGCTCCTTCTGCTGCGAATGGGAAGAAAGGAAACGGTGAGGTATCAGATACCCGTTCACGCATGCATCGTTCGAGCGCAGAACGACGGCGTCACAGACAAGCAGTCGTACAGCGGTCCGAGTTCGCGATGAGAACACCGCTGTCAATGGCCAATGCTGACAAATTGCGAGAATGAGATGGTGGCAGTATCTAGCGCACCTACGACAACCCTTACCGGACTAAGATTTGTCAAGCGACACGGTTCGTTCTTGCTGAAGGGGTTTTTAAAGACCCGCGAGCCCGTACTCACAGAACGTTTCTACGCTAGAAATGTTTGTAAGAGCAAATTGCAGCTAATCCTGTTGCGGTACACACTACTGGCGAAAACGGTAAGCTAATGGCAAAGAACACGTAAGAATGAAAGTCTATGTGAATTCGGCCAGTGCTATAGCGAATATCGTTCAAAGCACGCCGGACAGTGAAGAAGCGAAGGACCCACGCGTTCGTCTAACTGTTCTACCCATGCTGTTCGCACCAAGCAAGGGTTGCTTTTGTTTCATTATACACTACTGCGGCCCCTTCGCTGATAAACAGGCAGCTTTGCGTACCCCTCCCTCGCATCCGTCGATCGCTTCCATGCCTTGACGCATCAATTGCCAGCAAGTGTGTCACCACCATCAAAACAATGTAAACAAACGCTACGCTGCGTTCGGCTGCAATGGATACCAAACGTACTTCTCTTTGATTCCAAGGTAGTCGTTGATTGAAGCTGCTAAGAGACGAGGACAAAACACCATGCTTGAGCGGTGGTAGTTGGGACGTCGCAAACGGTCACCGCGGGCTTCGTTGGTATACATAACCAAGGTACACTTTAAGTCGCGTGTATGCGCGCAGCGGTACGCGCTAAGTTGAGCTACTGCATTAGGCTGAACACGCATGCTTACTGCAGGGGCGACGATGATGCCAGCGTGCAATGGACATCATGTTCCCGACCCGCTTTGCGACAACCTGATAAATACACCATGAACAGAAAAAAAAATATTGGTAGGCGGTTCAACCTCTATTTGACGTCGATGAAGGAAGTCCTCCTGAGCAAGTTGAGGGCGAGAATGGGATATACGAGCCACAAGTAAAGCGAGGAACTAGGCTGGTTGGTGTTCATTCGTGTTGAATGCGCTGAGTGAAACAGAGACGGCTACTAACACAGAAGGACACACCAGGCAGGACGAGAAGGCGCCAACTGCTCACTGGTTTATTGTCGGTGAAACTTTGCTCTTCCATTTCCAGTTCCAAGCTGTCCATATCTTACTGTGGTCTTTCAAGCCTAGGTATCTATCTGCACATGCTCAAATGCCGCAGCCCATGTAAGGGCAACGTTCCACCGACAATAAACCAGTTGGTAGTTTGGCCCCTTCTTGTCCTGTCTGGCGTGTCCTTCTGTGCAAGTAGCCGTTTCGTTTCATTCAGCGCAGTGAACATGAGTGTATGAAACGTAATTTATTGTGAGAGCCGCGCTGGAGGGACAACGTTTGATCGACGTCAAGTAAAAATTAAAGAGCATTTCAAATTTTGTCATCACTTATCATACTCATTATCACAGTCCCGACATGCCCAGTGACCCTTATCCCGCGTCATCACAAAGCCAGTAGCCCCAGTTGCACACATCCGGTGATGCACACACAGTGGTACATACCCAGGGTCACATAGGCTCTGGCACATACCCAGTGGCACATAACCATTGGCATCCGTGGCACTTATAAACTTTGCCACTCGCCAAAAAAGAATTCGTCTTGAAAAATACATAATTGCGAAATATTGTACTTATTCATAAATGGGATGCACGGGCGCCTGCGTAAGCAACTCAAGTTTCTGGCGACAGACTACTTAGCATGCAGTTCTGTTACGTACCACATTCGGCGACAGTTACTATACCAGTCTCATGACGTATAAAAAACGCGATGGCATGAGACTACTGGCGTTAACAACGAGCGACGACTAACCGAACATAATTTTGAATAATTTTGAACTACAACGTTAGCCGCTCCAACTGCCGACAGCGAACACACCACACTAGCGAGGTCGCGCTGAAATGCGAACGCGACTTGCGTTTCGACCAGCGTTTCAGAACGAGCGAGCACAACCATCGAAACGCGCAACGGAAGAACGATTTCCAAGCGACCATAGTGCCACTGTGGAATAGAATGAACAATTCCAATCGGTTTCCAATCGGTTCACATGTTCGCGTATTTATTTCCTTCGCTCAAAAATGACATTGCATAACGCTTGCATAAGCTAAGCACCAAATGTCATCTCCGTACGAACTTAAGCGCGGGTTAGCAAAAGGTTAAAGCTTAATAACCAAGTCTGTAATAAAGACTGTGTCACACAAAATGTAAGCAGTGAGCACAGCCACGCTGGAACGTGAGCAGTGCTGGCGTTTCAGAGCAGCCGGTCTACAGCGCGGCCATGCACGGAGGTCGACAGAGACGCGCCGTGCGTTATTTCAGCAGTAGTCCAGTGAGCCAGCTATCATAATAAGACAAAAGACGAATGTACGAAAAGAAATACATGATTCGGAACAGCTGATAATAGGGAAGTGAGCAAACTTACCTCGACGTCGCAACCCGGAACGTCACACATGGTAGCAGGAAGGTCGCTGTCGTAACCGTTCCGCAAACCTGACAACTACTGTCCAGGAATATTTTAAGCACGACACGTTAGAAATGGCCTAAATACTATCTCCGACACGGCTTATGGCAGTAAAAGATCATACACTGACTTGAGAAGCCGAAAGCTCACTCAACGTACACACTGCTACACGCGACGCCACACTTAACAAGTTGCGGATTGGCTACGGGCTTGGCTTGGATGCCACTCTTGTGCGTAACCAGCGCCTCCTGCGTAACTGAGCAGAGTGAGAGGAATTGTTTTGACCGGGCTAGCCGGGCTACGTCCTTGCTCGGCCTCGTTGAATGATTGGCGTTCCATCCCGACAGGGCGCCGATTCGTGACCACATATCTAAGTCTACAGTGTCAGGTAGAGTTTCGACGCATAGGCTGTCCTGTCCGCGCGAGCTTGCCAGTTTGGCATGTGTCCGTGCGCGCGAGAGAGACCGTGCACAAAAATTTTGCATGAACAAAGTAGACCTCGTGCGCATACTGCTGTACGCTTTGAAGTGTTGGCGGTGTTATCACTAAGGCTGTAAACAATTCCGGAATTCATGCATATTGCGTATCACTCGTTGCAGCGTAGCTATAAAATTGGGTTCTCGCTGTTAAAGCAATTGCCATAATCAGACTAATACATATTTCGGCATGTAACTATGCACACCGCTCGTACAGTCTTTGTAGGTACCGGTGGTAGTTTTCAATATAGCTTGCTTTAACTAAAGACATCACAAACAATTAATGAAGGTACTTATAGGGCAACCGTACCACGAACTGCCGGATAGCGCGGCGTGTTTGCACGTGTTTCCCATGACAAATTCATTAGAAATGATCCACTTGCCGTAGGTTCTCCTGGTTCAATTCTGCCAACGACACGAATGGTTGCACCGAAATCGCGGGCACTTGTTGATGACCGACGCAACCAACGCACTCTTTGTTCTGCTAGCGCCTGTTCCGCACGGTTTCTCCCAGAGCATTCTAGGCCATTGTCTCTCTTTCTATCTCCTCCTTCCACTCTGTTGCTCTTTTTATCCCCCTTAACCCTTCCCCCTGCGCAGGGTAGCCAACCGGAACTACCTTTGGTTAACCTCCCTGCCTTTCTCTGCATTATCTTATCTCTCTCTCTCTCTACCCAGACAGTAGGCGAAGAGCAGCAAGCTGCCGAAGCCGCTAGTAAAGCCGCGGACCTAACAAGCGAGTGGAGCAAATGCGGAAAGCTGGTCAAGTCGCAGTGAAACAGAGGAGCATGCAAAACGTGTGCCTCAAGCTGACCTTGCATTTTATGTACGCTTACGGTGGCATAGATGCACTTAAGTCCTTTCACTGAGGAGATCCATTCTGAGTATCATTTTATACGTATCTGACTGTCAAAAATATTGAAGAATCGATTGGAGAGTTGTAATATTCCGCACGTTCGCACGTAATCGATATAGAGGAAATCGCGGAACCCCGAGACTCGAAAAAAAAACTGACTGAGCGCTACGTTCGATCGATACGATACTTCTCGCAATGGTCATGATTGATTTGGCTCCTACTATGGTCCAAAGGTGCAAGGTGTCCTTGTTCTCTCTAAGTGGGTTTTTAGTTCATTCTGTTTGTTTTTTGTAAATATTTGAGTTTTTGAGGGGGTCGAAATGTAGAACTAGGTGCTATATACGTTTGCTGTCTCACTGTTAGCGTACGACAAATGTCAATTGAATTCGCTCAAAACGCTACAAGCGATCGATTTAGCTGCGCCTCACCCGCAATGACGCCAATGCAAGAACGACGAAATCATGATAGGGCCATATCGCCGACTGGTCATAGTCAAACATGTAACTTTCGATGCGCTGCCGTTGGCCAAAGCACATTGCAGTTGAGGAAGGAAATTTGCTGCCGGAAGTGCCTTCTGCCAGCGTTATTTTCACGACGCTTAGTTAAGGGCTGCATGGGAAAATGGCCAGCTGAGCGTTGTGACCCCATCGCATGTCCCTTGCTTTGATTAAGGCAATACGCTGTATATTACGTCACCGCAAAGTGTCGACGAAAGGGGTCGCCCCGAAAAAAAAAAAAGAAAACGCTTCGCAGATGCTCACATTCGGAGATGTCCCGCTCGAAAGAACGGGACGTATAGAAAGGCGACACGGTACAGAGTTCTTTCTTTCTTTCTTTCTTTCTTTCTTTCTTTCTTTCTTTCTTTCTTTTTTCTGCGCTGCTCGGAAGATGGATCGACACCAATTCACCCGCCTTCAATTATACTGTATCAAAAACGCCACGAGTGCAACACTTTGTGTTAGTGCAGCGCAGCTCAGCGCATCGCCGCAAGTCAGTGTTGCCAGGCTTTGTTTCGCGGCTGACAGCGCCCGCGGAATCTCCGTCGTATGATCCGCAACCGCTGCGCGGCAATTAAAGCCGCCTGCCTGAGATCCGTGTCGCTTTCCCTAATGCTGTTTATCTGACGCGTCGTATTAAATCACCGTACATCATCGTCACGCGTTTTAATCACCTCCGCTAATCTCACGTAGCTCTGGTCACACGAGCCGCTAAGTGAACGTGCTCTGATCCCAGGTTTATCCGTACGCTTCAGCCGCTGCTTCCTGAACTGGCATTTTGCATTTTCCGATAAATCGGCAGAGTTGTGCAATAATGGACACCGACCACAGGAATAAAAGCTGACTTCCCTTTCTGTGGTCGGTGTCCGTTATTACCCAACTGTGTTATGATCCCTTCCAGACGAGATTCCGTCAAACTGTCCATTCATTTCCACTAAATTGTAGAGATAACGACAACGGCGTGTAAGTAACTGTCCCTTTACTAAACGACAAAAAAAGTTATCTTTCTCAAGGTACGACGTATCCAACAGCTCTATTAAATTAAGTATCCGCCTAATTTCATTCAGGGCTGTGCAGGAAGAGACGTAAATTTATTTTGTGTATCTAGCATGTGTCTGTGCATGTGTCTATACATTTCTTCACTTGCACATGATTTTGTGCAACCTCGCATAAAAAAAAAGTTTCATTTCTCGAAGAAGAATTTGTAGTTCCTCTGACTTTCAAATAACTTGAGCCACCTGGTTATTTCTATGCACATAACCGTGGTGGTTTAAGGCCATTTTATTACCATATAAGGCGACGCGATAACGGCGTAAAGCGTGTGAAAGTAATACTTTCTTGCTTGAAAGCGGACGCCTTGTTGGCTGTCTCATCGTACAAGATTTCTTGGCCTCAAATGAGATAACTGTCTGATTTGAGTCTAATATATTACTGATACCGCTCTGGTGCCATATGTTTTACGAGTGCAGCTGGCGATGGCCATGTTTATTTCCTAAATAATGGAATAATGCGTTAATCGTGATTAAGTTTTGCAAGTACTCAGTTTCAGCCTTGTTGGTAGAACATCTTTTCTCATGATTAGAGCAGAAACTTGAGACAAAACGGACAGAAGTCGAGACACACACAAGCGCAACTTTCAACAGTGGTTTATTGGAAGCCGGAGCCCGAGTTTATGTGCCCCGGACAAATACCAAGGATGCGCAAATGCGCAAATAAGGATAGAGAAGGAGTATTAACGCACTTTTGACCAAGATCATCAAATGTTGCTAATTCGATTATTAATCTCGTCATGACGTCTTTATTCCTGTGCACAACAAAGCAACCATGAAACAGAGGCGAGCAACCGCACTTGCTGCAGTGTACTTCTAACCAGCCAGCATATCATTTGTTGACATTATTATGGGCTTAGAGATCACTGTAATGCGAAGTTCCAAAGACCTAGCGCCTCCGAGACCTTCTCGAAGTAAAATTTCGAAGTAAAATTGCAGATACGCACACAATGGTTGGTGTAATGTCGCATAAGGATTCCTCTCACTCGATTTTATTCCTTTCTTGTGCTCCGCCGTTCACGGCCGACCGATTACGGTGATAACGTGGTCAAAGCGCCGCTCAGACCTCCGACAAAGGGCGAAAAGGAATGGCAATGGAATAGAACCATTGCACGGCATCTTGGCCATGTTTACATTTACCCACAGCACGCACTGCCAGCTGGAGTACCCCGTCAAGTATTCCGACTGACGCTTCCAGTGAGCTGGTCTTTTCCTTTTATCAACACTTACTGGCAGCTCTTTTCATTAGTCGTGAATCAAGTGCATTCATTAAAAAAAAAACTCGAAGGATGGTTACGAGTGTGTGGTACCACGAATGTAAGCATTTGCTGCTCGAGTGCTGGCAGACTTTTAAGCTGACGCTGGCGCAACCAGAGGCCGCACGACGACGACGACGTGACGACAAATATATGACGATTCTGAAATGGTGACGTTGGTGTAACGACGACAGCGCGATGACGACGGCATGAGGAGAATGGGATGACGAAAAATGTGTGACAACGATTGCGCGGCGACCAAGACGGTATGACGTGAATCAGATGAAGGAGCTGCAGTGACGATGATGGAACGACGACAACATCACAACTGTATGAAAACGAATACATGATGGCGACTGTATTACGGCGGCACAATGACGATTCTGAAATGATGACGATGGTATTACAACGACAGCTTGATGACGACGGCATGAGGGAAACAGGATGACGAGTGCACGACGACAATGGCATGACGATGACGGCGTGAGGGCGACTGCATGACGACGAATTTATTACGATGGTGTCGTAAGATGGCGTGACGACGGCTGTATAGCGACGATGGCCTGTGACGACAATGGCATGACGAGAATCGTATGACGAAGCTGGAATAACGATCATGGAACGACCACGACAACTTCATGAGGACAGTATAACAACGAATGCGTGAGGACGACGCAATGACGACGATGGCCTAACAATGGCGTCATAATCACGGTTGAGTGATGACAGCATGATTACGATGGAATGACAAAAAAAGGGGGACATGGACATCGTTGGATTGGACGACGGGCGCAATCTGTGGGTTTTGCCACCTGTGATGCGCGGAGGACGATAATATATGGAAGTGGTACAGGGAACCAAGCTTTGCTGCACTGCACCGAACACTCCTATCTCATTGGTATAGAAGCGCACGCGGCGTCGCGTGCTTCTCTTGCTAACCTCTCTCTCTCTCTCTCTCTCTCTCTCTCTCTCTCTCTCTCTCTCTGCGAACGGTGCTAACGACGCTAAATTGAGCAATAAGCTAGAAGAAGCTGACGATTTAAAAGCAAGGCTAGAAGAAAATTAGGTAGCTTTGCACCGAGGACTCCGGAATTGTTACTGACGCGCAAGACGTACATAAAAACACTCTGCGTACCACTCAGTGGGCTATCGTTGTGCTCCAAATGGCGAAATAAGTAACACGAATTTGTGCGCACAAACGAAGGCAATTCATTCTTTTTTTTTCTTTTTTTTTGGTATCACGTAGTTCTTAAACTACGTGCGACGTTTTCATTGCCTCGACATTGCTGCGTTAGCCACATCGGTATGTCCGTCGCTTTCGGCTATTGTCATATCGTATTAAGGTAAGCGAGTCGCGAGGTCAATTGTGTAGCTTAAACCTGAGTTCGAGGTTCCTCCTTCAAAGCTACGCCAGAAGGGCCTTTAGGATACTGCTTTACTGGTTATCGTGTTCAGTTCGTCCACTGCTAGAACGTACCACGGTGCAGTGCTGAGCGGTAGTTTCTGCAACTGTGCGGGTCCGGCTGCTGCGGAGGCCACATAGACTCGCATTGGGTGTGTTCCAATTCTTGCCAGTATCGGAGACAGTCTACGTATAGGCAGCTAAGGAGATAGCCGAGACAACTTCGAAGCTATGTAATGGAACGCGTTTCGATCCGTCTGAAAAACTTATGGAAGACGCTCCTGCGACGTGACGCCACCTCGCGGCAACAAGAATAAGTTGAGGAAAGCACAAATTGTTTCTGTATTTTAAGTCCTTGCGCCTGCGAACATATGAAAAACACGGGGTAGCTTAAATTAAGGGCGTAGGATGGCGCGTCTACGTTTTCTTGTGCGCAGACAACCTTCCTGTCGGCTTTCCAAGCGTCTTACTCAGCCGCCATCTTGTTCGGACAGGAGAGTACACTGTAAGAAAGTTTACACCTTTAAGGATGTTTTCTTGTCGCACTGGTAACTCCGTTACCATTAAGGCCTCATAGAAATAGATAGAAGCCGATAACGGAGCTCTAACTAGACGCGTGATGACACGTAGCTCAACACTATGCAATCATTCTTACAACCTCGGGCGCACGGAAATATACGACAGGAGAGTTTCATATCTCTGCCTGTGAACTTCTCTTGTCGGACATTCCTGTGCGCCCAAGGCGTGAGAATTATTGCATAATTTTCAACTCGGACTTTTGTCAACGCACGTCTAGTTAGAGTTTCGTCGTCGGCCTCTATATGTAAGGGTGTTACAGTAACACCCTTCCCCAACGGTGTTGGTGTTACTGGAGCGACAAGAAAACACCCTTAAGGTTGTAAACGTTTTTACAGTGCAGCCTGCATCGTTTTTGACTTCGGTGCTGTCTTCACGAAGCTGTCTGCTTTGACGTCTTCGTGAGAATTGAAACAAGACTTAGGATGGCCGCTGTCCGCTTAGCTGTCTATATTGCCGTCTACGGCGAGTATTGGAACACAGCCATTTTTTGTTCAATGCCGACATCGCGCAGTGGAACGCTGTGCATCGTCCACTAGGCTTAGAGATGCACGTAGCAATATGTTCGCTAGTCTGTGTACACCGACGGAGTGGGAGTAAAGTCAGCTGTGTTATCGTCATTCGCTTTCAAAGGCAACAAAAGGCACACAGAAGAATGCTTATAACAGACTTGATAAACTTTCTTTTCCTTCTTTTATTGCATGACTTCAACCTCAGATCCAAGAACAACACAGCGTCAAACAACGTCCGCATGAATAGACATTTCTGAGCAATCTTTAAACACATACATGTTCTGAGTCGTAAAGAAAGCTTTGAGGGGAGAGAGGGGGTGTTATCTTTCACACACCAGTCTACAAAAGAGAGTGGTTGCATTTGCACTTGCAAAAAAAAAAAAAGAATAATAATAATGACATGACTATACAGAAAAGGTTATAGCATAATCACAACTCCACGCACAAAATATGAAAAGAGCAGACAGGATAACTTAAAAGGCCAGAAGTTACTAAAGTAGGACCAGAGACTGTGAGGTGTGTGCATGTGTTTTTGCTTTGTGGATGAGCCCTTCTGCTTAGTTCTGTCTTTACGGAAGTTACTAAATCGCATGCGAATAGAGCGAGGAGAATCACGCAGAAGGGTACTTTACGAACACGAACATTCGTCGCTCCTAATTATCTACATCTCTCAGTTCTGGCATCTGGCAACTGTCCTTATTCAGTGTAATTTATGTTCTTGTCGACAAGCGAAATAACGAGGGGCGGAAGCGGGTTACTTCGTTATTATCCACCTCTCACTCGGGACTCTGTTCTGTCACCGGCAAAGATAAGTGACTAGGCTTGCCTTTTTGAGGGGGGGGGGGGGGGGGGGAAACGTTCTCAGGAAGAAAAAGAAGCTTCTTTGCATTAAAGCGCTGCGTACAAATCGCTAGCGGCGTTTTGGGGCAACAGAACCGCAGTTCAGGGTAGCATTCGCCACTGCTTTTCGGAAAGCACACGAATTAATTGCAAAGCACATTCAAGGCACTTCCACGAGACAAATTATTATCTATCTCTCTCTCAAATAAAAGCGATACGGCATTTAAAACAGCGCTCGTAGTAGATCTATTACACAGTGCGCGTGAGTATTCTGGCATTTGGCCCTCTTCTATGCGCAACTATGGAAGGCCGCATTTGGTGGACACCCTTTCTTAGTGGATCTCGCTCATCAGTGTTAAAGGCCAACACTCCTGCGTCTGTGTAATTGTACTTGACTTGAATGAATGAACAAATTCTTGGGTTTTGCAAGCCAAAACCAGGCTTTGATTATGAGGCGCGCCGTAGTGGCAGACTCCGGATAAATTTTGAGCAACAGGGGATTTTTAATGTCGCCCCAATGGACGGGACATCGACATGCGGCCGCCGTGGCTGGGACTTGATCCTGCGACCTCGTGCTTATTGCAGCGCAACACTATGCAGTAAGCCACCACGACGGGTGTACTTGACTTGAAGCCATCCGCCATCAAAATTGCTATTATGAGATGTGCATCCACCCAACATCGAGTCTACACGTCCGTCTCGTTTAGTATTTCCTGTGACATTTTGCATGCGCAACACATCTTCAAGAGATAATAATTGTATACTTCACATTGAGGCAAGAAAGCGAAACCACCTTCTCTTGACCACCAAAACCACGACAGACGTTCGTAGCGAAGATCTAGCGTGCATGGTTACTTTGACACGGTACGAAAGACCTCGCCATCTTGTGAAAAACGGCTGAAAACGCGGAAATCGTTGAAGTACGACCAGGTTATTGCGTTTAAATGACTGTACACGTGGTTGCTGAGGCGCACATGACAGTGCTTGTGGTGCGTGTGCGTGTGCGCGCGCGCGTGTGTGTGTGTGTGTGTGTGTGTGTGTACGTGTGCGTGTGCGTGTGCGTGTGTGTGTGTGTGTGTGTGTGTGTGTGTGCGTGTGTGTGTGTGCGCGCAATCATCGAATAAACAGAGGGCTTGTGTGTCCTTAATGAGGACGGTACTTCGACCAGCTACGTTAAAAGAGAGTTCAATATCTTTCTGCTCGCCTCTAGACGCCAGCCTACAGGCAGCGTGAGAAAACATTTCTTGTGGCATTCTCGTCAAGTTTCGAGGCAGTATGGCACTAGTTTACGCGGCAGGGGAGAGCGAAGGCCATTTCAGAAGGCTGAACACGGTCGCGCGAGCTCGGAAGAGACCTGCGTTACTCGTCAGCGTTCGAACTTGCATGTACACTGAAGTAGATGATGAGGAACAGTATGAAACAAAGCGGAAAAGCGATCCGTGCAACGATGTCCATCTTATCCGGCGTGGACCTCGGTCGCTGCAACCACGCTCTCAGGGTTTGCAAGAAGGATGTCTTGGCCGATCCAGGAGCCGGCTTGCCCGCTTCCTCAACCTAATGGATGGATGAAAAAAAGTTGGTTAATTTGCTTACTTCGTTACTCAAGGATCCCGCTAGTACACTGCATGCAACAGATGGGCCTCGTGGCCGCTGGAAGTATAGAGGTTTTCACGTATGTGTGTTTTTCAGACCAATACCATCGACGACCACAGGCTTACCGGTTTCATTACCAGCTGCACCATAATGGTCTTATAAGAATTACCCGGTTAGAAGAACTACAACATCTTAGCAGCAGGATTTGTACAACCGGCTATGCTGAAGCTTTCAGCACTACAGAAGCAAACGATCATCATCATCACCATTATCATCATTTTTTTTTCACTGCAGCACGAAGGCCTCTCCCAGCAACATCCAATTACCCCTGTCTTGCGCTAGCTTACTTCAACTTGCGCCTGCCAATTTCCTAAGGTCATCACCACAGTTAATTTTCCGCCGTCCTCGACTGCGCTTCCCTTCGCTTGGCAGCCATTCTGTAATTATAATGGTCCACCGATTACCTGCGCTGCGCATTACATGGCGTGCTCATCTCCATTTTTTACTTTAATGCCAACTTTTTATCAGGGAAGCTTGCCACTGTCGTTGAAAAGAAAAGCGTACAATCATCGCATTCAGCAAACAGTGTTAAGCAATAAATTACAAAACCGAAAAGAAAAGCTAATAGACGAGACATTCAAGGAAGGAAAAAGGAAAACCGCAATGTATGAAATATATCGTTGCGTTTTGACGATGGTGATGTCCGAAGGCAACGCGACGGCACAACCAGCGCTGAAAGCCACGATCGCATCATCCTTAATGGGGATATATATATATATATATATATATATATATATATATAATGTACCACTGTGATATTTGCCGCAGGCACCACGAGCATTGACTGAAGTGCCAGTGCTGCGCATTCTAGCTACAAAAATAACTGCTTGCCTTGCTCTCGTCTGTCGGTGAAGTTGACGCATCCTGACCTCCTCGAGTCACGCGGACGATGTAGTCGGCCGCTGTGACGTAGACGAGCAGGAGGAAGACGAAAGTCAGACAGACTCCCGTCCACCTGTCGACGGCCTTCGTGTACGAAGTATGCGGGAGCTCGTCTTGGTTAAACTTGGATATGAACATCGCCATCACCAGCAGCACGACCAGGGGCACGAACACGCGCACGGCCGTGTTCCTGTTGCTGATCCAGAGAGCGACCCAGGACAACAGGACACACATGATGCACGGCAGGTATATGTTGATCATGTAACCGTTTCGCTCCCGTTCGAACGATAAGTCCAGTCGAAGACAGGAGTACTCGCCTGCACAGCAAAAAGAAACGTCACCAGACCAAATAACTAAGCGGCAAAGGGCTTGTGCGTGTGTCTCGCGTTCCCTGCGTACTGTGTCTGTTTCGCTCTATAGGGAGAACTGTACAGGATGACTCGGCAAGGAAGGGAAAACCTCGGTGTTCAAGCAGCGATTCGTGGCGCCGAAAAAAACAGGCGTACAAAATACCTACGCAAGAAGAACGAGGACAGCGCAAAAGCCTACTATCAGCTGAAAGTTTCGCACGGCGCTGGATAGTCGGTGTTTGTGATGTTTTTCTCGTTCGTCTTAAGTTCGTGTTTTGTGCGCCTGCCTTTCCGTATCGTGAATCTCTACCTACTTGATCAGCTTTCTCCCGTCCTTAGCAGTGACTGCGGCAGAAATGTGACGTCGAAACTCACTTGCTAAAGTTTTTCATCTAGGAACGTAGGAGTTCTTCAGTGACATTTCAGACGCAGAGGGCCAGTACTTCAAGCCTCACTTGCTTATGCTGGCAGAGCATCTGTCCTCTTTATGTCTCGCTGCAATCATTCTTGCTTCAGAGCGAAAGCAAGAACAACTGACTGTTTTGAATAAATGTCACGTGCAGATTTTATATTGAACTGAATAAAAACGATCGAACAAGGAATGTCTCTGGTTCGACAACAAGACATGTCTTCGTCAAAGCAGCAACTACTTTCCCTGGCAGCGTTTATGTACGCATAACTCTCTCTTTCTATTGAAAGTGCGGTAGTAAGGGGTGGAGGGAGGGCAGAGTGTCTTCAGCTCACTTTATTCTCCTCCCCAATTATGGTGAGCGAGAGAGGTTGGGGAAGAATAAGCTATGTGTACATAAACGCTGCTAAGGAAAGAACCGTGTTTCAAGGATAGCGCTAGAGCTGACACGGAACGAAAGGAAGACACAATACGATCGACAAAGCGCTGACTTTCAAGTGACATATTACATTAGGTAGACCTTACCCCGCTACTAGAGAACCTCTGCGCTAGCAGGACACCTTAAGCACTAATAAAATATATTACCCTACTACTAGAGCACTTTACTCAATGCTACAATAGTATATTGTGCTGTCAAGCCGACAGGACAATAATATTTCATAGCACGGCGTAAACTGACAGGCACATCAATCCTCTACCCCCTCCTCTTCCTCCTCCTCCTCCCAATAACGCCTGCCATTGAAAGATTGCTCACCTGTATTTGTCTTTGAAGAACAGTCGCCTGTCCGGAACTTTGTTAGAGTGAACTTCGGAAGGTGCAGATTCCTCGTCACTTGCACAGGATCACTCTGTCTCCACAAGAACACTATGTCTTCTGTGGTGTGGGCATCTAGTCATGGAAATGTGCAGAGTCGTTACTTTGATATTGCTTGTTCCTGTTATTAAGCGAGTTTCGCTTTACAGATTGCCAATCGGCAAGATTCCCGTAAGTATTCGAAAGTGATAACAGTTTTTATATTTGTGTTCTGCTAGTATCAGTATTCAAAATCGACGGCGTCTACTGTACTGTGTTGTGTTATCATTTGTTTCGTCTGTAGGCGAAACACTGGACACTACAATTGCACACTTGACTCGCAATCACATTGTTTTGTCTGGCATGGTGTGTCCCTAAAGGCTATCTCCAATCCCTTCGCACTCGACTAGAGCCCTCATTTGCGGTGTATCTTGCTGTTCAAGTATGGAAAAGGTTCGCGATGATATACTCACAGCTGGTTGTTAAAATTGAACAAGTTTGTCGATCAAACGGAAAATTCATCAGGTTCATGGGACAGGACAGCTTCAGCGACACCCTGCGTATAGACAGTGGCGCAGTTAAGCGAGAAAAGACACAACGCAAGCGCTTCTGGCGCACCCTGTGTGAAAGCAAAACTACAATAATAAAGTGCGTTCGCGTGTCATCTGTGACATTGTTCGATCGCAGAGACGATAGGACAGCTTCCGTGGTGCAAGCCGAGGGTTGAGCCTGTGAGCAAAGCAATTCGCGCGAGTAATTTTGTTCGAGTATTTCACTAAGAAACAGCCAGCCCAAGCAGGTCGACAGTATAAATCATTCAGAAACTCAATGCTTAACGCTGTAAACATTTCTCATGAAGGAACGTTTTTAAGATTTGTTATCACGTCGCTCCATGCTGCCCCTTCTAAGACGTCTCGAAATAAAATGGTGTAGTGTGAACGGTGCCACCACACTCGTTTGTCAAAGAAAAACGAATGTCAAAGAGAATCTTTTTTTTTTTCCACTGTCCCTCCACAGATGATGATGGTGTCAATAAGGTGGAAGATGATTTATTTGTATCGCCTTTGAAACACTGTGGTAACAAATAGCCACCTAACCTGCTCGAGCTAATCAGGTACGCTGTACATCTTTTTTAGAGTAGCATTTTGTTTACAACTCCTTAATCTTTCTTTTTCACTTCCTTAAACGTCTATATCTACCTTGTACCATTACCTATGCTTGTGACGAATCTGGTCCTACCAATTTCTTCCCGTCTTCTGTTCCCGCCAATATTCTAAGCGTCTCTTCCTTTTCTCGGCTGCTGACCGCTTAATGTTCCCATTCACTTCAAATCCCAGCGGTTCTAGAATGTGTAAGTACGTTACCTACGGGTCTTGCTGGGTGAATGCCTTCTCATTTCATTATGATGTACCGAGTTGTCTCAGGATTTTTGCTGCCGCAGGCACAGCTAGCGGAACGCTGACGACCCCTTGCGATCATGATAAATATTTGTAAAACAAAGCATTTTTTTATGTTGAAACCGGCGGCAGAAGGAAACGCGTATTGGAATATAAGAATCGAGAATTCACGCAGCCTCACAGTTTGTTACTACCATCGTCACGGCTATTGGTTACACGTGTTTATATTGGGGCGAAGGGGCAAGGGCGATACATTATGAAGGCGAGCAATATCTATTATTTGAAGCGTTTTGCTTCTATTGTTTACAATAAGCCTAGCTGTGCCAGCCTTTGCATATAATTTTGTTGTCTTTTATTAAATCATGAGAGTCTCGGAAAATAGGCCATCGAAGAGCCGACTATACCAATTATCAAAAATAAACTCCGGCGGTAAAGGAAGGTAAAATGAAATAGAAGTAAAATAACGAAGAAAAAAGTCAGCAATGAAAAATAATGGAAGAATAAAACATCAAGTGTAACTCCGGCACACAGCCTGCTATACTATATATGTGTAGTCAGAGTGCGATGTATCGGCATCGCGCTAGCCTCAAGTCACAGTGCTCGTTGCCACAACAGTCACTTTCTGTACAGTCACTACACGATAAACAAAACAAAAACTAACATTGCACACAGCGAAGCATGCAGCCCCTTACAACGTACTACATGTGAGACATTACAGTACATTACAACAACGAATCCACTGAAGATAGGTACACTATCGCATGAGCGTGCAGACAGATAAGTACGGATTCACAGACGATCCGCTTTTAAAAATATTGCTCAATCTATTGTAAAGTAATGAAGTGCCGTGACAGCCACGTGTCTGCTTGTTTCTATAAATCTTCATTGATTTTGATGATATCAAAAGAACGTTTGCAACCTGTACCGCCGATCCTGTCGCGGCGGTGAATTACCAGATTATTTGAGAGAATTATGTGAGATGAGCAAAAACACTGCATACCTAATGCTGTAGAGCACGCCTCCGTCGGAATATATCCTGACCAGTACATTCGGCTTCATGATATTGTGAAAGGATCCGGTGATCTCGTTCGAGAAGAACGGGTCCGGCAGCCATAGCTTGTGAGGGTTCTCCAGAATCACATACTTTATTTGACCACCCAGGTCGTTGAACTTGAGTCTCTCGTCTTTCCACTTCTGACGAAACGTGAGTTGCACGTCGAACGCCTGCGCACGAACACAAAAGTGAGGCCAAAGTTAGTCCAAGAGCACAAGTGCTCTTGTGTTAACTACGTGTAACTTGAAGTGCGTCATCGCCGACAAAAATTTCCACGGCGTTATTCCCGAAAGTGGCAGGTGAGAAGCGGTTGGAAGGCTTTAGATTGATGGAAATCGCAGAAAAGCATATGCAATATCATTAGCAACTTACTCTGTTTCATGTGTACATTCCTGTGCTCCCGAAACGCAGCATATACCTCCTTGAGTGCAAGTGAGGCTACTGGCACATGCTTGATAGCAACCAGAGATTTTTCGGGTGCTTACAAAGGTCTGAAAGGGGCCCCGTAGCACCTCCTTTTATCCATGCCCTTGTTTTCGTCCTTCATAATTTCTCGTTGTTTCTACAAAGCTTCTGAGGGCGTCCTTAAATATAAAGCCCGTCGACATTAGAGAGTGGTTACTTCCGACGGTCCAGCACAGATTCCAAGAGAATCATGGCGTCCGTCGTGGGCAAAATCCAGCACACATACTTACTGATCGAGGAGCTTAAGTGGCGAAGCTAAAGGATATGCTTGAAGGTTAACATGACTAGCTTAAAGATTAACAGATTATTCCAAGCAGCGTTAAGCAGTCTGGCTTGGGAGCAAGCGTTTGTAATCACAGGAAACCCCAGATCATGCAACCGAACTCGCCAGGCCTACAAAAATGTGTTGCAGCGTGTACTACAGGTACTGCCCATGAATGTCCCCTTTCCAATATCCTTGAAAAGGGAACTATAACTGCAACTTGTGCATTCTGCCAGTATTCCCCCTTGGGACCGACTCTTGGAAGATAACGAAGAAAATTGTAAGGACCTTATGGACGACGCAGAGAGCGCTAGAAAGGAAAGTGATATTCTCGTATAGGTGAGAGGGTGAAGTAAAGTTCAGCAGGCAATACAAGCTCAGATAAGTGGCGGTATAATAGAGTAACAAAAGGAGCACCAAGGGAAGGGAAACGTATTCGAGCGCGGAAGAAGATTAGAAGCAGTTATGGGATTATAAAATTCGTAGCCATTGGACGGCGTCGGCTGACACGAGAGAGAGCTAACAGGCGACCACTTTGGAGCAGTCATGTTCAAAAAAAAAAAAAAAAGGATGATGGCATTTGTCACTTACCATATTTTTGTCATCGATGTTGTCTATCGAACGGAGGTACATGTTGGTGAAGACTATCACGGGACCTGCGATCAAAGCAGCGGCGAGCTTCGATGGCAGAAACTGCTTAGCTAATTATAATATGTGCCCGTTACAGACAAAGGCATTCAGGACACTGTCATCTATTATAGTAAATTATTATTCGAATTCAAGCAATCATAGATAGCGGCGACTTAATGTTTGCGTGAAATCAAGCAGATTAAACTGTCTTCATTATATGTTCATATTAGGTCGCATATGGACCACTTTTCCGCGTAATACAAACAATAATGTTGAGGTCATGCCAGATTGAATACTAATAAAGTGTTTTCCAGAGATGACACAATGACGTACAATTCAATTCTGATTACAATCACAATTGAGAAAGCATAGCCACAAAATGCCGCGCAAAAGATCACATATAAATGTGTCCTCGCCAAGAGACCCCTCCTCTAGAGCTGGCCACAGGTACGCAGCTGCTAGAGATAGTTATGCGATAGTAATGCGACTGTGAGTTACCTTGCTCGACTTCGGCATCAGTACGTTATGTTACGTTATATACGGTGCACTCCCTAATTGGTGACAATCTAACGTCACCTTTTGTGCCACCACAAGCATTACGACTTTTGAGGCCGAATTAACAAAGTTTTTCGTTCGCAAGCGCTTCTTGCCATCGGTCGGTCGCCTTCGCTAATAATTCGTCGAGCATCAAGATTGGCTGGAATTAATTTCCTCTCACGAACAATTCTAGCTTTAAATGCCTTTTGTGAATACAGGCCCACAAATATTGAAGTAAGAGCAGCGCACTTCACGGACAGCAGGCAGTCAATCTTAATAATAAGGGTTAAGAAAAGAAGAATAATGTATGTTGCGGACGTATCCATTGTTTAGCACGCTCCCGTTATTTCAGTATGACCATTTAGTCCAGACAGTCGCTCTACTGATACGCAATGAGGAAGTGCATCTTGCACGAGGAAAGAGAAAAGACTTTCTAAGAGGGAGTTTTCCACCATCAACAGAACCTATCGACTCCCCCGTTTTCTTAAGCCCATGTTCCGGCGTTATGCGTGAGCCTAAGGCCATAGAGCAAGTGAGAATTTTGTTTACCCGTCGACTCGTTGGTTCCTGCCGGTCGCACTTGCTTGTCATACTTCTCCGGCTTGAAGAGGTCGTTTAGCACGCGGCCAGCGTAATTCGCTATGTTGCTCCTGGCGAGACCAAAAGTAAGCGTGAAATCGATCAGCAAAGCCCGACAACGCCGATAACCAGTAACAGGCTGTAGGGGATGAAACGTGCGTGAATGTGCAAAATAAACAAAAAGACATTTTTCGCTATTAGTTTGGAGGAAGTAAGAAATTTTCATGTTAGTGGTATGGGATGTGGAAATCAAGGCCCGCCCTGTAGATTTTCCGTTCAACATTCTACACCGACAAGCAAAATCCAGCCTGACAATATACTAAAACTTGAGGCAGGCTGACGCCTCAAGGCGTCAGCTTGCCTCAAGCCTGCCTGTAGGCGTCAGGCAGGGAGATACGATCTCTCCGATGCTATTCACAGCGTGTTTACAGGAGGTATTCAGAGTCCTGGATTGGGAAGAATTGGAGATAAGAGCTAATGAAGAATACCTTAGTAACTTGCGATTCGCTGATGATATTGCCTTGCTTAGTAACTCAGGGGACCAACTGCAATGCATGCTCACTGATCTGGAGAGGCAAAGCCGAAAGGTGGGTCTAAAAATTAATCTGCAGAAAACTAAAGTAATGTTTAACAGTCTCGGAAGGGAACAGCAGTTTACAATAGGTGGTGAGGCACTGGAAGTGGTAAGGGAATACATCTACTTAGGACAGGTAGTGACTGCGGACCCGGATCATGAGACTGAAATAATCAGAAGAATAAGAATGGGCTGGGGTGCGTTTGGCAGGCATTCTCAGATCATGAACAGCAGGTTGCCATTATCCCTCAAGAGAAAAGTTTATAACAGCTGTGTCTTACCAGTACTCACGTGCGGGGCAGAAACCTGGAGGCTTACGAAAAGCGTTCTACTTAAATTGAGGACGACGCAACGAGCTATGGAAAGAAGAATGATAGGTGTAACGTTAAGGGATAAGAAAAGAGCAGATTGGGTGACGGAACAAACGCGAGTTAATGATATCTTAGTTGAAATCAAGAAAAAGAAATGGGCATGGGCAGGACACGTAATGAGGAGGGAAGATAACCGTTGGTCATTAAGAGTTACGGAATTGATTCCAAGGGAAAGAAAGCGTAGCAGAGGGCGGCAGAAAGTTAGGTGGGCGGATGAGATTAAGAAGTTTGCAGGGACAACATGGCCACAATTAGTACATGGCCGGGGTAGTTGGAGAAGTATGGGAGAGGCCTTTGCCCTGCAGTGGGCATAACCAGGCTGATGATGATGATGATGAGGCAGGCTTATCTTCGCTCAGGTAAGTGTGATAGTTTATTAACGGCCTGCACGGTGCTACAGACGGAAACGTGCGCAAAATGAAACCACATAGTTGCTACAGCCCGAGCTGTATAAAGTTATGCTCAAAGCGCATGTACGTAAATGTATGGCTGTGAAAATGCGTGTGCAAAAGGAAGACTAGGCTTCCACTGCGTACACCAAGTGCGCACTAATCAAGTATAACTCATCGCACGTCGACGTATGCGCACTTAGGGAGCGTCTTTTGTTTCGAGACGCTCGAAAAGTGCTGCGGTGTGTTCACGTAGTTCTCGAACGCAGGCATAGGCGAACATTCGTGTCGCGAAGTAAAATGTGCCCTTTATGTTTTGCGTAGAAGAAAACAATGGCCTCGTGACATGTAATTTAGCTGAAGCATTCTTACTGGGCGTTTCCGGCTTGGAACAGAAAAAGAAGAATGGTGACGGCGGTTGCGAGCTTCAAGTATGGCCAACTCGTAGGACGGGCCATGCTGAGATTGTGGTCACTGCAAGAGAACAAGATGCCGTGGAGGCGATTATGAACTGTTTCATCGAAATAAAGCGGAGCGCTATTGGTGATATTGTTGGCGGACGGAGACCAGCAATGTTGAAGAGAAGCTCATGTCAAAACTTTTGAACACGCAAACTTCTTTAAACTCCTGCATATCTGGGGCGGTACACACGTTATTATCATCACATGTCGAACATTGCACCGGAATACACGGGTGCAATTCATATTTTTTTAGCATACACAAAATGAAAAATACCGGGTTACGCACGAGACCAAACCACACCTGAAGACAATGCTTAAAACAACTAGCATCAGAAAAGCGTCGGGGAAATGCTGGTGTAAACCCCATATATTCGGCTTGTGTCTGGAGCGACCAGCCTGATGCCACCCATTAAGTTCTTGGTTTGCCTAGTGAGTGAAGGCACACAACAAATGAGCCATAATGTCTGACAGACCTTTGTTAAGACACAGTCATAGCTAAAGTTATCATTTCAACTACGACAACAAAAAGTAATCGCGACTAGCAAAGGACTGACCCACGAATTTTAAGGCGTGCTTTAACAGATATCGTAATTGACGTTTTTGGACTCACTTGCACTTACCAGTGGCAACAACTGCGTTGATATAACTGAGGTTCAAATGCAAATCAGCACGGGAGATTCCTGCGTGTCTCCTTATTGCGCATCTTCTCTTGTATCCGCAAGCTTGCTTACGCAACATTCATTCGCACTAATCTAGAATTCGCGTCACCACTTGGAAGGCTTCGTCAGACTAACCTAATTAATGCGTTGGAAGCCATCCAGAATCGTGCTGCGAGATAAATAACATCTGAGTATGACTGGCCCAAAAGTCGTAATACTGTCGGCTTATATCTTAACCTCTCATCTTAACTGTGCCTTTTCCACAAACTCTACTACTATTTCCCACACTTGCGCAATAATGCACTGATTCTTCATGAACGCACTTCTCACCGACTATTTAATAGTCTAAGTGTACGACGCCTGCATTGTACTACTGCTACATTCAATAAATCGTGCTTGCTTGTGAGTACAGAGCAGTGGAATGAGCTGCCAAAATTATGAGTTAATTAGCGCGATTGACAAAAGGTTAAGCAGTTACTGAGAGCCTATAGTTCCAGAAATAATTACTTAACTGACAGCTCTGCCATGCCTTACGTTATCGATGCCTTCAATAGCCATACCATTTGCGCACCCGATATGTTTATATGTTTTTTTTTTCTTTATGTTGTGGTTTTCATGACTACTGTGATTACTGATGTGCCTGCTCCGCCCTTATATAATACCCCGCAAGGGGCCTTTCAGGTACATCAAATGCTGATGATGATAATCTGACAATGCGCTCAAACAACCTCTCCAATCATGCGCATTAAATCGCCTACTTAGCGCGTACAAGCATTCAATCTGTCCGTCGCGCGAACTGTGCTGTTTACAAAATCTACAAGCGTTGTCCGAAGGAAACGGGTGGAGACACTGATAAGGCGATGCTCACCAAAGCAAGGAAGCGTCGAGCTTGGTAAATCCTCCCGTACAGAGGCGTCGCTTGCAGCGCCGCGACCTATGCGGCTCTTGGGTGGCGCTTTCGAGTGGCCCTCTCCTCGGCGTATAGAAGTAGATCGGGGGGGCCTCGCGTCTTCCCAGTCGACCCCCGGTCCCTGCTATTTTCTTCTTTGCTCCCTCTCCCTTTTCTTTCACGGACTCACCAAGCGCGGGACGACGTCACGGCCTCTTCCGTTGTCTTGCTTTTTGACCAACATTTTGTACTTTCATTGCGCCGCTCGCCCAGCCTAGCGGAAGTGGCGATAATTCGAATATCCTGTTGGTCGCGACGATTTGGGCGCCTTGACGGCGACGCGAAAAGGGAGGAGAAGGCGACGGCCTGCGCGGTGGGCAACGAGTGCGGATTGCGCAACCGTGTGTTCTGCAGATGTTAGCGGGGTGGGGGGGGGGGGGGGGATGGGGGGGTGTACATGTGTCTGTAGGGGAGGGGGGGGGGTGTTTGCGTCCATGGTTTTGCCCCAGGAATGCAACCAGCGGCATTCAGCGTGCAACCTAGTTCAAGGCTTTTGCCCCCCGTTATTACAACTCGCCCCCCCCCCCCTTTCCACAGCACCCCACTCCGGCTCCTTCGAGACATTGAGAGCGACGGTGGCCGGGGGTTGCGGGCGGCTCCGAAATAGAGGCGAAAGAGCGTCGCCGTTGCGTCTTTGAGCGCCCTGGCTGTCGCCCGTGTTTTGACGAGCTCGGCCGTCAAGCGAGCGTGATAAGCCGCCTCCGCTCTGCCGCCACTGCGAAGTAACGCGCTTCCCTGGTGTAACATTTCTCCATCATCTGAGCGCGCGCTTGAACGCCTCGCGATTATCCGACCTGACCCTTTCCAGATCCATCAATCATAACTGCGACGAAGTGAGCAAGCTCTTAAGTTTGTTTACGTAAAGCAGTGGCGCACATTTACGCACGCTCGTCGATACAGAACAGCTCGTACTTCCCCACTCGGCACATACATGTGCACTCTAATCGATTGCACTTTGGAGTAGGCTTGTGTTCGAAGTATAGTTATTGTCCTGCTGGGTCTAGTTTCCTTCACCTTTTCAACTTTTTTCACCTCTTCGCGGTAGTGAGGGGTTTTCGCGAACGTTTGTGCATTCGGGCAGGAAACATAGGCAAGCTGGCCGCCAAGCGTACTCGTATCGGTCGTAATGTTAGCGCAAGAGCATGTTGCACAGAAAAAAAACTCACACAGAAAAAGACCTGGAATTCAATTTGTAACTCCTGCCTTCGTCATTCTGTTCTAATTTTCTTTGCACCGACGATTCTTGTGGGAAAAATATTATGCATAACATGTATCGCATCTAGAGTAAAATATCTTTGGTTAGGTCCTTCTTTTCAACTTTTCTTTTCGACACGCCAACCAAGTTGACAGCCCAAGTTTACAAAACAATAGTGCAACCACTATAGAACTATAGAAATTCTGACGGCGAAGTCTGAATGTTTTATTGAAGGAGGAGGAGGAAATAAAGAGATAAGGCGGGGATGTCAACCAGAAATGCGTCTGGTTGGCTATCCTTCTCTGGGAGAAGGCGCTAAACGAGGATGCTGAGGTGTACTTTCAGTGCGACTTCGTGAGAGGAAGGGTCGAAGTCTCGGAAGTCGGATAAAAGATCCAGAAGGGATGTGTAACGACGAGATACGACTTCTGCATCCGCAAATAAGCAGCGAAGATCGTTTCATGTGACAAGATGTTGAGCCAAATCACCCTAAGAAACCAGGAGCCAGATAAAGTAAAGCGTACCTGCCACTGTAAAACTTCGTCAATCGACGCTCATTGTTTAGATCAGCATCTCTCAAGTGACTTCAATTTCTACAGGATACAACACACCTAAGACTTTATACTAACTTTATACGAAAAATTATTTGTACGAAAGAATTGCTTTGAATATTCTTTCTTTTTCCCCAAGATCATACAAGGGTGAAACCCATTGTCTAGTGACTTTGTTTTTCAACCATATATATCTTAACTTGCTTATTTCGCATCTAAGTTGCATATAAGTGGTTTCCTTTTGTATACCACATTTCCTTTTCTTTCACTTGCTGCGTTTCCTGTCGCGTCATCTGTTTTGATCCTCTGCGCCAGCGTGTCGAATAGCATTGCATGTGTTCCCACCCAGCTAAAGTCCCCACTTAGCTGTTGTAGCATGATCCGCCGTAATATCATCCTGCCGCCGCCCAACCAGATAAGTTATCTATAATTGACATTCCCCTAGAGCCCACATGGAGAAGCAACTGATGATGAAGATAGGCCCTAAGAGGTATAAGGATCGGCAAACAAACATACAGATGCCGAAGAAACTAATAAAAAAATGAGTCCACTTTGTCGTATTTGACGCTGCGTAATTATACCATAAGGACCACAAGCTTTGTACGAAGACATCTCGTGTCTCCCGCGTCAGTCAGCGAATTCCATCGGGGGAGCTGAACTTAGGACCCCTTGTGCTCTTTTCGGAAATAAACCTTCTTCTCGCACTCCGGTCCCAACAACCGCTACCGCGTCATTTATTACCTTTGGCTTTTTTCATATGTTCTAGCACCCTCTCGCGTCCCGCTATCGCGTGCCCTCGGAGTCCCGCTCGTGGATCTATTCTCGGCGGCCATGTGTGAAGGAGCGCAAACATGGCCGTCGTTCTAGAAGCCTCCGGAAGACTCTCGATGGGTCGCCATGTTCACGCGATGAACACAAATTTGGCGAATTCTGTCAGCGCTTTAGGTTGCTCGGCGGTTGAGTCCTCTTGCTATTAGGTCACGGCCTGAATGCACGAAAGACTTTGTGCCGAAATGGCGAAAACCCTCGCGCAACACACCGGTGCTTCAATTTATACCCCGATCTACGGTGTATACAATCGGGGCGAAAGCTTGCGGACCACTCCAACGCAGAAAACACCGAATTTTGTCGCATTCATACTTAAAAGCCAGGAACTGAGTGACGAACTGCGATCCTCGCCCGAGCAAATGTTTAGGCTCTTCTCAGCTAGAAGTTGCGTGCATGGACTGTGGCGAAATTCAGAGTTTTATCTTTCGTAGTCGTTCACAAAAGTTCGTGCCTGACTGCACGCCAAAACACTCAGCACCAAGTCCCAGCTGTCTGTCCTAAAACCTCACAGGCTTCTTCGCAGAGTACCCAAAATGGTATAGTGGGATTTCAGGCTGCTTCTGTAACTTTCTGCAACTTATGCAACAATTTCTGCAGTTGATTCTTAAACATCTCTGTGGCCAGCATCTTTCAAGTACCTTTTTGAACGCTCAATGGAATGTGTTTTGAAACCATATTAACTTTTCGCTGCCAGCTCCCTTTGGTCTTGCATTGAGGTTGCTACATCCTAGAGCGTCTTGATAGCTTTCTGAACGGGAAACGTTGGTACTTGCCTTCATACAAGCAAGTATAATAAGCACCGAGGATAAACACACTGAACGAATAGATAGATTGTGCTGCATGGTCAATCCCAGATGGGATGAAGCAAAACCGTGTTGACATGGAGTCAATATAACCAATACTTTCTATGCATGTTGTATTCTTCAAATCACTATGAGGGGACGGCTTTGTATAATGTTGTAGCGTAGCCTTGCTGCTCTGTCGTTGCCATTACCACCTCTTTCACGTCCAGACGTGTGCGTGGCATTTGGAAGAGCTGCTGACGGTATAGCTAAGACGGTAACAACTCTATGTAACGTTGCAGCATGGGTGCAATGCTACACAGAATACTTCCCGAAATGTGCCGTTTCCACACTGAGTGGTGTTATCGTCACTGCTGGAAATATCATGCCAGTGACCTTCTGAGTATGCGTTCTGGATCAAGGTTCATGATAATCCGGTGGGCTTTCTTGGCTACTACGCAGAAATAGACTACACTCTGCGCATGCCTTTTGCGTTCCTCGCATGGGAACCAAGATTTCTTAGCTATTATTTTGCTGTTCGTCTACTTAAACATGCAATAATGAAAGCAGATATTGTCCGAACTGAATGAGATGCCGCTATAACGTTACGAAGAAATACGTGCTGCTTTCTGCCGATGTGCACATTACGCGCATAGCCGGAGGATAGTGGAATAAATGCGTTGAAATGGTCGAAATACTGCAAGAAGGAGGAAATAAGGAGAGGGTAAGGGGGCTTCATTGGCGTTGTTTTATTAATGCAGCCTTAAACTATGCCACTTAGTTAGACCTCGCAGCCTAGGTGCTGCTGAACAAAAGTGCATGAGATGCAATCTGGGATAGCACGAGGCCAATGCAGCACCTACAGACAGTCGTTTTGGCAGGAAGACTTGTTTTGCCAGGCCTATCAAAGTCGAAGTCATAAAGACGCAGCAGGTCCTAATTAATGAGACCGGTTGTCTGGCTAGTCGGCAGGGACGTTGATGCACAGTAGCGCGAATTTCGACAACACGACAAACAGGTACAGAAGAACGGAACCTACGTTGATATACGGCGCCATCGCCCTGTCATTTTGTTTGTCAGCGCACTCTTAAATTCATGTAGTGTTACAGGCATCGAGCGATTACCACAAACTGGAAAGAGAGAGAGTAAAACATCTTTATTATTAATATTTGAACGGGGAGAGCAGTGTGGGAGGAACCCTCAGTCCAGGGTCCCTAAGATGATTCCGGCGATGTTTCGAGCCCGTCGTATCACCGCTCGGAGGTCCTCGGTAGGTCCGGCGCGGAGGGCATCGTCCCACAGCTCCTTGTTGCGTAAGGGGTAAAGGAGAGTTGGCAAGGGAGGAAAGAGGTTTGCAGTGCACTCAATCGTGACGTGGAAGATTGTGGGCGAGCTGCCACAGCGAAGACTAATCAACAACTTGGGGTTGCCTTTTATTAGGATCCCTTCGGCTGCACACACGCGTTAATATTTTTAAGAGCGCAGTAAATATATCAAACTAGAAACTCCACCACAAATATAAGCCAAAATGAAGCAATTTGGCAAGTTCAAGAATTGGTCTCGTAAAATAATACACTCCCGGAAGCTGTGGAGCAATGAATTTATATAAGGAAGGCGCTGCCACGGTTGCGCGTGACCGTTTCCATGTTATTTTTCATTTATGTATTTATTTCTTCCTTTCCAAGCCGACACCCCTTGCCTCGAGCTCGAGGCCATGCGTCGACAGATGTGAGAAACAATTTTTGAAATATATGGGCCTTCTAAACGAGCATGCAAGCTGTAAAAAAAAAATGCAAATACGAGCTTGACGGATTACGGCAATATGTTAGTTAAGACCACTTCAGCTACATCTCCGTAGCGCGAAGGACTTGCGGGTGTCCACTGCACGTCCCGCTTTCGGACGAACTGGAGATGCAGCGGGCTTTTAGAAACGACGAACGGGCCACGTGTACGTTGCTTCGCGAGACGAGGGAAACGTTGTGGCCACGACTCCTTTCACAACCGTTGCAGTAACCGCGCTTCAGTCAACCCCCCTAACCAAGCCGTAGCTTTGAAACGTCTGTATCACATTCCAGAAGAGTAAATTGGGTGTTTCCTGTCTGCACTCGAAATGAGCTGCGCGGAATACTCGTAAACGTACACTCTAAAAAAAAAAAAAAAGGGTTTGCACCGTTTGAGGCTTATCTCGTCCCACAACGATAATTGCCATCCATCTTGCCAGCGTATCCTTTCTTTAGGGTTGCACTCCCGGCACTTCCAAGTCACGGACATCTTTTAACAATTTTAACAACTTATCTGTCTCCCGGTCTGGAAGTTAAAGGGACGACACAAGAGAGAAACACCAAATCAGTTTTGACTAAAAAAATAATTTCCAGAACTTTATTTTCGTTAATTTCATGGCAGTATGCTCAGTACTGGAAGGGAAAAAAGAAGGGTCAACGTTTCCGTTATTTTTTTTTTAACTTCACGCCGAAAGCCCAGAGCTGGTAGGTATATCAGCGCGGCGTCAGGGATTTCAAAGAATTTTCTTGTATTTAGACCGCTGTGGTTTAGTAAACGTTCTAGAAAGTTGCTAAGTATTTGCCATATTTAGGACGTGATGCAATCCATATATACCGACAAGAAATTCGCTCGATCCGAACAGACGTTGTCAAAATCAGGGACGTCACAGAAAGCTAGCGCGGAAACAGGGAGGCGGAGGTGCCTCCGCTCCTCCTCTATACTCAGACGCTCTTAAAACCCCCGTAAAGCGGTGCGTATTTGCCGTGAGCTGTCTTCGTTATCCTCAAGCCTGCCGATAATAACGACTAATGCGCGTGATAGCAATACGTTTCTTTCTTTCTTGTTTTGAACCCGTGGTACATCCACTTTTCGTGCCTGCGACATCCTTAAGACCACCGGGTAAACACTGAAGAAGCGTAGCACGCTTTTTTTTTTCACATCTATACCCAACGCTACAAGGATACCACTGCCCAATGTGCGGCGTACCGGACACCTTAGCGCACCTGATCCTCGAATGTCCATGGCATCTATACAAGGACACCGAGAGACTGTTGTAACGCCAGACAAGAAAGCGAAGACCTCATAGAAACGTGGGAGGCCAAGCTCGTCTCCGAGGACCTGGAACTACAACGACGTCTCGTCGCCAGGGCCAAGGAGGTAGCGAAGGCCAGAGGGTTCCTGGAATGAGGAGACCTCCCACCGAGAGTAGAACCGGGGCTTACCCCGGGATACTGTTTCGAAAGTAAAAGTTTATTCCTCCTCCTCCATTCTCGGCCGGTCGCTGATTACGTGTGTTTTCGGGTGTCTGTTTGCCTGCCTGCTTGTCGTCATTGGGACGTGACGAGCAAGTACACATTGCGCATGCGCGAACTAAGGAAAGAAAGCATTCTGGCATCCCTCAGTGATAGTAACTGCTCATATGTTTATTTATCCCCCTTTTTTTAATCACAAGAGAAAAGTAACGACCCACTTACAGAAAGGTGTTTGTCAGCAGCGTCTGAAGAAATAACGCACAAGCATTCCGTACATGCAGCTGAGTGTACAAGGGCAGCGTCTCAGCAGCGCTCGTGGTCTCTTAGTCTAAAGCTCGCTCCAGGTGCGAAGTTACAAGGCGTGCGCTCTATACTGAAGCCGGCGGATCACTCTGCCAGCGTGCTATGAATGGATGGCAAGCACCGCCACCGGTTCGCGCAGGTTCCACCAGCGTGATGCGCGGTGTCAGATCCAGTCCTCGTGAGCGTCCGCCTTGACCGCGTAGTTCCGGATGTAGATCACCACGAAAAGCAAGAACGCCACCGGAAACACAATGCGAGAGGCGAGGTCCACTTTGTCTGCAGTCGATCGCGGCGTCTTCAGCCAGTTCCGGACAGGGGTCTGCCAGGTTCTTTGGTCGTTGTGCCGCGCTGGCCCGTTCTTCGCGCCACTCTTCGCATCTTCCTGCAACGATAGGTGTGACGAAAAGTTTCTAAAGAAACTTTATAGTTTGTAGAAATTTTGTACACTTTCTCGCTGTATAGTTGCTATGTAGTTTGTATAGAAATGCTCCTCTAGCGAGAATGCAATAATGTCTTGTTGCCGCAGGCCGTTCCGCTGACGCTTCCAACGGAATAGCAAAAAGCGCATTGACTGTCGAATCAGTAGTTTGCACAGCAGCGTTCTTGGAATCTAAGGGTTCAAAGCTCTATTCCCGATAAGTGGCGTAAAGTTGTACTCGTCCTGTTTCTGAAAAGCAAAAAAAAGAAAAGACTGACCGTTTTGTGCGACAGATACGTTAAACTGTGCAACATTTCACGATAAGCGTAAGACCGCAAAATCTCGGTTCAAACTAAGCTCCTATGTCACTTCATAAACAGTTCTGTATAGTATCACTTAATGGACGCTGCCGCCTCGAGCTGTAGTACGATAATTCTTTGCACATTTGCAGGTGGTTAGGCCCTGATAACGCGTTTTTGAAACCCTGAACTTTACATAAGGCTATGTTCCCGCGGTCTAAACACTCGGAACGCCATGAACCGGTTACTGCGGTTAGGTAACTCCTATAGGTCAACAATGCTGGCACTCCAGCGCTTCTTCAAAATTGTCTTAGGCATTCCGCGCTTTAAAAAAAATATAGTAAAACAATACTAGCGTTGCGCTAACCACAAGTTCGAGGGCATCCGCTTCACCGAATTTTTTGTCATCGGCCTTGGGCACCAGCACAGCCGTCTTTCCGGTCCCGCCTTGACGACAGCGAACGATGAGCTCGACGATCGCCACGTCGATCCAGAGGGCGATCACGAAGGCGAATGTCACTGCAATCCACACGTCCACGGCCATGGTGTAGCTGGTGCGAGGGAACTCGGACTCCCGGAGTCTAGACATCGTCGAGCCCATGGCGATCAGCACCAGAGCGGGAACCGCCAGGCGTGTTCGCGTGGCTGCACCCGTGTTGTCCAGCCAGAGCGGGATCCAGGACAGGAGCACGTACATGGCACACGGGATGAACACCAGCACGTCGAAGCTGCGCGATAGACGCTGGAACCAGATCTCCACCCGAAGGCAGGAGTAGTCACCTGCGAGGAAGCTCCACTGACGGGCTTCTCTGTCCCTCATGAGGAGCAGAGGCTGTTGCCTTCCTTCATTCCGAAGCACAATCCCTCGGTATGCTTCTCATTACAGTGAACTAGAACCAATATTTTCTAGTGCACTGTACTTCTCATCGATAAGGCATTCCTACGTTAGGGCGATCAAGCGTGCGATCAAACTTCGCAATTTGAATGATGCTTGAAGATCTTGTTTCCAGTGGGAATGTACTTCACTAGGGTGGACATTTGGGCTTACTGGCGATCCATTACGAATAGCGGATGTAGCGCGATGCGGACGAGAGCATAAACAGATGTGACAGGACACACTTGGCGCCAACTGCGTCCTTTCAATTATTCTTCTGTCACCAAATGTGAGAGAGAGATTTATAGGAAAGGCAGGGAGGTCAACATGAGCTAGTGTGCTCTAGTCTGCTGCTTTGTATATACTGGAGAAAAGGAATGGGGAGTGAAAGTATTGGGATGATGATGATGATGATGATGATGATGATGATGATGATGATGATGATGACGACGACGACGACGACGACGACGATGATGACGACGATGATGACGACGACGACGACGACGACGATGAGAAAAAGTGGTCAGTGCTAATGTACATTAGACGGTGGCCTTGCTAGAGCCGCTCGTCTAGTTTCGCGTCATGCAGGAACTTCAACAGCGATTTGTAGTTTATTATAAACCACGTTCTTTATACTAGGTGGATTTCTTTTTTCGAGATTTCGTTATATCGTGAAACTCTGGAGTGATTCATGGGTACAGAATTTCGTCCGCATTGTGCTATATGTGTACTGCCCAGTGAGAGGTCCGTTCGAGCTTGTTCGTGAAGCTGTGTCTACCGGTGTTCCTTCTTCGTGCAGCGTGCTAAACATATTGCAAGTCGAAAGCATAGCGGTCCCCTGCGCTCGTGTTCGGAGTTGTCGCACGACCTGAAGCGGGTATTCCAACCCCAAAATTACCGTTCGTGCGTCTCGTGGCGCCACTTCTCGTCCATTTTAACGCGCCGCGCAGCGTAGCTGAATGTTAGCAAAGAATAAAAATCAGCGACCACACGTGAAATGCCGCAATTCAACAGCACTCATGCTTATATGCATAATAGTCCATTCGATCCATGGTGCCGCGTTTTGAGACGTGTAGATCAAGTAGAGTTATGTCGAGAAATACGCCTTTGTTTCGCATAACGGTGCCTGTAAGCAGCTCCGCATGTGGCCAGACACTGATGGGGACGCTCTTATTCAATACATTGGCTTGTTCTCGGCATTTCGGTCACTTTAGTGTCTTAGCTTCCCAACAAAGTAAAAATCTGTACTGTTACTCACAAAAAAAGAAAAATCAGCATTTCTCTCTCTGTCATTAAGCAGGGCTTTAAAGTTTAAACTAGCGAACAAGCAGCCTCCAGCAATAAACTTTCCTCGCAAAATGTGAAAAGGCATTTTTTTTTTTTTTTAATAATGGCGGTGGGGGGTGGGGGGTGTTTCACGTGTTACCTGGTCTAGATGCGCACGAGTTCGGCCTCCGTGGTGGTGAAGCTCGCATTATTTTGCTGTTTTCTTTTTTCTTTTTAGTCTTGAGGTAATAGGCAACGCTGCTCTTGACGATGGCCGGCAGGTGGGGGTACATTCTAATAAACTTGCCGAGAAACTGCCTACAATGTTTGTGTCGGCCCGGGAGCAGACGATCAAACCAACACTGCTGCACCCAATGAACGTGCCAGTGAATGCCACGTACCTGTGATCGTTCGTCTCTTGCAACTTCCTAGCACGTGGCTAGTGAGTTTGTAGTTCCTGATGAGAAGGCCGTCGTCGAAGCCCATAGGCTGGTGCAGTACGAAGGCGAACACAATGTCATCCGTCGTGTATTTGTCTGCCGTGCAAGAACACAAACGCATAAACCGTTACTAACCAACAAAGTACACACACTACAATTACTAAGGTTTAATTCGAGAGACGGAAGCTTTACCTCCTCGCTTAGGCCTTGCAACTTTCGCACGGTGAGCGGGTTTGGTTTTAGACCTTAACGACCACATCCCGGCGGTGGCGGAATGCAAATAAAATGTCATGCGCCGTGCTTTGGGTGCGCGTTAAGGACTCCAGCTGCTGAAAATTTTTCCGGAGTCGTCCATTTCGGCATCCCTCGCGATTCAGAACCCACTGTGCTGTTTCTGGACGTTAAGTTTAATAATAACCGAGCCCGTGCGTAGGCTCGCGCCAGTAGCTGGTCGATCGAGCTCTTGGTGATAATAATACGCCGCGCAAGATTGAAGCATACGTATCGCGAATGCATATTCTTTCAAAACGCGGTGGACAACCGCATGCAAGAAACACCATAGCTGTTTGATATCTTTTTATGCTATAGCAATCAGTGCATGTAGTACGCAGGGCTGATGACCGATGGTCTATTAGAATAGCAGAATGGGTGCCGAGAGAATTAGGGAAGCGCAGTCGGTGACGGCGGAGAATAAAAGTTGGCGTGACGAAATTAAAAAAAAAAAATTGCAGCCATAAGGTCTGCTGGCTCAAGACTGTGCCCTTTGGAGATCGCTGGGAGAGGCCTTCGTGCAGCAATATGCATAAACAAGCTGAGGACGATGCTACAACAAGAAAGATAGCGTGTGCGTGCATACGGAGGAAAATCTTTCGCTACACTACCCCGCTTTGGTCTGTGGCCTCAGTACGTTGACCGCGTAAAGAAAATTAGGGAAACCAAGGCTTTACGAAGAATCGAACCTGGAGCTTCAGGATGGCAAGCGAGTACCTGTTCTCTGTGCCACATCAACAGCCGATAAGGGGCGCGAAATGCGTGCGACAGTAGAGCGAAAGAGCACCGCCGCCGTCGTACGTCTGTCACGATATCGATGCGCCTGCGTGGCTCGCGCGTGGAGACTCACTCACTGAGTGGAGACTCAAACTCACTGCGCGTCCCAGAGACGCGCAGTGAGTTTGGCGGCAAAAGCGACGAAGCCAAATGGACGCACTTTCCCGCCCCGCTCAATCAGCTGTAATAAAAGCCTGAATAACATAATTTTTAGGGTTAGAACGGGGGGAGGGGGGCAGCAGACGTCTGCGCTTTTTTATCACGCCGCGTGACAGCAGCGCTGAAGTCACGGTCAAAACGCCTTCCACGGGGCGTTTCCTTTCACCATGGTAACCGCGTGCATCACGTCTCTACCGAAATTACAGCACGGTCATCGCACAGCGTAAACCCAGAAACGCCACAAATGCGCAGCGACATTGTAATTCGACAAACCCTACATTAAGGGACCCTAAATCACTTTAGACTGGTAATGCATACCTTCAAATCTTTGTGTTCATTATTTTCCTCGCCTTCATTTTCTCGTCTTTATCTTTTCTTTATCAGCCAACGAAACGACAATTTCTTTATCAGCCAATTAAACGAAAATAGAGTTCTGAAAGCGAAACATATAACCCGCTTAAGTTTTCTTAGTAGTTCTCTTCAATCAAGGCGGATGGCCAGTGCCGATCGTCTACACGATCTCAAAAAATGTCGTACCCATGATTCATCACAGAGTTTCAGGATCTAATGGAATATTTAAAGAATTCCACCTTGAAGGAAACAAAGTTGTTTATGGTACACTACATCGGGCCGACATACGTAATGCGAACTTAATTGTAAGTTATTTCGAGGTACAACTTCGCAGTGACGCGAAATAAATTCCAAAATGCAATCACAGTGTTTTGCATGCGAAGGTCGTCAGTCTGTATATGGTGTTGTAATCGTACCGCTGGCACGAGTTGTTGGGGTCTCGGTGCTGACGCCCGTTATTGCCAATGGGTCGCAAGCCCCAAGGGTAGCGTTGGCCTGGCGGCCTGGGGCACTAGAAGCATCCGAAGGTCCCGGCAAAGCATGAGAAGACTGGAAACAGAACAACTTGTTTATTCTAACATAGCAAAAGAGCGGCCGGTCAGGTCGACCGAAGTGGAGAGACGGGAGAGCACGTAACTCAACAGTACAAATCGGAGCCTCTCTCTTGGCGTCCGGGGGCAGCTGCTCTTATACTCCCGGCGTCGCAGTCCAAAAGGGAAGGAGGGAAGGTCACGGGATGAAGGTCACGGGACGGCGCAGCAGGAGCCCACGACGGCGCGAACTGTCGGGCCGAGAGACCTGCTGAACCGAGTGTAGTGACGCATCGCCAACCTTCACCCACACGACGGCGTGAACAGTTGAGCCGAGAGACGTCCAGGCTCCTCATTCGGGGAACTCCGCTCCCCGGCTGCCGTGCTTTGACAAGCGAGGGCACACACACACACACGCACACACGAAGACACGTGGCACTGAAACACGCCTGGACACGCTTGGCGGGTAGGCGTTGCGGCGGCGTCGAACAGGCCAAAATGTCCGCCGTTTTGAACAAAGCCCCGGCGTCCGTTGCATCCGCGCCGGCATTACCGCGCGTTGTAGGCGAAACGTAACAGACCGCCCCGCCGGGGGAAGGAGATCCCGATGGTCAGGGGACTGCATCCGCTGTCCGGAGGGATGTCGCTCGATGATGCTCATAACCGAAGTTGGGCGTCCTTGGCGTTTCTTGAGCGCAGCGCACAGAGAAGGCCTCGTTCTCACGTTCAGGTGCACACAGGACACTGCAAAGTGACTTCGGGAGAGTTGACATTTTTGTTCTCGTTTCCGGCAAGCGTTAGAACCACGCCTGAAAGTCAACCGCTCAGTCAGCAAGCACGGCACAACCCTCACTAAGCCCTGCCAGGCTCTTTCCCCTTTTATACTGCTGCCTAGTTCCTTACAGTAGTTTAGCAGCACTCAGAACGCGTCCATAAATCGGAAAAATTGCACTAAAAAGCACATCATCACTTTGAAACACTACACAAAAGCAATAAGTTAAAAAAAAATCCTGCCTCAGGAAGAAAAACATCAGTAACAAGCAATTTTGAGGTTGATTCCCACGTTAGGGGCTTCGACTTAAGCCATCGGCGTTACCGTTGAGACTCCCCTTTTTGTAACGCACCTCAAAGGAATATTGTTGCAAAGCGAGGCTCCAGCGCAGGAGGCGGCCATTTTTGGGAGAGATGGTCTGCAGCCATTGGAGAGGGCAGTGATCCGTTTCAATGATAAACCTCGAGCCAGCTAGGTAACATGACAATTTCTGAACGGCCCACACGATACACGCACACTCTTTCTCGGTGGCGCTATACGCCTGCTCACGACTCGTCAGCTTACGACTAGCATACAGGACGGGGTGTTCTACTTCTCCATTTTCCCGTTGGCACAGTACAACGCCCATGCCTCGCTCACTAGCATCACACTGAACAACGAACCCTTTTGTGTAGTCGGGCGATCGTAGCACAGGCTGGCTTGTTAGGGCGCTTTTTAGGGCGCTAAAAGCTCTTTCCTTCGTCTCATCCCAGACGACTGTTTGCGGCTCTGTCTTTCTTAGAGCATCCGTCAAGGGAGCCGCGATATCAGAGTACCTGGGGATGTACCTCTGATAGTAGCCGGCGACACCTAAGAACGACCGAATATCGGTCTTCGTGCGCGGTTGCGGGAAGTCTCGCACAGCGGCCACCTTTATTTCAGAGGGGCGGCGACGACCCCGACCAATCACGTGTCCGAGGTAGACAACCTCGGCCTGTGCTAACTGGCACTTGGGAGCCTTGACTGTCAAGCCCGCATCGCGCAGGCGGGTTAGCACTGCCCGCAAGTGCGCCATATGCTCAGGCCAGGATGCGGAGAATATCGCTACGTCGTCTAGATACGGTAAAGCGAATTCTTGCTGTCCCCGCAACACTTTATCCATGAGGCTTGAAAAGCAGTATGGCGCGTTCTTCAAACCAAAACTCAAAACTTTAGGACGGAATGTCCCCATTGGTGAAATGAACGCCGCATACCTACTAGCCTCTTCTGTAAGTGGAACCTGCCAATAACCCCTGACAAGATCTAGGGTGGAAATAAACTGAGCGCTACTCACTCTCTCAAGGCGCTCCTCGATGTTAGGGATCGGATAAATTTGATCCTTAGTGATGGAATTAAGCCTGCGGTAGTCGACGCAAGGACGAGGTTCCTTGCCCGGTACCTCAACTAAAATCAAAGGGGAGGTATAATCACTCTCACCCGCTTCAATAACACCGAGCTGTAGCATTTTCTTTACCTCAGCCTCCATAATATCGCTCTGGCGGGGTGACACCCGGTACGCCTTGGATCGTACTGGCTCTGGGGAGGTAAGTTCTATGTCATGAGTAAGGACAGAAGTCCTACCAGGCCTCTCAGAGAACAGACCTTGAAACTCTTGTAAGAGCTGGTGTAGTTCGGTTTTCTGCTCAGGCGACAGCGATGCTTTACTTATTAAGTCACTAATGACTTGATCGGTGTCTTTCCTGTTCGTCACTGAGCCTAGTCCCGGAAGCTCGACCGGAAGCTCTTCGGGCACGTTTACCATCATGCACACCACTGCTTCCCGTTGCTTATAGGGTTTGAGCAGATTACAGTGGTAAACTTGCTGTGCTTTCCGCTTTCCTGGCAGACTCACCACGTAGTTAACGTCCGACAGTTTTTGAACAATCCGTGCTGGGCCCTCCCACTGCACGTCGAGTTTGTTCTTTAGCGATGTGCGCAATATCATGACCTCATCGCCCACCTCAAAACGACGGGCCCTGGCTGTCCGATCATAATAAACCTTGGCCCTCTGCTGGGCCTCTGCCATTGCTTCACCTGACAACTCCTGTGCCCTTCTTAAGCGTTCGAGGAGCTTAAGCACGTACTCTACCACGACTGGGTCGTCGCCCCTGCCTTCCCATGATTCTCGAAGCATGCGAAGCGGAGATCGCAGCGAGCGACCGTACACCAGCTCAGCTGGCGAGAACCCCGTAGCCGCATGCGGCGCGGTTCTTAAAGCAAACATCACTCCAGGCAGACACAGCTCCCAGTCAGTTTGATGTTCAAAACACAATGCTCTCAACACGCGCTTCATGACGGAGTGGAGCTTCTCAACGGAATTCGACTGGGGGTGGTGCACTGAGCTGTGTAACAGCCTTACCCCGCACCTTTCGAGAAAGGCTGTCGTCAAAGCGCTAGTAAACACTGTACCCTGATCTGACTGGATTTCTGCAGGAAAACCAACTCGCGCAAATATGGACAGCAGTGCATTGACTATCTCAACTGAGCTGAGTTCTTTAAGCGGCACTGCTTCAGGGAACTTTGTCGCTGGGCAGATCACAGTCAAAATGTGTCGGTACCCCGTGGCTGTTACCGGCAGAGGTCCCACTGTATCAATAACGAGCCGTCTAAAAGGCTCCGTAATGATAGGTACCAACTTCAACGGCGCCCTCGATTTGTCCCCTGGCTTGCCCACCCGCTGACAGGTGTCGCATGTCTTCACAAAGTGGTCTGCGTCCCGAAAACACCCTGGCCAATAGTACTCTTGCAAGAGACGGTCCTTAGTTTTCTTAACTCCTAGGTGTCCGGACCACGAACCCCCATGCGACAAGCGCAACAGATCCTGACGATAGCATTGAGGCACGATCAGCTGATCGAACTCCACTCCCCTGCGGTCTAGATACTTCCGGTACAGGACCCCACCTCTTTCCACAAAGCGAGCATTTTTCTTGGCGATACCTTCCTTGATAATGCAGCGTATGTTTTCTAGGCTGCCATCCTTCTTTTGCTCGGCTATCAAAGCCGACCGGCTGACTTTTAGCAACCTGTTTAGTCCGTCTGACGTAGGCGCGATGAGCAAATCTGGAGACAGCTCTTCTAACTTTCCCGTGTCGGGAATTTCCTCTCCAGTATCTGCTGCCTTTAACGCTACAGGCTCAATTTTATTCAGTTCGGGCGTGCTCTGAATACCAGCTTGCTGCGCCTCTGACCCTTTTTCATCGTTCAACAACGTCGGCCCCGCAACTACCGCCTTTGCAGCGAGCTCCCGAACCTTCGATCTGGTTAAGGCCTGAACGCTAGCCTCACCAAACAAAAGCCCCTTCTCGCGCAGGAGGTGATCGGACCTGTTCGAAAATAGGTACGGGTACTGGGGGGGCAGCATAGATGACACTGCGGCCTCCGTCTCAAGTGCTCCGAAAGGTCCTTCAATAAGCACTTTTGCTACCGGCAGACACACGCTATGAGCTTCCACTGCTTGCTTGATCCATGCGCACTCGCCCGTGAACATATCGGGTTCTACGTAAGAGGGGTGAACTACATCCATTGTAGCTGCGGAATCGCGAAGCACTCGGCACTCTTTCCCGTTCACGAGGAGGTCTCGCATGTAAGGCTCGAGAAGCTTCATGTTCTCGTCAGTGCTGCATATAGACAAAAACACGACTTGTGTTTTTGTTTCTGGACACTGCGCCGAAAAGTGACCCGGCTTCTGGCACGTATAACAAACGCGCGCTTGCCTCATCTCGAACCGCTTTCTGCGTTCGGCTTCGGTTGCCGCCGTCTCCTTACGTTCGGTCGGACTGCTTTCACTCGCATCCGCACTACGTGTGTCCCCCTTTGCTCTCATGGGCGTGAACTTTGGCCTCTCAAACTTGGAGCCAAATTCACCCTTTTGACCGTCCTTAGCTCCACGAGCCCGACGCGTCACAAACTCCTCGGCTAACTCAGCGGCTCTAGCCACCGTACTAACGTCTGGCCTATCCAAGACCCAATACCGCACGTTCTCAGGTAACCGACTATAAAACTGTTCTAGCCCGAAACACTGCAGAACTTTCTCGTGGTCACCAAACGCTTTCTCTTCTTTGAGCCACTCCTGCATGTTTGACATAAGCCTGTAGGCAAACTCTGTATATGACTCACTTTTGCCTTTCTCATTTTCCCGAAACTTCCGACGGAACGCCTCCGCTGACAGCCGGTACTTTTTTAGCAGACTCGATTTCACTTTGTCGAAATCCTCTGCCTCCTCTCTCTCCAAGCGAGCGACTACGTCGGCCGCCTCGCCGGGTAACAAAGTGAGCAAGCGCTGTGGCCACGTTTCCCGAGAGAACCCCTGCTTCTCGCACGTTCGCTCAAAGTTAACCAGGAACAAACCAATGTCCTCTCCAAGCTTAAACGGCCGCATCAGGTCAGTCATTTTGAACAATACTCGTTCTCCTGCACCGTGTGCCTGACTTCCATTACGAGCGCGTTCCATCTCTAACTCGAGACGCTTCATTTCCAACGCGTGTTGACGGTCGCGCTCTTCTTTTTCTTTCTCTTTTTGTTCTTTAAGTTCGCGCTCCTGTCTTTTTGCCGTCTCCCTCTCCTCAATGGTCTCAAGGCATTCCGACAGCTCGTCATCCTCAGCTTCTAACTCAAGAATAGCCCTTAGCAGTTCTGGTTTTCTGAGTTTGTCTGAGACATCCAGACCCAACTCTCTCGCAAGCTCCAACAATTTCGGTTTGCGCAACGACTTCAAATCCATGGCTGCTCTGAATGCTGCTTTCTCTACTGCCTACTATTGTCTTGCCGCAAACTAACCCGGTAGCAACGACAACCACAATTACCAGCTCTGTTTCTAACACTAACAAAAGCCTGGCAAAACTCAGAAGAAGAAAGTCCCGCACTCACCAAACCTCGCAGCCAAGACTTCAGCGCAGTCGTTCCGCTGCAGGCAACCAGTCATCACACAGGGCTCGTTGCACTGCTCCCGGATGGTCGTTGTGCTGCTCAGCATACAGTCAACCGCATCTCTTCGCTGCTGGCCTCCGTTGTCGCGATCTCACCGCTGGCAACCAGATGTTGTAATCGTACCGCTGGCACGAGTTGTTGGGGTCTCGGTGCTGACGCCCGTTATTGCCAATGGGTCGCAAGCCCCAAGGGTAGCGTTGGCCTGGCGGCCTGGGGCACTAGAAGCATCCGAAGGTCCCGGCAAAGCATGAGAAGACTGGAAACAGAACAACTTGTTTATTCTAACATAGCAAAAGAGCGGCCGGTCAGGTCGACCGAAGTGGAGAGACGGGAGAGCACGTAACTCAACAGTACAAATCGGAGCCTCTCTCTTGGCGTCCGGGGGCAGCTGCTCTTATACTCCCGGCGTCGCGGTCCAAAAGGGAAGGAGGGAAGGTCACGGGATGAAGGTCACGGGACGGCGCAGCAGGAGCCCACGACGGCGCGAACTGTCGGGCCGAGAGACCTGCTGAACCGAGTGTAGTGACGCATCGCCAACCTTCACCCACACGACGGCGTGAACAGTTGAGCCGAGAGACGTCCAGGCTCCTCATTCGGGGAACTCCGCTCCCCGGCTGCCGTGCTTTGACAAGCGAGGGCACACACACACACACGCACACACGAAGACACGTGGCACTGAAACACGCCTGGACACGCTTGGCGGGTAGGCGTTGCGGCGGCGTCGAACAGGCCAAAATGTCCGCCGTTTTGAACAAAGCCCCGGCGTCCGTTGCATCCGCGCCGGCATTACCGCGCGTTGTAGGCGAAACGTAACAATGGGCATAAATTGTGGCAGACTCTTTGTATGCTTCCTGTGTTCATCAACTTATCTTATTTATCTTTTTAAATTTCACACCTAAAAGCGCCCTTCGCCCATGAGTTTGTATGCGTCGGTGACGATTTGATTATTATACTTAATATTGTGGGAAACTTATGTGCATTGTTATGGCAACATATCCCCCTTGTGCAATAGGCATATACAAAGCGATATCAGAACACGGGTAACTAAGAGAGAAAGAGAGAGAGAGATAGAGAAATAAAATTTGTGCAGAAACCATCGACGATGATTTTCAACGCAAACAAATAATCGAAAGCTTCAAGAAATCTGTTGGCTTGATTAAAGGAACGGTGTGCTTGACGACGTATTCTTGTTGCAGTTGGGTTATTCAGTCACTGTTTCTCGTTTCATTGCGTAATTCCGTAGAGAACAGAGCTATTAACCAGCGCCTCTCTGGCGATAGTATAGGTGGACAGCACGTGCGACTCCAGAAGCTCTGACCAGTGTAGTTTGCCAATGAACGTGCCCCCATGGTGCCCCGTAGAGCGAGCACTCCTTTTTGCGTCGGCTATAGCGTCATTGCTCTACCCTCCGACCCCGGAAGTGCGCCAAAGCACCAACGAAAGCTTTTCGCCTTCTTTAAAAAGGAACAGAGACGGCACGGATGTTAACCAGAAAAGCGTCTGGTTGGCTACCCTACAGTGGGGGAGTGGAATACAAGCATGACAGAATGAGCCGGAGAAAGGCGGGGGAAGCTAGCCGCGGTGAATGTGCACGCATTCACCGCGTGCTCTCACAGGGCAGTCACTATAGATCGGAGTCACACGCATGTAAAGCTCGTCCTACAGAAAACATTTCTACATTGAGGGCGTAAGACCCAATTAGTATATAGGCAATCGGGGGGCCAGGAAATGCGACAGTATACTCACAGCTTGGCATGATGACTGAGCACACCTGCACGTCAAAGGGGTACCTCTTCAGATCCATCGGGCACGACAGCTTCAGCGTGAGTCTGGTGGAATGGAAACGAATACTGAACGCTGCCACAGTCACTGTCACGAATACTGAACGCCGTCACTGAACAGTCAACAGCATACCGCGAAGTCAGCGCGCTACCGTCGTGATCAACGGCACAGCGAAGTTGGTACATTTGAGTTTCTCGCTTCGTCGTTGATTGTTTTGTGTGGCTTAAGCGTGCTGCTTAAAAGCGAACACTGAGCGACAAACAACACTGCATGGAGAATTGCATGTCCCCTACACATATCGGTATACGCGTTCACCGCTGCGCTGATACAGCGAGTGTTAGGGGCCGAAAGTTACGCCAAGTGCTAAAAAATAAAGGCTTATCACAGTATCACCTTTGGGCCCTACTATTCTAGAACGACTAAAAGAAGATTGTACAATGCGAAAGCGCCTCTTCTCTTTGCTACCTCAATTTGGGCGCAAACCTGACCGCAGGTGACTTTGGTGCCAGTGACCGTTGTAACTCGAGGGTGTTCGCAGAATCGGCTCTCCATATGTGTCACCGACGAGTGAATGGAAGGTTACTGATTACTTCTTTGCGGGGCCGTCAAAATGATGTCCGTATTCCTGCGAGAATACAGTTTCGGTAGTAAATCGTCTTCTGGTTCAACGTATACTGGGCGCGACAAAACGAACGAAAGTGCAGCGCTGCTGTAGTATAGTATGCCTCCTTCAAATTTAGTTCAGAAGAGGGTTATAGCGCCGAAAAAACACAACACACAGCAAGCGAGACGGGACAGGCGCAACTTCCAACTGTTTATTCACCGCGTATGCGAATGAATATAAGGTCAAACAAAGATGGGTAGCAAGAACCACACATGCGCACGAGGTTTTTACAAAAAGCGGATAAAGATAGGTGAGGTACACACGTATCTCACGCCCGTGTATCTAAAGAGGCAGTTCCCGTACACCCATAAGGTAGCGCACAATTTGAAGCATGTAGCGACAAAATATAAGGTTCCTGTGGTTTTTTCTGCCCCAAAGAAACTGGCTGGCTTGTGCGTGAAAACTGATCCCAACAAGATAAAAAAAACTGACTGTAAAAAGAGACATGCAGCCCCACTTGTTAAATGTGCCGTGGGTGTCGTATATCAGATACCTCTCACATGTGGAAAGAAGTACATCGGACAAACCGGCCGTTGTATTAATGACCGATTAGCGGAACATAATCGCGATTTAAAAAATGGTACTGGTTCTCATCTGCCGCATCATTGTAAAGCCTGCGGAGAAGAAAGGAAGATTAAGTGTGTGGCAAGGCTGAAAGAAGCGAAGGTTTTAAGCAGAAGTAAGGACCAGACAGCCCGTGAACTGTTGGAGGCCTACTATATTCAAAGAAACTGTAGCGATTGTGTTAGCGCCCCATCTATCTCCATTTATAAGAATGAAACTGCCTTTTTAGATACACGGGCGTGAGATACGTGTGTACCTCACCTATCTTTATCCGCTTTTTGTAAAAACCTCGTGCGCATGTGTGGTTCTTGCTACCCATCTTTGTTTGACCTTATATTCATTCGCATACGCGGTGAATAAACAGTTGGAAGTTGCGCCTGTCCCGTCTCGCTTGCTGTGTGTTGTGTTTTTTCGGCGCTATAACCCTCTTCTGGAAACATGCACCAACTAGCCCCCCAACAAGTATTACCCAAATTTAGTTCCTTCATTCGGCGTCCATCTCAGTGCCCAAGGTCGTTTAAGCACGGGGGTTACAACACTGAATAAAACACGCGTTTGTTGATGGAGCGCAATAGCTTCTAAGTTGGCTTGCCCAAGTACTTGCAAAAAAAAAAAAAAGAGAGAGAGTTGCAATTTTTTTTTTTTTTTTCCTAAGCGTGCAGCTCCGAATTTTCAAATCATGGACAGCACGCCTTGATGCATAATGATGTTATTTTTAGATTTACTTGTTTATTCAAGTCATACTATGTTGTTAGGCTACTGCCATTTGTTTCTCCCGCACAGTAGTTAGCGATGGTTCCGAGAGACATCTTGGCGATCCTAAATCGAAAGCTCTACATATAAAGAAGACGAGCAAAACGAGAACAAGGTGAAAGCAGGAGCCAACGTTTCGACAAGTGGACTTGTCTTCTTCAAGGCGACATATGCTTTCCTCGCCACAGTATATATAGGTGGGGTTCTCCTAAAGGGGAGAGGGTGTAAGGAGAATGGGTACGGTAACGAGCGAAGGTGTGTCAGCGTGTCAAATTGAGAATAAATGACCGCTGTGCACAAGGCCAGTGACCCGGCCGTCTGTTAAGCACGTGTCAACGCCCGCGTGTTAGTCGGCGTGTCAACAGCGTCTGACACGCCGACTAAAAAAACTTATAAAAAAAATTAAAAAAACTAAGAAACCAAACTAAGTGTTGTTGTCTATAGCTTGAAATTTAGCATAGCGACTAGATTCTAAAGTTCCCTTTGAAATGTTTATGCCTATTGGTTGCAATGTCTTCAACTTATGGGTAAGATATGATTCTCTGTATTTTCTTTCTCGTTCAAAACGGAAATTTGTCTGTAAGATGTAGAGTTTAAGTTCATCAAAGTTATGACCTGGTTGGTTGATATGCTCGGCAATGGTTTTGGGACGCTCTTTAGCTGTGTCCGCGCGATGTCCGTTTAATCTGACGTTCATTGATTGTCCTGTTTCACCAATATATTGTTTCTTACATAAGGAACATTCAAGCATATAAATCACATCCGAACTTGAACAAGTGAAGCTAGATTTGACTTCATGTGTACAACTATTTGCGGTGCTTTTAATTTTAATGTCACTTTGAAGGTGCCTGCAGGTTTATAAAGGACCGTTACCGTGTCCTACTGCCCAACCTTCGCCCTGTTTCCTGCCACCTTTAACGCGCACTGCTACAATTTGCTTTTTATTGTACTTAACGAAAATACTGCGAAGCTAATATCTCGTAGGTTCCCTCGTTCTCCGTATCTTTAGTCAGAAAAGCTTATTGGAAGGTGTGTAAAACAGAGAGAGATGAGAGATGTTTCTGTGCTTGTTAATGCCTTGTTAATAACTATTTGCTGCCCTAAGAATGGTTGCATAGAAATGGGCTTACTTATGAAGGTCGACCTGTGATTTGATAAATGATGTAGCACTGAGAATTATGAGATAGAGAGAAAGAGATGTGTTTATCATGATGTATGAGCTGAGAGGTCGACCGGATTTGAAGTTCTGGCCAGCTACTCAGCATTGCACCCTCGAATGTGTAAATCATGATCAGTTCGCCTTGATACATAATAAGGTGTACTTTTTAAGTTTCTTTATTGGTTCCAGTGAAACTTTGTTATTGGGCTACTGCCATCTGTTTGATCTGCACAACATATGAGGTAGGGGAAACGACGTACTGGGAAAGACGAACGGGAGTAACATGAGAGAGCAAAGAAGAGGAGGTCTCGATAAACAACACATGGCGAAGTCTACGAAATCTATTCAAAGTCTCAAATCAAGACCACTTTCATGCAGGAATTTGTTTTCATAGCCTTTACTAAACCTCGCCGGTGACGGAGGTCCTGCAATGGTTGACCGCTGAAATTCGACAAACGCTCTGCCAGTGATTGTCTGTGGACAGATCTACGCACAACACTGGAATCACGAAGTCGAATAGGCATCACATCTTGTTAAGAACACCGCTGATTTAACTATACGAACCACCTCGAACTCGACCGTGTAACAACTGAAGTTACTCGGAACCTACAAACACACATGACAGGCTTTTTTTTTTTCTACATTTTACAGGATCGAGCGTCGCACCTACCTTACGCTGTACAAAACCCGTCCCGTCGGGAAGATGCGGACGAATAAATTGGGCTGGGGCACATTGTGAAAGTGGCCCTCTTTCTCGTTGGAAAAGAACGCGTCTGGCGTCCAGATCTTCTCGGCGTCGTAGAGGGTGACATACTGGACGTCGCCGGCGCGGTCGTCGAACGCCAGCCGCGGGTCGAGCCAGCCCTGCCTGAAGTACGCCTGAATCGTGTAGTCCTGGAAGGAGTGCCGCGAGTAGTTATCACAGCTACTACTCGCGTAGTAGTGCTTCTACTGCGCTACTGCTACACTCAAGGTGGTGCGCAAATTCTTCGAAATATAAAGGGACACACCAAAGCGCTACGCTAGATATATCTGCATTTGAACAGGGAGGGTTTACTAGTCCAGATCCGTGTACGCGTATGAAACATTACCGACACTAACAACACCAAGGCCACAGGATGTTAAAAAAAAAGATTATTAAGGGTATATGCGCAGAGAAATATACGACACACACACACACACACACACACACACACACACACACACACACACACACACACACACACACACACACACACACACACACACACACACACACACGCACACGCACGCACACGCATCACACACGCACACACACACACACACACACACACACACACACATATATATATATATATATTAGAATGGAGTTGGCTTTATTTTAAAAAATTTCTGGAAAGCAAAAATACCGTTGAACATCATGCGCTATTTCATTAAGATATCTGTGTGCTTAATAGAGATACCAATAAACCGATATTATATGTATAGGTTTTATGGCGTAATTTATTGCTTTATTATGCGGAACAGAAGTGCACTCAATACATTGCCGGTCAAAAGTCTGTGCTATGTAGAACATCTTAATACGTTTTAGTATATTTCCACACAGGTCCCAAAAGACTTCTTATTTAGCCCTCTGAAGAAGAAGTATTTTAATGATTGGAAATGTAGAGAGGTCGGCCGGATAATGGAGCATCTGGCCTGCTACTCTACGTAAGGGAAGGGGAAGAGGGGATGAAAAAGGGTCACAATGGGGGATGATAATGGGAGGAACGAGGTGAATGACACATTACACAACTGGTATCACAGGCGTGAGTCCAGGCCCGTGTCACCTAGGAAACGTGAAAGTGCACGCATTGTCTCTGTCGTCTGCCAACTCTGTGGCCACGCGCCTAGCAAGAGGTCCTCCGACAGTGGTCCATTGTGTAAATCTCTCAATGTATCTGCCAATATCAGTCTTTCTCGCGCATACTCAGGGCACACCACGAGCACATGTTCTATAGTCTCTACAGCGCCACACACTGAACAGTCCGGGGAGTCTGTCCGTCCAATAATGTGCAAATATTTGCGCGTGAAGGCGACGCCTAATCGCAGTCTGTGTATCAGGCATGTATGAGGGCGTGGAATTCCACGCAGAATAGGAAATTTCATATCGGGATCCAGGCTTTTAAGGCGGACGTGGCGAGCGTCTGGCTGGGCCCAGTATCTTCTCGTCGCACTCCTCATTAATTCCGACAGGAGGCATGTGATGTCCGGTCTGGAGAATGGCACTACAGTTCGCAGGCCATTGCTGAGGGCGCGCCTTGCTGCAGCATCGGCCATCTCATTACCGTTGAGCCCACAGTGTCCCGGGATCCATTGGAACACTATGCGGTGGTGTTTTTCTTGAGCGTATGAAAGTAGCTCGGTGATCTGCAGGGCCAGAACCTGATATGCGGTGTGGCGCAGGAAGCATCCCAAAACTTGCAGCGCGGGTTTTGAGTCCGTGAAAATGCACCACTCTTGAGGTCTTTCCCCGCAGATGTGGCGAATCGCTTCCCGAATAGCCACAAGCTCTGCAGCGGTTGATGTTGAATTATGGTCTAGTATGAAACCTCGAGTCATCTGTTGGGCTGGTATCACCACAGCTGCTGTCGATGCCTTAGGTGACGCGGAGCCGTCTGTGTAAACATGAACATATGTCTGGTACTCTGACCAGATGTACGCGAGAGCAAGTTGTTGTAGTCCACTGACGGGAACCAATGATTTCTTTAGTATGCCGGGGACATGTACGCATACGGAAGGTTGAACCATCACCCATGGTGGTTTGACGGGGTGATATGGAAGGGCATAGCCTGATGTTATGTGGGGTAGATGGCAGCGGAGTGCACTTGTGAAACTGCTGTCCGGTCGCTCATGTAGAACCGACGTCAATGGATGGCAATGGTGTCGTGTCAGTAAGCGTAAATACACACGAAGTGGTTCGTGGGACAGGTATATCGGTAATGGGCATACGTGGGCTTCCTCAATTGTGCCTTTGTTGGAGGCACGCCGTGGCAACCCGAGGCATATTGAAACAACCTGCTAAATTGAACGGGTAACCAAAAGAGCATACATTGCAGGTGGCCTAGAAGAACCCCACTGCTGGCGCTGTAGTATTCCTACGCGGTGTTATTTTTTCGATAGTTTGCCCAACTGTATAAATAAATAAATATACAAATGTGGCCAGTTTCAACGATGCACATCAATAGTGCAAGATGACTACTGGTCCCACAGAGCCAAGAAACATAGTCTGGTGGTTTCGTGGAATAAAGGCCCATTGTTTGCAGGTAGTGCCGTCGTATCTGGTTTAGGCCAGAGCATGTCCACAACAGGTGTTTGATTGTAACCGCGGACGCTCGAGCTGGGCAATATAGACAGCTATCCCCAAATGGGCCACGGAGGTGTAGTGGCCAGACACAGGTACCCGATGGGGCGAGTGCTATCCCCACACGGAGTCTCAGCAACACCACCTCCTCCTGGCGGGTAAGGCCACCTGGGAGGTTTGAACCGCGCGGTGGGATTAAATCTCGCGTGGTGCGGTGGAGAATCTCCTTGCGGTGGAGGAAATCACCCTTGGGATCACTTGGGAAAGATGCTTTCAAAGTTTGTGGCAGCTCACTGTGGGTAGCGCTGTCAGCTTAGCGCACCGTGGAACCCTGTACCCGAAGCTGACCGGGCACCCGTGCAGTCACGCGGTGTATTTTGTCTGCGAGAGGGTGGGCATTGTATATCTTTCGAATCCCCTTTATGGCCGAGGTGGAGTCAGCATAGCGTCGGAGCGGAACGAAAACGAAAGACGAAACAAGACTATATTTTCGACCCGAAGGAAAGCGTAACCGAAACGTTACTTATACTATTGCTTCGAAGTGAAACCGAAATATTTTTGATTGGTTTTCGGTTCAAGGAGACAGTCGGCAATCCGAAACAACCGACGTCGGGCAACGTAAGAATTAGTGCGTATCTTAAGGGTCCGCATAAGCGCATATCTGAGGCAGGCGTAGTGTGAGCGATGGCCGGTCAAGTGCTCCACTAATCTAAGCCTGCTGCTCGATGCACTAGCAGATCGGCATCGTAGCAATACCCAGGGCTTGTGCGCCGGAGCGCTTATCGTTTCGTTTTCTACTCGTACAACGCTTCGTTACCTAAGTTCCATCGTTCGTTTAAGTTCGTTTTATCGGAACAGCGGTCTCGCACCTCGGCGAGTACACTCGATGACGTGCTGCTTCTGAGATCATGCTCAATGCCGTGACTCATGACACTGAGCACGATCTCAGAATTCATAATTCACTTCTTTAGAAAAATAAACACCATGCTTTTATCATTACTTTGCTTCGAAAATTTTTTTGCGTGCGAACCGAAACCGCTATAAACCATTGCGGATCACTTCTTTTTTTTCGTTCCGGAGCAGAACCGGAACGGAACTCTTTTCAGTGGAACGAAACTAAAACCAGAACGAAAAACATGTTTGGCGCATGATAGCCTGAGTTGCTTATGCGCCATAAAACCCAATACAATACAATACAATTTCGTTCCGACACCCTAAGAGTCAGTGCGTATTATTATGATCGATGTCGGCGACGCAAAAGCAGCTGTCACCAAGTGTATTGCGCCTCGTAGCGCTAGCCCGATGCTGCAAGAATCCCATCAAATCACGTGGACGCCGGGCCACGCGGGACTGGAGGGGAACGAAAGGGCAAACGCCTTAGCTCGAGCGCTAATCAGCCGAGCGGGGCAAAACCAATCGTCTCATCAATCTCCACCCTTTACCTTCGTGCCCCTGCCATCCAATTACTGCGATCGACTCGAGATCCAGCGACTCAACCGCAGGATTCCCTCCCCCCTCCCCCCCCCCAGAAAGTTCAGCATTGAAGAGGCAGTAGCTCTGACTTATTCAGACTAATACATTCCCAAACCTACAGAGATACAGCAAAATGTACCCACAAACGTATCGCCCCTGTTGCGGCGACACACGCCCTACACTATTTCACATCTCGTGGGGGTGCGGGGGCAAACCTCAATACTTAAAGACGCCTAGCACGTCATTTGAGCGAGGGGAGGTACAGCGGACCGGCGATACCCTGGCGGGACAAGAAGCTCTTGTCCAGCAAGTACGTCGAGCAGCCACGGCCAGTGGAGTCCTGGAATGAGGACACCAGCCACTCGACCTCGAGAGCAACGACCTCGATGGTCGAAATAAATGTTTTCTCTCTCTGTTTGTCTCTTTCTCTCTCTCTCTCTCTCTCGTAGGGCCAAGAGTTCAGCACTGACCGATGGGACCAGAGTTGTCAGACGGTACACATAACTGGCACTTACGGATGGGTGCCCTGGCACCACGGTGGACGTAACCACTTTTTTGTCTTTGCAGCTCGCATCGGTATAGGCCACCATTGAACCTTTTGGGAGTGCGGCATCTGTTTTTATGCGGCGCCGGAAGGTAGCCGATGGACGAGGGACCGGATTTCGGAGGCGGCCGATGGGTTTGTTTTCTGTGAGTTGCTGGTGATGCCAGGGTGTCTGCCGAAGATGGCGAGATAGAAACCGGACTACCGATGTATGCCACGAAGTGACTCTGCGCTGATTTGCACTGGCCCGGCGACCCTATTTCTCTTTATTAATTTTTTTTTTTGGGGGGGGGGGTGGAGGGGCGGCTGTGGTGAGTGCCACACCAACTATTTTCACGGCCTCCTCGACCATCATCACCACTATAAGCGGGACTCCAAGGTACCGTCATCACCACAAGTAGCACCATAGGCAACATAACGAGATCTTGCTTACCATATTGTTTTCCGACACCTCGGGTATGGAGAGGACGAACATGCTCACCTCGACGCGTACAGGACCTTTTGAATCACGTAAGGGTTAGGGGGGAAGAGAAAAAGAAAAGAACCGTGTTCAGGCGACGGCGCCCGAGTTCAAGCCAATAGTTGGTTGGCAGAAGAAACAAAACCACTTAGAGCGTATGAGCTTTAGCTATCGCCCTACAGAGTGGCATAATTCCAGCGATTCTTTTCGCTTCATTTTATTCCCAATCTCATAGTCCACAGCTTCGGACTGGCCGATTCTCGTGATAATTTAGGTGGCGGGAGACACTGAGGACAGCGGCAAAGGACAAAAAAATGGATATAATTGGAATATAATTTATTATTCCTACCCTTGCAGCATAATATGTGCAGCGTCTAGACGCACGATATATGCTGGAGTGAGAAAGTCGAACAGGACAAGAGGTGAAGTTCGCTTCCCTCTTGAGAGCATTCAACCTGCAGGCATACAACCGGTCGAGTGCATACTGGCCTCGTTTCTTAATTGCCACACGTGCTACACCTGCACTAACACAGGTTCTCCAATGCGCTTTTAAATACCGAATTTAAGCAAAAGATAATAAGATTGATTGATTGATTGATTGATTGATTGATTGATTGATTGATTGATTGATTGATTGATTGATTGATTGATTGATTGATTGATTGATTGATTGATTGATTGATTGATTGATTGACATTGAGCGCGTGCTTTCAAGCTGAATTGTTTTATTTACTTATTGGAAGTGGCAACAAGTACCGTGTGCCGCCGGCTTCTGCACTACGTTAGCTTGCTGTATGAATGAACGATGATGATGGGTGAAGCGTATCTTAACAGCTATTTAGCAGTTGGCTACCAAACGTGTGGCAGTAATTTGCAATTAAAAGAAAGGAAGCGTCACATAAAATGAAATATGTGATTGTCTGCATAGTCTGAGACAGAGACTGAAGAAAACAGTCTCCTAGCGTTCGCTAACAAATTCAAACACACTTTGCACATAAACACGTCACTTTAAATATAGAACAAAATTAAACTGAAATTTCTCACAGTTCTGCAATACCACAAGAAAATGATGAGGCAGCGTCAAAGCCAAACACGCACGCAGAGGCAAAATAGTGCTTGAATAACCTACGAGAACGAAGAGTGCTATAACGTAAGAAAATAATAAACGAGCCGAGTAGCTATGATATCCTTTCAGTGTAGCTATATAGTTTCTCTCAACTTTGCTCGGTTCGTTACCTGTGTCATTGATGCTTGGCGGCCGCACGCTCTTGTCGTAGGCGTTCTTCTCGAAGATGGCGTTAAGGATGTTGCTGTGCCGCTCTCGGTTATAGGCTCTGAAACGCAAGTGTGCACGTTACTGTCTTTAGTGCAATGATGGCGGTGCACCGCTTTTCATGCGAACACTTAAGCATTAAAGGCGAATTTCTCACAAGAATATGTTACAAACATGAAGAACCAGTTACTTAAGCAGACCATGGAGACGACATGCTCGTTGCCGGATCATATCGGCGCTCACCTGCAGCGAAATTCATTTTAATATATATATATATATTTTCTTTTTCTGCAACTTCTTTAAGCTTGCCAGCGAGGGTACATAACCTTAACTTAGCATATAGAAGAATTGTCATGATGCGGCAGCGGCAGTTAGCTGCCATTACACTTATTCAACGAATACAGTGTTAAATTGTTCTTGCGCAATAATTTATGAATATACACCTGCAAAGTGTGTTTTCACTGGCTAGCAGGCACACGATGCATATATATTGCAATGGGCTATTATTATACGCTTCACGAGGTGCAGTATAGTCGTCATCAAGGAGATGTAACACTTTCGCTCAGATGGATAATATAATCTGAAAGACATAATACACAGGGTGTTTCAGCAAACACTTTCAAAAAAGTTTAAAAGTTGCCTGTGGCAGATAGCTCAATTCTAGTTTGAGCCGGTCTACTCGAAGCGGCGGACACTACTTGCACAAAAAAATTGAAATGCGAAATTGACTAATTAACAATAATTCACTCATTAACTTTATAGATAATTATCTTATGACCCATATTGCAATTTACAAATTCTAGCAGTGGACTTCGCAAGGCGGATCCACTTGGAACGAGTTCTCAGGACGACACCAGTTTCGAGATTTAAATTCCCGAACTTTACGGAGAAATGCACTGGTGTTCCAGTTACTTGTGCGCTTCAGTGCATGAAACGACGTTTTGTTAACAAATTAACTAGAACACCAATGCATTTCTCCGCAAAGTTCGGGAATTTATATCTCGAAACTGGTGTCATCTTGAAAATCCGTTCCAAGTGGATCCGCCTGGCGAACTCCACGGCTATAATTTTTAAATTGCAATACGGGCCATACTGTAATTAGATGAAAACTTAATTAGTGAATTTCTTTTAATTAGTCGATTTCGCGCCTCGATTTCTTGTGCAAGTATTGTCCGCGGCTTCGAGCATAGACCAGCTCACGAACTAGAATTGTGATACCTGCCATAGGCAACTTTTAAAGATTTTTGAAAGTGTTCGCTGAAACACCCTGTATATTTCTGCATCGTATCGATAAAGACGAAATAAACGTCTGACGAGTACCCGGCCGCTTTTTGAGAAAGCAGTTTGATCAAAATAAAAGGCGCTTTATGTTCTGTGGAGCCCGCCGCTACAGTTTCACTGACACTGAAAGTTTCTGGGCCTTCATAAAAATTGCAACCTTGGTTCTGAAACCAAAACTAACGAATCACTTCTATCGTTACCGCACACATATAAAGTGCGGGCGCGGAAATCAAGAGAGAGCGATATAAGGCAAAATGACAAAACGTTAGCGTGTCTACCAAAGCGATGAAATGAAGGGCAGCAGGCAAACGCCACATTGACAACAGCAATGCCTCACGCAGGTCAATGACCTTTTTTTTTTTTAGGCGAGAGCCCATATAACTGAACGTGCGTGCAGAAGGGAGCCCACAAAGTGGAAGACGGGCAACAGCGGAGCGCTAATATGTGATGCGTAGCCTACCACACTAGTCAGGCCCAACGCCACGTCGTTTTGGAGCCCAAATAATAAGGATGGCCAAATAATGCATTTAATAATGCAGTAATAAATAATCTAATAAATACATAATAAATATGCTTAGCCGCAGGCATAGTTCCGTTTTTATTATTATTATGTTAAAGTTACAGGTGAGCACGCGGTGTGCGCTTCCATCTTGCCTCAATAGACAGTTGGCAGTGGCTTTTTGTGCTGTTAAGTTATCCGAGTGTTGAAGATATGCTTTTGCGCCTTATCTATGCGTCACGTTCGGGGTCGTACATTTTTATAGAAATCTTCTTATTATTCAAGCGCTGACAACTGTAGAAGCCTAAATTGAAGTATATTCGAATGCTCGTAGCACTCCGTATACCGTCACCGCTACTGTCTCGATCACCTGCCACCATCCCGCAGGTGCATATACTCGGTGCGCAAATTAGGTAACAAGTGCCCAGCTGGTCAAAGTCGCATCGGTCATGTTATAGCGGGAACGCTGCGGTAAATCTGTTAGTACTTATCTATACGTTAGGCATCAAATCATCCGCCTTCTCCCTTCTTAATCTAAATAAAATTTTGCGAAGAAACGAACAATAGCAAGGCGTTTCCCCCAAGAGTCGGCGGCAGTATACGGTATTAGAAAGCGCCTATAGAGTAAGGGCTCTGATGTAAGCAAGCCACGTGAACGGCCAACTAGCGAATGCGTTTTTTTTTTTTTTTTTGCGTTGCCGCGCTGCTGCATGCGCTTTAAATACCGAGCGCGCAGAATGACCCTTTCAGAGAGAGAGCTTACCGTAGTGATGAGCCACCTTGCAGCAGAAGAAAAAAGACGCAGAACAAGTAGCTACATAGAAGCATATCTCCTTTCGTTGAGCTCCTCCGGCTTTTGCAACTGGAAAGGGTGGTAATTTGCAAACAGCGATAACAGTCCGCACTGCACCAATATGTATGTATGTATGTACGTACGTACGTATGTATGTATGTATGTATGTATGTATGTATGTATGTATGTATGTATGTATGTATGTATGTATGTATGTATGTATGTATGTATGAATGTATGTATGTATGTATGTTGTGTGTGTATGTTGTGTGTGTATACGGTATAACCACGAAATGGACCTTACTATGTCAACAAGGTTTTCTAATAATTCTGCAGTCGCCGCTTTCCTCGCCGACAGCTACAATGTTTGACAACCGTCATCGCCTTCTTTTTTATCAGTCAGCGCTCGGAGAGGGAGTCGCAGCTTGTCTCAGCCAATCGGCAGGGCGATTATATATACGAATGCACACGCATACGCCTTGCGTGTTTCTCTGTCGTTATATAGAGCTTCGTCTCCTCGGTGTAGATCGACCCCAGAGCAGGCTGCCTTGTAGCTTCTACTCCAATGCCATGGTATAACTATACTGAAACAGTAAAAATTGTACTTGCCTTCTAACGGAAATGATGTAGAAAATTCTAGAAAGTTTAAGGAATTAGTGAAGATTCCATAAAATTCCGTAATAATAATAATATCGAAGACACGTATATTGCACCATTCGCATACGTAAGTTTTCAGTACAGCAGCCTGTGTTCTTAGTAAGCATTTTTTTCTATCGAAACGTTGGCTTCGAGCCTGAGATTTTTCGGCCTTGTTCGCCCAATGTCTATAGTACACAAAATTGTTGTAGTAATGAAATAGCCCTTAGCATAGTCATGCATTTCAAAGCGCTGTAGTCTTTCTCAGTTAAAATTATCATAGAAACCTGTTTTATGACTAGGCAACGAGAAAGCCTAGCGTGTCAATTTATTCCTATCGCTTCATGTATAGTTAACATTCAAGTGCAAATTTAGCCTTATTTAATTTTTGTTTATTTATTTATTTACCCTCAAGCGCACAAAGCTTTACACAGGGAAGTGGAGTGCACAAAAATAACAAAACAAAAAAAATCGAATGTATAAGAACCTGCAGGCACATATGAGGATGCAATTTTCAAGGCTCACATAAATAAAAAAAAATACGGTGCGAAGTACAGTGTGTACAAACAAGGCGAAAATAAATTGAATAACATTCACTCCACGCATCATAACTTAAATAACTGTGTATCGATGAACAAAACAAGTCATAGTTCGAAGAGGAAACGATATTCTAAGGAATATGGTTCCAGTCTTTGGACGTGCACGGGACGAAATAATAAAGAAAAATGTTAGTGCGGCAATTAGAGACGTCTATCTTATGGTGATCATCTTAACCGGCCCAAAGGTAAGACGGGGTCGTGACAAACTGGCTTTTTCAAAACTGGATGATGCTATATCTCGAGCGAAATTGCGTAGGTCGAGATGCTTGGCGGCGTGATTCAAGCGACTGCAGGGAAAAGGTGCGTTTCATCGACGTGATACTGCTAGTGCGATTGTAGTTACATAATTTAAAACGTGCTGCGTTATGCCATACTATTTCAAGAGGGTAAGTTATGTGCGATTGAGAGGAGGTCCCAAATGGAGCGTCTATAGTGTTCCACGAGGCCTAGAGTTCAACAAGAACACTTGGAACGTATTTGCACTGAGAGCAGGCCGTATCGGTTCAATAACTTGGTACGTACGTGCGCGCTTGTGAAGTATAACGACTTACAGAATAAGGGGAAGCATTAGTTCAACATTGATTCCGCGTTCGATTTCACATCTTGCGAAGCTACACGAGGCATTCCACTATACGCGTCTTCATGCTGAAGTACGAAGCAAATGTTCCCTAACAAGCGCAAGTGCGCGTTCTTGGAAACAACGAAGAATAAGCTCACGCGATTGGCCCGAGATGCTTGCTTTCTCCAGCGCTCGCCGCTCGACTTTCGCGTGGCGCCGTCCCTGTACACTCTAGCGTCCCTTGACGCCAGCGAGAGTATCGCGCGAGAAGCACGATGGAAGGTCGCCTATTCAAGGGGTTCTTTGAGTGGACGGGCTGTGTGGGCCACGACAATTGCCGTGTTTACTCGAATCTAAGCGTCGTTTTCTCTGACTCCGTGTTCCCGGTGGCAAAAGTGAGAGAGGGTATTCATGTCCGAAGACACGGAGACTGAGAGAAATAAACAGTATCGTAATGTTCGATACACTGTTGTTTTAAAGACGATGTCTTTCTTGGCGAGTTACCAACACCTTTAAGTGTCGGGTATGGTTCTATAGCCTCTTTCGTGGGCCAATCCCGGAGATAGCGCAATTTAAAAAAAAAGTATGCGCCGGTCTCGAAGGTCGATGTGGTACCGGTGTTCCCAGTGGCATCGGTAGTATCCGTATCGGCGATAACGGAGTATTGATACCGGTGGTATACCACCCTGCAGTACCACCGAACTGTGGTGGCGGTACACTCTAAGAAAAGTTTACACCCCTTGGAGTGCCCCTTCTGCCACACAACAATAATCGTCATCTGCCTTGATGCGTTTCCTTTCTTGAAAACGCCGCGCCCGCTACTTTCCTGTCGGGAATGCTATCATACTGATAACGCGCCTGCCATTCGTTGCTGGAAAGTACCGGGCTCGCAGCGTTAAAGAAAGGAAACGCGTCAAGGCAGATTACGATTATCGTTGTGTGGCAGAAGGGGCATTCCAAAGGGTGTAAACTTTTTTTAGAGTGTACCGCCATGCGCCGGTACCGGTGGTAAGATGAGCGTTTTCACCTTATTCCTTCGTGGCAGCCGTGTTCTGAGACGCTGTCGCTGAGACGCTGTCGTTGAGACGCTGTCGTTGAGACGCTGCGCTTGTAGTCGAAGACGTAGATGGAGAAAAAGACGCTGGGGACACCTGATTAAATTTTATGGTTCACGCAACTTATCCTCACCCTCAACTCTCTCCGGAAGAGTATTTCATTGACGTCAACTAGAGGTTGAATCTCCCTACAGATTGGTTCTTTTCTTCTTTTCTTTTTTTACAGCGGAGCACTCTATGGCTAGGATGTGGAAAAGAATGTTCCGAGATGTTGACAAAAACAAATCATCGTGTGGGCCGATCCTGGAAATAGTGCAGAAAGGGTCCGAATTCAATGGCACGTACCCCTGTGGGCCCGGGGGCCTGTAACGCGCTTTTGAACTACCTTTGTCACACGTGGGACCCGGAGAGGCCCCTGGCACATGGGTAAGAAAAGTTGTTTTTGAAAACCAAAAGATGTTTTTGTACAACTTTTTCAAGGACTGGTAAAAAATTCTCGGCCCCAACCGCGCAAACGCTCTAGTACCAATGCTCGCGCGTTCGTCATCGTCGTTTTCTTCCACAGGTTGTTTCGTTGTGCAAAAAACTATTATCATCCGCAATGGCTCGAGCGTCGTCGTCTTCCACAGGTGGCTCCGTTGCGGCTATCGTTTCAGCGTAGAATTTCACTTCTCTTCTGTCGTCGTAACGGGGATTCCACGTTGACGGGGGTATAAGTCATTCATCGTCTGACGTGACGGACACATTTAATAACAGAGGTGATACGCGAATGTGTGTGCTTACCTATATCGCCACGATGACCGCAGATTAGGACAATAGAAATGTTCGTACCTTTGTTCAATCTTGGCCACCTCTGTGTCGTCGTGCGCCAAACAGCTTCGCTGGTCATCCACCTTCACAGAGTAGAATGGCTCATGAATTTTTTCTGCAAGGAAGCTCAATATTATGCACTTAAACAGCATTTTAAGCGTGAGGGAAAAAAATGACCCGCTGGGGTGCGTGCGTCACGCGTTCCACAGGTGAGCACGAGGTCACGGGTTCGATACCCGGCCGCATTTTGATGTGAGTTATATGGGGGAAAAACGCTCGTGTACTTATGTGCACACTAAAAGTGATTCGGAGACCTTTACTACGGTGGCTCTCATTATAGTCTTGTGGCGTTACTTTGGAATGTTAAACCGCATGAATATCCATGAACCAGTGATCAGTGAGTGAATTGTGATCGGTAAGCTAAACCTTGCCGTGGCCGGTGTTGCCAACTGTATACAGACAAGTCCCGAAACGTAGAAACTTTTTTCTCATCCTACAGGCACACCCTGCCACCTTTTCTGCAGAAAACATAGTGACTTGCGTAAGTCCTGGAATCATTGGTGATCAGTATGAGCTCGATATACTGCCTATGATTCGTCATATTACCGCCGTTTCATTATTCGCAAGTTCTCGTGTTCACGCGCGGTATATCTGTTTTTGTAACTTCCCATACCATAATGTCGCAAGATTTGCGCCATTACGTCTTTGAATCTAGTAAATCAAACACCACTCGAGGTACAAAACTCGCATTTAATTCAAGTGGGCTGACGTTGTGTTTTTGTCTATTCTGTAAAGTGCGCTTCGTGAAATTTGCGAGTGTTCTTGCCTACCTTCTACAACGCTGTAATGCCTTGAGGGTACAATAAGTAAAGTAAGCAAGTAAAGTAAGCAAGTAAAGTAAGTGAGAAAGAAAGAAAGAAAGAAAGAAAGAACGAACGAAAGGCAAGTAAGTAAGTAAAGTAAGTAAATATGAAAGTATAGTAAGTAAAGCAAGTAAGTTATGTAAAGTAAGTAAGTAGTTATAATGTTCTTTCACTAAGATATTAGTCTTTCCTCAATTATATGTCAAGTAATCAGGACATCAAATGACCATGTAGTGGCGCCGTCACTCCTCTGTAGTTCTTGTCCCGTCTCCTTTGCCTTCGGAGTGAAGACTGACTTAGCTGGGGACTTCTTAAGGCTCATAGACAGGGTGTCCCAGCTTACTTTAGCCAGAGTTTCAAAATATGCCGATGCACTCTAAGACGACGCGACCAAATGCATGTTGCTGGCTATTCTATGGAGTAAGCCACATTATTTTTATTCTGCTTAATTGCATAATTAGTCAACATTAATTAACCAGCTTCTGAAGCAACGAAGTTAGGCAAAAAATTCCAATTAGAAAGTTGTAGAGCACTTTGCAAAACGTCCGATTGAACAGTTCCTAACTTTCTATTAGGTGTTAGTGTTTTTAAGCTTACTGCAGATGCCCGCGAAACACAAAAAATACCTCGTGACATGCCCGCTTGCGCGTAGTGATTGCAGCGCTCCCAAGCATTTCTCGTACAAACGAACGTAGCATCTAGCAGGGCAGTGACGCAGGCGCTGGCTGTGCGATTTACGCCACCGATGTGCTTCCCTCGCGCCGGTACCTGTTGGCGATAAGCAGACGCAGCGGCAGCACACCCGTCTAAATGATATGTTCACTTGTGCGCGGAACGCTTGGGAGCAGTGCAATCACGACGCGCAAGCGGGCATGCCACGTGGTGTTTTCATTTTTTTTTTTTTTTTGCGGGCATCCGCAATAAGCTCAAAAACACTAATGTTTAACAGATAGAAAGTCAGAAACTGTCTAATCGGACGTTTTTCAAAGCGCTCTACAACTATATAATGGTAATTTTTCGACAAACTTCATTGCTTCCGAAGTTGTTTATTTATCTTTACTAATTATGCAATTAAGCAGAATACAAAAAAAAAATAGTTTGACTTACTCCATGCAATAGTCATCAACATGCATTTGGTCGCGTCGTCTTTGAGTGCATCGGCATATTTTTAAACTCTGGCTAAATTTATCTGGGACACCCTGTATAAGGATACGTAGGGATGTATGATTTCTAAAGAGCTGCATAGGTATATCCAGGGAAACTTGTTAACGCTGTAAATCCTTAACTTTATGTATAGTCGATTATTCTCGTTGTCACTGCACGTTTGGAAGTATTCGGGCTGTTAGACAGGGAAAGGTTAGGCGTGAGGGGAAAGGGTGAGGGGAAAGGGTGTTTGAGAGAAAAACTTGCGGTTTGCAGATGATATTTTCTGTTCAGTATTGCTGGAGACGTTGGCAAATCATTGAAGACTTTAGCAGACAGTGCCTAAGGGTTCGTTTGAGGATTGAATGTGTCGGACCCACGTTTGGCACAGCTGCGGTTGTGTCACCCAGGTTGGCCTTTCTGAGGTCAAGGTTGGATTCATTTACTTGTGCTTGTAGTGTCTGGTTTCTTTCTTGAAGATCGGTATGCATAAGACTAAGGTAATGTTCAATAGCCCGACACGAGGACAATTCGTGATCGGCACAGTAAGCCTTTGGAAGTTGTGCAAAAAATAAGTTTATCACTCACAGGGTACTCGGATCATGAAATGGAAATTTCCAGAAGAATCAAAATGAATTGCAGCGCGTATGAAAGGCATTCCCAAGTGTTGGCCGGCAGAGCACCGAAATCCTTGAAAAAATGCCATATAAAAAAGTTCATGCTTCCCGCGCACTGACCTATGATAGAAGCTTGGAGGATAAAGCTTGAGGAGAAGCTAAAAACCATGAAATGAGCACTGGAACGGGGGGAAAATCAATAGGCATAACGTTAAGAGAAAGGAGGACGTCTGCGTGGATTAGAGCAAACGAGTGTTAGCCGATAAGTAATGTGTACAGCGTAGGGGAGAGTGGACAGATAGGGGACGGTGGGAGGACTGAGAAATTTGGCTCTACTCTTTCTGATAGAGATCCACAACGTTGACTGGCCCTTCAACAGATGGCGTGACTCTTGGTCACGCGATCAGTCTAATGTCAGCCGTGCTCGACAGGCAATGCTCCCTATATACGTTACTAAAATAGTTACACCACCCAGAGTAACTAGACACCACTTGTCCTGCTCTCGTCCCAAACTGTTACTACTTCGTGCAGCCCAAAAGGAGAGTAGCCTCATTAATAGCTGCCTAACTACTTGGTTTACTGATGTCTTCTGTAACCGATTGAGTTTTTTGAGCAAAAATAAAATAAAATAGTCGGCAATTTTACTTTCCCATCCAGGTGAACCCAACAACCAGACTTATATCGTTTGCAAGCAGCGAATCCTAAGCAAACAGGAGCAACGAAGATAGTACAACAGTGATTCGTGTTTTACATGGTTGTCGCAGCATACAATGGTCATTAGAACTAATTTTGCGAAATACCACTGGCTGGCTTATCCCTCCCGAGAACAGTCCATTTCCTCCCTGCAGGTAGGATGGTGTGGTACGAACAACGCTACATTTTCTAATGTATTTTTCTATGAAGTCTTTACCAACGTTAGGGCGCTGTACTGGTCATATATGCCACATAGGCTCTTGCGTTATGTTCATGCGGCTATTGCTTTGCGTATTGACCAAAGAAATAAAATATTAAAGCAAAAGTTCCCCATACCTACCCACTCTCCTCTAGAGCAGATAACCATTGGTCTATTATAGTCATATATAGTAACAAAATGAGTTTCATGAGGAGGGAAGCGCAGTCGGAGACCGCAGAGGACTGGCTGGTGTGGTGAAGTTAGGATATTTGCAGGTACAGAATTTAGTCCGCTGACGGCAAGACAGGAGGAAGAGGAGAGAAAGAAAGAAGGCAGGTATGTTAACCAGAAATGCGTCTGGTTGGCTGCCCTACACTGGGGGATGGGAAAGGGGAATAGAAAGATGAAATAGGGAGAGGAGTGGGGTAGAAGGAAAGACGCGGCGGGCCTCACCAAGTCAAAGGCGTTCACACAGGCCTGTCGCCTTCAAGAAAGACAAAACTGCCTTCACAGCTGTGTGGGCAAGATAGGGGTATGCAGAGGTCGCTGGGAGAGGGCTTCGTCCTGTAATTAACATAGGTTGATGATAGTGATCATGATTCGCGATGTCACGACGAATCGATAAGAGAGAGTATTTTACAATATGTACAAATCTGTGAAAATCGCATCACCGACTAACAGCTGGCGCAACGTTTCCTTCTCTACCTCCTGAATGGGCCGACAATGCTGCTGCATTGTCGGCCCATTCATGCACAAGTTCCTCGTAACAATATCGTCAATCAATCGTGCACACTGTCTGTTCTATCGAGCGTATTTGGGACGATATATTTTGGGGAATACGTCAGGAGATTATATCGAACAGCATTTATTCTTCCCGCGCAAATTGTTTTCGGCATGTCCAGTTCTGTTCACGGGGCAAGGAGGCTTAGATTCGGGATAATGCGGTAAGTGCACTCTCCTACGATCGCCCCTTGGTGGCGCTACCCCATTCACCGCACATTCTCCACACTTGGAAAATAGAAGCGTCACTTGCAGACTATGCCAGACGCATAGGAGAAATCAGAGATTTAACATGTAACGTAGGTGGTAATACCGGAAGACGTATACGGATGCGCCATGGAGTGCAGGTTGCGAGACAGCTTGTAACAGGCTGATCAAGCATAATGCGCTAGAAAAGTTATTGTATTACACGACTCTTCTCGGCATAAGAATATCCACAGAAACACCATCGCTTAATTACGTCACTGCAGAAGGGTCTACGCTAGAAGATGAGCGGACTACAGCCGGTAATTGCAGTAAAGATTCAGCGCACCGTTCATCGCACTTTGGTTAACAAAACTCGTCACACGATGTCACCGCCAGCGCTGCTCTATTTTTCTTATTATTACTATATGCTCCACGAGCCTACGTGAAGTCTCCACTGCCTAGAACGCTGCAACGAAAAATTACCGAGATGGTGAATCGCGGCCGGGGCTTGGTGTCAGTTGGGTAACAACCATTTGAAGCCACAGACAATCCTGGGAAGGCAAGGGGGAAGTTAACTTTAAGTAAACTATCGAAAGAATTAAAGTGTCGGTGAGCTTATCAAAGTACTTTAGCGTAACGCTATACCATTCTACCGATGTTGCCTACCGCCCCCTGCGCGCACGCGCGAGGATTACAGCGCATGCACATCTGGGTGGTAGCAGCAATGGTAACCAAAGAATGGTAATGCTCTGCTAAACTATATCATTATTTAATAAAGGAAAATGAATGTGGAAGCAAAGACAACCTTGCCACCGGTATATGCCAAGCCTGCACAGCCACCGCACGATGCATACAGTGACAGCTGTACACTGTCCCTCTGCTCACACACTTAAAGAAAAGCGCAAAAAAAAACAAACTCAGTGCCCTTCCACTCTGTGAAGAAGGCTGGCCAGCGAAGCTGTGTATGTGGGCCTCTTAATGGCAAACTGCACCTCCGCCGCGAGTCGGCCCGGTATTGCATTATATTCGGAATCGGCCCACGTATGGGGAGTGCCTAACACCTGCTTCACCTCCGCCGTGGGTCAGCCCGGCATTGCACTATCTTCGGGATCGGCCTACGTACGGGGAGTGCTTAACGCCTGCTTCACCTCCGCGGCGGCTCGGTCCGGCATTGCCCTATATATATATTTATATATACACGGAATCGGCCTACGTGTGGGGAGTGCTTAACGCCTGCATTACCTCCACCGCGGATCGGTCCGCCATTGCACTACCTTCAGGATCGACCCCCTTATGGGGAGTGCTTTACGCCTGCTTCACCTCCGCCGCGAGTAGGTCCGGTATTGCATTATCTTCGGGATCGACCTACGTATTGCTTAACCCCTGATTCACCTCCACCGCGGGTCGGGCCGGTATTGCATTATCTTCGGGATCGACCTACGTATTGCTTAACACCTTATTCACCTCCGCCGCGGGTCGGGCCGGTATTGCACTATATTCGGCATCGGCCCACGTATGGGGAGTGCTTAACGCCTGCTTTACCTCCGCCGCGAGTAGGTCCGGTATTGCATTATCTTCGGGATCGACCTACGTATTGCTTAACGCCTGATTCACCTCCGCCGCGCGTCGGGCCGGTATTGCACTATATATTCGGGGTCGGCGCACGTATGGGGAGTGTTTAACGTCAGCTTGACCTCCGCCGCGGGTCGGGCCGATATTGAGCTAACTTCGGGATAGGCCTACGTATTGCTTAACGCCTGATTCACCTCCGCCGCGGGTCGGGCCGGTATTGCACTATATTCGGGATCGGCCCACGTATGGGGAGTGTTCAACGTCAGCTTCACCTCCGCCGCGGGTCGGTATTGCACTATCTTCGGGATAGGCCTACGCATGGGTAGTGCTTAACGCCTGCTTCACCTCCGCCGCTGATCGGCCCGCGGCATTGCACTATCTCCGGGATCGGCCTACGTACGGGGAGTTTCTTGCTTACTACGCCAACGACACGAAAATTTCCTTGGACGGTAGTGGTATACAGCTTCGCTGTAATAATTATCATCGTCTATCTTGCGTGCCTTTCCTTTCTTCAACGCTGCGCGCCCGGTAATTCCAGGTCGCGAACGCCTTGCTTGCATAGCGTTCTTGACAGAATAGCGAGTGGCAGAGTTTTCCGAGAAAGGAAACGCAAGCAATACACGAATATTCTATGAGGATTGTTTTAGAGCAAACACTAAAAAAAAAAAAAGTTGTCATCGTAGGGCAAGTGCAGCGCCTACTCCACAGAAAATGTTTGCTCATTTCGAACTATGTTGTGACAATATAGAGAACAGATAACAGAGGATCGCAGAGCAAGAGCTCTGCGATCCTCAGAGTAAGTTCGCTCTGCAGTGAAGTGACCGGAAAATGTTTTGATTACTGTCATTGCGCCCTTGAGAGAAGGAAAATGTTCGGTTATTTGATGTCATTGGGGAGGGGAGATGGAAGGGGATGTGTAATAAGAATTAACACCGCCGTCAGGAACTTTTTTAAATATTAACAGTACACTAAAAACGCTGCGCAGTCGATTGCCACGACACCGATACTGTGGCACTAAACGCGCGCTGAAATGCCACGCTTTGCGCATCACGTCACATGGGCCATCTCTAAATAGGGTGCACAATACCATGGGTGCACATCACTGAAAAGCACACGTACATACGGTCATCGCACTTCTTCGCCACCTACACTGCAGACCGGTTCGTACCCCTAAGAGTGTTTTCTGTCTGCATTCTTAAAAAAAGTGACTGGAGTCCAACGTGGCTTGAACCTATAGTTAGACGAGCGAAAGCTCTGTTAAGCATGGTTAGACACAGCTTTGCTTTTTCGAATGTTTTATTGCGCATCAAAGGGTTCATAACTGTCTTGCTGTGGCTTGACTAAGGTAAAAACTGATTTATGGTCTGTAAAGACCATAAATTTATGGTCTGTAAAGACCCCACCCGGCCTGGGGTTATGTAACACGAACAAAGAAAGGAGCCAACCTAGTTGCAGCGAGTACAGACCTAAACCTGACGCTGCTCTCGGACCCACGTTTCCCCACGAGGCTGGGAAACTCGGTCGCCAGAGACACGACCCCTGATCTCAGCTTCACTAGAAATGCTGTGGCCACGTGGTCCAACTTACAGGAGAACTTGGGGAGCGACCACTACATAACAGAACTCAGGATGGAAATAATAGCAGCTCCTCCCAAAACCTATAAATACACGGACTGGGACCTCTTTAGGAAAATAAGAGGTGAAGATGAGGCAGTATACGACACGTTCAGTGAACTGCTTGTACAGATACAAATGGATGTCGAGAAGGCCACCAAGGAAATAGTTACGGATTTTGATGCCCCAGGGATGGACGCAAGGTTAGCGCATCTCCTGGAAGCCAAGCGCTCTCTCCTCGAGAGATGGAAGACACAAAGACTCAATCGCAGGCTACGGAAAAAGATCGCGGAGCTCAATAAACTCATTGAGGAGCATTGCTCCGAACTTAATAAACAGCAATGGAGAGACGCCTGCTCGGCAGCGGATGGAAAAATGCGCAAAGGAGGCAAATGGACCCTCTTTAAACATCTCTTAGACGATGGGCAATCCAAATGTAATCAGAGACTAGTCATAGACCGATTAATTAATAAGGAAAAAATGGAAGGCATCTCAGAGGCCTCCATATTTCGGAAACTAGCGAACAAATACCTTCCAATTGGCCAAAGCCCAGGTTCTCCCCTCCCTCAGTATGAGGGCGCGCCTGCCCCAGAGCTGGACGTCCCCTTCTCGGAAGCTGAGATCAGGGAAGTGCTGCACAATTTAAACGGAAGGTCTGCCCCAGGCCCCGACAGAGTTACTAACCGGCTCTTAAGAAATTTGGACGACAAAGCAATTCAAGCTTTAGTGAAGGAGATAAATGAGGTATGGGAGGAGGGCGTTGTACCAGAGAGTTGGAAGAAGGCCACAGTGGTCTTAATCCCCAAGCCAGGTAAATCACCCAGCTTGGAGAACCTCCGTCCTATCTCCCTTACTTCTTGCATTAGCAGAGTAGCGGAACATGCAGTGCATAACAGGATATCGAGACATATTGAGCGCAACGAACTATTCCCGTACAATATGGTTGGTTTCAGGCCCTTGCTTTCAACGCAGGATGTCATGCTCCTGCTCAAAACACAGATAATCGACTCTCAAAGCAAAGATGTAAAAGGGGTCCTCGCACTGGATCTATCCAAGGCATTCGATACAATTGCACATGACTATATCCTTCAGGAGATATCGGCCTTGAACTAAGGAGTTAAATTCTTCTCCTTCGTTACATCCTTCCTCGAGAGCAGGACGGCGGCGATAAAGTTGAGGCAATCAGTCTCGGAATATTTCACACTCGGAAACAGGGGTACTCCCCAAGGGGCAGTTATCTCACCCCTTCTGTTTAATATAGCAATGCGCAAGTTGTCGGAAAGCCTTGCAGCAATTCCTTACGTAGGTCATGCATTATATGCTGACGATATTACAATCTGGTGTCCTGGAGGATCGGAGGCTACGGTCGAACAAGCTCTACAGGAGGCTCTGGATGTTACAGAGTCTTTCTTGAAAGGTACTGGACTGGCACTCTCGCCTGGAAAGTCGGAACTCCTGCTGTACAGACAGGCTAGACGAGGTGCTAGGGGACTCACCCCACTCGATCAGGTGCCCATTAGCGTTCGTACCAGAGATGGGCACACCATCCCGAGAGTCGACTCTATCAAAATACTAGGGCTTTCAATAAACTCAAAGGGATGCAACGCTAAGACTATAGCCCAACTCACCATGAAAACTGAAAACATTATTAGATTAATTATGAGAGTGTCCAACAAGAAAGGTGGCATAGGCGAGGACATACTCCTTAGGGCTCACCATGCTTTCCTCATCAGCCATGTCATTTACATAGTCGCGGCCCTCAATTGGACGAAAACAGAAATGGATAAATTAGACACGCTTATGTGCAAAAGTATCAAAAAGGTGATCGGCGTGCCAATCACGGCTAGCACAGAGAAACTCATGACATTGGGAGTACACAACACAACTTCGGAATTAATAGAGGCACAAAGATCAGCACAAATTATTAGATTATCAAACTCCAAAGCAGGCAGAAGACTTCTGGATGCGGCAGGCCTCCGTCCTAGCTTCAATCAGGGAAATATCACGCAACTTGATATTCGGACAAGGAACTCCTTTATTGTAGACCCTTTTCCAAGAAATGTCCACCCCCAACACAATAAAGGTCGAAGGTTAGCGAGGGCTAGAGCTTTCCTAAAGAACATATCCGGAACGGAGACCTTTGTTGACGCGGCGCGACACGCCAGTGCCAACAGGTTCTCCGTAGCCGTAGTCGATGACAGGGGAGAACTCCTCTCGGTAGCCTCGCTGAAAACCTACTCGGTCGATGTTGCAGAACAGGCTGCTATAGCTCTCGGATTACTGGACTCAAAACGCACTACGGTGTACACGGACTCCCGAGCAGCTGTTAGAGCGTTCGCATCGGGATTGATAGCCAAAGAAGCAGCCAGGATTCTAAACGGCAAACACCCCTCTGACATTGTTCACCACATAGTCTGGTTCCCAGCTCACATGGGACCAGATGTATTACCGGGTCACCTGAACCCCAATGAGATAGCCCACGACCGTGCGCGAGGTTTTGTATGCCGCGACGGGATGGTGTCTCGGGAGAGTTCGGTAGAGCTCGTCCACAGTGATCCACTGGTTACTTTTCATGAAATCACCTCTCATTACAGAGGGAATAGGCAGAGTTTTCCTTTCCCCCATCATAAACTCAACAGGCCACAAGCTAGCACGCTTCGCATGCTCCAGACAGGGTCCTACCCCTCTAGGGGCTTTTTGAACATCCTCCACCCGGACATCGATCCACTCTGCCCAGATTGTGACACTGAATTTAGCTCATTAAATCACATGCTCTGGCAGTGCCCTGTGTTACAGGATTTTAATACAGAAGAAGACTGGACGAAGGCCATTACAGACCCGAGGCAGGACGTCCAGCTCCTGGCTGTCCAGAGGGCCCGTGAACGAGCGGAGAGGCATGGCCTCTCTGTTCCGACATGGGGCTAGCCAACGGCTGGGTAGGGACCTACAGGCCCCCGCTTAGCTCCTCAGGACCCCAATAAAGTCGTTTGCTGCTGCTGGTCTGTAAAGCAGTAGCTTGCAGTTAGAACTTGGGTTACTATAATGTTCAGACTCAGCCGGACACCTGCTGCGAACAGTTGACGCGCTCGCATTGGTGCGTGCTTCATCCATGGCGAGACTGAGTGACCAGGCGCCGTTGCAGCTCAAATGCGCAGCTGTTGAACCCTCGCCTAGACACGTGGCACACAGCGGCGACGCCTCTCCGCAGCGGATCACTTGACGTCCCACCGTCGCACTTGTGCGCCGGCGACTGAAGGTCAAACGCGCGCCAAGACTGACCTTGTGGGATGTACCTCGAGGAATAGAGCTTTCGATCTAAATGTTTGCACCCCTTGGGGCTCATATTGCCCCTCAGCAGTTGTCAGCAAGCGCAAGCAAGGCAGATGCCTTGTTCGTGCTTCCTTTTTTGAAATGTCTGCGGTGTTAAGAATGGCCATACGGAGTGGCAACGTGCCAGCTTTCAGCCCGCTGCACGCGTTCCGAGCCCACCAGTCGAAGCGCCCTTCCGAGAGCTGCGGTCGGCAGGCCGCCACGTGGCGCACGATCAACTCCGGAAATTGGTACTTGGCCGCACCACCCGAGACGGAGCACGGTTCTACGAAGCCCTCGGTCGTCGACTCCGGAGCCTTTGTGTGTATGAGTTCGCACCTGTGTGTTTGCGTGTGTGTGGGCGTAAACGACACTGCGGAACGACTCCCCTAGGTCGTTGACTCCGAAGCCTTAGTGCGGGGCGGCGGCAAGTTTACCATGCTTGGACGAACCTTCCCGACCATTCCTGCTCCGTCCTCGTCCGAACGATGACGTCGAACTATGACGTCAAGCGGAGAGCTTATAAGCAGCGTTTGCCGGCTGCTAGGTGTGCTCGTGTCGTGATCGTTGTCGGGAGCTGAGTGCTCCTTGTCATGCTAGAAATGAACTAGTGAGCTGTGTGCTCGTAAACTGTTTGCTGTATGTTAGTTTTGCGGGCTCCATATGGGAGTCGCGCCAGGCAGCCAATGTATATCCTGTTTTAAAATGTAAATCCTGCAATTAAATCCTGTTCACCAAGTTCCTGTCTACGACCTTCATCTCCTTCAAATGGTGGCAGCGGCGAGATAGTCCGACGACTCCTACATCTGGTCGACAGCGGTAGGACCGTCCGACGAATCTAATATCTGGTGGCAGCGGTGGGATCAGCCTACGGCTTCTAGATCGGCCTGCGGCTCGTAAATCGGCCTACGACTCGGAGACAGCAACGGCAGCTGACGGACGTTGGCACATGGTGACCGACCGGCATCCTGATCAAGTTGGAGGCGACTTGAGATTGGCCACCTCTTGCAACTGACTGGATACGGCGGGGAAGGACTGGTGATATGGTGCTGCTTCAGTGGGTAAGCGTTTGGTTTTGGCTGTAAGATTTACCAGGCTTCAATTTCACTGTGTTTTTGGATTTGATTCGCTGGGATCTTTTACTTGTATTTTGATTTGCGTGGGTATCGCAGCAAGTATTGTGTGACAGCAGAGCCAAAGCTTAAAGTAGCGACCATGGTCCTAATGTGTTTGACGAGGGCTGACCTGTTGTGGTTGTGTGAGGAGATAGAGGTAAACGTAGAGGAGGACTTGACGGAATCAGAAATTCGTAAGACAATTCTCGAAAGTGAGAATGACTTGAAATTCATAGAGCAAATGGGCAAACGAATTCTAAGTAAGAAGCGAGAACAGGAAGCAATTAGGCAAGAACAGAAAGAATTTGAGCAAGAACAGGAAAAAGCTAGGCAGGAACTGAAAAGCATTACACAGGAAGCAGGCCTAACAGAAGTAACGAGGCGGTACATTGATGCATTGAACAAAGAGATTCAATGTATTGAGCAGTCAATCGAGCGAAGTCAACAGCGGCTGGAGAAATCTGTAAGCTGGACGCAGCGAAAGTGGCAGGAAGTAGACAGCAGATTTTGTTCAAAAGCCGAGGAAAGTAGTAGTACCTGTGAGAGTAGCAGCACGTTCACAAGTGAACTCGAAGTGCTAGCAGCTAACGAAGCCTTAGTGGCAACAGAGGCCGTTAAAGGCCAGAGTGAGAGCGACGAGGTACTGTGCCAACAGATGACTGTAGGGACAGCTAGGCCAGCTGCGAACAAATTGGCACAGTTACCGCGCGTGTGCGTCGCATCTCATGGTAGCGAGGTCGTTAGCGAGGTACAGAATACTACGGACTTGACAGACGCGAGCACCCATGTCAGGTCAGATCTGCGTGCAGAAGTGAAGTGCGAGCTGGACGATGCAGTTGAGAATAGTTCTCGGGGTGGCGAGCTCCGTAGCTCACGAGAGCACAACTGCATTGTTCAGGGATCGGTGCGGCTCTCCGCCAGTCTAGATAGCCTAGATAGGGATGATTCAGTTGTTAATCATTCGGACTGTGCGCGTGAGACAGCGATCGATACCGACGGGCTGTGTGCAGATGCACAGCGTGAGCTGGACAATGTAGTAGAGGGCAGTTCGCAAGAGTGCGAGTTGTCTAACTCGAGTAAAGCCTGCTGCATTGTGCCAGAGTCGGTTGGGCTGTCCGCCAGTCGAGGCAAAGTGAGAGTAGATTTAAATGTAAATCACTCAGACTGTGCGGGTAAGAGACCGATCCGGGCCGACGAAATGTGTACCGGCCAGCACGAGGCACGAGAAGGCGACATGAAAGCGAATGCAAAGAGAAAGCGCCGAAATAAGAAGCGCGGTAAAGACCGAAAGACGGTAACTAATGTAGCGCCGCCAAAGATGGCGAGAGACCCAAGAGGGCAGGGCGCGGAGAAAAGACAGGTGCGGTCGTCTCTGACGATGTTGACGCATCGAAAACGTTCGAGCCACCGGTCAAAGGGGGACCGAGAAGCTTGTTCTGCACGGACGCGGACAAAGGGCACGGGGCAGTCAAATTCCTCGTCGTTCCGTCGTTCTCTTCGAAGCTCAGCGTGCAGTACAAAGAAGCGCAAAGTGGCAAGACGAGACCAGGTGGGGAGTAGCGACGCGGTCAGTCGAGGTCATGTTGAAAGCGGGGCGCGAGGACGCAAATCGGCAGGAGACCGTAACGTCTTGGGGGAGCTGATAATGAGTCAGCCCTTTTGTTGTTCCCCGATAGCCAGAGTAGCTTTCAAACCGCGGCCACCTCGGGTCCGACTCAAAGTATGAGTCAGACGTAAGCAATCGGGAACGGGAGGCCAGGAGAGCTTCCGTAGTAGGGAAACATGTTGTTTTGTTTGATTTTTTTGAGCATCGGAGAATTTTCGCGATTTGAGACTAGGATTTCTTTCAATAAGTAAGGTTTGAGCTTTGTTTGTGTTTTCGTTAGAGAAGCTCCGAGATTTGAAAGATGCGTTTTATGTAAACCTGTAGTCTCGCGAGGTATTCATTAATAAGTATATAGGCTTTCTTTTTTTTTTGTGTGTGTGAGTAAGTAACCTGTGGGTCAAGGTTATCTGTGAGAGGCCTATCGTAACGCGCGTGTGTGTTATTTAACCTTCTTTCTTTTTAAGTGTTTTTGAATTTTCTAAGGTTAAGCGCGTGAATTTTCAGTAAGTGTGTGATTTGCACTGAGAAGAGCTCTTAGGTCCATTAGCGCGTGTCCTGTGTGGACGGAAGGAAGCAGAACGTTTATGACTGGGTTGCTCGTGTGTGTCGAAGGTAGCCGTATTCTGACTTCTCTAGTACGCGTGCGAAGAGCTAGTTATTAGAAGACACATTTGTTCAAAGGTTCCTCTGTGTTGCGTAAGTTACGCAAGTGTGGTTGTTTGTTTAAGGAACGTGTCCTGTGTGGACTAAAGGAACAAATGTGAGTCAGCGGGATGAAAACTTGGTATGATGCAAGCACGTGTTCGGAATAGGGACCCCAAACTTAGCGCGTTTGTGATGACGTACCTGTGGAGTTGGCCAGACGGTTCAGTGGCAGCAGTACATGAGATAAGTACGCCACTGTGATAGGGTAGGAACAGGCTGTTCGCGAAGTTATGCTGCTGAAGTTATGATTGAGTATTGGTGTTTGAAAGCCTTCGGTTTAATTCTGCGTAAACCTTTACTCTTGTGCAGCGCGACGGTCGGGTTTGGTCAAACTCAGGAGGAACGTGAACGCTCGCTTTGGCGGCACGAAATTTTGGGGCAAAATTTGGGATCCAAGTTGAGTGACTTGCATGGAAATTGTGATAGGAGGCCTGGTTGGTTAGCAGCTAATTCCGGGCGTTCGAACGCTGAGCGGTATTGTGTTGCCGGGTCGACTCTTCTGTGCCAGTTTTTTGTAAGATGGTTGAAGGCATTCCAAGTACGCAGGGGTTGCAGAGAGCAAAGCCATCATCTTGCTCGCCAGCCATTCTCTTCCTGCCCAGCGGTTGCCTGCACTGGCCAGGCGAGATTTTCCGGGCCATGGAGGAGCTGTTAAGAATGGCCATACGGGGTGGCAACGTGCCAGCTTTCAGCCCGCTGCACGCGTTCCGAGCCCACCAGTCGAAGCGCCCTTCCGAGAGCTGCGGTCGGCAGGCCGCCACGTGGCGCACGATCAACTCCGGAAATTGGTACTTGGCCGCACCACCCGAGACGGAGCACGGTTCTACGAAGCCCTCGGTCGTCCACTCCGGAGCCTTTGTGTGTATGAGTTCGCACCTGTGTGTTTGCGTGTGTGTGGGCGTAAACGACACTGCGGAACGACTCCCCTAGGTCGTTGACTCCGAAGCCTTAGTGCGGGGCGGCGGCAAGTTTACCATGCTTGGACGAACCTTCCCGACCATTCCTGCTCCGTCCTCGTCCGAACGATGACGTCGAACTATGACGTCAAGCGGAGAGCTTATAAGCAGCGTTTGCCGGCTGCTAGGTGTGCTCGTGTCGTGATCGTTGTCGGGAGCTGAGTGCTCCTTGTCATGCTAGAAATGAACTAGTGAGCTGTGTGCTCGTAAACTGTTTGCTGTATGTTAGTTTTGCGGGCTCCATATGGGAGTCGCGCCAGGCAGCCAATGTATATCCTGTTTTAAAATGTAAATCCTGCAATTAAATCCTGTTCACCGAGTTCCTGTCTACGACCTTCATCTCCTTCAAATGGTGGCAGCGGCGAGATAGTCCGACGACTCCTACATCTGGTCGACAGCGGTAGGACCGTCCGACGAATCTAATATCTGGTGGCAGCGGTGGGATCAGCCTACGGCTTCTAGATCGGCCTGCGGCTCGTAAATCGGCCTACGACTCGGAGACAGCAACGGCAGCTGACGGACGTTGGCACATGGTGACCGACCGGCATCCTGATCAAGTTGGAGGCGACTTGAGATTGGCCACCTCTTGCAACTGACTGGATACGGCGGGGAAGGACTGGTGATATGGTGCTGCTTCAGTGGGTAAGCGTTTGGTTTTGGCTGTAAGATTTACCAGGCTTCAATTTCACTGTGTTTTTGGATTTGATTCGCTGGGATCTTTTACTTGTATTTTGATTTGCGTGGGTATCGCAGCAAGTATTGTGTGACAGCAGAGCCAAAGCTTAAAGTAGCGACCATGGTCCTAATGTGTTTGACGAGGGCTGACCTGTTGTGGTTGTGTGAGGAGATAGAGGTAAACGTAGAGGAGGACTTGACGGAATCAGAAATTCGTAAGACAATTCTCGAAAGTGAGAATGACTTGAAATTCATAGAGCAAATGGGCAAACGAATTCTAAGTAAGAAGCGAGAACAGGAAGCAATTAGGCAAGAACAGAAAGAATTTGAGCAAGAACAGGAAAAAGCTAGGCAGGAACTGAAAAGCATTACACAGGAAGCAGGCCTAACAGAAGTAACGAGGCGGTACATTGATGCATTGAACAAAGAGATTCAATGTATTGAGCAGTCAATCGAGCGAAGTCAACAGCGGCTGGAGAAATCTGTAAGCTGGACGCAGCGAAAGTGGCAGGAAGTAGACAGCAGATTTTGTTCAAAAGCCGAGGAAAGTAGTAGTACCTGTGAGAGTAGCAGCACGTTCACAAGTGAACTCGAAGTGCTAGCAGCTAACGAAGCCTTAGTGGCAACAGAGGCCGTTAAAGGCCAGAGTGAGAGCGACGAGGTACTGTGCCAACAGATGACTGTAGGGACAGCTAGGCCAGCTGCGAACAAATTGGCACAGTTACCGCGCGTGTGCGTCGCATCTCATGGTAGCGAGGTCGTTAGCGAGGTACAGAATACTACGGACTTGACAGACGCGAGCACCCATGTCAGGTCAGATCTGCGTGCAGAAGTGAAGTGCGAGCTGGACGATGCAGTTGAGAATAGTTCTCGGGGTGGCGAGCTCCGTAGCTCACGAGAGCACAACTGCATTGTTCAGGGATCGGTGCGGCTCTCCGCCAGTCTAGATAGCCTAGATAGGGATGATTCAGTTGTTAATCATTCGGACTGTGCGCGTGAGACAGCGATCGATACCGACGGGCTGTGTGCAGATGCACAGCGTGAGCTGGACAATGTAGTAGAGGGCAGTTCGCAAGAGTGCGAGTTGTCTAACTCGAGTAAAGCCTGCTGCATTGTGCCAGAGTCGGTTGGGCTGTCCGCCAGTCGAGGCAAAGTGAGAGTAGATTTAAATGTAAATCACTCAGACTGTGCGGGTAAGAGACCGATCCGGGCCGACGAAATGTGTACCGGCCAGCACGAGGCACGAGAAGGCGACATGAAAGCGAATGCAAAGAGAAAGCGCCGAAATAAGAAGCGCGGTAAAGACCGAAAGACGGTAACTAATGTAGCGCCGCCAAAGATGGCGAGAGACCCAAGAGGGCAGGGCGCGGAGAAAAGACAGGTGCGGTCGTCTCTGACGATGTTGACGCATCGAAAACGTTCGAGCCACCGGTCAAAGGGGGACCGAGAAGCTTGTTCTGCACGGACGCGGACAAAGGGCACGGGGCAGTCAAATTCCTCGTCGTTCCGTCGTTCTCTTCGAAGCTCAGCGTGCAGTACAAAGAAGCGCAAAGTGGCAAGACGAGACCAGGTGGGGAGTAGCGACGCGGTCAGTCGAGGTCATGTTGAAAGCGGGGCGCGAGGACGCAAATCGGCAGGAGACCGTAACGTCTTGGGGGAGCTGATAATGAGTCAGCCCTTTTGTTGTTCCCCGATAGCCAGAGTAGCTTTCAAACCGCGGCCACCTCGGGTCCGACTCAAAGTATGAGTCAGACGTAAGCAATCGGGAACGGGAGGCCAGGAGAGCTTCCGTAGTAGGGAAACATGTTGTTTTGTTTGATTTTTTTGAGCATCGGAGAATTTTCGCGATTTGAGACTAGGATTTCTTTCAATAAGTAAGGTTTGAGCTTTGTTTGTGTTTTCGTTAGAGAAGCTCCGAGATTTGAAAGATGCGTTTTATGTAAACCTGTAGTCTCGCGAGGTATTCATTAATAAGTATATAGGCTTTCTTTTTTTTTTGTGTGTGTGAGTAAGTAACCTGTGGGTCAAGGTTATCTGTGAGAGGCCTATCGTAACGCGCGTGTGTGTTATTTAACCTTCTTTCTTTTTAAGTGTTTTTGAATTTTCTAAGGTTAAGCGCGTGAATTTTCAGTAAGTGTGTGATTTGCACTGAGAAGAGCTCTTAGGTCCATTAGCGCGTGTCCTGTGTGGACGGAAGGAAGCAGAACGTTTATGACTGGGTTGCTCGTGTGTGTCGAAGGTAGCCGTATTCTGACTTCTCTAGTACGCGTGCGAAGAGCTAGTTATTAGAAGACACATTTGTTCAAAGGTTCCTCTGTGTTGCGTAAGTTACGCAAGTGTGGTTGTTTGTTTAAGGAACGTGTCCTGTGTGGACTAAAGGAACAAATGTGAGTCAGCGGGATGAAAACTTGGTATGATGCAAGCACGTGTTCGGAATAGGGACCCCAAACTTAGCGCGTTTGTGATGACGTACCTGTGGAGTTGGCCAGACGGTTCAGTGGCAGCAGTACATGAGATAAGTACGCCACTGTGATAGGGTAGGAACAGGCTGTTCGCGAAGTTATGCTGCTGAAGTTATGATTGAGTATTGGTGTTTGAAAGCCTTCGGTTTAATTCTGCGTAAACCTTTACTCTTGTGCAGCGCGACGGTCGGGTTTGGTCAAACTCAGGAGGAACGTGAACGCTCGCTTTGGCGGCACGAAATTTTGGGGCAAAATTTGGGATCCAAGTTGAGTGACTTGCATGGAAATTGTGATAGGAGGCCTGGTTGGTTAGCAGCTAATTCCGGGCGTTCGAACGCTGAGCGGTATTGTGTTGCCGGGTCGACTCTTCTGTGCCAGTTTTTTGTAAGATGGTTGAAGGCATTCCAAGTACGCAGGGGTTGCAGAGAGCAAAGCCATCATCTTGCTCGCCAGCCATTCTCTTCCTGCCCAGCGGTTGCCTGCACTGGCCAGGCGAGATTTTCCGGGCCATGGAGGAGCTGTTAAGAATGGCCATACGGGGTGGCAACGTGCCAGCTTTCAGCCCGCTGCACGCGTTCCGAGCCCACCAGTCGAAGCGCCCTTCCGAGAGCTGCGGTCGGCAGGCCGCCACGTGGCGCACGATCAACTCCGGAAATTGGTACTTGGCCGCACCACCCGAGACGGAGCACGGTTCTACGAAGCCCTCGGTCGTCCACTCCGGAGCCTTTGTGTGTATGAGTTCGCACCTGTGTGTTTGCGTGTGTGTGGGCGTAAACGACACTGCGGAACGACTCCCCTAGGTCGTTGACTCCGAAGCCTTAGTGCGGGGCGGCGGCAAGTTTACCATGCTTGGACGAACCTTCCCGACCATTCCTGCTCCGTCCTCGTCCGAACGATGACGTCGAACTATGACGTCAAGCGGAGAGCTTATAAGCAGCGTTTGCCGGCTGCTAGGTGTGCTCGTGTCGTGATCGTTGTCGGGAGCTGAGTGCTCCTTGTCATGCTAGAAATGAACTAGTGAGCTGTGTGCTCGTAAACTGTTTGCTGTATGTTAGTTTTGCGGGCTCCATATGGGAGTCGCGCCAGGCAGCCAATGTATATCCTGTTTTAAAATGTAAATCCTGCAATTAAATCCTGTTCACCGAGTTCCTGTCTACGACCTTCATCTCCTTCAAATGGTGGCAGCGGCGAGATAGTCCGACGACTCCTACATCTGGTCGACAGCGGTAGGACCGTCCGACGAATCTAATATCTGGTGGCAGCGGTGGGATCAGCCTACGGCTTCTAGATCGGCCTGCGGCTCGTAAATCGGCCTACGACTCGGAGACAGCAACGGCAGCTGACGGACGTTGGCACATGGTGACCGACCGGCATCCTGATCAAGTTGGAGGCGACTTGAGATTGGCCACCTCTTGCAACTGACTGGATACGGCGGGGAAGGACTGGTGATATGGTGCTGCTTCAGTGGGTAAGCGTTTGGTTTTGGCTGTAAGATTTACCAGGCTTCAATTTCACTGTGTTTTTGGATTTGATTCGCTGGGATCTTTTACTTGTATTTTGATTTGCGTGGGTATCGCAGCAAGTATTGTGTGACAGCAGAGCCAAAGCTTAAAGTAGCGACCATGGTCCTAATGTGTTTGACGAGGGCTGACCTGTTGTGGTTGTGTGAGGAGATAGAGGTAAACGTAGAGGAGGACTTGACGGAATCAGAAATTCGTAAGACAATTCTCGAAAGTGAGAATGACTTGAAATTCATAGAGCAAATGGGCAAACGAATTCTAAGTAAGAAGCGAGAACAGGAAGCAATTAGGCAAGAACAGAAAGAATTTGAGCAAGAACAGGAAAAAGCTAGGCAGGAACTGAAAAGCATTACACAGGAAGCAGGCCTAACAGAAGTAACGAGGCGGTACATTGATGCATTGAACAAAGAGATTCAATGTATTGAGCAGTCAATCGAGCGAAGTCAACAGCGGCTGGAGAAATCTGTAAGCTGGACGCAGCGAAAGTGGCAGGAAGTAGACAGCAGATTTTGTTCAAAAGCCGAGGAAAGTAGTAGTACCTGTGAGAGTAGCAGCACGTTCACAAGTGAACTCGAAGTGCTAGCAGCTAACGAAGCCTTAGTGGCAACAGAGGCCGTTAAAGGCCAGAGTGAGAGCGACGAGGTACTGTGCCAACAGATGACTGTAGGGACAGCTAGGCCAGCTGCGAACAAATTGGCACAGTTACCGCGCGTGTGCGTCGCATCTCATGGTAGCGAGGTCGTTAGCGAGGTACAGAATACTACGGACTTGACAGACGCGAGCACCCATGTCAGGTCAGATCTGCGTGCAGAAGTGAAGTGCGAGCTGGACGATGCAGTTGAGAATAGTTCTCGGGGTGGCGAGCTCCGTAGCTCACGAGAGCACAACTGCATTGTTCAGGGATCGGTGCGGCTCTCCGCCAGTCTAGATAGCCTAGATAGGGATGATTCAGTTGTTAATCATTCGGACTGTGCGCGTGAGACAGCGATCGATACCGACGGGCTGTGTGCAGATGCACAGCGTGAGCTGGACAATGTAGTAGAGGGCAGTTCGCAAGAGTGCGAGTTGTCTAACTCGAGTAAAGCCTGCTGCATTGTGCCAGAGTCGGTTGGGCTGTCCGCCAGTCGAGGCAAAGTGAGAGTAGATTTAAATGTAAATCACTCAGACTGTGCGGGTAAGAGACCGATCCGGGCCGACGAAATGTGTACCGGCCAGCACGAGGCACGAGAAGGCGACATGAAAGCGAATGCAAAGAGAAAGCGCCGAAATAAGAAGCGCGGTAAAGACCGAAAGACGGTAACTAATGTAGCGCCGCCAAAGATGGCGAGAGACCCAAGAGGGCAGGGCGCGGAGAAAAGACAGGTGCGGTCGTCTCTGACGATGTTGACGCATCGAAAACGTTCGAGCCACCGGTCAAAGGGGGACCGAGAAGCTTGTTCTGCACGGACGCGGACAAAGGGCACGGGGCAGTCAAATTCCTCGTCGTTCCGTCGTTCTCTTCGAAGCTCAGCGTGCAGTACAAAGAAGCGCAAAGTGGCAAGACGAGACCAGGTGGGGAGTACCCACGAAACACGCAAGCAGCTATTTGATGTCTAAAAGATGTCTTGAACGGCTAATTCAAACGCCTAGTAGCTGTCTTGATCAAGACATTTTGTAGCCATGGACGTCTAGAAGTACTTCAGTAAGCCCTGCTAACGTTACGCTAAAAGTTGGCTAATGGACAGCTTGACGAGAACAACTGAAGACTTTTGTTAGACATTCCCTCAAATTTTTGCGGCAGCTGTTACAGTAACACGACGTTTGCCCACAGTTACAATTTATTTTAAACGAGGCATGGACATCAGAAAAAGAAAGCTTATATTGTCGGATAGAGTGATGCACAGGTAGTTTTTCCAGATGTGAACCATGGGAATAGTGTAGTACGACCTCATTGGCCAATTAGTGCTTTTTAATTAGACCAACCAATTGAATGCCGCTTGTCAGAATTATTTTGCAAATAAAACAAGATCTGTATTGTATGATGATATCATTCCAATGTTCACCCATTGACCTAAACAAGAGCATCTCTGCGTGAAACACGTCATTATTGACAAAACTTCGCCCTGCTGGGTCTCCACCAAATTGAAATAGCTTCTAGCAAAGAAAAATTGTCAGTGATGCTGCAGTTCAGGCAAAAATTACATCCTGGTTTCAGCTACAGGGGGCACAATAGCATTACACCAGTATACGAAACAGAACACTGTGCTGCAATGAGTTAAGAAATAAAGGATAGTACACATCTGGAAAAACACTCTGCGAACCACTCTAACTAGCAATATAAATATATTTTTTCTGATGTCCATGCTTCATTTAAAAGTAAATTGTAACTTACTTTGTGGGTGCCTCTTGTAAGTAACGCCACATGCTTGCACAGCATCACGCAGAAATAATGGCCAGTTCTTCGGCATATCATCCATTAGTGAATTCCTTGTACGTTGCATGTTACCAGAACTGAAATATAAATCATAATATGCTGTTATTTTTTTTTATAAACTGTACGATGAGCTTTTCATGCATAAAAGATGATTGCAAGCGAAAATACAGCAAGACATCAACTTCACACCATGTCACATAGTCATACTTTATTACCTAATAAATTAGAAAAGACGCAGAAAGTGTAATCAACAAGAGTGACAAATAGCAGCAAAGGTGATTATGGATAAATCTTGAAGATGATTGCTGCCGCTGCCAGAGTAGGCCAGCCTTCGTAGGAGAGCACTTGCTGCCCACAAAAGCTTGCTGTTGCAGGCCACGCGTGATGGTTCTTGTAGACATAGGCAAGCAATACCTGCACAGAACAGGAAAAAGAAGGCGAGGGAGGAAATGGGAATATTGAAATTGGCACTTCAATATGTAATATGTGCTAAGTAAGAAGTTTTCTCACATTAAAAATAAATTTAAGCACTCCTTTCTCTTAAATTATGGGTATCTTAAGGTATGTATGCGATGATGTTAAAATGACTAGTACATTTCCTATCATAAGAAGCCAACAAACACTGACACCAAGGACAACATAGGGGAAATTACTTGTGCTTAATAAATGAAATAAACGATAAATTAATGGAAATTAAAGTGGATGAAAGAACACATTGCAGCAGGTGGTAACCGAACCCAAAACCTTCGCATTTCGCGTGCTATGCTCTACCAATTGAGCTACAGCGGCGTCGTTTTCCCATCCACTTTCTTGGGTATTTATGTGTTCTAGTAGAACCCTGGGAGTGTTAGCCAGCGCCACAACTTGGAGACCTTGTTCCTGCCATATAGTCATTAGTTGCATAGCAGAGTCAGCCTTTAAATTATTATATAGTGTTATGTGGCTAAAAAGCCACTTATCAACCTGTCAAACAAGTCTGAGAAGCTTCCTGCAAAATATAATCAGCTTAAAACAGTAATTCACTCTGCAGGTAAATGATGTACTAACTTAATTAAAAAGTTAAATAGCATTTTGTAATGTTAAACTAAAAGCAAGTTTGACATTTTGCACTGCCTAGCTGTTGCCTTCTTTTCAAACTTAAACATGACACAGTACAGAGTAAGCAGGTAGCATGCAAAGGAGGACTGGTGATAAAGTAGTGTTCCAAAGCAACACTCCTAGCTGGATCAATCACTTTTGTTGATATATTTTCATGTGACCCTAATTGGTTTAGGGCAATACCTCACACAAATGATGCAACACCTTGGATGATGCGTCACAAAATTGAAAGTATCTCATGATGTGATCAAACGATAACATTGCCCACTGTCTTGGAAGTGTTAACATGCTGTTTGTGCAAGAAAGTGCAAAGTGATTCACATAGGTAGCAAATTCATCAGTGCATCTATAGCCTCAGGTAATTCTGAGAATTTATGTTGACTCGCAATTGAGAAGCCACTGCACACAGAAAGGTGTATTCAAGTAATGGTCCATGCTGAATAATTTCCCACCTAGTGAAAAGGCAAATGTGGCAGGCTAATGGGCTAGGGCAAATAGATTGCTAAATTCTGATAACACCTCCAATGATATTATTGAAATAGGTGATAAAAAACAGCACAGGTAAAATTGCAGTTATGACAAAATTTTAAAAGCACCTCTGCGAACTGCTGGAACCCTGAGCATCATGCCTGTTCTACACGCACATATGTTGCAGCGCAATCTACATCTCAGACGCAGGCGCCTCCACACATCACTTTGTGATCTCCTCACAATAAGGTTAAAAAACAGTCTGGCACAAGCTACCTGATGATTCATTTTGCAAGTGCCAGCCAAGTGCTGATGGTGGTAGAGCGAAATTGAAGTTTGTCCTTGTATGGAAGCCTCGGCCCATGTTTTATCAATTCTAGCGGCAAAGCGCACCTTTTACAGCACACATAAATCTTAAATTAGACTGCTTGCTGATGCTGTACGGTAAATTCCTGTAAAGAAACTAAATCACACAGAAAACATTTAGAATACCAAACTAATCAAATACTGGCTTGAATACATTTGTGCATTAGGGAAGCAAGGTGTAATGTACACTGTTGTAGCAAATTTTTACTCATGTATGGTATACTTGTATGACACAGCAGAGTTAATTTTTGAGTTCTTACATAGCATTGACTACCTACAGGTACATTTTGTAAGGCTTAGGGAAACTAATTATTAGTAGAACTGTGTATGTACACTGGCACTGAGAAATTGGTTATAATAGTGGCAGCTTATAATGGACCAGTGCAAAAAAATGCCCGTTTGTGAGACACCAACTAGCTATTTTACCACGAAGCACTCCCTGGCCTTAACCCATATAAAAAGCACTGGGAGGACCAGAGAGGGTACAGTACATTGGCTTACACTGATCATGATGAGGTCCCGTCATCCAGCTAGCGCCAAGGTACAAGAAGGATGTCCAGCCGTCTATAGAGTGAAAGAAACAAAATAAGATAGCATCAAGTCAGTTGAAAGGCAGATTTGCAATTACTACTAAGGTGACCCAGTCACAGTCATTCAATAATAAATGCCAAGTTGTCGTGTTTTCACTCCCAGATGAAGCACCTACTAGGTTAAAGGTTTTGCTGCTTATTTAGAACAAAACACAAGTGAAATTTGTACATCAGCAGACGATTTAATTTGAAATTGTATAGATGAAGAAACATTGCAGTTATATTTTTGTTTTGCTATAAAGTGGGAACGCTACAAACTGCACAGTCAATGACACACACGCGCGCACACGCAAGAACAAAAGGACACAAAATAGGGCGAGTTCAGTCTGGTTCAGCATTACAGCCAGCGCACCGTCTTCGAATGCACTCCTTTCGGTTGGTTCGTGCTACGTTAACCACAAAGACTAACAAGCAGGGCAAAGTTCTGACTGGTGTTGCGGAAGTCGTGGAGCGCGGTAGTGCTGAACGGCTGAACACAAGCAGACCCTCGTATAAAAGTAATGACGAAAACTCGCAGGGCAGAAGAGCCCATATATCAAGAACTGTCGCGGGTAACACCTAAAAATATTCACATTGTTGACGAAAAACGAAGTGCTATGTATTTCACTTACCGGAAATAGTGTTATCCGAACGTGCGACGTACAAAGACGCACCGAGACACGAAGGCGGCGAACGCAGATCCCGCCATTGTGGTAGTAAGCCGTCGGCGAAAACACACAATACAGCCGATGTCACGAAGCACTGATGCAAAACACACGGCAAACAGCATCAGCACAGCTAAATGACTCCAATTAATATCCAGTATAAATGTACAGAACGGCTTAGAATGACGCACAACCGGCACAACTGGCATAACGAACCCACGACCAGCCCACGACGGAGACATTGTGGGCGGCAGTGGCCGTTTTTTCAAACTTCCTGCCTCCCAGTGTTTCCAGCACAGAATGAGATGTCCGACAAATTTGGATTGTGTCGCCGAAGTGATCGCAGCGCGGTGGCTCTGTGACACCGCTCTGCAACGCCGGCGTTTCGCTCCTGCTGCTGTCAGTATACCTGCTGCGCGAGCATAGAATGGCTTCCAGGCGTCGTGTGCGCGCCCCGTATGGAAAACAATAACACGCCCTTGATTGTTGAAGTTCTGGTGTCAAATTATTTAATATCAAAGTCAATTAACTTATGTTGCTTCCAACGAGTTCGATTTGTCTGTGGCGTGTTTTATTCGCTAACGCCGACGGCCGACGGTAACCGCACTTTTAACTCGTCGTTTGGCATTTTATGCACTTTTAGACAAAAAGATCTAGAAAAGTTCTTGAGTTAGACATTCTGAATGTGTTTACCAAAACAGACTCTAGTGACACCAGTAGTGGGTTTTGCCGCAGATAGAATATATACTAGCATATTCCAAGTGCTGAGGTTATGTTTAGAAGAAATTCTATTTTCAGTCTTATCATAGACCAAGACGTCTATAGCCGTTTGTAGCCGTTTCAAGAAGTTTTTAAGAGGTTCTGTGTTTCGTGGGTAGCGACGCGGTCAGTCGAGGTCATGTTGAAAGCGGGGCGCGAGGACGCAAATCGGCAGGAGACCGTAACGTCTTGGGGGAGCTGATAATGAGTCAGCCCTTTTGTTGTTCCCCGATAGCCAGAGTAGCTTTCAAACCGCGGCCACCTCGGGTCCGACTCAAAGTATGAGTCAGACGTAAGCAATCGGGAACGGGAGGCCAGGAGAGCTTCCGTAGTAGGGAAACATGTTGTTTTGTTTGATTTTTTTGAGCATCGGAGAATTTTCGCGATTTGAGACTAGGATTTCTTTCAATAAGTAAGGTTTGAGCTTTGTTTGTGTTTTCGTTAGAGAAGCTCCGAGATTTGAAAGATGCGTTTTATGTAAACCTGTAGTCTCGCGAGGTATTCATTAATAAGTATATAGGCTTTCTTTTTTTTTTGTGTGTGTGAGTAAGTAACCTGTGGGTCAAGGTTATCTGTGAGAGGCCTATCGTAACGCGCGTGTGTGTTATTTAACCTTCTTTCTTTTTAAGTGTTTTTGAATTTTCTAAGGTTAAGCGCGTGAATTTTCAGTAAGTGTGTGATTTGCACTGAGAAGAGCTCTTAGGTCCATTAGCGCGTGTCCTGTGTGGACGGAAGGAAGCAGAACGTTTATGACTGGGTTGCTCGTGTGTGTCGAAGGTAGCCGTATTCTGACTTCTCTAGTACGCGTGCGAAGAGCTAGTTATTAGAAGACACATTTGTTCAAAGGTTCCTCTGTGTTGCGTAAGTTACGCAAGTGTGGTTGTTTGTTTAAGGAACGTGTCCTGTGTGGACTAAAGGAACAAATGTGAGTCAGCGGGATGAAAACTTGGTATGATGCAAGCACGTGTTCGGAATAGGGACCCCAAACTTAGCGCGTTTGTGATGACGTACCTGTGGAGTTGGCCAGACGGTTCAGTGGCAGCAGTACATGAGATAAGTACGCCACTGTGATAGGGTAGGAACAGGCTGTTCGCGAAGTTATGCTGCTGAAGTTATGATTGAGTATTGGTGTTTGAAAGCCTTCGGTTTAATTCTGCGTAAACCTTTACTCTTGTGCAGCGCGACGGTCGGGTTTGGTCAAACTCAGGAGGAACGTGAACGCTCGCTTTGGCGGCACGAAATTTTGGGGCAAAATTTGGGATCCAAGTTGAGTGACTTGCATGGAAATTGTGATAGGAGGCCTGGTTGGTTAGCAGCTAATTCCGGGCGTTCGAACGCTGAGCGGTATTGTGTTGCCGGGTCGACTCTTCTGTGCCAGTTTTTTGTAAGATGGTTGAAGGCATTCCAAGTACGCAGGGGTTGCAGAGAGCAAAGCCATCATCTTGCTCGCCAGCCATTCTCTTCCTGCCCAGCGGTTGCCTGCACTGGCCAGGCGAGATTTTCCGGGCCATGGAGGAGCTGTTAAGAATGGCCATACGGGGTGGCAACGTGCCAGCTTTCAGCCCGCTGCACGCGTTCCGAGCCCACCAGTCGAAGCGCCCTTCCGAGAGCTGCGGTCGGCAGGCCGCCACGTGGCGCACGATCAACTCCGGAAATTGGTACTTGGCCGCACCACCCAAGACGGAGCACGGTTCTACGAAGCCCTCGGTCGTCCACTCCGGAGCCTTTGTGTGTATGAGTTCGCACCTGTGTGTTTGCGTGTGTGTGGGCGTAAACGACACTGCGGAACGACTCCCCTAGGTCGTTGACTCCGAAGCCTTAGTGCGGGGCGGCGGCAAGTTTACCATGCTTGGACGAACCTTCCCGACCATTCCTGCTCCGTCCTCGTCCGAACGATGACGTCGAACTATGACGTCAAGCGGAGAGCTTATAAGCAGCGTTTGCCGGCTGCTAGGTGTGCTCGTGTCGTGATCGTTGTCGGGAGCTGAGTGCTCCTTGTCATGCTAGAAATGAACTAGTGAGCTGTGTGCTCGTAAACTGTTTGCTGTATGTTAGTTTTGCGGGCTCCATATGGGAGTCGCGCCAGGCAGCCAATGTATATCCTGTTTTAAAATGTAAATCCTGCAATTAAATCCTGTTCACCGAGTTCCTGTCTACGACCTTAATCTCCTTCAAATGGTGGCAGCGGCGAGATAGTCCGACGACTCCTACATCTGGTCGACAGCGGTAGGACCGTCCGACGAATCTAATAGCGGTCGCTACCTTCCTGTCGAGAATGATATGGCGTGCTGATAACGGACATGCCGTTCGTGAACTGGAAGTACCGGGCACGTTAAAAAAAAAGGGAAATGCAGGCAAGATGACGATTATTGTTCTAGGACAAGATAAACTTTAAAAGCAGTTGCACCCTTTGGGGTGTATATTTGTCGCACATCGATAATCGTCAACTGCCTTGCTTGCATCTCCTCTTTCTTGAAAACTCAGCGCTCGCTACTTTCCTGTCGAGAATGCTGTGTCAGGCTGATAATGCGCAAGGTGTTCGTGACTTGGAACTACCGGGCTCGCAGTGTTAAAAAAAGGAAATACGGACAAGACAGATGACGATTATTGTTATGGATCCCGGTCACGGCGGCCGCATTTCGATAGCGGCGAAATGCGAAAACACCCGTGTTCTTAGATTTAGGCGCACGTTAAAGAACCCCAGGAGGTCTAAATTTCCGGAGTCCTTCACTACGGCGTGCCTCATAATCAGAAAGTGGTTTTGGCACGTAAAACCCCATAATTTACACTCTAAGAACAGTTTACACCCTTTGGCTTGCCCCTTCTGCCACACAACGATAATCATCTGCCTTGATGCATTTCCTTTCTTTATCGCTGCAAGCCCGGAACTTTCCAGTGACGAACGGCACGCGCGTTATTAGAAGAGGCACTCCAAAGGGTGTAAACTGTTCTATGCTGATAACACGCGTGCCGTTCGTTACTGGAAAGTTCCGGGCTCGCAGCGATAAAGAAAGGAAACGCATCAAGACAGATGACGATTATTTTTGTGTGGCAGAAGGGGCAAGCCAAAGGGTGTGAACTGTTCTTAGAGTGTAATTTTTTAAATTATTGTTGTGGGACAAGATAAGCCCCAAAGGGTGTAAATATTTTAAATAGTGTAATACCCAAAGGGTACAAACCTTCTTAAGAGTGTATACCTTACACCTTTATGGGCGTAAGTTACACATTTAAAGTTCACACCGTTTCTGGCTTATCTTGTCCCACAACGATAATCGTCGTCTGCCATGCTTGCGTTGCCTTTCTTGAGAACTCGGCGCTCACTACTTTCCTGTCGAGAATGCTGTGTCACACTTATAAAGCGCAAGCCATTAGTGACTTGGAAGTATTGGCCTCACAGTGTTAAAGAAACGCAGGTAAGCCGACGATTATTGTTGTGGGATAGGATATGATCCAAAGGGTGTGAAATTTTTTAAGTGTGTAGACGGATTTGCATACTTAAGGACCCTAAGGAGTGTAAATCGGTTTACTGAGTAGGCTGATGGTTATGGAGACTGAGTGCGCTGCGTGTACATTGTCGAGATGCACAGTTTCGTTCTGTCGGCTCACCCTAGCTTCGCTTAGACAGATTTCGACAGTGCGTTGGATCTATATGATGTTAAAGTGGATGGTCGGGGTGAGTATCTGGCCTCCGTGGAGTAGAGAACTAAAATTTGGTCTAGCTTGTATCGATTCATCATGGCATGATGGGCCCCAAGCAAATGGCACCGAGCTCTTTGGCACTTATTAAACCACCACGACTCCTCGAAGTAAACGAGTGGTTGAGAAAGCCCAGGTGCGCAGCCGTTGTCGTGACGTTGGTCGTAACACTGTCATTATGCCATCTTGGTCATGCTGTCATCGTCGTCGCACCGTCATCTCCATCATCGAGTCACACCGTCGTCATCGTTAAGCTGTCTTGGTCTACCAAAACATCTCTACAATGCGTGTCACCTTCACCAGACACCGTTTCGAGGTCTATAACAATATTGTGGCCATCTGATTCCTGCAGCCCACATAACCTAGTCGCTTATCTTCACAATCACCTTCGACGGTTTCTGCAACAATTTCAGTTTACATCAGCTGGATGGACCAAAAGGAAACCATAATAACTTTACATTGTTAAAGTATTTCTTTTGAAACTGTGCATGTGTTTAGTTGGCAGGAAACGGCTGAATATTAAAGGGTCTTGAAACACTTTCCAAACTAATCATAGAATGTGTTCACTATCAAAGGACGCCACCTCAGGAATCTCCTGTCGCAAACATATTTGGAATCCTTCAAGTACAAGTGGAGTTAGAGGTAGCTTTCTCTCTCTTTTTGTCTCTACTATCGCGCTGGAAGCCACACTGAGGGCGGGGGGGGGGGGGGGGGGGGGGCAAGGGTGTAAGGCCCCGCTGAGAAGCTGCACATTTTCCCTTTTTTTTCTCTTTCTCTCTTTACGACACCACTTCGAATTTAGGCATGCGCGGCACGCTCTCAACACGAGATGGGCACTTGAGTGCCTAGAGCTACGTCTTTTACAGAGACCAATCGGAGCACACGGTTGTCAGAGCGTTCCGCCTACGAGACAGGGGCCTTACTACGAGAGGGCTTGTCGCAGCACCCCATGGTTGCCGCTGTATCTATGCTAAGCAGCACACAGGCGCGATCTCGGAGGCCACGCGCCACAGACGAACTACTTCAAACTGAAGAAACTTACTAGCTACATATACATGGGACAAGTATAATTACACCTTTTGCACCAACCTATGCAAACATATCTATGGGGACTGTAGAAACATAGATTTCCTATCTCGCTGAACAGGCAAGCCCCGCACATACCTACAATACATAGACGACATACTTATATTATAGGCACATGGTCAGGACAGTCTAGATAAATTTGTAACACTCCTAAATTATTTTCACCCAACAATAAAATACACATCGAAATCTTCAACTGGGCGCCATAAACATTCTGGACACAACAATATAGACAATGAGACACTAAAGACAATGCTGCAAAGGAAATCTTTTGAGAAAGAATACCTAGAACATGCAAGCCGTCATCCCAGACATTGTAAACAAGCCATCTCACAAGGCCAAGCCACACGACTACATTGCATTTGCAGTGAAAACAAAAAAAAATCGAGATTACATAGAACCTCATCAAATAGGAACCACCCAAACACTGCCCTTCAGAAAGCCTGCACTGATGCAGCCAAACTTGAGCAAGCCAAGGCCCTCAAGACCCGCTCTAAACTCCCAACAACTCACCTTCTTACTGGTAAATTCTCAAACGCACTCCCAAACGTGAACAACATCCTAAATAAGTACTGCCCAATTCTCACTAGCAACCAGAAACGTAATAAAATCTTTCCTGTCCCGCCCAGAATAGCCTACAGATGCAATACCGATAATTCCAAGGACATCCTTGTACATGCCAAAACAAGGACAAAGACGAAGCTGATATCAGGTTCCCCTGGCCACCTCAGGTGCTCTACATGCAAACGGCTTGTTACGATGCAGCGACAATGAACACAAAAGCACAACTGAATCAAGAAACTATTTATTGGGCAAGCCCGTGCCCACAAAAGCATGCTACACGCAAAGCACAACCAATCCGGAGTGCAAGTCTTCTGGAATGCAAATTTTCCTGCTTTAGAAATTAGGATAACATTGGAAATTAGAAGTTCTCTTCCTCATCATTCATAATAAACTTAAATTAATGGGTCCGATTTCTTCAAATCATCACCCAATGCACACTTCCGACATAGACATAGCATGTGTATTGAACCACCATTAGCTCGAAATGACACTATTAAATATAGCTAGTTTCCTAGAGTAATTAGGGAATGGAACAGTCCGCCCAATTCACTGGTTTCCTCTCCTTCAATAAATACATTTATTTCTTTCTTTATTGATACTGTCAGCCCTTTCTTTAGGGCCATTACAGGAGTGGAGAAAAATAATAAAACAAGCAATGTCAACACATCTGATTCAGGCAGGGCGTACAATACATCTGAATACAACGTACAAAAAACAAATTGCATTGCATATACATTGTAATAGAGCAAGCAGAAAAAACCAATCAATGTACCTTGGGGCATGTAAAACAAGAACATACACAGATAAACGAGCTGCATGCTCTAGTTCATTCAGGCCAAGAAGTGTTCTGATCTGCTAGTTCTATAACACCACACTGTGGGTCGCAACGAGTCCAATCATGTTTGCATTATCACTACTGCAAATACTATATGTGAAATAAGCAGTGCCTTTATTATTATCGTTGTCTTTATTGTTCAGCATGATTCTTCGTTGTATTGTAAATATTGATTCAATCTCCATTCCTGCAATGACCCTCCGGGGGATTAACAGTATTAACAAACAAACAAACAGAATAGCTGCAAGAACAGTCAAATGTTCCAGCCTAATCGCTGGTGCCCATGTACCTTACTGAAAGTACTACACAATTCGTGTCACGCATACTATCTGATTACACAAGTTTCAGTGACAACAGACAACTGATAGAACCATCGATGACATTTGAAAAACTTCCTATACATGCAGGTGCGCCCTGCGTCGAACGATGACCAATTTGTTTTCGCGTAAAATGCAGTCCCTGGAAAAAGGATATATAAGTACACATGCCCCAATATAAAATCTACTACTACAGTAAAAAGTACAGTGTCAGATTACCTTCACAAGGCAACTTTGCATTTCACCTGCATATCAAGCAATGTAGGCTACTGCCTAGAGTATACCACTAGCAAACAATACATAAGTGAGACTGGACAACAAATTCATACAAGACTGAAAGGCCATTGCGCAGATAGAAAACGCAACTTACCTAGAGCAGTAGCCAATCACTTCCATGAACACGGCCATATATATGATGAAGCAGGGCTCCTATATAGTACTACAAACAAATCTTCATTCACCGCGCGAGATGAACTATATGGAATCATACCTCATACACAAGTTTAAATGTCTACACCTGAAGCAATCAAGTTGGCACGTGGTAACTTTGAATCACTAAAGACTAACTTAAAACCTGAAATTTTCATATCATTAACAAAGACATGAGTACATGTCATGCCCCCAGCTAACCTCGATTCCCTTAAGCTCACCTGTTCCTCCATTTCCAGCTCTTCCCTGCCCGTCCCCTACCACTCAATTTACCATTTTCTTCCACGCTTCTATGCATATATCAACCATACGATGCCTTTTCTCATATATAGCTGCCCCCTCCTGCTTCACTCCTATTTCTTTTTTTTTTGACCGCCACATTCCAATCCCAAACATAGTCTTATTTTTTTTGGCGCCTCCACCACACAGGGTCGCACCAGTTCTGCATATCGCCGCGACGCCTCCAACGGCAAAGTACCGATATTGATGCCCCTTGAAAGACCAACCCGCTCCCATCTAACAACCAACCCCCTGTCCTTTCCCCAGACTCCACACTGCCACCTCAATACCTTCAACAAAAAAATTCACGGCACCACTGCATGCTGCGCTACTATAGTCACTCAACAAGTCCTTTTGTTGCTCCCACGCTTAATTGTTGCACGCTGCCTATGACATCTAATATTTCTGTTCAATTCTCTGAAGGCTTCCCATCCTTTCACTCCCCGAACAACCTTACCGTTCCACCCTCTGTCCTTTTTCCTTTTCCTGCTGCATCCCCTCTCCCTAGCTCCTTTCGCCATCGTCTTAGATACTTGCTAACGTCCAATGATAGCACTCATTTCCTTTTCTGTCTCTTCCTTTATGGCCAGACAAGAATGACAAGGCCGCCTTTGATAAAGCTAGGCCCACCTATTGAAACGTAGCCCAGCCTTTCCGAGGCACCTTATCCCTGTTGGTAACTTGTATACCAAAGTGCGCTGCTCACCTGTCAGCCCCCTTGATTTGGTATCTTAATATGTACATGACACTTGTGGCCGCAGGTTTTGGTAAGCAGCCATCACACAAATGTTATCGGATGAAAGAAAAACATTGTCTCCAAAAACAATTTTATTAAAATTATAAAAATTCTGGTTCATTATACATGGAGTCGATATACACAACTTACACCACTGTCAATCAAGTAAAGCAGTGCAAATAAAATTAATACACAAGATGAGAAGATTGCACCATGGAGTATGTACAGAAGCTTTTGACCGCAAGTTAAGGATAGCTAACAAAGCTTGACAATTTCCAGCTCATATTGTAGTTCGTGCTGGACTGCAGTGCAAGACAAGGAAGGTGACATACTGATTAGTACAACATTCATTCTTGATTATTCCTCACTGACAGTACAAATAAATATACATCAACACTTTCAGAGAAGCAAGAGCAGTGAACTAAAAGGTGCTTAGATAAAACCACACAAAGATATCGGAATAAATGCACTATCACTGCTGCTTACACTCTGGGGCTTCAGTCACTACTTTTCCGGTGTTCTGCACTTCTAGCAGGGGTTTCAAGAGAGTGCCGCGGCGCTTGAACTTTTTGCTGTCAGGTTCTGCGTCAGGCTCATTCTCTTTAGCACTGTGCTCCTCAAATGTAACCTTTGGGCGAGCACCACTGCAGCTCTTCGACTCTGTTCCACCACAGCCTGCAGAACTGTCAGCCGACTTGGACCCCAAAGTAGCGACGGTTTCAGCTTTTGGTTGCATTGGTATCACCTCCCGCAGCACTAGTGGCTTGTCTTCGACCATGCCCAGGTTTTCATAGACTTCTTTCCTGGGTTCAAAACCTAGAGAAAGACGACGTTTGCAGGAGGCTTACAAAACTTGGCCTTCTACACATTTCAACTTGGATGTGCAGAAAATGTCTGCTATCATCAGCAAGATAATATGGCTGTACAATGAAAGTATAGAGCATGAAATCATCTGGTAAACACAATAAATGTTCTATAGCAGTGGTTGCCTAGTCACTGTCGCATACAGGGCATTGATCAAGCGGATGCAGCTGCCCATGATGGCGTCAACTGCATTGCCATTCCTCATTCTAGAGCCGACGCAGCGAAAAAACTTTCCGCACTTGCGTGTGACATAACATTGACTGAACGCAATTCATCTGAATTAACAAGTGCACGCCTTCATACCATGACTGCGAGTCAGCCTAGTTGGACAGATTCATCTTAAAACTTTTTGTGCACAAACAAACAGGGACGAAGAATAGGAGCAACACAAGGACGAGCGCTTTCTAACAACTGGTTTTATTTTTGAAGAACCACCTGCTTAAATACCCACAGATCTGCGCGATCTAGTCAACAGAGCACGTCTATAGCACATATAACACTAGTGATAAAAAGACGTGGACCAAAGCCGCCCGGTCAACATAAAAACAGTAAGGTGCATGAAACAACTACTTACAATAAAATGCGTTAAAGATGTGATGATAGAAGCGAATTTTCTTTATCCAACAATGAAACAGAAGGATGGCTGATTCATCTTTCTTTTTGTTTTTCAATCCAGTGTGCTTCCACAATTTCTCTGGCGGTTTGATTCCTATGCCTATACAAAATGTTGGTAGTGTGTGTTCTAAGGTTAAAAATAAGTGTAAAGAAAGAATGTGGTGTTAAACATCCGCGCAAGAACCAATTTGTTGATTGTGCGAAGAACACTGTTTATCAGATTCCTATGACATGTGGTCATGTGTACGTAGGGCAGACTGCGAGATGCATTAACACGAGGTGAAGGGAACACTTGTCTTGTCTGAAAGGCAGCCCTAGTAAGCATTTGGCAATGCATTGCCAAGGACATGATTGTTCACCTTGTCTTAGTAGCACCGTCCTTGTGTATAGGCATAGGAATCAAACCGCGAGGGAAATTGTGGAAGCACACTGGATTGAAAAACAAAAAGAAAAATGCATCAGCCAGCCTTCTGTTTCATTGTTGGATAAAGAAAATTCGCTGCTATCATCACATCTATAACGAATTTTATTGTAAGTGGTTGTTTCATGCACCTTGCTGTTTTTATGTTGACTGGGTGGCTTTTGTCCACGTCTTTTTATCACAAGTGTTATATGTACTATAGGCATGCTCTGTTGGCTAAATCGCACAGATCTGTGGGTATTTCAGCAGGTGGTTCTTAAAAAATAAAACCAGTTGTTAGAAAGCGCTCGTCCTTGTGTTGCTCCTATTCTTCGTCCCTGTTTGTTTGCGCACAAAAAGTTTTAAGATGAATTCATACCATGGACCCTAATTTACAGCTTCGTATTCCGCCCGACCTTCCACGACGTAAGTGCACCCGTCTAGTCCGTCTATAGCTTGGAGTAGCATTTTCGAATGCGTGCAACTTTTTTATTGCAATGGCGAAGAGCCCACTTTGTGACTCCTGTGGGTGCAACGAAACAATCGCCCACCTTCTTTGTGAGTGCCCTTGTTTCAACCTGCAAAGAGCAGCCCTCTCAGCCATCCTGGACCAACTGGACAAGCGCCCAGTAACGGAAAATAACAAGCTTGGAAACTGGCCTACACAAACATCAGTGCGATCTGCTACGAAGGCGCTGCTGCGTTGCTTAAAAGACACGGGACTTTGTGACAAATTGTGACTGTGCACTGCATGACATAGGATTGGATGGTGGCACTGCGTAACACTAGGAATGCTCTCTTTTCAACACAAGCCTGCTCCTCAGTCTCTTCTGGATGACTTATTTCGTAATAAAGTGGATTCCCATACGTGGCTGCTATTGGTAGCTGTCGTCTGCTAGGTAGCGTAGATACCGCGGCCGCCACAGGGTGCCGCCATGAGTCCACTGGCTAAGCGCACTGTAGCTTGCTTTGGCTTACGTTTAGAGCGCCATAGGCACCCAAATCAGAAGTCATGCTGTCTACGTTAACATCCAAAATGAAATTTGAACTGTGCACTACGGAAACATTTAAAAGCGTTGTGGGCACCGCCCATTCCGCTGTAGCCTTCGCATTGCAAGGTATTGAAGAAGGAATGGGAGCACAGCGAAGGCTGTGTCTGATTGCCAATAACTCCGCTTCCACTGAACACACTGAAGTACTTTTTGCAGCAAAGTAGTTCTGAAAACGCCAATTTTGCTTCAAATGCCTTTCTCCACTTCGATAAAACGTTGTTCAGGGCCCCTTTAATGTATGTGGTGTATTGTGTGCACATTTAACTTATCTTTACTGTAATACATAGAGCATAAAAAATAATCATTGTACCTTCTGGTGCATTGTGTGTGAAGCCCTGTTTTAATCGATCTGCCTTTTATTCGGGTTACAGTTCCTGTCAAGGCTTGCATTGGGTTTCAGTCTGTGTCTACAACACCCATGATGTGAAATAAATTAAATCACTTGGTCACCTGCAGATGAGGGTTGCTCCTCACTCTTGCGAACCATGGCCTTTAGTAGACGGGCCTCCGAGGCTTCGGCCTTTTGAGCAGCCTCGTAGGTCTCCCTGAGCAGGCGATCTTCGCGCACTTGGCGTTCGGAAATCGATTTCAGCAGTGCTGCTCGCTCTTTCTCCAATTCCTTCACTCGCTGCCTCTCCATTTTCAGAAGTCCTGCCAGAGGGTTACCGTCCAACAGCATGTTATCTAGTGAGGCCTGCTCGTTGGTCTGCCTCGCCAAAGCACTAGTGAGACGAGAAATCTCAGCATTGGCGCATGTCAGGGACTCCTGCAATAAGCAACATTACAACATTACATTATGTTACGATGAAGTTGCGTCTGACGCAGGAATGCCTTTGTTGTATCCGATATTCATTATGTGCCAATATCATCGAAAAACAGATTTACAGTTTGTTTTATTAGATACATTGCTATATTGTGTTTATTTTGTGGAGACTTGAAACTACATTGTCAATAACGCCTTCAGCCAAATGTGATGTCTGTTACCACAACAAAATTTAACATATGGAAAATACAGCAACCACCCGGTATTATGTGTCAAGTTTCTATTACACGAGAAGAAAGGGGGTTAACCGAGGGGCCCGAGATGCGAAGGTTGTGGGTTCGGTTCCCACCTGCGGCAAGTTGTTGTTTCATCCACTTTAATTTCAGCACAAGTAATTTCCCCTATGCTGTCCTTAGTGTCAATGTTTGTTGGCTTCTTTTGATGTAAGTTTCTATTACAAAAGCTTAAATTCAATATAGTATTTCTTTTTTCATTCAGCTTTTTATAAGGACGTTTTTCATCACTTAATTTAGCACCGAACAGAAAAACCAGCCCCATATGAATTAAGTCCACCCTTCATATGGCAAGCTCGACCCCGAATATTTTAATAAGTTTACCTCATTTAGAAGCATCAAAAAACTAATGTTTTTGCTGGTGTTAACGGCCTTCTTTCTCAGTTGCTTATGTATAGTCGCTTTTACCAGGTAATTTTCTGCTTCAATTATATAATAACTAGCAGGATCTAACATCTAAAAGCTACACCTAGTCTAAACAGGCAGTGTAGTGGAGGACACTAGAAATATGCAATATATTTCTATGCAATTCACTGCTCAAATCAAATAGTTATTCAAAACGCCAAATGTTAATTGAATAGCGTCCAAACAGTGCACATTGACCAACAAGCTTTTGAAAATGAAAAAGAACTGAAACTGCAAGGTGTTCATTTTTCTTGTTTGCCCATCCTTTGACCAATCAAACTTGACGCATAGTCCAGTTTCACCACTGTGGGGACAGCATTGATGCTGATATGTCTAGCAATCATTAGGTCGGGGGGTTCATTCATCTATTGTCATTTCTCAAAGCTTTCTGGTGACCATGCTCTCGGCAGTACTCCCTTGCGCTTTTGCTTCACTCGTGAATCTTCCACTTTGGTAAACCTGTTAATTTTAATGCCTTCTATTTCAGAGATGGTGATAAAGTAGCACTTTGAATACTGTAGTCACTACTATATAGTAAGTTATCTTAGTGCAGAGAGAAAATATAACATCTCAAGGTGTCAATACTGCATAGGATCTTATTGCAGTGCATTGCATTCTGATCTTACTTTGTTGATGATTTAAATTATTAATGTCTCAAGAAAATTTTTGCCGAGGTCAAGCCCCACATTGAAATAAACTGCTTTAATATTCAGACTATTAGAAAAGTACTTTATATTTGCTTCGGTGTCACGGCATTTCGGTTTTAAAAATTATTTTTAGCACACTCCCAGTCCTGTCACTTTACCATATATAACACCATTCTCTGATTTGCAGCTGCTGTTATCAAACTTAATGCTCATAGACTGCACCTCTTCCATTCAAGATGATCAGCCATATCGACAGCCTCACAGTGTTTGAGATTCAGGAGGAAGAACAATGTGGAACTTCAAATCCATGCCAGACTCTTAAGGCAGAAAGCATTAAGAAAGGTGATACGTTGATAATTAACCTACAGTAGTTGGAGAAAACACTCTTACACACAAACATATCGGCCAATACTCATAACCATAGCATTTGAAACTTAGCCTTCTCTAGGCAGTTCTCAAGCTAAATATACAGCGAAATTATTGTCTGATTCGCTTGATCAATTGTGCAGTACAGTAACAGTTACATTGGGAAAGTGCGCATTGCACAATGCAGTGTGCTTGCGAAGACATTCCAGTGCACGGTACTATGCACTGGAATATGTATTCTGATGTGAGGTTAAAAAAAAACTGTACAATCCGAGGAACTCCTGAACTGTAGTACCACGAGCTCAAACAGAGCATAGAATACAGGCACTAACGTCTCAGATATCAGAGGTGTAGCCAGGGGAGGGGGAAGTGCCCCCCGCCTCACTCTTCCCATTCCTGGTCAAGTACATGCGTCTCTTTATCCAAAAAACTTTCTGGCTACGCCACTGAATGAAATGCGTTCTACCACAGTAAGTGCAGTTACTTTAAGTAACAAGAAGTGTTTCGAATTTAGCAATGTACTACGAAAAAGTTCATTGTTAGCATACAAGTTTCTTTTTCTAGTGACCAGAGTAGGTACTCGCCTGAAGCAAACGTAGCTGGCGGGCATCTGCTTTGTTGACTGATCCCGTGGCCAGAATCAGGGCCATCTGGTTCCGAGTACGCCGAACTTCCTCTCGCAAAAAGCGTTCCTTCTCCTGTAGCGCGCGATAGCGCGTGCGCAAAGATAAGAGCTCTTGCTCCTGCTTCAGCCGCCGGTCTTCCACTTCCGAGAAGAGGGAATTCCCTCGCCGCTTGGGATCCAGCTGTAATTGAGTGGGGAGAGACTGAATGACACAGACATAAAACAGTCCAAAACACGAGAACAGTGCATAGGAAGATGGAGGTTTGAAGTGATTAACAGAGGTAGAACAATGAATGTCGCTGAAGCCTACGTTTTGGAAAGAGGACTTGTCTTCGTCAGGGCAGCAACTACTTAAGAGGAAGCTTTAGCTTGCGTGCCCCTATCTAAATATATGTATAAAGAGAATTCGTTTTTCTCGGCAACCACTGCACCAAATTTGACGAGGTTTGTTGCATTTAAAAGAAAAACTTAAAATCTAGTGACTGTTGGTTTCGAATTTTTGATTGAGGCAGTAACTTTTTTTTATTAACGATTAGCAAAAATAGAAAATTTTCAAAGAACGAAACTATCAAGTTTACAACTCTGTAACTCAACAACAGAATAATACAATTCTGTGAATTGCATCTAATAGCACATTAAAGCGCACAAAATTGATGTGTTACACATGAATAAAAAAATTCTGTAATTTTGAAATACAGCTTTTGCAGAACCATTGTAAGCAATGTAACAAATTCACGTAATATGCAAAGTGACATATTGAATTTGCACGCTTTGAATGATCTCATGGATGGTGTTTACAGAACCGCTTTATCTGATCTTGATGCAGAGCTATGAATTTGTAAACTTCGTGCTTCTATATTTTTCAAATGGTTGAATATTTGAAAATCTTTTTAACAAAATTCATTCCCTAAATCAAAATTCCACTTCCAACAGCCACTAGAATTTAACTTTCTCTCTCAAAGACAACAAATTTCATTAAAATTGGTCCTGGGGTTATCTCTGAAAAACATTTTTGCGTTTTACATGTATTTGAACAGGCAGTGTCGGAGTTGGGCCCGAGCTAAAGCTTCCTCTTAAAAGCATTTTTATGTATGCGTAGCTCATTCTCTCCCACACTAAACGGGGGGGGAGGAGGAAAGGAAACTAAGAGTGTGTGTGTATAGGGGGGAGGGGTGTTCATTGTAAATAGGCAACAAGTAGGGTTACTGCTGCTGGTTGAGAAGCAGGGTTGACAGAATAGAAAAAGGTCCAAACTTGCTAGCAGCACTGAAAATACGGTGGGCCTATCTCCCCTTAAAACAGGAAATAAGATTTGTTGTTCGAACATGTGAAAAAAGAGAAAATGAGAGCCTCTAGAAAAAAAAAAAAAAAAACGAGATTTATCAAGACTTGTTCAGCCAGGAGTGAAAGAACAAATACACAACTTTTCAAAAGCTGAGAGAGAGAGAAATGAGATTGGCCAAATATTGAATAAATGAAACAACCTTATACTGGGGGAGCTAGACTGGCAAAACATGGCTATCGAGGAAAAAATCTAATTATGCAATAAATTGGGTAGGGGGGGAGGGGGGGAAGATATGGTCACCTCTGGTCTAATCAGTTGTAAGATCACAAAGCTCAAGGGCTGCTTGTTATATCCATGCCATTGGTGCAACAAATGAATTCAAGAGCTCCTTTTGAAACATTTGTGGCTGTTTCAGTGTAGTATTGGACTTGTAAATGAGATACAATTCTCCATTATTTTCTGTCTCTGGGTGAATGAAGTGAGACTCTGTATGGTAGGAAGTTTAAGTTTGTCGAAATCGTGACCTGGAAGGATAAAATGCTAGAAGGTAAAATGCTGCATGGAAAAAATGGAATGCTAAATGCTATTTCAGGCACACCTCACAGGAACTTGCTCTTCACTGATTGAATTCTCCTCATGGGTCATTCCATGCCAAATCAACAAAACAACCAGCGTTTTTTTTTCTATTGTCACAGAAACAGCTAAAAAAAAAAAAAAGAAACTTGCACATATTTTGGAAAAGCCGCTAGGGGGACGTGGAGAACAGACACACTTCACATGGGCTCCCACTTCTCGTGCCTCTCAACCAGGATCACGGCCAGCGACCAACTTAATTTTGCCAACTGCATAACTGGCAAGACGAGAGAAATCGGCGGGCACTAGCCACCATCAGGTGAGTGTCCTATTTACTGATTTATGTAATGGGCGCACACCCACCTGGCTAAGCCCAACTCCGAACGAGCTGCTGCAACCCCGTGGTGCATGCTTGCACCGCTCAAGCGTATCTGCGAGCATAGCACAGGCATCTGCCCACGCAGCGACTAAGAGCTCTCGAGATAAGCGAAGCAGCAGTAGAAGCAATCAAAATACCAAGAGAACAGCTGGAAGACAGAAACACAATGCAGATGGACCCGAATAAAGCAAACAATGCAGAAGCTGCCTGGAATTATGACGCAAGCAGCGGAAGAACTATTGAACGCGAGAGCATCTGGACTACGAGGGGCAGAAAGGGCAAGAAGGACGCAGAGAATCAAACGACACGAGAAAGCAACCCAGCCAAGCAACAAACGAATGGAAAGCCACCACCACCGCAACAGCGAAAGCCCCAAAGGCTGGCTCTACCAGTCGATGACTACAAGGTCGTATTCCGCCTGCAAGCAGCCCTCGAGCTTGCAAAGTGGAACAATGTCATCATCATGCACACCATCGGAAGAGCCAGCGGTTTCTCGCAGCAAGACTTCGGCTAAAAAGTGTGTGTTCAAGTGCAGAGAATCGAGAACCTGATTATTGCAAGCACGGCTGACTGGGAAGACGCGAAGAAACTCTAAAATATCAGCAGAATGCAACTTGGTGGCACTTTCTTCACTGTAAAAGGCAACACGAGAACCCCGGACGATGTATCCAGAGACGTAATAAGCGGACTCTTGCCCGACACGAGTGAAGAACTCAAGGCAAGTCTTCGCACACCAGCGAGGTACACGGTCCTCCACGTTCGTGTGCTCATGCAATCATTTGCGGCCCTGATCTTTTTCCAAGGACCGCACGTTCCTTATTACGTCCGCTTCCAGAGTCTCGACTTTCGATGCCGATCCTACTGCAAGTCAGTGCAATACTGCAGGACCTGTGGCAACATGGGACACCGCCAGACCATTGCCAGCTTTCTGCTCTAAATATGGCAGAATCGATCAACTACCCGACCACGAGTGCAAACACATATGCAAGTTATGTGGAGAAGGGCATGAAACCGCAAGCAAAGATTGCAAGAAAAGACAAACCCAACCTGCCACCATTCAACATACGACAGGAACGCATGGACAGGCTTAAAGTGAGAGACAGTCGCTGGAGCTCAGGCGGCGAAGAATTCCCACAATTAGGAAGCTCAACCACCAGCTTAAGGGGCAGTGATGGCAGCACCCACAAACCAAGTAGATCTAGATCTATACTCCGATCGCCTTCCCGATCACGCTCGCCCGAACGCGTGAGCTACTTGTATGTCGTAAGCAGATTGAGTGGTTCGAGAACCACGAGCAGCTCCAAATTCTTGTCGGCCGAAATTGTGGCCCTTCAGGCTCTCGAAGCTAGGGTGCAAATTCAACAAAACACGTCACATAATCAAAACAGTCAACTACAAAGCCAACAGGCCCTCATCGACAAGCTAATCCAATGCCAACAGAAACAGCAAGACAACATAAACAGGCTTCTTTGGAAGTGCGAGGAGCAAAAAGATCTCATTGATAAACTGCAACAGAGACGTACGAAAGTCCAAGAGAACATTGAACAGCTGTGACCCTCACTTCCCGAAGCAGATGTTGAATCCGTAGTTGTCGCAAGATTTCAAATCCTCCAAGAAAATCATGAAAAGTACCCATGCCACAATAACAAATTTTGCCGCAAGTATAGCCAATAAGGTTATCACGCTAGACGCCAAGGTCTATGGACTTGCAGTGCAACAATACAACTTCATAGCCCACATCAAGAAGACGTACGTAACAAAACAGCGCCTCAACACGTCCCTAAATGACATTCAACTAGACAGAAAGCAGCAGCGAGCAAACGGCCGAAGTGCCTCTCGTTCAGTTTCACCTACCCACGAGCGCCGGCAGGGAACAGAATCAACCGAAGATGGCGGTCCCTAATCAGAGGACTACAAATGCGCTCTCGACTCTCAGCATATGGCAGTGGAACAGTCGTTCCTATCGACCATGGCATGCTACCTTACAAGAATTTGTCAAACAAGACCCACCCAACCTCATAGCGCTGCAAGAAACAAATACACAAAACGTCCGGCTACAAGGGTACAATGCCCACATACAAACAAAAACACGGCAATTCTCACTAAGAAGAATATCACAGTACATGAATTGGAACCCGTCAATGCACCGATCGAACACACCTTAATTGAACTCATACCGGAAAAGAAATCGCTCAAGAGCAGATTTGTAGTGAGTGTGTACAGCCCTCCCAGAGACCACAGACTTCGACCACCTTGTCCGAGAAATTAAGAAACGCACCGATGGTCATCAAGCCGTTATAGTATGGGACTTCAACGCCCCACACATGGCCTGGGGATACCAGACCACCATGAAGAAAGGACCTCGGGTGCACGACACTGCACAACAGCACAGACTCACCACCCACTCCAAACAACAAGGAGAGGCAATAGTGTCTACAGAGACACCAATCCGGATCTTACCTTCACGCTAAACATGCCCTCGGCAGAATGGAGCCGACTCCCAGAAACCCTGAGCAGTGATCACCACATCCTCCGACTAACCGTGGCTCACACTCGCAAGCCCGCTAGGCTTGAAACAGCCCGGGTAACAGAGTGGAAGTCATTCAGAGATGTGCTAAATGTCGAGACTACCATCAAGAACACAGGTGACTGGCTGAAGAAAGCCTTTGACACGGCAGAACGCCACACAATAACAATGAAGTAGTGCCAGCCGTTGACATGCACCTCTTCCACCTCTGGGAAGCCAGAAAAGCTCTCCTCAAGAGATGGAAGAGACAGAAGCTAAGCAAGAAATTGAAGAAGCAAATTGCTGTCCTCACTGAGCAAGAACAGGCATACGCGGAGAGATTAGGGAGACAGAACTGGCATGAATTTTGTGACAAACTCCAGGGAACCCTGAGCACAAAGACGACGTGGCATCTCCTGTGCGCCCTTCTTGACAACGGCCCTACGAAAACGCAGCAGTTACAGCGCCTCTGTAGGCTCGTGCACAACCATGCCGGATCGGAAGAGAACCTCTGCCGAGAAATTCAGAAGCTGTGCGGCGACCCACCCGTTAATACGACGGCACATGACAAAATCTACGGTGGCAAACCAAACCTTGAACTTGACCAACCCTTTAGGCATGCTGAACTTTCTGCAGCACTATTGACGCTCATCAGAAACACCAGCCCGGGCAAAGATCGGATCATCAACAAGCGTCTCCGGAGCCTTCCGCAGCAGGCTACCACAGCCCTGCTCCAGTACTTCAATGCATGCTGGGAGAAAGGAGAGCTACCGGCTGCCTGGAAGCACTCGGAGATCACCATAATCCCCAAACCAAATAAACAGCTCAGCATCGAGAACTTGTGCCCAGTTTCCCTTACCTCATGCGTAGGGAAACTCTTCGAGCATATGATACACAAACGGCTAACCTCATACCTTGAAGACAATGGACATTTTCCAAACACTATGTTCGGTTTCAGGCAGAACCTGTCAATGCAAGATGTCTTCCTTCTACTCAATGAAGACCTCATCGACCACCTGAGTACCAGAAACAAATAATCGATTTTAGCCATCAACGTAACGGGAGCTTTTGATGTCAGTCACGAAGCTATCCTCTGCCACCTCGAAGACCTGGGCTGTGGGTCTTGGACATACGACTATGTCAGGAATTTCCTCATGGGCCGCACGACCACAGTTGGAATATACAACCTGCGCAGCGACAGCTTCCCACAACCGAGAAAAGGCACCCCGCAGGGTTCGGTCATATCGCCATTGCTCTTCAACGTCGCAATGATCGAATTACCCAGCCTCCTTGATGCGATACGAGACCTAAGACGCGCTTTTTATGCAGATGATATCACATTATGGACAGGGGCTTCAAACACTGGAACACAAGAAACACGCCTACAGGAAGCAGTAGATACCGTCGAGAGCTACTTGCACAAATGCGGCCTACTCTGTGCTCCCGAGAAGTTGGAACACCTCGTCCTCAAGTCAAGAACGAGAGGCAGACCACCTGGCTACGATGAACCCGATCCCAACGTCACCCTCAATGGAACGCCCATCCCAAAAGTGGAAACCCTACGAGTTCTAGGGCTACACATACACAAAGACGGGTCTGTGGCGGCCACCCTCCCGCGACTACAGCTCACGCTATCACAGCTCACGCATCTTGTCAGGAGAGTTGCAAGCCATAGAAGCGAACTTAAAGAACAAGACACGCTACGCGTGAGGCAAGCACTCCTCACCAGTTGAATAACACACGGCACGCCCTACCTCGTGCTGAAGAATGCAGAGGTAGAAAACATCAACATTGAAATATGCAAAAGCCATCAAAATCGCCTTGGGCCTACCATCTACGGCTTCGACTACGAGACTTCTCAAGATGGGCGTACACAACACCTGGCAAGAACTAGCTGAAGCTGATTAAGCCAGTCAATTAGAACGACTGAAACTCATACCCACCGGAAGATCAGTGCTGCAACGGCTGAGCTACGATGAAACCTTTATAGCCACCATGGACCGAAAAGAAAGAATTCCTTCAAACCTCCGTGAATCCCTGTGCATAGCCCCAATTCCACGCAACATGCACCCCACGTACCACAAGGAAAGAAGACAAGCCCGAGTGGATGCTCTACGGCGAAGACACAGGCAAGATCCGGACACCAGATACACCGACGCAGCCAAAATACCCACAAAGAAACGCTTACCCCATGAGCGTCGTAGATTCTCAGGGCAGAGAGCTAGCATCTGCCACAGTCCGTACACAAAACCCTGAGACTGCAGAAGAGACGGCGATCGCCCTAGCAACTACCACGTGCATGAACGCAGCTGTCGTCCTCTCCGATTCTGAAGCAGCTGTCGGGAACTACGCTAAGGGTCGCATGTCGACAGAAGCACTGAAGATATTGAAGCACCGCAGCACTCCGATACCCTACACCTGCGTGAAATGGGTTCCTGGGCACGAGGGGCTGGAGGGGAACGAAGCAGCACATGCCGCGGCCTGAGGCCACACCTGCCGGGTCAACCCTTCCTGCTCTCCAGACGCCTGGTCTGCGTCAGTGGAGGCAGAGACCGTACCTATCACCTCACCCAAAGCTCAACGAAGAAGAAAGCCCTACACTCAGAAGACTGCAAAGGAATACTTACACCCACAGAATCCTCATGCATAGACTATACCCAACGCTACCCGACTGCCCAATGTGTGGCATACCGGACACCTTAGCGCACCTGATCCTCAAATGTCCATGGCATCTAGACAAAGACTCATTGCCTTCACCGAAAGACTTCACCAGACAAGAAAACGAAGACCTCATAGAAACGTGGCAGGCCAAGCTCGTCTCCGAGGACCTGGAACAACAACGACGCCTGGAACAACAATCATCGCCGGGGCCGAGACCTCTCACCAAGAGTAGAACTGGGGCTTACCCCGGGATACTGTTTAAAAAATAAGTTTATTCCACCTCCTTGCATATGTTTGTTGAAGTTAAAAACCCATTCTCCAAGTTTTGTTTACCTGCCAAAAATTTTCTAGTGTTTTGGAAAAAATATATTGTTCTTGTCCAGCTGAGCTAGAAGGTACCACTCGACTTATCTTTTTAAAGGCATGTTCTATGATCCAGACATTCTGATGGTGTGTATGGCAAGACAATAATGTGGTGCGACTGCCAAAATAGCCAATTCTGAATATTTCAAGTGCTTTTGCCGCCGGCAAAAGTTGAATTTTTTGCTCGGAACATCGGAAAATCCAGAAGGCACAAGTTAACTGTGGACTCGTAGCCCAATTGACATAGAATAGATGAAAAATATTTGAAAGTTCAGCAGATCACCAGAAAAAAAACTGAAGTTAATTTTTTTTTTTTTTTTTTGCAAGAAGCTTCCCGTTCAAGGTCAAAAAAGTTGCTTTGCTTCTCGGCGTAAAAATATCTGTGATGCATCAATAGATGGCTATACATGTTAGCTTTGCAAGTGAGATGTCATGAAAAATCTAATGACGCAATAAATAGGAACAGGGGGGATATGGTCACCTGTGAGTGCTAAAGTACTAATGAGAGCCTCTGAAATAAATTTTCTTAAATAAATCATTTAACATGCATTTGTTTAGTTCAGCATTTTTTGTTGTTGAAAAAGTTGGCTATTTCGGCAGTCACACCACGTCACTGCTTTGCCATACATACCATTTGAAGAGCTGGATCATACAATGAGCCTTTGAAAACAAAATATTGATTAATGCCTTCTAGCTCAGCTGGGCAGGAAAGCTAAATTGTCGCCAAAATTTTTGACAGGAAGACAGATGGAGAAAAAGTTTCCAACTTTAACAAACACGTGAAAATTTGTTGTGCTATATGTGTGTGATGGTCAAAAAATGGTTGATTTGGCATGGAATGACCCTCATGTGAACGGGTACCTCACCTGGTCCATCTGCAGGCTTTCCAACTGGGCGCGAAGTTCTCCACACTCGTCCTCTTGTTTTTGAAAGAGCGCTTTTTGTGCGGATAAGTCATTCAAGGTGGCTTTCAGTCGTTCCTCTGCTTCGCCAAGGTGCTGCAATGCTGCTTCTTTTTCAGCCTGTAAAAATGCAGCAGCTACAGCTTGAGCAATCTTGAGTCAAGGTTATCTTGAAGAACACAAACCGAAGCATCATTTCAGTAGACTGTTCACAGAATATATAAATATGGCATAAATATTTTAAAAGCTGCGTTTCTGAACAATTACAGAGACACTCAACTTCATGACCACCCTTTGCACTTTCTCGCCTCGCTACCCAGCAGCATTAATTTTCCTTTGGTGTCTGCTGCCAAAGCATTTCCACTACCCCAAAGAAACCAGCAGTCAAAGTGATTAATCGAATAGTTTTTCAGCGAAGAAATTGTCATGGTACCCTCCTCCGAAGTAAATGCCATCAACTCCATGAGCACCAAGGACAAAGTATTCATTAGTTAAGGCATCACCTGTTGGCATGAACTGGCCGATTCCTAGCTGTAAAAAATTCAAATGATTATATTGTATATATATTATATGGTTCAGACCCATGTCCACAGCACAAACGTGATAATATACAGAAAAGCGAGGTGACATACACAAGCATTGACTCAACTAAAACCTGAAAGGCAACTTTATATTTATTTTTTTCACTCTGTGCGTGCCGTTTTCTAATTAAACTTTTCACTCAACAGCACTTGTTTATGTTACACCTCTCTGTGTGCCGCCTAGTTTCCGCTGCAAACATGAATTCATAGCTGTATTTCTCAAGCTAAAGGTAACCCTTCATAGCAGCAGGTGGATGCCACCACATCACCTGACCAAAGTGTGACATTGCCATCACATTTCAGCAGATCGCTGCCCCAAAGAAGAATCCTTTAACTCTTTGCCGTCAAACGCTACAAGAGTGTTTCAAGTGCAACCACACAGTGCTAAAGTACTATTGACAGCCTCGGAAATAAATTTTCTGCAATAAATCATTTAACATGCATTTGTTTAGTTGAGCATTTTTTTGCTGCATGGCATCTAAATGCACGAGAATGCTCCTGAGTGGAACGAATCCAAATTGGGTAAATGCATGTGACCACAAAGAGTTAATGCCTTTTTTTTTTTCTGGTTGTGAAATCCCCTCCCTCTCTCTGTGCGTCTGCTATGACATACCAGGAAATGCCGAATGGCCCGATTTATCTCCTTTACGAACTCCGATATCACTTGCACCTGCCATAAAAGAAGCTCCCCGAGCAGTGCAAAGTTTGGTGACAAAGTGTCCGAGGAAGGCGAAGGCAGGGGAAGAAGGCGACCACAACAAGGCACTTTGCTAGTGCAGGTGTATACATGTTCCCTTCAAAGGGCAGCTACCAGTGAATTCTTGTCCCATCACTGATTACATTGCGCTACTTATAGTTCGCACAGAAACATAGCGGTGCATGCCCATTTACTATTATGCAGCAGAGTTGCAGAGTGGCAACGCCGGAGTTGGAATGATTCCAGATTTTGAAACACCTGGAGTGGAATGATGACACCAGTCTGACAGATGGAGTCAAATGGGAGCTTGAGATTCTGCAATGGAGTTTCAATGGAATGGGCACAAAGTCTCAGAATGCTAAGTGGTGATATTAAGCTGGACTACAAAACCAGCAAGTTTGCCAATTACCTAGACTAAACTAGAGCTTGCTAATATATTACATTTCTCAATGTTTACTATATAACGCTCTTTCAGTATCTACTTATAGGTGACTACTTCTGGTGCGGAACATTTTCTTTGTTATTAAGTACACTTAAAGGCAGCAATTTTTAGTTAACGTTCATGTTTGTTCCAGTGCAAGAACAACGTATGTAGCATTATTTGTTATGCTGTCAAAACTTCAAAACTATGTTTTCTTTTGTCGATAGGCATGCAAGCACAAGTAGCAAACAATTACAGAGAAAGCGTTTTGTTTACTGAAATTGGAGGAATGGCACAGACCAGCTCAGCCACGTCAGGAGTGGGAATGGTTCAACTACCGCCATTCTGAGGAGTGAAACTACAGGGACCTCCACTCTCTGGAATCTGGTACGCCACTCTGCAACTCTGCCACCCAGTACCCGATGCTGTGAGCGCCTTATGCACAGACCTACCGCTGCTCTCACCTTTAGCTCGGCTATTTCATTGTGCAGTTGTCCAACCACAAGCTGCATCTCCTGCTCGCACGCCGCTCGTGAGGAGTCCAGGGCATCGGGGCTGCTCGCTGTAGAGCTGGTGTTGTGGGACAGCAGGCGTTCATTCATTTGCCGACTTTCGCACAGCTGCTCTTCGAGGCGACGTATTTGCTTCTGCAGCTTCTCTTTTTCAGCCATGAAGGCCTGGTCTGATAATGTTCTGTCACTCTGAAAGATAGTATGCAGTACAATTCACCAGTATCAACTGGTCGCCGATAATCTGGAAAGGCCTCTAGAGAAGAAAGACCAAATTTACATCAACACTACAAATATAAAAGCAGTGCAAACACTTCACACATGCACCCGAGTCAAAACACACTGACCATATTCCATTTCTTTTCGCGACAATGATACTGAAGTCCTGCTCACACACTTATCGTGTTCTTGTGCCAAGCAGTACACCTCGACAATCCCTCTTCCAATCCATTGAGCATATCGCCGAAGAACATGTGTTGGTACAAATATCCAGTATTCTGTCTAGTGCGCTAGGATGACCACTGTACTCCCCTCCCGTCAGTGAGCATCTCCAAGTATGCCTTTGCTTCAGGCATCAAATTATTCGCTACACTCACAACTTTGAATTTGAATTCGTGTCCTAACACAATCATTATTACAACTCAAGGTCTCCAGGCAAATTTGCTGAAATTCACTCACACACCTCTGCCCTATTTGCTGGCACAGATGTGTGTGGTCGTGAGTTGTCATGATGAAGCTGCATGCCTTTCCGATTCTTGAGGAATTCATAAAGGGGAAATAAAAAATGAATTCCCCAAGTGTTTTGGGCATCGAAATACATCTTTCACTGTTTACTGTGCACCTCTCTATGCTTGAAGAAACACAGGAACAAAAAAGAAAAACAGTGGCTGTAACTTTTTGCACTGACCGCTGGTTCCTGAACTGCTCAGGCTTAAGAGAGGGCGTGTGGTGCACACAAAGAGAACGTTCTTTGTATATTATATGTATGTCACTATAATATATCCGAAAAAATAAGGTCTCCAATACCTTCAAATTAATTTAGTAACTGATAGGACTTCCAGCTTTCCCTGCTCGAGTTCAGTATCATATGCTGAGGAACCTAGTACTTTACACACTTGCAAGCAAATGTGTTTCATCGCGTTTCATTGTCTAACATTTGTTAGACGACGAAACGCGATCATTCGATAGACAAGTACCCATGTCAATATCCCAAGTCCTTCACAATATGTTGTTGGCATTGCAACTTTGGTCCATTTCTGCCCAGAGCTCACGGATGCTCATAGAGGTGACCTGTCTGTCCGCCTGAATGAGCTCGTCTGCTCATGCTCACAACCGACGTCATCCATAACTTTTGCTTAGGCTAGTTGGTCAGACATACCGACAGAATGATTAAGATGCAAAAAATTAAGACATAGAGCACATCCTGGTGATGTGCATTCTTTATCCTCGTTCTTTTATACCTTAACCCTTCTGACATTATGCTGCAATGTAATTGCATTATGCATTATGTAATTTTTCAAACATGCTGCTTTAATCTACTTCATGCACTTCTGCACAATTCTTATGCGAAATATTCCTTGCACATAAACAGTGCACAAGAAAAGATCACCCTATAAACATGGGCAGTTTGAATGGCTTATGTAAGTTATTACCGTTAGGTGTGTTATGGCTACTTTTGCCTTACTTTTGGTACACCCCTCGTACTTTTTGGCCTCGACATATCTAATGCCAATGTTTACTACACGACATTCACTTGTTGCGGTGGAGCACTCCCTGTCGTATTATGCTGCCGAGCACAAGGCCGCAGGTTTGACTCCCAGGCACAGCAGCCACATTCCAATGCTAATAAAATGCAAAAATGCTCATGCAGAGTGCTTTGGGAGCACATTTAAGAAACCGAGATGGGTTACAAGTTAATCCTGAACTTTCCACTACAGTGAAGCCCTGGGATTTAAAACCCCGTAACTACACTTATTTCAAGACTCAGTCAAACGTCCTTAGAGCATACGACAGGAAAGTAACTTCGTTATATCCAATTATCATTCTAAGCATACATTAATTACATCGCGATATTAGCTAGAAACAGTTTACATTTACTTTTTTTATGCTCAATTTGTTATATCCACGTTCGTTAGAACCCCCAACCTCCTTGATATGTAGTTTTCCCTAGCCATGAAGATAGCCACCCTGAAGCAACAGTGGAAGACAATGCCACGGGGTCCTTTCAATGCTCCATCAATGGAAGGAGACAAAAGGGGTGCAAAAATCAAATGTAGAGCAAATACAGAAATAAATGGAGGTGAGAGACTGAGGAAGAATGACAATGGTTAAAAGTGAAAAGAAAGCACTCTGAGCACCAGAACTGAAAAGACTACTGCAGCATGAGAAAAACATAAGACAGAAGTGGACTAATCGATTCATGAAACATGTTTTTTAAAAGATAACTTAAGCCTTGTTACATTAACATTGCATTTGATGTAAGGATGCTTTTGTTATGTGTAATATTCATTGCAAGCATACTTATTACATGACAGTGGCGAGAAATGATTTAGACTTGCACCATTATATCCTGCAATTTGTTATATTACATCAAGAATTGACTTTAATAGTAATGGCAGGGAAATTAAAGGCAGAAAAGTGAGAAACAAATTCTCATTAAAACAACTTGCAACTACAGAGTCATTTCATGGTTAAAAAATCATACGTCTTACTTCATCATGAGCAGCTTGAAGCTTTTTCAGTGCCACTTGACATGCCAAGGATTCCTTCTTTGATTTAGCAAGCTGATCCCTGGCATGTTCCAGATCAGCACTGAGACATTTCTCTGTTTCCATGCTACATTCCAATTTCATCCGTGTGCTGTGCAACTCCTGTTCAAGTTTCTGCAAAGTAAAATAGGTTCACATTTTAACATACAGTCACTGCCACTTAACCACCTAGGTGGCAGTCCCTCTAAAGAACTGGCTGCTTATTATTTAATGGGGTTTCATGTTCCAAAGCTACACTGAGATTATGAGAAATGCCATAGTTAAGCGCCCTGGATTTATTTTTAAGCCAATTTGCCTCCTGTATCTAGTGGTACAGTTTAACTTTGTAATAAGAGCACAGGTATTTCAAGTTACCATTTACAATGAAGCAGACATGGCATATGAATGGGCATGTTCTGTATTTCAAGGAGCGGTACATAAAGCTGAAAGCGCAAGACACACTGTGGTATCCATTACAGCTCAAAGCTGTGCTAACTCATAAACTCATGCAACGGCATTCATTCAGCAGCTACTTGTACCTACTAGTGTGCCTACTCAGCTGGTGACCAGTCGCCTCTCCATCACTGCACAAGCTGTTTGTATTTGGTGAACGTACTTGAACATAGGTTGGCAGAATAGATAGATCCTCACTCATACTCACTTTTAAGTCACTTTCATATAGTCACGTAGACTTAAAACCACCGTCCGTGACTTTTGTTCGTACTAACTTTAATCGGCACTCACTTCTACTCATACTCACTGTGGTGATATGTGATATGACATGCAGTGCCTTATGGCACAAGGGCTAGTCATGGCCCGCTCTTGTCTTCATTTGCTGACGCTCTGTATCAGGCCTGTGGAATGAGTGTGGAGCGAGTACGAGTCACGGAAGAGGTGCTCGTGATTGAGTATGCCGACCTGTGTACTTGAGATTATGCACTTGCTGCGATGTGACACGACTAGGCACTCTGCTTTGGATGAATGAGCACCCAGTAACCACACCAGCAGATTGGAACCAAACATCCAAAGCAGCTGCAATTGTAGGGCTTCCTGCAATTATCTATGAGATAGAAGTGGTCCTGCGGTGCTGTTGTATGGGTGCAACAGTAGGTGCGGTACAGCTAGCCAGTACGAGTGCAACTGGGCGCGTGCCCCTTGACCCCGAAATTTCTGTGTACCAAGAATATACAGCATAAAACGGCGTGCGATAACACCCGCCTGCCCCGCACCTCTCCCCGGAAACCGGAAAAGAGCGTGCAATGAGTCGTTACGAAGTACGGCCCCAGAACTGCGAAAAAACGCACATGAGCAACAGAACGTACCTCGACCGTGGCGACATAGCGTTTGTGAGTGTCTTCCAACTCCTCTTCCAAGTGCCCATTCTTGGCTAAGAGAGCGTTTCCTGCAACAATTGAAAGCCTACGCTTCAAGCCAACATGTCAAATGAAAACATGAAAGGAGGTTTAACTTACCAATCTCGGCCGCCTGCTTCAGGTCTGCCTCCAGTTGACGAACCTTGGCACGAAGGTCGTCATCCATATCTTTAATCCCGACAGCAGTTTAACCAGAAAATGCACGTTCCACCGGGAGACGGTATGGCCTGCGTCTAAACGGTCCTCAGCGACGACCGTCACTGCTTACTGTCTACGATATCCGCCCACAGAGACTGCAGACCAACGTACAGTGAACTACCATAGCTAACAAAGAACAGAGGAGCAACAATCAGCACCCTGCTTGAACTACAGCCCAGCTTTGGGGGCTACAGACCATGGTTTACGGTCTCTTCAACATCGAATAAAGAACCAATTCTTTGCAGCAGAACAACAGAAAGCGCGACCAGTTTGAATTTCGACTTTTCACTTGTGCTATCCCTAGCCGAATGCAAGCCAGTTTTGGTCGCAAGGTACAGTCGATCGTGAAAATAGTGAAGATTTGATTTCTTGGTAGTTTGACAAATGTAAAGTTTGTAGTTTACAAAAACGTGCATTATAATTAGCGCTGAAATTACTGAGTGAGAGCAACTACCCGATCCAAAGAAATACAAATACCGGAAGCACCGGAAGCAACGCGTTGTTTTTCACCTCCATTTGAAGTCTGGTGTAGCCAAAAGGAAATCCAAAGGTAAACAACATGGAGGGAGCGTCTGCTGTTGCGATTGACGAAATGTTTGCAATATCATGGAAAAGCTTTTCCTGTGATAAGTTTTCTGGTCTCATCAAGTACGCTACAACGCCGACTACTCTCAGGATTATGGCGACAGACTTCAGGTGCCTCTATGGAGAAATTCTCGATGAAGACGACCTCCAAGACCGATGCAGGGCAAGTAAGCACATTTCAATGTTGCGTTTGACGTTCGCTGTGTCAGTGAAAGGGAATAATCTGGCTCTTTCTTTTTCTTCTAGGACCTGAACCCCGCAATCGAGGTTACGACGAAAAGCCTCGTGAGGCACCTTTCTGAGGGATTGACAGCTGCAATTGAACGCAGCTCTAAACATTCGCCCGAGCTGCAAGCGACCATCGATTCAAGTTCTTTAATCGTCACCTTGAATATGGCGATAGGGGAAGTCAAGTTCCTCTGGAATTTCACGATGGATGCCCAGAGTAGTGATGACGTAAGTTGCAGTTTTGGCTTTCTTTTCATGTCACGTCGATTAACGCGCATTTTCGCTTTCAGTTCTACTCGCAGGTCACGCTTCCGATGCTTGTGATGCTGGCGGCCTTGAAGGAACAGCGGGAGCAGTTGTTTGCTTTGCTTAGCAAGAAAGACGCCGAGATATTGGGCTATACTACATCAGGCGCAAGAGAATCCAAAAGTAAGTGCATGTACGTTCCACAGGTTGAGTTCCGCGCCATAGTGAAGGTACATTTTTCAACTTTCAGAGAGTGTTCGCACGTCAGCGTTTGACGAGGACGAATTCAAGGAGGAGACGACTCGCGCAGGGGTACATAAATTACTTGGATGCTCAACCACTTCATATATTGCTTGCTACGCACGTGAAGTCGATCGATCGCTGTTGGTGTATACAGGTCCTGAAGGAACGTTTCGGAAACCTGCCAGCAAGTGCGTTTGCTGGCGATGAAGCTGAAAAAATCATGAAGGTTTACCAAGAGCTGTCTGCCTCAAGTCAACAGGAACCAATAAGTATGTTTATTCTTCGCGTGTCTTAATTGCAATTCACGACTGTTACAGAAAGTAATTGATATCCCGGTACCCTTGTAAAGTATGATTTTTGCATCTTACTAGCACTGCATTCACCGTATAAAAACACTACTGCATGTAAAGCAACCTTTGCGTTAAATTTCAACATTCGACCCAACAGGCCCGGGTATCTCTCGTTAATGTTACAGGGGCAGTCAGGCTTGAAAGTCCAACAGTGACCACATGCTTGACCTTGGTGCTTTAGAAGCACAAGTCAGTGCTTGGTGAAAAGTGATATGGCCAATTAAATCGAGACCATCATACTCTGCTTCAGCATATACATTAATGTGACAAACAGAATCAAAGATTCAGTCTGCAGACTGAACACATGATATGGCCCAGTAGCACAGCTATGCCACATGCTTTTAGTGTGTGGAGAATATTACACTGCACAATTCGGTGTTGCTAAAAGTTGTTGTGCTCAGTCTGCAGATAAAATCAGCTATTCTACCTGCCATGTGAATCAACCTTTAAAGGGTGCCTGCAGAACTTTTTAAGAAAGGAGCGGAATGTGTCGCACCTCACAAATCTCCTGAAAAATATTTTGAATGCATATTGTATGAGCAGTGAAGAAATAAAACGAAGGACACCGACCAACATAGAAGTGCTAAAAAATGAAAAATCTAAAAGACGTTTCGGCTTCGCTACGGAAGCCTTGTTCACAATGGCAGAGTTATTGGCACTCACTTGTAGGCCACCCCCTCCCCACCATGCCTTGCACACTTCTCTTTGTCAGTCCTAATGCACTGGAAGCTGTAGACGCACCGAAGGGCAGTAGAGGTGACCTTCACAGCTATGTGTCATTGGCACAGTGGTGTTGTTTTGCTCTAGGGCCACCACCATACGAGTGGCAAGGTCTCTCTATATTGCTTCATCAGGCCTACGTTTCATCAGAATTTCTCTTGGAGTCATTTATCATTCTGCTGCTGTAGCACTGTTACATCGTCTTTGCATTTTCAAAGACGCATCTCACAACTGCGACACAAGTGCACTTTCAATGGAAACAGAATGAAGCAGAGCTGCACTGAAATTAAATGCTGTCAAGACAACTGTGAACATATCAATCAACCACCCACAGACTTTGACTTGTGGCTCGCAGAAGAGACCCTAAGTCAAAATTCTGCTTGATACAGGGGGTAAAATTCAGCATTATCCCATACACTAATTGCAATAAATTTCATTGAAATCAGTTCAGCAGTTTTCTAAGAACAGGTTTTCTGCCTCTTACATGTATTTTTATAAGGGAATCAAAGGAAAATGGTTGTTCAGTGGATCAAACAATGCGAGATGAAAAGGCAGGATGGTTGACCCCTAAAACTTCCTGCTAATACTCATCTCCTGCCCCACAGCGCTGAAGCCCTTCCTTTTCTGCTGTTCATCATTCTCTGCAGCCTGGGGACAGACATGTACAGCCCATTTCTTAGCTTACAATGGTTGATCACAGTAGACGGCAGCAATGAAGTACTAGTGATTAGAGCGCTTGGCTTGAAGACACAGAGACACTGGTTTGATTTGCTACATCACTGCGCAATTTTTCCTATGTTGCATAAAAGTCATTTGAAATTCTCGTGAACAGATGGACATAGTCAGTTCTTTCTTAGTTCGTAGCTGCTTTTCGCAGTAAATTAAAACCACTTTTTGAAGAAGTGGCTGCCATAGTAATATTGTTTCCATGTTGAAACATTCTCTAGCAGTGTCACTTGAACAATGACAGGTCTTCCTTGTTAAACAGTTTTGCTATGCCTATTGCGTAACAGGCATGCTTGCAGCTCATGCTTACTTGTTTTGATTAGAACGCATAGGACGTTTAAACTTTGCAGGTCTAACCATTGTAATGGCATATGTGCACATCCCATTACGATATTTGCATCTCGTAATGCAGTGCACATCTACATATCTCTTGTTAGATATGTGGACACATAGCCTCACCATGAAGTAGTGGTGGTCATGTTTTGCACAAATCACACATGTGGAGATGTTCAAGCTGCTTCATCAATTCAATAAGGGGAGCAATGCTTGAAATCCTGTAAATCTAAGATAGAGGCCTTGGTACAAACACGATGAAGACTAGCGTATTTTTTTTGTGTGGCTCCCACACAAGGTATCAACACTTACTACAAGAACCTCATGTATCGGTATGTGCAAGCTTCTTGGAAAAGCAGGCCTGCTGTTATCTCCTTACTACACCACATGACTTTTCAAGGATGGTACTATCAGTGGACAGCGCCTTTCAGGGATCATATTGGGGCATTGAATACCTGTTTCTGTGAGCAAGGGAGCAGTGAGCACAGCTCCATTTCGATTATTGTGTACAGCATAATATTATATGCAATGCTGTGAGATAATGGAATTTGCACGGAATTTGCACTTAAGCCAAACCTTAATAACGAAGTCATAACCAACAAAGTCATATCTGACATGAAAACACCTTCATTATAACCAATAATTCGTTACATTTGAGTTCGGTAAAACGAGGTTTGACTGTATAGGATGGAGTCAAGTGAAGCAGGACAGGAGTAATTGCCAATGGGAGTGCCTTTGTCGAGCAGTGGACATAAACTGGACTGATCACGATGGTGACAACGACATGTCCTCGCCTTTCTGTCATCTTGAATGCTCCATTTATGCTACCTGTGCGTAATGTTTTACCAAACAGCTCATATCAACCTATCCTCTAATTATAATTGTTTGTGGCTAAGGGTGTTCCAAGATTATCTAAGCTTTGCTTACTATCAGTTACTTGTAATAACATATGACTCGTTGCGTTTATATGGCAGCATGCACTACTGTTGAAAATAACTTCTAACACATCTTCTTGCCTGTTGAATAGAACTGTGTACAGTAAATGTGACAAGTTTCTCAGCTGATGTGAATTATGAGTGCATGGGTGTGTATATGCATACAAATTCATGCCGTAATTCTTTTCAAATAAGTTCTCACCGCATCATGTCTCAAATCTGCCATGGTAGCTAAGTGGCTATGGCATTTTGCTGCTTACCACCAGGTCACGGGGTCGATTCCCAGCCATGGTGGCCACATTTCAGTGGGGGTGAAATGCAATAACACTTGCGGAACGTATTTAGATTTAGGTGCAATTCGAAGAACCCCAGGTGACTAAAATTAATCTGGAGCCCTCCAAATTACAGCACCCCTCATAACCCATTGTGCAGCTTCAGGACGTTAAACCCCATAATTTATTTTTATTTTTGTTTCTACTCACAGCCACCATGCTTTAATACATATCTATTGTAGGAGCACTTTTGACCATTCTTGCTTTATGTGTTCATTCGTTCTTTGATTTTGCTAGTGTGACATTTTGTGCACTATGCTCTTCCAGGCAGCACATCTGACAAGCAGTCGCCTGCTGATGCTAATGACCAGACAAGCACATTGAAAGCAGGCATACAACACAGCCAGCCCATGCACCGCAAAGAATTGTCTCCTGAAATAATTACTGAAGAACCCAAGGTCAAGAAAGTAAAAAAGCGCCTAAGGCTCTAGGACTACATAGAGTAGTTATTCTACTTGCATGTGTCCTGTAGTGATTGTGCACTGGTCAGCTCCTTTATATTTTCTAGAAGCTAATTTCTGCTAACAGTATCATAAGGTTCTAAGCCCAATGAATTGTGGGTCAAATTTCTTGTTGTGCATCAATGTATTGAGACCAATAGGTATTTCCAGAATTTTAATGTTTAATGCACTCGCTTTTATGTACAAACATAACCTGATTTTATGGTAAGGATTTTCACAGTCACAGCTGTTACTATCTTAAGTGCATGTTAGTATGTTTAATTTTTTAAAATATTAATCAATTTTGCAATATTCTACATATTGTGTTTTGGACTACCTGGTAACCTTAAATTTTTACATGTTATGCACTGACCATTATACATACACATAATGAATTTTATCGCAAAGCTTTTCACATGTGCAGCTGCTGTAATGCCACAGCTGTTACTATGTTAATTAAGTGCATGTGATGTTCTGCATGTGATGTCCCAGATATTATTTTGAAGTATTTCTCCAGAGTCAGAGTATTGCTCACTGTTTATTTTTTTTTTTTATTTTTTTAGTGCGAGGATAAATGCCTCAGGGCATACAAGGGTATGTGATGGGGGTGAATGAGGATGATTAAATGAATGCAAAAAGATTTGCTGACTTAATGAAGTCCAAGAGGGATCGATAATGCGGTCCCTGCGTCCAAGCAGTGTAATGGCTCAGATTATGCGGCGAGAGTCCTGCTGCTGCGAGGTGCCGCAGCCTCGTCGGTTTCAGTGCAGGGCAAACCCACAGCAGGTGGTGGATGTCGGCTTCAACATTTCGCGACTTGCAGAGTGGACATTCAGGACGAGGATATAGCAGGCGAAAGTGCGGCCACTTCCTAGTCATGGCAGGAGTGAGGGCTACCCCGACACGGATCCTCCGAAGCGCAACCTCCTCTGCACGGGTAAGACCGCGGGGGAGGTTTACCGCACACGGAGGTATGAGAGCACGTGTGCGGCGCCGGAGGTGCTCCTTTCTTGTTAAAAGGAGGGTGGCATCATCTAGGTGAAAGAGTTGAGGCAGTGACGATGGAGAGGTCGCTAGATGGGTCGCAGAATCCGCACGGCTTTGGAAGCTTAGAAGGTCGCGTGGGATCCACTCGACAGATATTGGCTGCGGGATGCGTGCCGCCAGAAGATGGATCTGTTGGCATATGTCAGGGCTGCGACTGACGCGTCGCAGAAGCCGCATCGCCTGGAGGGCATCAGTGCGGATGACGATGCGGGCCGTGGGGACCATGGGAAAGGCGGCCAGAGAGCACAACGCTTCTCGGATAGCAAGGAGCTCAGCACAAAAGGAGGAAGGAGGTTCTTGGACTTGAAACCGGGTCGTCTTATTAAGGGCAGGTGCGCATGGGCAATAAATTGCAGTGGTTGTTTCACAGCCCTTAATGCTTGCATCAACGTAAAGGACGATGGAGCCAAGCGGCAGGTGGGCATCTTGAGCTACAATTCGGTCACGAAGCGACGCCGCCGCGTGAGTTGATGTCGGGCGATGTATATCAGTTGGCTTGTTATCACTCAGCTGTACAAAACTCCAGGGAGGAAGAACTGGCGATGGTGGTGGTAGAAGCGAGTTCGAGAAAGCGTAAGCCCTGAGAGCACACGGTGCGTGTGAAAGGCTGGTCTTAAGCTTGCGAGCATCACGTCGCTGCTGCACCAGCTCATCTAGTGTGTTGAGCTGTGCATTTTCTTGGAGAGCCACGATCGGGGTGATGCGGGGAAGGCAAGTGATGACCCTCATTGCCTCGCGATTAACAGCCTCAAGGCGATTCCATTGTGCCCTCGTCAAATGCTGGAATGCGTTACAATAAAATCATTTTTAAAGTTTGCCTGTGTCATAGTCGCAGCAGCAAGGGACAGCCATAACCAAGCAGGTGTTATGGTGACTACCGTGGAATATTTCCTGTGATGTGTTCAGCTCTACTCCTTGGCCCTTTGCAAGCGTTACCTAAATTATTATAACCAACATATATTTTTAAAGCGAAGCTTTCATTGCCTCTCCTCCTCACTTTGTGGGTGCCGACTGCTGCTGTCTTGCCGATTATGCAACAACTTGGGCATGTGGCACTGGATATACGTTCAAATACAGTAAACTCTCAGTTGTGCGAACGTCGGTTTATCGAATATTTCAGAATAACAAACTTTTTAAAAATCCCCGGCAGTTTTCTTATAGCTTCTATGCAAAAATGTTTCACTTAAACGAATTTCGGAACAGTCAATATTTCAGTTTAACGAACTCGCTCAGAGGACCAAGGCTTGCACTGCACTGCACTGCAGGCGCAACCGATGGCCGCCCTCATCAAACCGCCGCTCCAGCGACAATGTAACGTCGCTGGCGCTACAGCGCCCCTGGGGCAAAGTGGTGGCGCGGAAAATGAATGGCAACGAGGCATGGCCTCCGATATTACCCGCACAAAACGAGCAAGCATGCAATCTCGGAGGTCATGAACAAAGTAACATGGCTGGCGCTTACAACGCCACCAGAGCAAAGCGGCGATCTGTCACACCACAAACCACGTGGTGTGTTTTTTTTTCCGACCGGCTAGTCGTGGCATGGTCGTCGTCTCTTTCTTTTCAGTCTCGTCGGTTTCGCGTGTGCAGACAAACGACCCACGTGGTGTGCTTTTCATTGATATGTACAAATTCCATTTCACACATTTATAACACTATGGATGCCATGTCTTTTGCTCCATGAATTGCACCTCAAACTTTTGACTCTGTATGCCATGTCTTATGTTGCTCTAGTGAATATTCAGTTTAGTGAACTTTCAGTTAAGTGAACTATTTCCTTCAGTCCCTTGAAGTTCACTCAAGTGAGAGTTCACTGTATACAACTTGGGCAAGAGGCAAGAAATGAAGAGGCAAGAGGCAAAAAATGAAGAAGGCAACTACAGAGAAGTGAAGAACTCGGCACTGAACCAGAGCATGCATAGAGCGAGAGGCGTTGAGCTACATAGCACTGAACAAGTGAGGACATTTCTGTAAACAATAAAGAAAGCTCTGCTTATGACCAATTTCCACATACGCTTGGGATCTGCCGAGTTTTTAGACAAGAAAAGTGGAGAAGGCAGAAATAACAAAAGGGCTGTAGAGAGGACTGGCATAGTGCACCATTTCAGCAATGCCTCTGGAGGCACAAAATGAAAGTGAAAGGAAAGGGACATACAAGAAGAACAGTGACTCATTCATAGTCGTGTTAACAATTTACTGCTATTGGGTGGCATTCAAAAGAGTACTGACAGATAAATTAATAGTTGCAGAAAATCTACTGCGCACATCTTGCATGCAGAAGGGTGGTGCTTGGAAAGTATGAATGCTGAAAAACGTGTCTTAATTTGATACTGAAGCTGGTCTTGAAATGCCGGACCTGGTGGAATTGACATTATCATGAGGCCACAACACAAAGCAGTATTGTCAGCGAATTTGCTAAATATTATGAAATTTCTCATAAAGAAATAAATTGCATGTGTTTCCTTGGCTGTGCTGGCGTGTGGCAGCGGCCATGAGTGGAGTGAGCCAGTGTGTCTTGATTCACCTCCATCTCCCGAGTACCGATACTGTAATTGGTTCATAGAAACGAGTATGCTAGCAAATTATTTAGGGTGATCTGGCATTTGCTGTATATTTTTCTTTTGTTTAGAGGGCTTTGACATTTATTTAATGCAAGAGAAGGTCACCAGTTGGAGATGTTGCGTGGTTTCCTTTAATGCAAACCTGCTTGCAAGCTTTGGTTCTCATAATACCTTAGTGGGCTGAATAGTTCGGCAACAACAGAGTGGTCATGATCCCATAAATACTAGCGGATAGATTGTGCCCAGAAAGCCTTTAATGCTGCATACATGGCACCTCACGGCTTCAACTGTGTTGTAGACTCCAAAGAATGCCACTTAATTCATATGTGCAAGAAAGTTGTTTTCATTGAGAGCTAAATAATTGTAAAGCCATTGTCGCAGTGTCTAGCAATCTTTTCTTTAGGATAGCAGGAGGGACGAAATTTATCAATACATGGCAGCCTAACCTATTTTTTTCTCTTTAGTGTTTGTTTATCAACTGCCGCCTTCTCATTTGCTAGAAGACTGGAGGAATGTGAACTTGGAGTCATAAATAATCGCCGAGTGGCTGGTGTCTCCGTGCTGTCGCACTGGTCATGACTTCATATGCAGGGCACGATAGAGGGATGCATAGAGGTCGCAGGAGGGAGTGTGATCTTTGAGAATATGGGCTCTCTGCTGTAAGCAGTGGAACAATTTGGGGCTGGTGTGTTCATGGCAGCATTGCCTACAGATCACAGATGCTTTCTAGCAGTGTTCAAAAGAGTTGCCCAGGTGGCCGGCACGGTTGGGAGCATGGCCCTAGTGACGGGAATATTGCTCGAACCCATTTTTTTAGTTGACAAGAAATTCTCGCTGTTGTGTGGTGTGTAGTTTGTGTATATGTGCTCCATATGCAGGGGAACTGCCATTTGTTGGCAGCCATGCAGCGTCTGCAAAACGGCGGACAGCAAAGTGCCATACCGCTATAGTAGCATGGTTGTACGATTACCGCATTAATTCAGTTGTCCATTATTTTAATTTATATGTGAAATTCCGCTATTTCGTGACACAACAAATATTTTGCTTTTTCATTTCACAAGATACTTTGGCCATAATTTTGGATAGAACGAACTTCACATGCAATGAATCTTTCTCGCTAGCCTTTCTGTTTAGCCTTGCGATAGGGTATAAGACAGGGCTGGTTGGTGTTCCACCTTGCTTAAACAGCATAAAATGAGACAAAGGACGGCAGGAAAGGTGGGACGAAAACAAATACTGTCTTTGTCACACCTGTTTTGCCGTCCTTCGTCACATTTTGCGCTGTTTAACAAGATAGCCTTGCGAGCTGTGAGAGTATACCATGTTTCCGCTAATAATAACATTAACAATAATAATAATTAATATTCTTATTGTTTGCTTTACAGTCCCTTGTAACAAATGTGTCAATTGTGCTTTCAGGATATGAGTCGTAGCAGGGAAGATCTACTAAAGCAGACAATTGCTTTTCAAAATTTAATGTCGGGTGCTTCACAAGTTCCTCCCACACTGCACCTTTGTAAAGAAAGCAGTTGCTGCAATGCATTGTGCAAGAGATAGCACTAAAGGTATAGTAGGTGTGTAGCCAAGAAACATGGACACAACCGAACCTCGATATAACAATCACGGACGTAGCATACTATCAGATATAAGGGAGTAAATATAAAACGGTTCTCACCAATATCAGCAAGTAACGAATACCTGCCTATAGCAAAGCTTGTATATAAGCAAAATATTTTGGTGCTGGGTGTCACTTCGTTACAAGTTTTGACTATATATAAACTGTTCTGTACTACTTTAGTTGCCCGCACACTGAGCAATAGTCTTTCTAAAGTACTTGCTGAAAGATGTGCTTCCAAAGTTTTGATAATGAGAAAAATTACGCGTAATGGAGGTAGTGGAAAGATGTGCACCCGCTAGAAGTGGGGGAGGTGGGGGGGGGAGGGGGTGGCTTGGTGCGCATCTACTCTTCCACTCCGGTGGCTACCCGCACCCTATCTCCTATCTTGGAGGCAGCCTGCGATAGGTTCGAAGGCTAGGCGATCGAGATAGCTGATGGCTTTGTGTGTGTAGTGTTCTCGTGTGCTTAGTTCGCATTGAGTGAGAGGCAGCACGAAGGGGAATTTGCTCGCTGCTGCTGGCCGCTCCTCATTGCGCTAGCGTTATGACAGCATGTGTCCGCGGTCATTGATTGAGGAGTATTTGTGTTTGCCTGTGCACGTGTGACAGCGTGCTTGTTAACTTAGTAAGCGAGTGTTTACAGCACACACAGTTTATGCAGCTGATAAAACTACTAACTTTACTTATTTTTGTATAGCTGTCTAATAATTTGCTATCACAATCAGTGCTTCGCCTTTTGGGTGAAGCTGCGGCTTCTTTATGATATTGCACGATTGTTGACCACACGGCATGTCAGCGTCCTTGCAGCAGTGGGCCTCTTGGATAATTCGTTCCCGACTGTGCCGAACTGTCCGCGAGGCGGTGTTTTCAACCATGTGAGCATTGCATATGTAGCGTCTCGGAACTGTCTGGCACAGATCTATAATCGAAGAGGCCATATATAGATAGGCGGTGACCAGCATAGCACGTGCACACTCACATGCGCTCATATATATATACGCACATGCTTGTACATTTAAGATATGTGCATCACGTATACATGCAGTATGCTCTAAAATTAAAGTTTGCGCCCTTTGAACAGCATGCGTCTCATAGCATTCTTGACAGAGATAAAAGTATAGCGAGCACAGACTTTTCAAGAATCGAGAAGCAAGCGAGTTCGAAAGATGACGATTATTGTTTGAGGACAAGATACGTGTACATTCTAAAGAGTAGTAGTAGTAAACGACTTTATTGGGGTCCTGAGGAGCTAGGCGGGGACATGGTAAGTAGGTCCCTACCCAGCCATTGGCTAGTCCCATGTTGGAACAGAGAGGCCATGCCTTTCCGCTCGTTCACGGGCCCTCTGGACAGCCAGGAGGTGGACGTCTTGTTTCGGGTCTATGATGGTCTTCGTCCAGTCTTCTTCTCTGTTAAAATCCTGTAACACAGGGCACTGCCAGAGCATGTGATTTAATGAGCTAAATTCAGTGCCACAATCTGGGCAGAGTGGGTCAATGTCCGTGTGGAACATGTTCAGAAAGCCCCTAGATGGGTAGGACCCCGTCTGGAGCATGCTAGGTTGTGGCCTGTTGAGCTTATGATGGGGGAAAGGAAAACTCTGCCTATTCCCTCTGTAATGAGATGTGATTTCATGAAAAGTAACCAGAGGATCACTGTGCACGAGCTCTCCCGAACTCACCCGAGACACCATCCCATCGCTGCATACGAAACCTCGCGCACGGTCGTGGGCTGTCTCATTGAGATTCGGGTGACCCGGTAATATGTCTGGTCCCATGTGAGCTGGGAACCATACTATGTGGTGAACAATTTCAGAGGCGTTTTTGCCGTACAGAATTCTGGCTGCTTCTTTGGCTATCAATCCCAATGCGAATGCTCTAACGGCTGCTCGGGAGTCCGTGTACACCGTAGTGCGTTTTGAGTCCAGTAATGCGAGAGCCATAGCAGCCTGTTCTGCCACATCGACTAGGGAGGTCTTCAGTGAGGCTGCCGAGAGAAGTTCTCCCCTGTCATTGACTATGGCTACAGGGAACTTGTTCGAAAGATGATGATTATTGTTTGAGGACAAGATACGCGTACGTTCTAAAGAGTAAATTTTTAACAGTGTATACCGCAATTTTCATATTTCATTAACATGGAGGTACTACATATGTGTACGTGCCACTGGCACGCCATAAATTTAAAAAGACAATCCCTTTTTTTGGGGGGGGGGGGGGGGGGGGCAGGGGATACGTAGGCCGCATCCCTTGCGCACTTTTCCTGTCTGGACTGGACCAACGCATGCAGGGTGTCCAGTCTGACCGCATGTGCTTCTTCACACATATTTCGCGACGTCACCAGGGTAATAAAATGCAGTCGATTGGTCAGCCGACGATGAACAATAGCGCCATCGTGACGAGGGACGGCAGAGAAGGAAGAAGGGCTTGCCCATTTTGCACCACCAATGGCATCCACATTTTTTCTGGGGGGGGGGGGAGGCGGGGTAGCTTGGAAGGCCGCATACTAACACAGAAATTTCTGGTGGAGGGCGAGCACGTACCCGGTGTGCCACCCCGCTAAGCATCTGCGCCCCTGTGAACCTTTATCAAGCTTCCATTCAGTCGGCGTCACGTGGATCGAGGGCTGCAATTAGGGGCAGACAATGGAGGAGCCCTTTCTTCTAGTGTGTCGACGCGACCCGCAGCTTTCACTGCACTGCGTGAAGTTCGATAGAGAATGCGGCGAGCGCCAGTGGGGAGGCTAGCGAATGCGATTAAGGAACCGTGGCGGCCATATAGTTGTTCATCAAATTCCAGATACGCTGGTGGTAGAGTGTGGATTTTCCCCGAAGCTGTAGAGCGGTGATCGCATCCCGCCTTATGCAGCGCCTGGAGCATGTCAGCACCTTTAAGAGTGGCAATAAACAATGGATGGGTGAAAAAATGGCCGCTTGATCATTGTTACCCTGCAGATATTGTGGAATATCTGTGAAAATAGGTCTGCACCATTTTCCAAAGGTTAAGAAAGGAAAGAAGTGTACAATAAAGGTGAAGATTGCAAAAAATGTGAGCAATGAAATCGCCATGTGCAGCAAACATTTCAAAAGGACATTTGGAGCGACTTTGGCTAGTGTTTTGAATATTGTTATGGATTCATTCCTACTTCCTTTTTCTTTTGCAAGTTATTGTGATATGCTGTTGAAATTGAATTCACGTCCTAGTGAATGTGGCTGTAGAGGAAAGATGTTCTTTCAAGAATATACAATATAGCCGGTAGAATTTCATTTAACAAAATTTGACCCTAAAGCCCTTTTGCAAGATCACTTTATACCATACGAAAACACTAATCGCATGCATTGACGGTTGTAACAGCGCATGCTGGCACAGCTGATTGTCTCATGTACATATTCTTACTACTAAACTGAGCTTGTATACAAACAAACAAAAAGTGCTTACATTTGAACTGTTCATACAAGTAGATGCCAACCAGTCATGATGTCGAACATTTTGTTAGCAAAGACTTTCGTCAAAAGGCAAACAATACTTTAAACAGAAAGCTTTGTGTATCAGGCCTTGATTTAATTTTAATTTCAGGATTCTTGAAAAGCTTTGCACCGTTAAAGTGATGGAGTTGGACATGCCTCTCTTCGTGAATTAATGTAATATTTATTTTAGGTAGCAGCACGACTGCCAGCCCTAGCTTTGTTTACACCTGTGGTGTACCATGCACAGTGTTCAACTAACTTGTGGGTGCCTGTATACTCCTAAATGCTAGAAAAATATTAGAAAACACACAAGATTTACTGATGTTTACAGTATTGTTTCCAAAGTAAACATCAACCTTGATTGTATGAAGCAAGCTTTTCACTATGCTTATTTAAGAGCAAAGAACCTGAAAATTGACTGCGGCGTTAGTGGTCTCCCTAATTCCACTATATGGGCAGCTGATGTTTGATGAGGCACCTTTGTGTTCGTTTAGAATGTGGTGAGCAACACTAAATACTTGTAAGCCGCCCTATATTTTAGATGCGTGCTTGATCCCACTATCCCCATTATGCGCTGCGTCTTCATTCCCTTCTGTTGTCCTCGTGTTTTTTTGCGCTTTACCTGAAGTTATCCCCATTATGTTGGTATTCTGTCGCGTCACTTATTGGTGCTGGAAAGTGTGAATAACTTTGCTTTATAGCATCATTTCAAAAGATTCTTGCATTTGTACGACCATTGTGGAATGGTACACAGCTGCCTCTGTATAACAAATTTTGGGGCTCAGAGTGGTTTAGGGGCTAGTACTACTGTTTGATTTGTGGAAAAAATCAGTTTTCCTCCCCCGTTTCTTGCAGATAGTATTCAAGCTTTTTATACATCATTGCTACAGTGGGAATGCATATCACTCTAGTAGATATGCTTACTGCTGCCCAACACTGCTCAAGGGCCTTTAAAGAAAGTTCGCAACAGTGATGTTTCACTGTTAATCATGCATATTTCTGGTGATTCATCACAAATCACACCTACGTAATAAGGGTGTAATGCTTCTCGCACACTCCGAGTTTGTATTAGAATATGTCATGTAGAATTTAGGCCAACATGACAGGTACGGTATGAGAGGGCATATAGTGAATAGCTATAAGCCAGAATTTGTCATCCTTGTGCCAAGACAACAGAAAAGTCATTGTAACATAACTTCATAGAGGTTGGAAATGTATTGGCGACTCTTCGATTGCTCTGGGCAAATAAAACCCACACAGGAGATAGGGTCAGTACAACAAAAGTCTGAGATTGTACTTGACAGAGTGGGCATTAGTGTTATAAACTTTGCCACATACAGCTGCTTGTAAGGGAAGATGAATCGCTGTTTTATTTACCACGTTCATTGCGAAGTCACTCATGGGTGGGTCACGGCAGTTACTCCCACGAGCGGCAGTGCAAAGCTTTCCTGCAGTGTGCAAACATTGTCAGCAACAAATTAATGGAGAGAAAGAATTCTTGTTTATGATTCAACGTATCGTGGTTGGTTTTCAGTGGTTGAATTTTATTGTGTTTCATCTGTTCATGATAGTACATGGCGTTATGTAGGGGTGAGCCCGTGTACATGCAACGTGGACACAAACTGTGATTCAGCACTGCTATCTGCCTTCGTAAAGAGGCAGTGCGATTGTCTAGTTGGCCCAGAGTTATGAGTCTTTTTTGCCAGACATTGGCAAAAATGGCACCCTCTCTTCTGCGTGTTAGAGTAACAAAAGCTGTGCTGTCTCATTCCTCATGACAATTAAAGTACATGCTGCTTCCAGGTTCAGTGCGTTGCTGGCAGATACTCACCTAGTGTATGCAAGTATACAGGCTTGAAAAGTGCATTGAAGTACCTATCCATCCAACTTGGGATAAAACCTTGGAGTGATTAGGGTGTTCCCCAAGAAATATGTTTAAAACATTTTTCAACAAGACCAGATAGCGGCGCTACAACTAAGAAGGTACGGTATGATGAGATAGGAACGTGATGGTTACGTTCCCTTTTCCTATCGGAAAAAATAATGCACCGATTTCGGCAAGGAGGGGTGACTGTCACTGCAGATATTTGGTGAGGCAGCTCAAGGGTAGGCAAGAACCCGTCTTTGACTCCCAGCCCCCTGCACTGTTTACCCTGATCTACTTATGGCAGATGTGTGTGGGACTTTCACTTGGCATCATTTGGCAGGACAAAATATGGAAAGAGCCACATTTTGTTTAAGCGGGGAATACAGCTTAGGGTGTCATTTGTTTGCCCCAGGGTGTTATAAATTGGCTTGGAATTTCACTATTCTGGGCCCAACTCTTGGTATGCCAAGCTCAAGAGGCAATACAGAGTTCCCTCTGTCATGGTGCACTGATGAAAGTTTCTAGGCCACTATCTTGTAGCGATGCCTTTTTGCGCTCTTGGCATTCGTGAGTGATCAGAGCGATGTCGAATGCGAAAAGGCATTAGTGTCAAAAAAGGCCTAGACAAAGAATGGTGTGAGTTAGAGTGCAAAAGGTCTCAAAGCAAAGATTATTAGTGAACAGCATAGTAGTTGGCATGAAGACCTGTCTACCAGCCAGAGCGAGTCACTGCATTAAGCTGATAATTCACTGTATACCTCTTCCTGTACAATTACAAAGGGGGTATACTAAGTTGTTCTTGGCTATTAAGTTTACAAATTTACATGTGGCTCAAATTTCATCAGAAAAAACAAATGCGAAGGATCTCAGTGCATCTTGCTCATCTCATGTTATATTTAAAAAAAAAGGGAATGGAGGTACAGCCAGGCACAAAGCCTAGTTGATGTCATAGTTTTAATTATAATCCCATTATTTCCAATTACATTGGCAGAAGGTCTCCTTGCTGGTCCGAAGGCATGATATGATCTGTGTCTTAGAAGAGCTTATTGCTGGGCTAGTTGGTATACTGCATCGACCTCTAAATTTTTTTATTACCACAAAGCCAGACCACTGATGAGAACGAACTGTACTGTCATTTTCCTTGTACTGTCTTTTTTTTATTGAGAATGAAATAAACAGATGAGTTGTTGCAGTTTGCTGGCAATGGCTTTGCCTTTTCGCTTGGTTATTAATGCACAATAAAAAAAAAGAAAAGATACATCCTTGCATTAGCCAATACCTAAATGAAACAGAACATGACAGCACAGAATAAAAGTCTCTATTGGAAAGTTCTCATTGTAAAAATGTGTGCAAATGTCTCGGTACACAAATTTCAGATGGAAGAATGAGACACATGCACTGCGCAATCGAGTCAATATTCATCACAAATGCCAGTGTCTTCAAAGAAACACTGAAGTGATTTCATTGCTTTGCGCTGCAGCACTTCTGACGGGCACGGGCCCAACGCTTTGTCAAGTAAAAAAGTTGTGTGAATTAAGCTAATGGAGTTCATGTTCAATGCGCTGCCTATGTGTAATGTGTTTGGGATATGTCAAGGAATAGGGGGTATACATCCTTGTCATTGTGACCAAAGCATGTGGTTTGTACAAGCATTTCCAAGGCTGAAACAATGTAAGAGGGTCTCAACGCATCGTGATGGTACTCAAGATGTGGGTGAACTGCATACAAGATTGATTCTTTCGTGCTCTCTGCCAACCATTTCGACACGAACACAGTTTTTGCTTGAGACTTCACGAGCTGTTGGTTGTGTTATGTGGCACAAAAAGAAACCTAAAATGTCAATGTGATTGGTGTTGTAAACATGACAGTGTTAACAATGGCAAGGTGACATTATGCTTTTTAGAGGGCAGCTCTTAATGGCCCGTTCCTGCGGCAAACATCGGCAACGTAACTGAGTGAACGAGCACAACAGTGAAAGATGGAAGAGCGAATGCAAAGCGACAGATGAAAGACGCGAGCTGCGAAGGTCGAACACCAATGAGAGTGACCCCTTCAGTGACAAGCATGCAGAAAACTGGTTTCATGCGGACCCGCCTGGCCGCTCGATGCGTACTCATATATGGTCTCAGCCGGACTTCTAGTTTTGTAATATCGTCTACACGCGTCATCTCTCGCTCACACTTGTTTGGTTTGGTTACGTTTGCGCTTGTGTCGATTGTCATGGTTTTGTAATCTGATTGTATGCACAATACAAATTGTATAGTTCTTTCTGGAAGCCAAGTGGTGCCAGCGATTACACTGGAATCTTCGACAAGCCATATATAAAAGCCTATGCGCTTGACCCATGATCACATTTTCGACAATCGCCGACTCTGCTACATGTCTCAAATTCTTTACTTCACTATATCGCAAAATGAAAACTCGTATAGAGCTGCGCTCAAATTTCGCATTAGGGAGTACTGTAACAGTCTGTGAACTTTTTTTTTCATCTCATCTCAATTGAAATGCTGTTTCGCACACAGGAATTGGACCTGTGCCATCATAACCCGAAGCCAAATAACTAACTTGGTTTTAACAAATGCACCATGCCAGATACCCACCTACAACAAATTATTGAAACAACCAGTGAAAAAGTACTGATAGGAAAAATTACAAAAAGCTTTTAATTTATGGAATCAATACAATACAGTAACAACTAAAAAAAGTAATAAAAGATCAAGAAGTTTGCTATTTACAAGACAGAATACTTGCACAGCACTAACAATTCATATATATGTACAAAAGTACAAAAAAATTAAACGGAGTTCATGGTCCAAGCAGCACTTATGCGTCAGGGGTGCTGAAACCACCGTAGCCGAGAAGACTCGGGTGAGCTTCGGCAACACGCTTCTGGCAATGCCTGGCACTGCCGTAGAGGAGAAGGCCCCAGAGTAGAGTGATGGTGCTCAGAATAGCTGCAGGGTACAGTGCACCACTAGCCATGGAAAACACTGCAAAGACAACATGACACTTATTTTGATTCACAGATTGATCAATCAACAGAGTAACGTCTCGGAGCATCACAGAGGATATGACAGGCAGTGTCAACATAATTAAAGGCGGCCCTTGTCAGTGGATTGCTATAACCACTGTGGTGGGATCTGCCAGCAGCAAGCATGGGAAGAGGCTGAAATTCAATATTTAATTATTTGTGGGTACGCGTGCGTTAGATTCATCCGAGTGTAAAGACAAAAGATTGTGATGTAGCTTTAGCAGACAAGCAGAAAGAGCACTGCTACAATGTTCATAATGATATTGTATTCCTGCATGATGGAAGTGGATGTAACAAGAAACCTTAGATACATATGGTGTGTTTCGATTCACACACCTAATTGAATGAAATTAGCACACACATAAGGGCATTGATCTGAAAAGGTTCCGATAACCTTGTTAGTCATCATACAGCACATCTGTTTCCATTGTTCTTTTATGAGCGATGATAAGTGCACTGCAGCTTGTCCTTGACATATAGAAGGGCTGCTGCAATGTGGGTTGAATTGTATTGATTTTGTGTAAGAGTGATCGGGAGTCTTCTTGAAGTTGTCAATCATAAGCTGGAGATTTCAGCTTGCGTTCACAAAGCTTCTCTTTTGTAACATCATTTATTTGTCAGGAGTCTCGTGCCTGCCAATGAAGATGCTAGTGACCAGTGTGACAACGAGACGATTGCCGTGGCAACAGCCAATCATGGACAGAACTTATGCAAGAAAAGTTGTGAATACAGGCCCTGTCCTGCAGACATGTGATAAAGATGAAGCAAAATACACTTCATGTAACGAATTAGTACACTACCACAGCTGCAACTTATAGCCACTGTGCTTAATCCCTTATAACAAGATGGAAATGACAGCCTTCCAAGTGAAGTTATGGGCTCCCAAGTGCATCATAGGAGTGTCACGTCATGACAGTACTGTCTAATGACTTAGCAGATTTATTAACCACTTGCAAAAAATATTGCGTGACAATGTTTCAGAAGAAGAAACTGCTCATTTTTTGCTAGATAAAAAATAGCCTGAGACCATGCACAAAGCACCAATACCTTGACTTGCTTGCTCTAGTTGCCCATTGCAAAGTCATGACAGGCAAGTTTTCATTATGCAAGCAGCTGATTATCTTTGCTTTATTAAAGCATGATATAACAGCATCTATTATAAAATGTAACTGTGCCACTATAGATTACAATATGTCATTGAGTCAGAAAACTCTGCTCACGCAGGCAGCATGCTGACACTAAGGGTTAGCAAAGCTACACAAGTTTTCAGCTTTGTTCACAGTAATACTTGGAAAATGGTGCACATAGCACGGCAGGGTGCCTTTTACTGTAACTGTCAGCGGTGCTTTAAAAAGCAGTTAACATTCTATTTACTAATTAAAAAATGCCTTAGATAGTTATGGCAGGTTTGGAGAGAGAGAAAGAATCACCGAACCTTAGAACAGTCAACATGACTGCGGCCACATTGACATCACCTGGCAGCAGAGGCAGACAAACGAACACAACAGCTAAGCAGGTTTTCAAAAGCCGTTTTCTCGCAGAACTACCCAAACCAAGCTGTGATGTGTTGAATGAAATGTGCACCGCTTTTCTGCACCAAACCACGCATAGCATGGCTACTCAGAATCGAACAGGTGCACCATAAAGCATTGAACCAGGGACCTACTCAGGCCCCTGCAGCTTTGATGACAAAGCCAGCCTCATAAGAAATGTGACATAAAGACAAGATAAGCTGCATGCCTGTGAAAATTGTTGCGCATGCTTGATGTGCTCAGATTTAGGCAGTCTGTGAACATGCTCAAATGCAGGACTGCTCATGCTCCTGAATTCGTGGTATGTTAACGCTTTGCTGTGCTGGACATGGGGAGTTGTGGCTTTGGCAGGCACCAAACACTCAAGCGTCGAAATAAATTTTCACAGCTGGTTCACAAACCTTCTCAAACTGTGAAAAATGCTATATTAATTAATCTTAGTGCATGTGAGCATTTAAAGATTTGGTGTCTTGTTGCCAAGAACTGTGGAGCTTAAAGGCTGAGCTGGAATGCAACATAAAGGTGAACGGAATGAGGTCAATGACACAGTTTTGAAAAGGAATGCTTGGCCAAATTGGATCTCCATACACTGAGGGTAGCACTTGTCATGCCCCTTTATTCACCTATTTAAAGAGCCCGTTACCAGGTTTGGCCATTGTAAACAGACACTTGCGGTGCATAGATCAAGTGGTGACAATGTGCTCTGAAAAATCAGCTGAAGATTCGACCAAAAGGCCTGCATGCTCTTCTCCTTGAAGGAGCCACTCTGGGCACAAGCGAGCTGACGTGACAGGCACGGTGCTTTCATGTTGCACGCCGCCTGCAGCACACCACTAGCCTGCAGAAGCGATGGCAACAACACAGGCATTCCTGCAATATCCAGAGCACACAAGCAAACCCACTTTTGGAAATGCGTTGCTCAGTAGGAAAGGAGGGGAAAAGATGAACAGCTCGGTGATGAAAGGGGGAGGTGGGCCCTGGTCGAGGCAAAAGAGCCTCTGTGTTAGAAAGGTAGCTTGCCTCCTTGAACGACTGCTTCACAACATTGCTTTGCTTTATCTCAGCAACTACTAAATGCTTTTTAGAAATTTTTGTAGTAGAACGCTACTTTGTAAAATGCTACTTTTCCCTTTACAACACCTAGTACATAACCACAACTTCCAATAAGGCCTGGTGAGAAACCCTTTAACCAAGATTTTGCTAAATTTCTGGGAAATGAAAGGCTACAAAGCACTGAATGGTCCAGTTTGAATCTTTCTGCCTGTTACTAATCAATAATAGCAATGACAGTTGGGGAGGGTGCCGGGAAAGGAAGCAAACAGGACATCTCTCCACCTTAAACTACATAAATGTCCTCGACATGATAGCATCACACATGTAGTTTATTATTACTGATGCGTCACCAACAAGTTACGTCATGCGAATAAGATTTGTTTGTCATCCCACGCTTATCCTCCTCAGACCTAATGGAATCCTTGTGACATAACTTTATGATCGGTTCTTCCTCACAATTGGCCTCTTAAGAATGTGAAAAAATAATTGATGAGGAGATTGCACAAGTGCACATGCAAACAGCAGTGCCTCTATGTATGTGGAGAAAGAGTCCATTTCTCCAGTTTACTGGAATAAAAACACCTTTTGTTTGCCTAAACACAAAAACAAAGGTATAAAATCACATGGTGGTTCGTTACTGCTGCCTTTCATCCTGGATGGCTGCATCATGATGTGGCATTCGAAATGCAGCACACATTTTTCATTGTCCCTGATAATACAGTGGTACGTCTCACACATAGTATACATTCTCTTGAAAAGCATTGGGAGCAAAATGTTTGAACACTTGATATATGCTGTCACCTAGCTTAATATTGCACTGAACTTTTAAAAATTTTTTATAATATTTAAATTTTTTTAACATTTTCTCTGCTTTAATATTAAAATGGAGGAAAGCCAATGTCCACGAGCATATGGACACTGCCTACTAAGGCAGCAGCACAAAAAAAGATACGGACACAAGAAGTGTCAAACTGATGTCATGAATATTGTGTTTACGATGCCGTTTCTTTTTCCTTGCTCACCACACCAATATTTTGCACTTATATATGTCTGTTCATAAGCAATAAATCTCTGTCATTAGTAAGTGCTCATGGTGTCAGTTTTACGATTGTGTCCATGTTTTTCTTGGTCTGCTGCCTTAGTATGTCAAATCAACTAGCCCATCAACTAGTGCTCGTGGAACCTTGGTCTGAGGCGGTTAAGGAAAGTTTGACAACGGGTCAGTTGGTTTGATGCAACACGACAACAGCTCCACTAATGCGTCACTGCCCATGTAATGTTGCCGCTTATGTTGTTTTTTCCAACTAAAATAAACTGCCGATAGTTATGCTATGTGTCATGCATTGCACTGCTCCCCCCCTTTTTTTTTTACACTTTGTTTGTAACCTTAACACATAAATTTAACTGCCAGCCTTCTTTATTGCAGTAAGAAAATGTTCCTATGCTGCAGACCCCTGCAGTCATCAAGCGAGGCGACCTCGGCGCGTCGATACGGACAACGAATACAGCCGAAGCAGAAGAAGTGGCCGTGGCCCTCGCACTCGCACAACCGGGAGTGAGGACCGTGGTCAGACTCCCAGACCGCCTACGCAAGCTACCGCAAGGGGAACATCTCTCCCGCGGCACTAGCGATTCTCACCAAATGCAAATCACCGGGACGGGCCGTTGAGTTCGTGTGGGTCCCGGCTCACTCGCAAGTGGAAGGCAACGCACTCGCCGACCACTATGCCCGAGAACTGTCAATGTGGGCCGAGGACGAGCCAGAGCTACCGCACCCTGTGACAAGCTACAAAGAAATCATGCAAATGTACAGAAGCGGCAGATGTAGGCTTCCCCGTCCGCATCCGCAACTCAGCCGAATGCAGCAAACAATCGTGCGACGCACGCAAGCGGGGTCGCTAGCGCATCCCGTGCTCTTGCACAAGATGTTTCCAACAGAGCAGGACACTTCATGCCCTTTTTGCAGACGGTCAAAAGGCACTCTAGCACACATCCTTGCAGAGTGCACTAAGCTCAAGAACCCCCCACCATCCCTACCCCCCACCCTCCCCAGCCCCAACCCCCCCGAGCGATGGGAGACCTTGTTGTCCAGCCCCGACCTACCGACCCAGCTCGCGCTGGCGGCTAGGGGCCAGGAACTGCTGGACACATATGGGACCTGAGAAGAAGGTTCCACCCCATCTGGTGCCAGCGCACACCAACCGTCACTAAGGGCTCACTACAAAAGTTGTATCTCTCTCTCTCTCGGTTGATACAATGGCAAACGGTTTGTCCTGCTCCTGCACCCATACATTAGCGATATCATAGTGCTCTTGTTTACAAGCTAAAGCTGAAGGCACATGGTATGACCTGGCATTACAATTTGTGCCAAAAACTGAATCCTACAGATTCCAAACAAATCCCAGTGGCACGTCCTCTCTGACCTTGGTTTTTGGTACAATTCATATGCCAGATCATACAGGTAGTACTTCTTGACAGGACTTATTGGGCGATCTGTTGGATCTCCTTCTTGGCACGGCAAGTCACTTGTAAGATTAGACTTTGGTTTGTACTGTGTCTTCTACTTGACAATGAATTCAACTGGTTCCTACTTCACTCTGGTTTACTGTGATGCGAAGCCCTCTCGAAATGGTAGTCAGAGAACGCCTGGCTGAGTGAAACGTTCAGCAGTTCCCAGAGCAACCGGAGGAGCCCCGTGGCCATTCTGTGGGACCTCTAATGTGCTCTCAGAATGAAAAGAGAGCACCTTCAAGTGCTTCGAGCTGGAGCGTGGTGCCCTCAACGAACCTGGCAAATGTGTTCAATCAGCCGAATGTAAAGTGCACCACCAAAGTGCTCGAAGGCTACGAGTCGAACATGCCGTTAAGTATGTACGAGAGACCTCAGCCCAAAGCCCCTGCTTCCAATAGCTTCTGTGTGCTGGTGCGATGCTGTCAACATGGTAAGTGCTATCAAGGTTGCTGCAGTGCAGTGTTCTGTGAAGAAACAAAGTTCAGACTAATAAATTTTGAGTGTGCATTTCTCCTTCCACAGGTATGGCAAGTTTTCAGCTTGAAATTCGATGAACAGTATGCATTTTTACCTTCATGCCTAGTGATGACAAAGGCCCAGTATGCTGTGGATGAAACCAGGCTGCCAGCAGACACAATGACACCAAGAACTTTCAGTCCTCCGAGCGTGTGCACATCGTGCCACATGTCAAGCCTCTTTGCGAGGTGCAGAATCTGAAGGTGAAGGACACCTCCTGCAAAGATTGCTGAAGCACAACGTGGCCACAATAAAGTTACACAAGTGAATGTTGCCTGAAATTAATTGTGGTATTTCGGTATTTAGCTAGGAGCTTTGATATGACACTGTTGCATGGTCACATGGTAAGCACACACAGTTCACGCCCCCCACCACCCACATTTATTAAAAACTATGACAGGCAGTTTGACAGACTCATCAGGCACGAATATGAACAGCAGAAATATTTTCTACGCAGTTATGGGCAGACCGCCCTGTTGTGCACATGTGTAACCGATTGTGTTAATTCACTATAACGTTCGGCAGGAACAAGATAACACAAGCGATGACGCAAGCGGATAACCATAGCCTCCTCCATTTATTTTTTTTAAATATAGAGGAGGCAACGGAATAAGGGGCGGGACAAATGCGGTGAAACGTCAAAATGTTTCTGTATTCAATGCGATTAGCGCGCACGTATTGCTTAGAGACATTTACTGACATATGAGGCGGACTGTGAATACTCCGGAAGACGTTTAATTGACATGCATGTTTAGAAGGCGGCATCAAAACTGCAACATCTCCATAATCCCGAAACTCGCAACATGACTACTCGGCAACACATCATAAACATGAAAGAAGTACGGGAACTTTCTTTAGACAATCTAGCGAGACAAGCAAGAAACACGAATGAACAAAATAAAGATATAGTGCAATCATAAACGGCCCCATACTCCGGGGTCACTCACCCGATGCCAAGGCCCATATCGCCGCATGGTAGTGCTTGTAGAAAAAGAAACACATGCCAAAAATCGCGACACCAGCAAGAGTCCACGCAGCGGACAAAATCAGTAAGCCAAAGAAGAAAACACCTGGCTTGGGCGGAGGCATGTTTACGGTCACATTCCCTTCGAACGCCGAGCTTATCGACAGGCTAGTAGTTGTCCCTTTCTCCGAAAGGGGCTGCAGGGGAATGAAGTCACCCGCTTGGATCACAGGTGCCGCAGGAACCGCTTCCTCCGATGGATACATTTCGCCGTAATGCGTCGAAGACGCGGTTGACACCGCAATGAAACATTCATGATGCAACCGTACTGCTTATCGTAATATAAAGGAAAAGTTAGACTCGTTGAGACAAGCAACGCACGCTGAAGTTATCGGCTGCGCGCGCTATCTCCACAGCTACACGCCTCCCAAAAGTACCGTCTGCCGTGAGCTGTGCTAGCCTTGATGTGGAATTTGAAGTAGTACAAAACAAAAAGCAGTTCGTAGGACAAGTTAAATTGCCGACTCGGAATAAAACAAGGATTAATTAGTATTTCGCGTGGGCTTCGACCTGTCACTGTTGTTTTGTTATTTGAAGTCACGCGCACGCCTCATGTCATGGCATCAAAAACAAAAGCACGAGTTTGCGAACACTTGAAACGACCTTCCTTTGCACGGCCACGAGTCCGACCTCGGCACTGACTCTGTTCTTTACATCAGTCAGGCTCAACCAACCCACTTAGCAAACAGCTGGCCGCAGCCATGCTCAGCTGAGCAGCTGGTTCAATTCAAATCATGTTAAAATGCTACGCCAGGCTACGCCGCCACACCCTCACATCCTTCATCTATAATTCATATTGACTAAAATAGCCAGTTGTGCATATACTTGTTGAAAATAAAAAAAATATATATATAATACACTTGATAAGTTTGGTTTGTGAAATTATCTTCTTATAAATGTTCTGTAAGGTGGCGACATCTTTCTATTCTACTCTGTTATCATTAGGCGAGGCAAGCGTCGGTCTATCAAGTGGTGTCTGCGTATGTGTTTTCATTGCATCTTCGTTTGTGGTGGGTGAATTGGTCGCGCGTTCGCATTAGAGCGATTTTGTCGCCTCGGGCAGCTGAAGTTGCCGTGTCTGCAACGTCAACACAACCTGAAATCCTCCGAGGGCTGTAGAATGCAGCGAACTCTCCGGGACATGCGAAACAGCTCACTGTAAGCTCGCGCTTCACATGCGCTGCGCAGAAGAGGTATTCTGTGATCTACAGTGTGGCTATGCTCGGCAGTTCACTGTGATCGGAGCCGCCTAAACTGCCCGTCGAAGCCGCTGCCGCATGCCCTGTGCAAGCGTTTGAACTATTGCAACGGTGTCTACCTTTTAAGTTATGCGTCTCCGTTGAAGAAATAGCTGTGCAGTCTCGAAGCCCTTCAAAATGATATCGATTTTACCCTTCACACCCCCGGTTGTTAAGCGGTTGTTAGGCTGGAAGAAAGGTGAAGGAGAAGACAAATGGAGCGAGAAAGCCGTCAAAAGTTTGGTGAAGAAGCTGAAGAAATCTGGAGGAATGGACGAACTTGAGAAGGCGATTTCGACTCAAGATGCTCACACTGCATGCATCACGATACCCAGGTTGGTATTACAGTGGACTGTGTTGTTATTATCTGTCATGTAGTGCGTTCTTGTACTCTAATTGTTTTTGGCAGCAGTTTTTCAGTTACTTCACGATGCACCTTTGTGTTGGTGACACGACGAATTGCTGGCACCTGCAGTTTTGTCCTTAAATGAGGACGAAAACAACAAAAACACGCGTATTAAGCGGAAAGTGATCTTTTGGCACGGTGTACGGAAGGCTTCGTAATGCGAGAACGCAGCACCCAGAGTAAAGATGAAAGACCGCTGCCTTTCTCGAGTCGCCTCCCTCTTATCAGTGGAGGGTTTGATAAAAGCTGTGGTCCGAAGCGCGATCGCTTCGCTTGCGGTGCGGAGGGAACCGCACAAGGGACATGCCGCTAGGACGCCCTAGTCTTGTGGCGCTGCCAGCTATTGCGTTCCGCCATCTCTTAACAGAAGAGATCTAGGGGACTGGCCTTATCTACCCGCGCTACACAGATAGTCGATCTCGACAACCGAAACATGTTTTCACCACTGTTGGTGCGTAACGACTTACTGGGCGCGCACTGTTAAGACACTGCGTTTACAAACTTCGCGACGTCGTAGGGCGCCTGTTCCATTTTCAGTCATTATTTACTTCCTTTCCACCAGACCGTAATTGCTGGATAATCGTCGCGTGCCTTCGTTCGACCTCATTCTGGCCCGTCGTTAATCGAGGAATTTGGTCGGGTCGGTTCGGCAGTTTCCGCCGCCACCGTGATTGCTGCTATGAACGCATCGCGAACCTCTCCTCCTCGTCTCTGCTTTTGGGCCGAGGGCGAGAGAGCAGCACATGCCGCCTGCGGGCTGCTTTGTGTTGCAGTCAAGCCTAACTCGCGAATGCTTTCTTGAGCGTGCGCCGGACAGTTTGCCCGGGTGTCGTCGCCGTGAAAACGGGCTCGGAAAGATTCGTCGTCGTTGCCGAGTTCGGTGCGTGAGTGCATATTCGAGTGTCGCGTCTGGTGACCAAGGCTTCGCGCGACATTTTCGCCTTTGTTGTTGCGGCTGACACGATTGGTGGGCTGCCGAATTTTTCGGCCGAAGCGGCGCGCTGGTCGGTCGCTGGCGTTGGTAGGCCTTTGCGGTAAGCCTTTGCTCTCTCCCACCGGGTTTTCGCTCAGCACAGCGTGCAGACGAGCTGCGCTTGCATGTTCGCTCGCGGTCCACTCAGACCCGGTCGTCGTCGAAGGGTTGAAAAAAGTGTCGCAAGCTGGCCGGATGGTGTGTCGTGTTTTGAACTTGGTGCAAAGCTAACCGGGAAGCAGCCGTTTTCCTCGTACTACGGATTTTACGCCGGCGGTGTCCCGTGGGACTAAATTTTCGTGCAAATCGAAATCAACAAGTGACTCCTCGAGTGTTAGAGGTAGGGGCGGTGAGCCTCACTAGTCTCCTTGTCATTCGCCCGCATGCTCAACTCCCGTCTCGCAACGATCAGCGGTACACCCGTGCCTGTGTGCCCTTGCATGTGGTGTTGGGGCGGGCCGAACGGTGCTGAGCCGCTCCGGCGGTCTCGCTACCCGCGCGGCGAACTCTCGTTCGGAGGTGCCTCGCCTGCAACCGTGTGGTTCATGCCGGTGGCGACAGCCCGTTTCTCCTGATGATCGGGTGCCGTGGCTTAGCCCGAAAGTCGGGCGAGCATGTGCAGGTTCTTACCGCCGATTTGGTGACAGCTACGGTCGTTGTTTCGCCGTTTTCGAATGTCTAGGCGTCTGAAGCGGCATCGACGTTAGGCCTAACGCGATCGCTCGGCTGCCGAGAAAGAAAGGGTGCATTGCTCCCTCCCCCGCTGTCTGCCGAACGTCTCCCGTGGACGTCGGGTCTTGAGCGGGCTTTCCCACGCGTGAAGAGATGGTCGTTTTCGTCTTTTGCCTTCTCTTCTTATTCTTTTCGCGCACTATTTCTGTTTGTAGCGAGCTCTAGGTTTTATTTCTTTTTTCTTTACGCTTGTCGCTACGGCGATGTACCCTCACTGCGTATTTGTTCGGCATGCGAGTCGTACAGTCGCTTTCATGCTCGAGAAGGCAACATTAACAAACGGAATGTAATAAAGCGCTAGAAAAGTGGCGCGATGGCCGGTAACGTGCGGTGGGGCTGAGCCCTACCGCTGGCGACTGAAGTCGGCGAGGTCATAGCACCGTGGGTCAAAAGCATGCTTGTGTGCACGGTGCATTGTGGTGCTCCTTTCCGATAGAAAGGCGGGGAGCACAAAATAGACATGATTGCGCCGAGTTCTACTGACATGCGCTTTGGCATCGTGCCTCGTCTGTCACACGTAGCAACAGCGCGCGTATTTTGAGGCAAAGTAGACGCAGCGCGATAATAGCCGCCACATGCAACCGACACACGCAGTAGCCGCTTGTCTTTTTGTTGCCTCTTGTCGGCACTGCCGTGCGGCATTTTGCACAGTGAGCGAGGTCTACACAATGCCAGGTCTGTGTCTGACGTGCCCTTCTATCGTTATCGCGCATGTCTTGAACCGCTAGTGCGCAAACAAGAGAGGATGTCATCGTGGAAAAGAGGGTCGGAAATGCCCATGAGCAGCGGGGATCGTTCTGCTCAGTTAGCTTTCTTCTGAGGCTTCAGTCAGCAGCACTTAAAAACCCCGATGTAAACCTATGCAAAAGTGAAAAACACTTTTTTTGTTCTTTGCAAGAAGTAAACTAAAAAATTTACCTCCTTTTGCTTGTGCATTACTTTGCAGGAGCATAAGATCGCTTGAACCTATTTGTACTTGCATGCAATGTTCTCATTTTAATTTATTTTGAATTCCTGGCAAGCTCTCAGAATTGAATTTAAGAACAAGAGCTGGAAACTGGCCAAAGTCAAACATTGTACATTGCTTAGCAGCTGCTTTCACTAGCTGAACAGTTGGAACAGTATTCACATTGTCTAAACTTTTTTGGTCAATGAACGCAGCACTCTGTTAGAACACATATGTATTAATTTTTATTGTGACTTGTTTCTTTATGTATTTTGTCTAGGGAAACAGTTACCTCCTAGTAATTCTAGATCTGTCATTCTAGTTTTGTCAGGCGGCATATTCTGTGTGCAACAATATTTAATAAATGTAGTCTTAGATAGGTGATTGTCATAGTGTTCAGAATGAATGACTGGGCAACATGTTGTGTGTTGCCAAAGGACTGCACAAAAAGTGTGAGGCATGGAGTAAGAACATGTGAGCGGGCACTCGCAGCAGAATGTCATGGGTTCGATTTGCAGACGCCGCAGACACATTTTGATGAGGGTGGAAAGTAAAAGTGCTTATCTGCTGTCTTTTGGTTGTGCTTTAATATTCAGATTCTGCCACTGCAGCATCCATCATTGCTTGCGGGCTGCCTTGGAATGTTAAGCTCCGTAATGTAACTTCTGTGAATCATGTACGGCGACTTGCAGTTTTAAATTGGTACAGCTTTCTGTTTGTGCTTATGAGAAAACTGTTCAGTGCTCATGCTTTATGTTTGTTTGCATGCTTTACGTATATGTGTGAAGTTGCAATGACTGCACAGCGACTTAATAAGGCCAGTGAAAGCATATTTTTCTAAGTTCTCGGCTTGCAAATAGTGTTGTGAACATCACTGCAAACATGACTGAGGTTTCTTACTACTCAACCAGTACTAAGAAGCTCTTCATGAATAAATTCTTTGACTCGGCTGTGCAGAATGTTTTGGGTAAGCAAGTGAAGTAATGCACCAGCAAGTAAAACAGGCAAAAGTAAACATCCACTAAAGGTACCCACTAGGCACGATTCATTCCTTCACAGGGTGTTTTCATGAGCAAAAACTGAAAGGTCTGCAATGCCACATTCACAATTTTTTTCGTCTTTGACATCACTTCAATCTTTAATAAGCTGTTGCAGGGACAGCTTGCAGTCTTTAGTCATGCTCATTAGCCAAAGCTAGGGAGGCCCATAATGTTTGTAGAGTACCTATTATAAAATTAACTCAAGTTTCTTAGTTCTTTGTGGAACTGCGGGGAGCACGAAAGACTGAGGACAAAATTTATCATTACGAACTTGCCGAGCGTTTGGTTCTGTCACAATTCTCAGTTACATTTATGCGTTGTATCTGTGGGCAGAATCTCTTAGGGAAAACCAAGAGAAACCATGCAATCACTGTTGAAAAGGTACCGAAGTGAACCCTGCTCCAATTTTTGTGCAAGAAGCACAGTCTGTGGTTCCAGTTGTCCAATTGTGCTATGTAGCCTCACGCATTGTACCACATTTAGACAAAATTTTAGTACACATGCAGCTTGCCCTGGGACTTCACTTTTGATGTTTCTTCACATATTAAAATTCTCAAATAGTCTTGTATTGTACATCTAAAGTGTAGTGTACAGAGTTTGTGGCTGTCTTTGAAATGTGTGAATACCAAAACCAAAACTTTGAGAAGTAATTTTATGGAGTGCTTAAAAATTGGATTTTCGGTTTTTGCCTAGTCTGAACAGATTTTATTTAGGTATCTAGGTGACCAAAAAGTTAATGCAGTGCAGAAGTCAAGCCAATCCATTTCCATAGGGGTTTTATGGCAGTTGGCAACAGTTGTTTCAGGCATTCTTTACATGGGTTAATAAAATAAGTTTGCTTATTGTAGTAGACCATACCTTGATTTTTTTTAAGCTGTCAAAACTTGACATTGCCTTTGTCCTTGGAAATGCTTTGTCATGGGCTCAGAAGTTCTTTCAGTCCCAAGACTGTTAGCTATTGTTGTTTTGCATGTTTTGCCAGCATGCTCCTCTATGGCTGGATGCTACCCCCTTTTTGTCGTGCACAGCTATGAAAAAAAAAGTTGCAAAATACTGACTGGCATTTTACAACTTTTTGTTTGTTATAGTATTGTTACCTGTGAATGTAAAGGAGGTGCAGTGTCTGAAGGCTTTGTGAGAGCACGCACAGGTTTAGTCTTTTTTAAAGGACAAATGATGCTAAATTTTTCAATTGCAATGTGACATGTGTTGTGTGTGTTGCCTTGTGAGGTTGTTATGCACAGGGTGAGAAACCTTTTGGAGGAGAAACTTCAATTTCAGTGTTAGTGGGCATTCTTGTAACATTGGATAAAGGAGTGCTTGGAGCAAAGGCATGGGGTTGGGGAAGGCTTATGTGTCATCAGGTGACTGTGAAATGCGAGTGGGCACTTGGTTATGTGGTAGCAGTAGTGGCTTGGGGGGGGGGGGGGCAGTTTTAACTTATTCAGTCCCCTAGTGGCACCATACCCTGAGTGGGCATTACGTTCCTGTATACTGTGCCATTCCTTCATGCTGCTGCCAGCATCCCATTCTTATTTGCCTGTCAAACTTGCATTTTTTTCATAAAGTGACTGGCTGGTAATAGGGTCTATAGTGATGATTGGTTCAATTTGGAACCTGTACAGGGAAACATTAACAAACAGCAGTAGGGATTGAAGTACAAATGCTGGGAGCTAGTTTACATTAAAACAAATAAGTGGACTTGGATGGCCCATGTAATGCAAAGGATAGTTACAGGGTGTGCCGAGGGAAGTGCAGTGTAGTTCAGGGTGGATAAGTTGGCAGTGATGAAATTGGAAAAATTTGTGTAACTGGCGAAGGATGGAGTTGTAACTGGAGGCAAATAAGAGCTGATGGGGCAGATCGGATACCCGAACTAATTATGGACACTCAGCCCTGGAGGATGGAAAGGTAGAAAAGACGAGGTCACTGGGAGAGCCCTTCATTCCACTGCGGTCTGAAAGGCTGGTGGCACCAGTAGTATTGATGACAGGTGGCCTACTGTGGCCCTGGCAGACGCAGTAATTGGGAGAGGTGAGCAGGTGCTTCCTCCTGAAGGTTTCTTGCCATGTGCCCTGTCTGTGCACTGTCGTTGCTGCTGTCCTTGTTGTGCGCCACTGATGTCCTAAGGGTGATCAGTGGGGGGGTGGCCGTGGGCAGGTCGCTGGACGGCCGGCTGCAGGTGTCTCATCGCAAGGGGCTGCCGCACGTCATCTATTGCCGCCTGTGGCGCTGGCCCGACCTGCAGAGCCACCACGAGCTGCGCGCCACAGACCACTGCCAGTATGCCTTCCACCTCAAGAAGGACGAAGTCTGCGTCAACCCATACCACTACCAGCGAGTAGAGACGCCCGGTGGGTGACCCTTTCTGACCCTCCTCTGATGGCACTTGAGAGTAGATGCGTAAGTCAGTGGCTGACATGTGCATCGTTTAATGAACAGTGAGTTCATGCGTGAAATAAGTTCAAGAGTAGCACAGATACAAGGCTTTGTAGTTTGACGTTTGTGTGTCAATAAAAAACAATCAACCAAATCGGGAAATGAAATTTCAAAACAGACCACTAACCTAACCCAACCTAACCTAACCAATAAAAAGAATCAATCAACCAAATCGGGAAATGAAAGTTGACATAGTAAAACATGGCAACATTTTGTTGTCAGAATCTTTGGTTGCATTCTCTGTGTAGAGGCAAGCCAGATGGAAATCTGAACACGAAAGAAAACAGACTAGGCAGCACACCCCACTTTTACTCATTTGTCTGTGTTGTGAAAGCGGTGTGATTTGTAGAGATGCTGAGTGCATGTTTGGTGGCTGGTTAGGCCAAGCTATTGCACTCCAATTTCAAGTAATTAGGCGCAAGAGGTGTTACATTTTTTTCATACTGTTAGCATTTCAATCCAGCCTGCCTGTACCATCACAGCTAACTTAGTGAAAAGCAGTGCATGCGAAGATTCGAGACAAAGGCTGACAAAACCCTTTTACTCTGCTCTTTGCATGTCAATTATGTTAGTAAAATTCAAACTCATATTGACTTACACTTGTACTTGACACATGCACCTTTCATATAACTTAGTTGAGAATTTTGCCTGTTACTTTATTAACCTGGACTTCATCATTTTTTCGTGCACCCGATTTTCATTTCTGTTACTGTTCTGTTTTGAAATTTCTCTTGTGGACTGTGTTTTGTGCTCTGTCATGTTTCTATCTTGTAGCCTGACTTGCAACACTGTGAAATCAGTCTTTTCTTTCTTTCCTTTCTTGAAGAGAGTGCACATGTTCATTTTGTAAACAATTAAATGTACTACTGTGAACGTGAAGAGGATACCAACTATATCACATAAGTACATTGTTTGGTGCCAGGTTGCAAGAAAGAAGTTGTCATATAAGGCTGTCAAATAAGCACCACCTTGTTGCCACTGCTAACTGTAGAAGCTGTTTGCCCACGTGAGGACAACTCCATAGGCACCAGAAAAGGACGGATGTGCTGTTAGTGTGGGCCGAAAACCATTGAGCGCCATGAACTTTGCCTGCCGCTCCTTGGCTGGGCCTTCCGAAGCACTGCAAAGCTAGTTGCCCTGGTTCTTGGATTCTTGCGCCTAACTTGTTGTAGGTCTATGCGAGGAATTTGCCACCAGTATCCAGGATCTCGAGAACCTCCACCTTGGTGAACAAGATTTCGCTGTGACTGCGTACGTTGACTGTCCGCAAGTGCCTCTGAGGAACATCTGAACAATCTTGTGGCCTGCGGTCGAAAGCCATTCTCCACGCTCGAATGTTGGGCAAGGCCACCACCATTCTCATAACCTTCTCCGGTCGGACAGTACCTTTCTATATCATGTACGCCAGCAGAGAATTGTGCTGTATCCGCTACTGCCACACTACAAAAGTATGTGGCATATGCCTATAAGTTAGCCACCAAACCGATGTGTGCCCCACCCCGTACGCTCAAATCTGCCCCGCCTGCGGTGTCGCAAATGTGCTACTGGGACATGCGTGCACACCAAAGTGCATGCTATGTGAAGGCCTGCATCCTACAGCCTATAAGGACTGTCCCAAGCAGCTCCAACCCGGCCCACCGTCATCACACCCTTCGAGCACGCGGGACCTTTGTGGCAGCGTAGCTGTTCCTGCTTGGCTACACAACGACTCACATCGGGACAGTGTCCACAGCTGCACTCCCAATCGCGAACCCCGTCCTAACCACTCCTGCAGCCTGGCTCAGCACCCCAAATTCAAGCCCAGGACCCACCAGCGTATACCAAGGTCTCCCAGATGGTCTGGGCAGCATGGTGCATTTCCCAACCACCCAAAACACCATGCACATCTTCCTTAAAACCTCCGATACCCCACAAAAACAAACCTACACACGCGTCTCAAGAAAATGAGTTTCTTCAGATGGAAAATAAACTTTCATTTCATTTCAATACAGGAACTACGTAACAAAAACGTTGCCCTACGTGCACAGATGCAGCAGCTCCGCACTAAACTAGTTCAGCAAAGCAGCTCTGCCTCCATTAATCCAACCCCCTGAACCAACCTGTGGAACATCTGAACCCATCTCACAGAACATCAACCCACCTGCCACCCTAGCCAATATGGTACCAGAAGCCGGAAAGAATGAAATAGAGGTAATGTTGTGCAGTGGCTTAGCCCCCCCCCCCCCCCCCCCCCCCAATGAAATCGCCACCCTTTCCACAAAGATCGCCCATACTGAGAAATGTGACGTGTTTTGACGTCCAACAACTTTGGTCCATCCAACAGAACATGTTCACCATGATAAAAGAAGTAATTAAAAGCATCCAGTCTGGCAAAAAAAAAAAAACTACGAAAAGAAAAGCCACAGCTTACCAGCACCGCAAAGCATTTCTGTAGAATCAGGCAGCTCCTAGTAACTAAGATGAAGAAAAACCGTAAGGAAAATTCTGCCCCCCCCCCCAACCCCCCTTGTGATTTGGCAGTGGAATTGTTTAACCTTCACTCGTAAAGAAAACACCCTCCAGCAATACATCATTAAACCACTTGAACCACTTTTTATCGAAGGGAAGTACGACATTTAAAGTAAAAAGGGTTATTTCAGAAATACTTTTCCACAAAAAGTACTTCACTGCATCCAGCAGAAGCAGAGTTATTGGCAGTCAAACATGGCCTCTGCTGTGCTCTCGTTCCTTCTTCAGTGCCTTGCATTGCGATGGATACGGTACAGTGGGCGATGGATACGGTACAGTGGGGCGTGCCCACAATGCTCTGCCTTCTAAATGCCACTGTGGCGCGCAGTTCAAATTTCATTTCGGATGTTAACGTAGACACCACGACTTCTGCCTTTGGTGCCTACGACTCACTAAACATAAGCCGAACGCGGTTGTCCTCAGTGAGCTGCAGTATGCTTAGACGGTGGACTCATGGCAGCACCCTGCTGCGGCCGCAGTATCTAATCTGTGTAGCCGACAGCAGCTTGATGTCAGCTATCGGCCAATAGTAGCCGTCGAAGGGAATGACAAAATAAAGCGCCCAGAAGAGAGTGAGGACAGGGCCTTCTGTTAAAAAGAGAGCATTTGAGAGAAAGGCGACATCGGCATACGCTTGCGAGCTCCACGCACCGCATACGACAGTAAAACTTGGCTGATATGTTCACAGCAGCGTATGCTACCCAAGAACTATGTTATTTCACCAAGCGCGAGGGTTGGTTCAGGGCCCCTTTAAGAGTGACGCCCCACTGGACTTTATTGCTCTACAGGAAAGTGGCGCATTGCTGAAGCTTTCAGGCTACTACACCCACGCAGTAACTCTGCACAGCAGAGTTACAATCCCACGTGTAAAACTCTAACAACAGTTACCCACTCCGTAGACGGCATCGCCAGCGACCACTCCCTTATTGAAATTCTCCGTGGTTGGAAAGAGGACAGCGGTGTCTTTATTCTGAATGTTTACAGCCCCCCGCAAACAGACCTATCGGAAGTAGAATACTTCCTTCGACAAATAGTGAAGCTTGCCCATCACCGTGCGTTGATAGTGGGTGATTTCAACGCTGCCCACCTAGCATGGGGTTACACTAAAACCACATCCAAAGGGCGAATCCTACACAACGCCATCCAACAACACTCGCAGCATCCCACACAAATCTGCAATAGTATGAATAGGTACACCTGCCCGGACCTCACGCTCACCCATTGGATCTGGCATGCTGAATGGTCAAACATGAAAGCGACATGCTGTAGTGACCATTGCCTCCTGGTCACCAAAATCCATATTGACACCATTCCTTGCCAGCGAATCAGCCACACCAAGCACCAAGGGATGCCCTTCGCAGTGAAACAGTGCAGCTCCCAACACACAATTGACAATCTGGAATCATGAGTGAACCACCTCCAGACTGCAGTCAAAAGGCAGCCGAAGACTTGTGCTCACAATAGAGAACCCTGCTGTCGCCACACACTTACTCCATCTCTGGGAGGCACGCCATGGCCTTGTCAAGCAATGGAGACTCAAAAAAGACAATCGACAGCTTAAACTTAAAATCACCAACATTACCGAGACAGCGGAGAAATACGCCATCCAGCTAATGAGGCAGAATTGGCAACATTTCTGCAACATATTGCAAGGAACTGTCAATACCACCAAGGCATGGGGCATCCTACGCCATCTACTAGATCCCTCCAAGAACAAGATTACTAACTACACCACAGAAAGGATTCTCCATGCACACCCAGGCACTAACATGAATGTTCTCCAAGAACTGGTGGAGATAAACAAGGTCAGCGTGCTTCTCAGAAAGGCGTATAAGCAAGCCTTGGGTCTCCCCCCTGGAACTGCCACCCTCCAGTTAGAATCTATTGGCATCCCCAATACTGTTCAGGAAATCATTGAGGCCCACCTGACAAGCCAACGTGAACGCCTTGCCCTCGTGTCACCAGGTCGCATAGTACTCAGCTGCCTAGGATACCCCACCACCACATCTACTCACACAGTTAGTAGCCAGCTTATGTTGGCAATATGAAACTGCATTCGAGTCGCCCAGAAATATGCACCCAGACCATCACGTTCACCGTCGCTAGGCTACAGCCTGAGCTCTTCAGAAGCGTTAAGATATACTGTCAGGTACCGTGTACACCAACGCTGCCACGAATGCACACCGCCGCACTCACACGGCCAGTGTGGTTGACGGCAACTTGCATGAAGTGGTGCCGGCCTCCTTCACCTACACAAGCATCACAGAAGCAGAGGAAGTGGCCGTCGCCCTGGTCATCATATCCCGCCCCGCACATCAGTACATCACAGTCATCACGGACTCTCAAGCTGCCTGCTGCAACCTTTCGAAAGGACAGATCTCCGTTGCAGCCCACTCTATTCTTGATGCTTCCCCATCTTTTCCCCTCGAGGTACTAACTGTATGGAACCCTGGCCACAAAGGTCTTTGCGGAAACCAGCGAGCTCACGCTGTCGCTCAAGCGTACGTCACCTGAGCCCCACAACATGAAGACCATGACTTAAAGGTGGACCCTATACCTCCTTAGTACACCACCATCCTCCAGCACTATCATCTCTCCTGTCGCATCTATCCCACCCTCTACACAAATCCCTCCCCTGTGACGACGCTGTCGCCTGGCACCAGCTTCAGACAGATTTTCCCACTCAGCTTATTATTTATCACACTATATATGCCACCCTCTATACCTATATATGCCCCCACTCTGAGGCGTACACGTCACTGTACCATACTACCTGGTCATGTCCCGACACACCGACGCTCCCCCCATTTTCAACCCCACACCCGAACAGCGGGAGGCCGTGCTGTACAGTTCAAACCTGTGCGACCAGCAACGGCTGGTGTGGTGAGCCTTGTGGTGGCTGAAGCTGCCGGAGTCCTGGAATGAGGCCCACCCCCCTACTGGGATGAAGGCTACAAGATGGAAGACACAAGAACGCCTGTATTTTTTTTTTTTCATTTTGCTTGAATAAATATTTTTTCCTCCTCCTCCCACCAGACTTTGAGCTGGTCGTAAGGTTACCATAGCAACAAGGTAATTGTAGGGATAGGTTATAGCAAGAAGTCGTAAAAACAAGTCATTGCAAGAGCAAAGCAACACAGCAGCGGCCGCTATTACAGGTGGCACCGAGGTTCCGCTTCAATGGCCGTATATAATTTTTTCGATATCTTTACATAGTTCAGGGCTTGTTAATGTGGATGATGCTGACTGAATTTTTAGCTGGTGTTGGCACATCACTGAGTTTTTCCTTTAAAGGGGCCATGGAACACCTTTTTCGTAGACCCAAGAAACATGTTTACCTAGCTGAGCGTACTGTATTTAAATGGGAAAAATTCCTGAAATAATTTTTGAAAACCTAACATGAACAGAAAGATCAGTAGGGCAAACCACCCCCATTCCCCTCTGTTCACAGGGGGGGTGGTCATAGAGCCACATCTTTGCTTTTATGTTTCTTTCTTTATTTTGTGGTTTGCTTATGATAACCTCTTCAGATAGGCCACTGCCAAATCTACCAAAGAGCGATGGATGAGTGGCACAAGACGACTCAAACGAGTGCTGCTTTCCGTGTCCTAGTTACTCGTGACAGATCTGGCTAGGTGTGCACGCATGCGAGTTTGTATGCGTGAGTAATTTGTGGTCGAAAGATGATAACCCATCATGCTGCCACCTGATGTCAGTTGGCAACCAGCTGGCTGCCAGTATAAAAAATAACATGGAGTAGCACTCTTCAAAAAGAGGGGGAAGCTGTCCTTCTGTGCCTTTTGTTAGCTCCACGTATAGCTACCTACTGAACATGACTGAAATGATCGAAAAGCTTTGTGCAGTATATGTGGAATTTGTCTGCTTGCTAAGCTGAAAGGCCCTGGAAGGCTGTAAGGCCCCTGGAAGGAATCGTGAGGCAAAGGATGCAGTGTTACAGCGCCACTAGTTCACTGTGCTCATGTTAGAAGTACATGTTAGGAACTGCTTTTCCTTGAATAAAGTCATTATTTTCCCCCTTGTATTTCAGCATTGCCGCCTATCCTTGTGCCGAGGCAGACGGGTGACTTACCTACAGAGCTGCCCAGCTTGGATGATTATGCCAACTCGGTGCCTGACAACACTGATTTTCCGTCGAGCCTAGACGTCCAGGCTTTTCCTCTCACAGGTACTGGGTTGCCTCTGAAGTGTGGCTTTGACCACCTCTTTATGGTTGCCAACTCTACTGTGCGCAAAGACGGGAAGAAAAGTAAAGATGCCTGTATACTAGAATGTTGGTTGATACTTTAAAAAGAAGTGCGTAAAAGATGGGTTGGCTTTGATTCAAGGATGCCGTTAGACTCTGATCGCCACAGGAAACTCAATACCATGAGGTGGGAAAATATGTTGCAGATTTTATTAGAACACAGAAGCGGCTATGTCCGATCGTACAGGCGAAGGAGGCCCCCAAATGTTTGAGGCGTTGCTCAAGACAAGTTAAGATACCTGTGTGCACTTCGACATGCCTACTTCACTTAGTAAGGTAGTGAACAGGATTGCGGTGGCATATGGTGAAATTAAAAACAGTGATAATGTAAGCATTCTGTAAGTGCAGCATCTGGAATGCGCTAGACAGAAGAGAGGACATTGCACTGTGGCTAGAAATTAGTGACAAAGAAGCCAGTGGTGTCGCTGAAGAAACCGACAAGTGATTGTTGCCCATGCTTTCGACAAACATCAGCAACTGTATTAAAATGCACATTATTTTTGCAGGTGAATGCCTTTTTTCTTTCGGCTTATATTTGAAAAAACTTCTTTTGACGTTCCTGATTTGGAGGGTCAGGCTAGAATCGAGGCTGTGTTGTAACAGTATTAAAGTGAACCTTTCTTTGCCTACTTCCCTGGAATTCGACATGGCTGAGTTTCTCGATCAGTAAACGTGGACGATTCTAAAGGCAGTGTACAATTCGGTCAATCCAGTGACGCAGGCGGCGCCACACAGCCCACCTCTGAAGCAGTCACCCGGTGATAGAAATGTATGACGCAGTTTGGCGGTGCGGTCTCGCGGTTGTCATGGACGCGTCGAAGAGGAAAAAAGCGAATAGTAATCGCACGTGCAGCGTGCCGCAGTGCTCAAACCGTGCCGCTAGTCAAACAGCTACGCTAAATTTCAATTTATTTGCTCTGCCATACGCTGCTCGAGGCTTTAGACGAACGTGATCACCCCTGTACGTTACGAGTTCTGTAAATTGTAGTATTTTACAGCCTTCTTTTTTTAGTTTACATTTGGAAATACACTAAAGTTTGTTTCTTACTGCACAGCATTAATTTGTTGAAAACAGGAACGCTCGATCGTAGTCTGGGGCAGCAGCGAAGACGATGTGCAAACCAGGGGTGACTCCACTCAACGCACTCGGCAAACACTAAAGTAGTGCAAGGGAGAGGAATACTGCATGCGCATCGCCCACGTGGTACGATGTTCAACTCGGCTAGCAAAAGATTGGGCGGCTACTCAGATGCTAAGTTCACGTGAACGAAGCTCGCTTCCTTGAGTTGAACGAGTAATTTCAGTTCGTGTGAGGCTAACTAGAAAGAGGGAAGCAAAGTCCACCAGGTTGTGTCTCTACACGTGCGACAGGCAGCTTCGTAAAGCCTTAGGCCTAAAGGGTCGCTACACTAACAACAGACATAAAAAAAAAACCCCCGAAATGGGCGCAATACAGGCAGCCGTGAGGAGACGTCAGCTCTGTTAGGTGGTCCTACTCCGCTCGGTGCACACAGCATCCGAGTTGACGGCACCCACCGTCGCAGACAGTGTCGGAGTGCCCGGTGCCAGGCCACAATGCCAGTCAGCCTGTAGTGGTACACGTGGCCTGCGGCCGCCCGGCTCCCTGGGCTGTGACTTCATCAAAGTCAAAGAGATAGAAGGAGCTATTTGCATAAGAAATTCGGACCACCCACGTGGCTTCCGTACTCACTCGCTTCAGGCTTGCCAATGCTCCGCGGGCACAAAGCCTTGCTCTCCCAGGATGTAAACCATGTCGCCCTTGTACCGACGAATGTCATAAAAAAAAAATTATTTGCAAAAAGGCTTAGCATGTTGAAAAGCGTAAACACGCTACAGCCACCGTCGCCTCGCTCAAGAAAGCACACCGCCGACGCTAGCGATCAAAATCCACGCTAGCCCTATGCTTCGGTTCAAACAAAGGTCTTGAATGAAGCCAAACTGTTAAAACTATCGTCCGACGCCCCAAGAGGTCCACATTGGGCAGCCAGATCTGGAGGTTCCACTTTGAGTGCGGCTAGGGCTGAAGGCGAGCTCCTTATTTAGCCCCGTACATTCGCTTTGTGGTACTCCCCAACCCGTAGCGCGGGAATCGCTACTACATCGGGTTCGAATTAATAGGGCAACCGGCGGCATCAACCGTGGCCGTGCCATACGTTGCAGCCGCTGGAGTAAAAAGCTTCTCCTGTTTGCGCCAGTCCCACACGCTAGTTTCAGGAACTCCGAAAGCCTGTGCTGTGGCCAGATTTCTGTCCGTCTCCGCACATGTGATCGCTTTCCTTTTAATTGCAGCATCGTGATGAACTAGGCATGTCTTTGCTATTGGCACTTTCATGCTGATAGAGCAAAGGCAGAAAACGGAAAGACCGGGAAGACGGACAGCGCATTAGCCTAAGCACCCATACTACAGCACCTGGAGAAAACTACGGCAGCTAGGCTCAAAGTGTGTGCGAGGCGGCCATTTTGAAATGCCAATGGCGATATGGTAACGCAGATTTAGGGTCATGCTCGATGCTAACGTGCAGGCTATTTTTGGACCCATTCTATCGGGAAAGAAAGTGCACGTTAGATTCGAGTAAATACGGTACGTCGCGAAATGAGAACATGTATACAGCTGTGCTCAAATTTCGCATTGGGGAGTATCGTAATCGTCAGTGAATTTTTAAAGAAAGCTACTAGTAAATGGGGGGGGGGAGAGAAATCATCAAAGGTCGTCGATTAACTACGACAACTTTACAAAGTGTGTTTTTCTTAAACTTGTGACAATGCTTTAGGCCATCCAAGTATGGTACAGCAAGTGTCTTTATTTTCACTGCAAATAGAAGTAAATGGGAAGTAGCTCACGCATTTACTGGACTTGTGAACTTCCTTAAAAAGATCTCAAACCTATGTTTTTCAAGCTTGCTCATATTTGGGACTCTGTTCCTACTTTTCTGTACATTCCAGCTTGTTGCAGTTTACAGCAAAGGTGGATAGCAAACCTGTCCATTTTTACTCAACTAATTTTTAAAGTAATAAATGTTTTTACCCATAACATAAAAATTGCAAGAATTTTGCTTTATTGAAAAATGTTTACAAAGTACCCCCCCCCCCCCCCCCCTTTTCAGTCTCATTCAAGGTCACCCAAATCGTCCTCTGGAGACTGCGGAATAATGTTCCTATAAAAATGATGATGATACAAATATTCAACTATTGTGTTTAGACAGAGTGGTCTGTAGTGCAGAAATGAGCATTTCCTGCAAAAATGTAATGCAAGGACGTGTGTTTTTTTCTTCTGAGCCTTGCTTAACGGCCAGAATGGGGTACTTATTTTTGGTGGAAAATGTTTTTGAAAAGAAAAAAAAAAGGAACAAAATTCACTCGTGTAGTTCGTCACTTGAGTGCAGGCACCGATACTCATCGCCAAGAGGCAGCACTCCAGTAGCTACTTTCCTTTCTCTAATCTGATTCTGTGGAATGGAATTCACATCTTGGATGCTCACATATGCCTTCACTCAATGTGTTGTTGAGCTATTCTGAATTTATTAGTTGGTTATGACAGGCAAAAATAATTCGGGCTCCTAAAAAGCAGTCGCCAAGAGGTGGTTTAGTAAACACAAGGGTGTTCATTTTCTTACCAGATGCAATCAACTAGAGTTAAAAAATTTTCGATTGTGTGAAATATGGCGGCAGCAGTTTTGGCCCCAGACAAAACATGTTTAAAGCGAGTTGCATTTCGTCGGCATAGCCAAACATGCCATGAACAGATGTCTTTCATATAGGTCACGAGTTCCCACTCCTTCCTTTTATCAGTCTCGCTCGCAAGTGTATGAATCGGCCAGATGTTTTTAAACTTGCCTAGAAGTTATGTGACCATTGGAGATGCCAACTGTATCACTTTGCCATGTTCTGCCCGTAGGTTGTGAAGTGAAGCTTGATGTTTTACGACTCCTCCAACTCCATCGCATGAGCTTTCCCCACGTCCGGTCACAGAGAACAACCACTTTACTGACTCATAATTTTTGTGTAAAAGCTCATAAAAACGAAATTAAAGGCACCGTCACTTATGTAGGTGACGTGGCTTTGTGAATGGAGTTCAAGGCACTCGTGTATCGGTTAATGCAAACCAAGCATCAGCTGTGCCGTGCAACATGTGATTGCTTATAACAGCTTAACTGCATTGTTTTTCTGTTACTTACAACACCAGTGAAAACTGTCACTTGTTGCGCCAGTGGTAGGATTACATCTCATTTGAAGCAATGGCAGTCCAGTTTTCTGCATTGTCAAAACGCAGAACGAGGGATGCTTAATTGCCGCTCGCATTGTTTTGCTTCACAAATGGCTGCAGCTTGTGTCCGCCGCATATAGTCATGCGGAACCCACTTGGAGATCCACATAGCTAGTTTTTCACAAACGAAGTCAGTTGCAATGTTGGCTGCATTAGTGCCAAGCCAAACTAGCCTGGATCATACCACTGTTTTGTTTTTCCCATTTGCTGTTGTCTGCTTTCAATATGTTCTGCCCTGCAGCTGTACCATTGCGTAAGCAACTGGATAGGCCTGCTTTTCAGGCACCATGGCAGCGAACGATTGCGGTGACGCTGAGCTAGATCCCGTACTCCTCGTCTGTATGGCCAACGAAAAACGGTGACCGAAGTTTTGGACCCTGTACTGTGTCTTGCTCGATTTTTCGAACATAACGCGCACAATGTCGCATACATGTGGGCTGTGAGCAAAGTTGTTGCCAGTCAATTTGTCTCCTATCCCCCGCTTTTGTTGTCAGGACGATTTCACGGCTTTAAGAATGCTGCATGGATGCTACTAAGCTTTGGTCGACTATGCACCAAACAGCAACAACCGCGTGCAAGTATAGCACCGTGATATGTTGCGCGGCGCAGTAGGTGTGGCCTCTGAGGACGTGATTTCGGAAGGCATGCCTGCACGCCTAGCTTCACCAGCTACGCACTGCAGCAAGAGAGAAGTGCGATAATGAGCCGCTGCTTGTGCCTGGGGCCATGTGTGGCAGTGACAAGGACCCGTGTTCCTTGACAGTGTGTTAGACACGGGAATATTGAATTTCTTCGCGTGATTGAGTACCAAACCTAGCAAAAAGCAATATGCTCGATGTGCAAAAATCGGTATTCTTTAAAGTGAAGCTTTCTTTACCTACCGTCCTACGGTTTCACCTGGGTCGGTCGGTTGGTTGCTGGTTCGATTCTCACCAAATAGATTTCTCCTCACTCATACAAAAAAATTTAAAAAAGGAAACAGCGTCCGGTGGCGGGACTCGAACCTTCATACTCGGTGCCTCTAATGACGTTCCAGTGTACAAGCATACTGTGCTTGTACACAGGGTTTGCAAAAAATGACTACACCACCAGTAGTTCGGCAAGCTGCCTTGCGGAAAAGCTAGGTTTACAATTATGAAAAGTGTCAATTTATGTTTGTTGAATTCTATGAAAAGATTTTTTACTGCAGAAAAGGAAAAAGTAGTCTTGAACTTGTCGGTGGTGTTGCGATAAAATTGTTTTTTCACAGAATTGCAAGAATAATTTGTGTCCTTGTGCAGCATTTAATTGAAATATGTTTCTTAACGTAGATTCCAACATTTGCATTGGATCTGCTGTAATACAGTCGCCGACTGATTTTCCAGACTCCAAAAATTCGGACATGCCCGATTATTCGGTCAGCTTCGCGGCACCGCCATTCTCCCCATAGACCATAATGTATAACAACTGCCGAAAATCCGGACACCTTGCAACCTCTCGTCTGATTTTTCGGACACTCCTTGAGCCAACTTGATCGAGAGCACCATGCACCGACTCTGACCGGTGCATGGTTCGACTTGCTGAACGCCATTTTTGTTTTGAATGGAGCCTCCCTGCTGCCCCACGAAGTGGCGCTACTGGAAATCCCCGCTCATCATCATCGTTTCTGTCTGGTTCGATAGAGTGGCTCTACAGCAGTTCCGGTTTCAGCTTAGTAAGCCATGTCAAGACAATCCAGCAGCTGAGACCGCGTTTTTCGTTTGTGCGACTGGTGTCGGCATAGTGGTGTTTGCTTTGTGTGCTGTGTCGAGGTTTCGGTGATCGAACGCGGCATACGTAAACATCACGTCAAGGGTCTAATGGCGCCGACAGTGCCCGCGCAGACTGCGCTAGGGAATGCCAGCAAGCGGGTGCCGGGAGGCCTAAGATTTGTCGCCTTCCGATGTGCTACCTACTGACACGGAAAATGTTCTGCCGAGACCTGCGCAGTGGTTGCATTGTGATTCTGGACACAGTCTCATTTGACAGTGACACGTGTACTTATCTTTATCGGGCAACCACGTTTCGCCGCTTAACAACTGTAATCGCACAGCGAGGGATGCGCCTGCATGTATCCGACGTTTCTGGAAAGTTATCGACGCTTCTATCCGCGTGTCTGTTGTCGCCGAACCTTGTGTTATCAGATTTTATCGCGTGACACGAATGGTGTAGAACTTTGTGGAAGACACGCGGGTCCCATCAGTTAATCTGGAACATTCGACGACTGATCTATAAAAGCCGACGCACTTGACCCGCTAATCAGTTTTCCGACGATCGCCGACCGTGTTCGCCGCTATCGTTGTGCTATAAGTGTAGCCTGTTTTTGTGGGCACAGGTTCGCCCAATAAAAGCTAGTTTTGTATTTCACCGTATTGCTTCTTTCTTCACCGTCACTACCACGTGACAACAGTTTCATAGGTGGTGACACTGCTGTATTGACATGCGCTGAACTCGACGACGGCGAGATCATTCGTCAGGTTTCTGTTGCACCGCCGGACGATGAATCTGAGTCGGAAGATGACGCACCATGTGCTACGCTGCCATCGCATGCGGAGCGTGTACAAGCAGTGACTGTGCTTTCAGCCGCCTATAGTGACCGTACGACCCTCTCCGAGATTCAGGCTTATCTGATTGCACCTAAACGGAACAGCATGCAACGGCGCATTCACGATTTCTTCAAGCCTACTGCCGAGCCCGAATAAGTGCGTGGAAATAAAGGATTTCATTTTTTTTCTTAATCTGCTTTTTCGCACACCTGTTTATTCGGACATTTCCGCAGTCCCCGTCAGGTCTGAATAAACGGTCGGCGACTGTATTTTGCTCTTTGTTGTCGTGCTGGCAAAGCCCCAAGGTGACATGGGCGTTGTTGGAAAACGTGGCCACTCACAAGTTGTTGCTCTGTTTGCTTTTTGCTGGTGTAGCTGATTGGCATACATTGTAAGTGATCAATGCAGCCAATTTTCACTAGTATGGTTCAAGTGTAATGGTTGCTCTGTATTCAGCGGTGTTGCATTGGTGAAGAAAACGTGACAAGGAAGTATGCAGCAATTTGTGCACTTACAAAACCCCGCTTAGCTGTAACAGTTTTGAAACAAACCATTTCATGGTGCCCTGTTTTGCAGAGTGTACAGCTCAGCTGGTACTATTTTCTGCCATGCCTTCGCAGAAACACCTCCGCCGGGTTACATGAGCGAAGACGGAGAAACCACTGATCAAAATGGCGCTGACAGCATGGGTGAGTTTTCAGAAAAGCTTGCCGCAGTAAAATTAGACACATTGCTAATATGCAAACATTGAATTTCGAATGGCTCTCAAACAGATTTACTTTTACTCACCTTTATTATTCTGAGCACCTAAACTTTTTGAGACACAGTGAAATCATGATTAAGATGTTCAGCAAACCATTGATTTGGCTTTTGGTGTTAATTCTGGCATTTTTCAAAAATTCGTTCCTCTGTTGCCCACGGGTGAGGGATGTTGAACTGCTAGCTGTTTTTCACTGTGCCAGAATGCCAAGCTATGGTTGTGTCTGCATCATAAAGGGCTTCGTGCTTTTATTTGGTGTTGTTCATACATTTTTTTTTACTTGAATGCTTGCAGTCAGTCCAGTGAATTGTTAACTCTTTACTGCACAATTTTTTGCTTCCTCAACATATTATTCATGGAGTTGTAGGGAAGCATAACAGTACCTGTACTCACATCGAAACTTACTTTAGCGAATGTCTGTGGTTTCAATTTGCAGAAAAAGGGTATGTTGCATATTTGCAACAATGTGCAAATAAAGAAGAAGTTGAAAGTAAAAGATAGATTTAGTGCGATTCATACTCAGATGCTTATTTGCACGAGACAATCATTGGTGCACCTATGATTTAATGTGGAACAAAAAGAAGCACTTGTACATGCTTGTGCAGCACAGGTGGTTCCCACACTTCGTGCAGTATGTCACGCAGATTCCCGTGCGACCACGAAACATTGCAGTGTTTTCGGGTTATTGTCAATATGTAGAACATCGAAGCACAGACGTAAAGCTGTGCCCGTGACGACGTGACGCAGCAACGTGCGGAGGCACAGCGTACTTTTGAAAAGAAAAAAGGAAATTCGACCAGAGAGCATCTTGTCCACATATTGAATCGAAACGGACTTACACTCGTGGCTGTCGTGACTACAGTAAAACCTCGTTAAGCCGTACCCGCTTAAACAGTAGTTCCGTTTTAAAAGTAGTAAAGTGAAATCCCCGACTCGGCGGCCATTGAACATAATGCATTTTGTATCCGCATAAACCGTACCAGCTTGTCGCGTACGTATCGGTTAAAAAGTAGTGTTTTCACTTTTCGTCGCGCGATCACGGCGGTACATCGTCCCCGTCGGGCGGCCCGGCAGAACAACAACAAGCCTCAGAGATCCGAACGGCCTCCAAGCGCAAACGCAGAGGGCGCTTGGAAAGGTGAAGCATTCATCCATCTCCCCGTCCGAGAAGCCACATCAACATCAACATCACTTCGGCGCCGTGCCAGAGAGCGTTCTTTATTTGCTACGAGAAAGCGTTGTGACGTCGTACGAGTTAGGACTCTCGTCATGCCGAAGCTCGGGCAAAAACACCGCGTGCTTAGCATTCAGGAAAAAATGGACATCGTTCGTGCCATCAAACGTGGCATGAAGAAGTCGGCGCTGGCACGCGAAAGGGATTTACCTTTAACTACCGTGTGTGGCATATGGAATGCAAAGGAAAAGTTGTTCGGCAGTGCTGCTGCGACCGCGAAAAGATGTCGTATACGAGGTTCGACTTTTCCTGACGTGGAGGAGGCGCTGGTGAACTGGTTAAAAGCAGCGCGGTCGAAGAACTTGCCTGTCAGCGGACCCCTACTTGTGGAGAAGGCCCTGGTTTTCGCTTCGCAGCTGAACCACGATGACTTTGTATGCAGCAATGGCTGGCTGGCGAGGTTCAAGGCGAGGCATGGCGTAAACACAAGAGTCGTTTCAGGAGAAGGTGCCGCTGGCGACGTGGATGGGGCAGAACAATGGCAAAGTGGTCAGCTGAGGCACATCCTGACCGACTACGCGCCCGACGATATCTTTAATATAGATGAGTCGGCGCTATTCTTCAAGCTGCTGCCAAACAGGACGCTTGCGTTTAAAGGTGAGACGTGCACCGGCGGCAAGCATGCCAAGGACCGGATTTCGGTTGCGTTCGGTGTAAACATGTCGGCAAGTGAAAAACTTCCACTTCTCGTGATCGGGAAGTCGGCCAAGCCGAGATGTTTTAAAGGCGCCCGACTGCCCTCCGGAGTTGTCTACCGCAGCAACACGAAAGCGTGGATGACGTCGAAACTTTTTGAAGAGTACATGCGCCTCATCGACCGCCGTTTCGCAGCGAAAAACAGAAAAGTTGTTGTTATCTTGGATAATGCCTCGGCGCATGTCGCGCTTGATAACCTTGCGGCTGTAAAATTGGTGTTTCTGCCTCCTAACACCACAGCGATTGCACAACCCTTGGACCAAGGTGTCATTCGGGCTGTGAAACAGCTTTACAAAAAGAATCTGCTGCGCAGAATTCTTCTGGCCTTTGAGTGTGGCAAGATTTTTTCAATTGATCTGCTGGGCGCAATTCACCTGCTCGAATACTCGTGGCGCCATGTTGAATTGGCGACTGTGCAGAACTGCTTCAAGCGCGCTGGCTTCACGGTGTGTGCGGGTGACGCCGAGGATGCTAGCGACGCCGTCGACCAGTCATCTGACGCCGTCGACCAGTCATCTGACGCCGTCGACCAAGCTTGTGAAACACTGCTCGCCGAAGTGCTGGAGCGGCACGGTGTTACCCAAGGCATTTCTTTCACCGACTTCAGGGACATCGATAGCGATGTTCAGACTTCTCCGGATATGTCCGACGAGGCTATAGTTGCCTCTGTTGCCGAAGTGTCGCGTAACGACAGTGACAGCACGGGCGATCCAGGCCCGACAGTGGCAGAAGCTGCACGTTATGTGAGCCTCATGCGGGTGTTTGCCGAGAAGAGGGGGCTGGTGGAAAAGCTGGCTCGCGGCTTAAGGGGAGATGTGGGTCTTAAAACCAATTTTGTTAATTTTAGTGTGAACGGGATGATATTTAACAGTATTGTTCAGTTCTTTCTGCTGATTGCAAATATATAATTAGATTTTGTATATCTTCATTAGAACAAATGATGCAAAGTTTTTAATACAGAAATTCAATCAATTTCTTACGGGACTTTTCAAAAACTTAATTTTGTCAAAAGGAAAAACAAAGTATATGGCCAGAACGCCAGAGAGTAGCTCTAGCCGGTGATGCTATTTTTATTGTTCTCAGTGCAATTATAATGCAAAAATAACAGATGTAAACATAATTCAAATATTTCTGCTAATTTTCGTTTGTATTTAGTGGCAATTAAAATTTAGCCGGCAGCTTTAGAAATAAATAGCATCACCGGCTAGATCCATTCGACACAAATATATTGATACCAAACATTTTGCTGGTACTTCGAAAGAACATATGAAGATCCCCCGTAAGGCAGTGTGCGGTGTCCAAAAAAATGAAGCTGAGAAAAATGAGTTTGAACTTTCAGTTCACTGTAACTTTTAATGGGCTAACAATATGGCAATATTAATTGCACCACCATGTAGCCCTGTCTTTCAGCAACAAGTTCATGACATATATATGGCCATTCTGCAAAAATAACATTGAGATATTGGTTGCAAAATCATGCATAGTCATTGAAAGCAATGCCAGAAAGCTAGCACCATGAGCTTCACATTCCTATTTTAGTTCCTTGTTGAACACAAGGCACACAAATGGCATCCCTATGCAAATAAAGTTGTGCAGAGTTCATGGCCACAACAAAATATGTCCTTTCCACAAAGTTTACGGCTACAACAAAAAATTGGGATCAAATCCCAGTGGTGGTCGCCACATTTCAATGGAGCTGAAATGCAAGAAACTTCATGTGCTTGTGTTGTAGCGCTCAATCAAATCACGGTTTTGGAACGTAAAATCCCAGAATTTAAATTGTAAAAAAAATTTATATCTCTTGCACACTCTCACAATTGTGCATTCAGCAAAAGGTCACACCTATACCTATAAATGCCCAAGACTGTAGGCAGAGTCTGTTGGTGGCTTGTGCCTCTTTGCAAGCTTGTTTATCAAAGCATTTCTGTTTTTGTGATCCTTGTTGGACATGTGAACCTCCGACGATCCTTTCGCGCATGCCACACGTGGAGCACTCCAGCACAAGCTTGGCACAGAGCCCGTACTCCTTGGCGGGGTCCTTCGAAAGCATCAGCGTTTTCTTGGCGCACACGGGACACGGCATAAGTCCAAAAAAGTATTGCACCACGGATAAATCCACGATCGCAAGTTCCGTTCCGCTGTCGCTGACGTCCTCTTTCGTGTCAACACCCAGCAGCTCCAACTTTCGCTCCGTTGCAGACTGCGACGCCGGGCGCGTTTTCGCCTTATCGGCGATCGCTGCGCGCTTGCTTCTTTCTTCGGTCGTGAAGAAAACGGTATCTACACGGTCTGCGCCAACACGCGAGGCGTGGGTGGACGAAGTGTTGATGCTAGACGTACTGGATTGCAGCTCGGAACTCGATCCGGCAGAATCTTCAGGCAGACCAGCAGCCGGCAACTCCGGGTACACGACAAGCTTATCCGTCTTCTATCGCGCATTCCACGGCCGCCATCGCGCCTTGCCGAACGCTTGACGCGTAGTAGTCTTCAGACGACGATCTCCTCCAGCCATCAGGCAGCGAAAAAGACACTTCATCGAACGTTGTCGAGAAGCGAGCGGCGCGATGAAACCACAGAGACAAACACGCAGCGCGCACGAGAGCGACCAGCCTGTCGGGAACGCGGGAATCGGCACTCAAACGGCGCTGGACCAATAGGAGCGAGGCGCGCGGGGGGCGTGTGTGCTTTGGCCAATCAGCGGCACGGGCGCATCCTTCAGAAATGACGCGATAGCGTCGGTTCCTCCTCACCTACGCCATTTTGAACCGACGCAAAATACGCACAAAGAAAGCAGCTTCCAAACAAGCTCAAAATGGCGCCCGCCGGCCAACGCGTTCGCAAATGACGACGGCGCGAAGTTCGAACATTTTTGGCGAAGTTTTGCTAATTCCGCGGCCACCGTGGCCCGTATAAGTGTGTTTTTTTATTATTTTCCGATTAAATTTAGGTTCTAGATTTCGCGGAGGGATTCTTGAATGTATAAACGTAGCGAAAACGCACTTTTCGGAAAATCGACTTTTTTGCGATTTTTTGTCATTTCAAGACCCGCGTCTCCCCTTAAGTGAGTTTGAGGCGGCTGTCGTCGCTGCCAGGCCGCCGCGCCATCAAACAAAGATCACAGACTTTTGTCGCCCAAAATGAATAAATAGTGTACGTTTTTTGCCCTTTCATTGCATTCTCTCCGAGTTCCGTTTTTGACAGGTAAGTGGGCGATCTCACGCTATTTCGGTTAAGCAGTACTACCGTTTAGTACGTACCTTTTCCGAGCTCCGGCCAACTACGGTTTAACGAGGTTTCACTGTACTTGAATAGTCCCTGCCTTCACTATCAGGAGGAAGTTCTTGGCCATACCAGCGTTTCGGAGCCATTTCACTTTTCCAAAGAAAATAAACTATGTACACGTTGTTGCATTTGTGCAACATAGCAATGTTCTGTCGCCAGGAACAAACTATTCCGAAATGACAATGTTTTTTTGTACCTACAGAGTCGGAAGGATGTGGAGCATAGCGTAAGAATTTTTTTTGCGCTTTGTCTTATGGAGAAATACATTTACAATTTGTAAAACTTACCTATATAACTGCTCGCGCGCGTGCGCAGCCTCCGTCACGTTTGTTTTAGTAGAAGATGCGAAGGATTAGCACAGATTGCAGCACAAGGTGGCGCGTTTTACAGACCAATGTTGCGGATATGCAACAACGTGTACAGGCAGCTCCAAACTGACTTTGCTTCGGTTTTTAACGCCGTTCATCAGAATGTTGCGTAAATGCAACAAAGTGCAGTAAAGGGTTAACACTGCAGTATTGAACGTTCGTAAATGTTCAAGTTTTATCTGAGCTTACCAGTCATTGTGAACAAATCTGTGGTAGAGATGCAGGACTTGGGTAATGTAAAGCTTCTTTTAGACCAATTTAATTCAGTTCTTAACACCCACCACTTTGAGTCAACTGATTCTGATACGGTAGTCTAAGCATTAGAAAGAATTGCAAAATAGTGTTATGTAATGATTTTTTTTTGTACTTAGCACTGATCCACTGATGTGGTCTTTCCGTTCCTTACAGATACGGTACTCCTCTCTTCACCCAGCCCTTCACCAGGTTCGTAACAATTTGTTTTTGGTCACACAGTAGCATAATCATGAATTTTCACTTTTTTGAAATTGGTTATAATGCTAAACTAGTAGTATTGTGGGCGTTTGTTATGCACGTATTCATCTGCACCCTACATTGATGGATCCTCATCTTCAGGGCCATGAGGTCATCATCGTTCGGCGTGTGCCTTTGCTGGTTCGATGTCAACTATTCAGGCCAAGTGGCCAAGTAAACATTCTAACAGAGACTTCATACGTGATGGAGGCGACTCTTCGATCCTCAGTCCTCTATCCGCTCGGCCTACCCCCTGGAGCTTGGTTCAGGCTGCCGCTTGCGCCCACTGTCCGCTAGCATGTCTCACGTCAACCCACCCTCCACTTCTACTGCTACCATTCCGACACCGCAAGCCACCCTGTATATTCTAAGGAGCCACCAGCAGGACCCCCATCTCTTTGCTGGTCTTCGTGGGGAAGATGTGGACAACTGGCTGGACAACTACGAGCGAGTAAGTTCTGCTAATTGTTCGGATGACCCCCTCAAGCTCCACCATGTCTCCTTCTACTTGATGGGTGTGGTGAGGGCTTGGTTCTTCAACCGCAAGATAGACTTTACTGACTGGGCTGCTTTTAAGCAGCAGCTCCGCCAAGCATTTCGTACACCGGCGGGTTCGTTCTACCATCGCAAAGAAAACCCTTGATACTCGCCAACAACAGCCAGGCAAGTGTCACACGTTGTATATCGAGGACCTTCTTGCGCTCTGCCGCCGTGCGAGTTCATCTATGTCAGAGTCGGACAAAGTACGCCACATTGTAAAAGGCATTAGAACAGTCACCTTCAATGCCGTTGCCACCGAGAACCCCACTACAATCGCTGACAGTCACAGTGTGTCAGCGCCTGGACGAACTTGAGTCTGTTCGCCTTCAGCCGGACGTTGGCGAATATGCTTCTACGGCGGACCCACAACTGCGTATCACGATAAGAACAGTGATACGCAAAGAATTACAAGCAATGGGCTTGTCATTGCTGTCTGTGTGCCCCAGTCTGCCTTCTGGCGCAGCTTTGCGTGACGTCATCAGCGTGTAACTGACGTGCAACCCTCCATCTCTATTCCCCTCCCAACATATGCGCAAGTTGTTGCCTCGCTTCCAGGCAACTCCAACTCAACGGTGCCGCTAACAATGTATGCGTCTTTTGCTGCCTTACCTCCACTGGACATACTGTCCCATGTGACTGCACTGGATCCCGGAGTACTTAGCACTATGTACTACCCGCACTACAGTCGCCGACCGTTTATTCGGACCTCACGAGGACTGCGGAAATGTCCGAATAAACAGGTGTCCGAAAAAGCAGATTAAGAAAAAAAAATGAACTCCTTTATTTCCACGCACTTATTCGGGCTCGGCAGTAGGCTTGAAGAAATCGTGAGTGCGCCGTTGCACGCTGTCCCGTTTACGCGCAATCAGATAAGCCTGAATCTCGGAGAGGGTCGTACGGTCACTATAGGCGGCTGAAAGCACAGTCACTGCTTGTGCACGCTCCGCATGCGACGGCAGCGTAGCACATGGTGCGTCATCTTCCGACTCGGAGTCATCGTCCGGCGGAGCAGCAGAAACCTGACGAACGATCTCGCCGTCGTCGAGTTCTGCGCATGTCAGTACAGCAGTGTCAGCACTTGTGAAACTGTCAAATGAGACGGTGTCCGGAATCACAATGCAACCACTGCGCAGGTCTCGGCAGAATATTTTCCGCGTCAGTAGGGAGCACATCGGAAGGCGACAAATCTTAGGCCTCCCGGCACCCGCTTGCCGGCATTCCCCAGCGCAGTCTGCGCGGGCACTGTCGGCGCCATTAGACACTTGACGCGATGTTTCCGTACGCCACCTTGGATCACCGAAACCTCGACACAGCACACAACGCAAACACCACCGTGCCGACACCAGTCGCACGAACGAAAAACGTGTTACTCGCAGCGTCGTGCGCGAAAGAAAGAAATCAGCTGCTGGATTGTCTTGACATGGCTTACTAAGCTGAAACCGGAACTACTGTACGACCACTCTATCGAACCAGGCAGAAACGATGATGATGAGCGGGGATTTCCAGTAGCGCCACTTCGTGGGGCAGCAAGGAGGCTCCGTTCAAAACAAAAATGGCGTTCAGCAAGTCGAACTATGCGCCGCGGTCAGAGTTGGTGCATGATGCCCTCGAACGAGTTGGCTCAAGAAGTGTCCGAAAAATCAGACGAGGGGTTGCAGGGCGTCCGAACTTTCGGCAGTTGTTATACATTATGGTCTATGGGGAGAATGGCGGTGCCGCGAAGCTGACCGAATAATCGGGCATGTCCGAATTTTTGGAGTCTGGAAAATCGGTCGGCGACTGTATAACCACGCCGCCTCGAACCGGCACACAAGCACGCAGATCCGCTGGCAGTCGTAGCCACCACCGCAGCGATGCTAGGCCTAGCTGCTTCGACGTTCGGTATTAAGCTTCTTGCCGTTCTGTACCGAGTTTTTCATTAAACGCCACTGTCAGCCATGGCACCGACATCGCCTTTGTGGTCATCGTGATTCGCTTCGAAGTTGGCGACGCATGGCACATTGCATAATGCTGGTTCCCGAAAGTCAGCTTCACCTCATTACAGCAATGGTACGCTGTGAAGCATAACAAGGGTGGGAAGGTGCAACTGTTACGGGACACAATATGTATTCCTTAATTATGCACGCATGCATCCGCCATGTTCTGTCACAAAACAAGCACTGATAGGCCTAATAAGTATACTGGCAGGCCTTCAGAGCTTTTTCGGGCGTGCCTGTGGCGATTTGAGCCCTTTAGGGCTGTAGAAGACATGCATTCATTTTTTCGCATGTTTTCGTGGCCCCTATGGAGTCTGAAAAATCGGACGCTGACTGCACAACTGTCCAAGAGGATGCTTCAAATAGTCTGTGTGGCGAACGCACAGCCGAAAGAGAACAAGAAGACAAGGGACCTATGCATTGAGAAATGAACGGGAAATGAAGCATGCCGCCGCTTTTTTGAAGGAGCTTGCACTCTAAAAGCAAAGTGTTGGCTGACACCGAGATGCAGGTGTCCGTCCCTCATCCAAGCAAAAAAACTCTTTATTAAAAACAGTGAAACGCAACACTGAGGCGTTGTGCGCGGGCTGAGGTGTGTCAGGAGAATTGAGGTTGACTTACCAGCTGTTACGAGAGAATCTCACTTGTGATAAAGTTCAGGCCTCATACCAATTAGCTTGCTATCAGTTGATAGAAATAGCTCATATTCAAAAATATTTTGTGTGCATCTCTTTTTTATTCGTATTTGAGAATGTTCGACTCAATTTGCAATGGGTTTTGCTATTTCTTTCGAAGATATTTTATTTGCTGGTCATTTTACTAGCCCCTCCCTTCTGTTTTCTTTTGAATAAAATAGACACTGCCCCTTACTATTAAAATTGGATTGTTTTTTTATTTTCTAACATTTTCTAACATGCTTACTAGAGAGTGACACCATTGGGCTACATGATGTAGGGAGCCCGTCTTGAGATAAAACAAAGTTCTGTGTCACTCAGGGAATATCACAGGGGCACTCGGGGAAAACCTGAAAAACTCGGGGAATTTGGGAATGTCAACTTGGTAGACACCCTGAACAACTGCAAAAGGAGTGACGGGCAGCACGTGACATACGAGCGCCGCCGAGGCATCGCTTTGGTGGCCCGAAAAGATGCCTTTTAAAAAATGCTGGAACATTGCCGTGGCAGCATCTCAGCTCGAGAAATCCTGAAGAAACCAAGGACGTGATCGCCAAAAGCATCTCGCCACGTATTTCCAACTGGCTTGCACGAGAAAACCGCATGTCCATCAGCCTTGCTTGCCTTATGCGAAGCTTTGCCGACATCCATCTCCAAGGCATCCAGGTTCTTCACGTAGTGAAGCGGAAGGTCCCTCACGAAAACAAGCCCATGAGGGACTACTTCATCTACAGGACCTCCCACGGGGACAATTTTGGGGCAGTCTTCCCTACAATGTCAGCACTACCGTTGTGGCCATCGCTGTTGCTATACGATGCAAGCATGTTCGCGACGATTGCCTCATCGGTTAGAAGCACTTCGTTTCCATATCTATAGCGGTGTGCTTTCTTTTCACCAGCAACGTCGTGCATTACTGATCAGCGAGCGGATCAGCCATCTTCTGTTTCGGCAGCGAGTAAAACAAGGCTGAGAAACAGTGTGGCCAGGAACTACTTTGACACAACAAACAAAGACAAGCACGAGTGACTTAATCCACTAGCAGAATTGCACAGAATGAGGGCCATTCAATAAATAACCAACTGTGAGGGCCCAGCAAGCAATCTGGGAGCAGCGCCGGCAACGTTGTCAGCGCAGTTGGTGCTGTGCAGTGGAAGGGCGACGGGAGAGATGTGCGCGAGGCTGGCGTGCATTACTCATTTATGTTGAATTCCAATGGCGGAGTCGGAGTAGCCGGCAGACTCCACGAGCGAGCACTCGATTCTGGTGTAGAGCAACACCTCCAAATCCGCGAGTGGAACACAGCCTGCGCCGCCGGAGCAAAGCGGAAGCGGAACTTATATTGCCAAGTTACCCAGGATACCTTGCGTGTTGTCATTTCCATCCGCTTTTTGCTCCCAGCACCGCCGCACCGGTCACTTGTCTCTTCAGCGCCGCTCACCTGTTTTTTTTAAAAGTGCGGAATGGATATCTCGCCAAGCGTGCAGCAGCTTTTGCTTCCTCGCGAGTCGTGACCTGTGGCGCCTCCCAGCAGACAAACGTGGTAAAGGAAATACGTCGCACAGAGTTCCGGTCCACTCCGCTGATTTTGTCGGAGCATCTTTTTGTGCTCCGCGGAGTGACTCCCGCTCTGAATCCACTCTGACTCTCTCATTGAAACACCTTACTCCCACCCTCACTCTGTCATTGGAACAAACTTGCTCCGACGCCGTCATTGGAATTCAACATTAGAGAAGCATGTGGCGGCAGTGGGGGTGGCGGGAGATCGTGCAACTGCTTGCGTTTCACTTTTTCTTTTCAAGGATTTCGCATTCTATTACCTTTCGGTACGGACCCCCAGCAGCCAGACTTAATCATTATAACCGATAATTCGGCATTGTAGTAAGCGGGTTATTTCCCTATAGAAAACATAGAAAGGTTGATGATGCAGCAGCTTTTCATTGTTATAACTGATATATTGTTTAAACCCGTGTCGTTTTAAGTGGCTTTGACTTTATCAGCTTGGCCACTGTGCTCTCGGGCTTCTCAGTAGGCCCTTGTTCTTAAACATGCACTGAAATGCATATCATTGAACAGTTTAAGTCACAGTGAAGATTGACTCATTGCCTTGTTCATTTCAATCTTCCTTACGTGTAATCTGGCCAGTGTACATGTTATGCAGATAAACCTCAATATAATGAACTTCAATATAACAATATTCTCTGTATAACGAAGTATTTAACTATTTGTAACCTCTTGTCCATAGAACACAATGTATCTAGAACCTCAGTATAACAGAAGTCTGTATGTGATTTCAATACAACGAAACTTGGCTGCCGCTGCTGAGGCATGGAGAGACAATAAATGGAAGCTTTCGTGGACGCAGATGGTCATATCATTGAATTAAAGATTGAGTTACAGTCGGCTGCTTGCAAATGCACCTCTCAAATCTCGCTGTGCGCCAAGAGCGACCGCTGAAGTGGAGCCACATCGTGTTCCATATAAAGTCCAAGTACAATAACATCTTGTCGCACCCTGTGCGCTGTGTACTTTAGGTGCCAGTGAAGGTTTGCGAGGGTGAGGCAAGAAAGATGGTGGCTTCAAGAGTGCCGCCTTCCAGCACGAGCAAAGGGAAAGAGGGAGAAGGGAGTGAGCCAGCGGTAATGTGATCAAGCGCATGCGCGCATCTCAATTTCTGGCGTGCGTAGTCTCGGCAGTTGCCACACATGGCTGTAAACGTGGCTGAGTGCATACGCAGCCGTGCACCCTGCTTTAGAGATAATCTGCGGTGTGTGCAAGGAGTGGACGTGCTGAGACAGTGTGACATCGTGTAAGATGTCTTGCCGCATGTTTAGTATCGGAGGCTGTGTAATCTCGAGTTTCAGTGAGCCGTTGGAGCAAGAGGCAGGCGAAGCATTCACTCCGCTGCAGGCACTTTTCATGATAGCGTTGTCCCAGTGCGAGCCACGCTATCAGCTGCAGGGACTGAGTGCACACGAAAGCCTGGATGGCTTTGCTTAAGGGGAGACCTGGGTAATTTGAATTTTCAGTCTTTATTTTCTGCGTTCCTGACGCGTTTCCACGCCTATCTCCGAAATTTGGTTACAAATTACCGTGTAGTTCTTCCATTATCGTGATCTAAAGATGCGAATCCGCAAGCGTTGCTCTTTAAATTTGGGCAAATCGCACCCAATTTTCGTTACGAATAACTTGATAACTACACGCTCTGCCAGCGCCATTTTGGTATCATTCGAAAGCGCACGTTTCTGGATTTTTTTTATCCGTCCAGCACTGCGGTTATGAAAAAAGCAACAGCAAAAAAAATACGCCACGCACGCTATTATTGGTCGGTTTGAGCACGTGACCAATATGGCGAGTCACAATTGGCTCCAAGGACCACGAGCACTCAAACGACGAAAACAGCCACCATTTTGCCTTAGTCTCGCGACTATGCTGGGTATTCTGGAGGTCCGACAAGGTTTCGTTCCGTGAATCGTTATGGGTGGAAACATACGAGACGGAAGAAACTTCTGAAAGCGATTCCGTCGTCGCAGTCGGCACAGGATACCCAGCAGCTCGCCGCTGAAGTCGTATCGCCACTGAACATCAACGCCTCGACTGCTTTGCTGGATCACGTATATCCACACACCGATTACACTCTCGTAAGAATCAAACACGGCTGTTGTAACTAAAGAGCAACTGGATAAGAGCATATGAGAAAGCTACGCTCGACAAGAGCGAAAGATTTGGTGTTTTGTTGAAAATCCGACTGCCTATAGTGTAATAGCCTCGGTCGCGAAGCCCGCTACTCCATACGTTGTCGTTGGACTTGCAGTAGTGAACAGTTTTCTAGGCATTTCCTCGTGCAATACTTGTGGTGGTTCTGCGTAGCTGGTGCGGAGTGATCAGGATTACGGTTTTGCTACTAAAATGACTGGTTTTCGAGATCTGCGGGGAAGTTGTATCGGGATGGAGCTCGCGGGAATTGATGGCCCGAAAACATGTTATCCTTTTGAAGTGAGTGTACTCGCAGTGCATGCTATGTCGTTGATCGGCAACGGCCAAATGGCCGTAAATTATACGTAGTGCCTACTGATAGGCTTTGGTGCCGTTTTTTCAGACTTTCTTTCAATATATCAGTTCTGAAATCTTCTTTGTTTTCTCAAAACCACAATTTTGATGATGATGCCGTATTAGAGGTGCATTATCTCTGCTTCCACTTGTGCTATCACTGTAATTCTATTTTTTCCAGAAAGGCAAATCTGTGTAGAGTGCAAATGCGCAAAATGACTTTGTTGCATTTATTAGAAAATGTTTTTAAATGTTTTTTTTTTTAGCAGTTAGATGGATTTCTCTCACTGAAGTTTGCAATGTTCTCATTTGATATAAAAATGGGTTAGAACACTATACATGCTTATTTGCACTCGTTAGTTCCACATCATTTTCGTATGTCAATATTTATTATGCCATCCATGTACAGTTTGGTAGAAAGCTCACTTCCAAGCAAATTATGCAATCAAGCTTAATTTCTTCAATTTCTGGAAAGTTATTTAATTTACTCTGCAAGAAAAATGGATGTATATTTAAAACTAGCACATTGAAATACATAAACTCGGTAAGTTTCATCAAAATCGACAAAGAATTTAAAAAAATGTTTTCGGGCGCAGGGTCCCCCCTTGAGTCGTACCGCCCACGTGAAGATATCGTCAGCGTGGCATGAAAGTGTATCATTCATCACCAAGTCCTAAATCCATCAAAATGAATTGTTTTCTTATTCAAGTTTGCTTTCTTCTATTGCCTGATAATTGGATAATTCTGCAGTCCCTTTCCATGTAAGAAAAATCGATCGGCGACTGTACTTGTTTACATGAAAGGTCAAATTTCAATACAACAAAATTTCGATATAATAAAGCAAATTGCTGATTTTACTGACTTCGTTATATCGAGATTTAACTGTAGTTGGCAGCCAACATTGTCTGTTGTCAATCTTGTCAAAATAGCATTCACAAGTTGCACCTTTAAGTGGTTGCAAAAAAGGAAGACAAGAAATTTGTATAGGGCAGATAAACCAAATGTGTCACAAATAGCACTGTCAAGTGCTATTTTTGCCAAATTATCATTCAGATAATTTCTACAGTGTGGTGTGAATGGGTAAACATTCTGTTGATATCCTGTGCGGAAAACAACTCTCACCACTGTTATGCAGAAGTGCAGCCGGTGACGTACACGGAGCCGGCTTTCTGGTGCTCCATCTCGTACTACGAGCTCAACACGCGGGTTGGGGAGACGTTCCACGCTTCACAGCCCTCCCTCACCGTTGACGGCTTCACAGACCCGTCGAGCTCGGAACGGTTCTGCCTCGGTCTCCTGTCCAACGTCAACCGCAACTCGGTCGTTGAACAGACCCGCAAACACATCGGTGGGTTTCATGCTATTCCTCCAGTGAAACTGCTGCCACCCTCCTGTGGTGGCATAGTGGCGTGATGGCTTTGGTGTTGTGCTGCTAAGCCAGAGGGCACGAGATCAAATCTTAGGCATGGCTGCTGCATCTTCATGGGGCGAAATTTAAGGCCATCCGAGCATTCTGTCGCAGTACCGAGCATGTCCAGTATTCCGGTAACCACAGGCGAGCTGAGTGTTTTGACGGATGGGCGGAGGCGTAAACTAAAGCCCCTCCATACCGCTACTGCTGTGATGAAGGGGGTAAACATGAGTGGCCTGAGCAGCCTGTATGATGCAGCCACTTGGTGGCGCATAGCTTAACTAGCCACAGAGCTACTATTGCTGTAACCACATTTAAAAAGGCGTGTTCACGATTACACTCCTGCCAAAAATTTACACCAGCAGCAAAGCAGAATACACTTGGTTACTGCCATGTTATCTCTGTGTTTGCATGGTTGAGCTCTGTGCTACCAGGTGGCTGCACCGTGCACGACGTGGTCGTTCACGTTTGTGCCTCTGCTCATCCGGTGAAACGCCCAGTCCACTTCTGCCTGCACTTACCTGAATAGCAGACACGCTAAAGCTCTGTTGTTGTAGTACCGTATTTACTCGAATCTGACACGCACTTTTTTCCTATAAAAACGGCTCCAAAAAATGGCGTGCACGTTAGAATCGAGTACGACCCTAAATCTGTGTTGCCATATCGCCATCAGCATTTCAGAATGGCCGCCTTGTACGCGTTTCGAGCCTAGCTGCTGTAGCTTCCTCCATGTGCTTAGGCATTAGTCCACTGTCTGTCTTCCCGTTTTCTGTGTTTGCTCTATTATAGCCTCCAGGATAACTTTTGTGCTGGATGATCGGCGAATCAACGGGAAGTGGCCGGAACTATGGCAGTATTGCCACTTACATAGGGTGGTCTCGAGCACACTTTTACAGTTTTGGTGCTAACTGCTGACAAAAAAAAATGCCATGTGCATCAATAAAAGAGCAGCAGCATACTTCTGCTTGCCGAATTATTAGCAAAGCAATAAAAAAGCAGCCGCTGTTGGAACTTCTGCTGGGATGCGCCACTTACGTTGGGGTATCCGGCTAGGTCACTTTACTCAGGCGCGCTATTTGAACTGCCTGCAACTGCCACTCAAAACCATTATTATGGGAAGAGTGCAAACAACTTTGGTCATCTGCTGCCGCTACTCTGCCGCAGTGCTGCACCATGATCGCCTAGCGCTTTGTGAGGGTTGTTGCTACCTTTAATATGCTGACTCACCGTACGTAAGTGGTGCCTCCATAGACGATGGCCGTTTTGCGTTCATGTGACAGGCAGGGAAGTTATCTAGAGGGCTATGGCTCTATCAGCATGAAGTGCTGAGTTAATCGTGATGCCGCATTTAAAAGGAAAGTGACCATGTGTGCGGAGATGGATGGAAATCGGGCCGCATCATGGGCGTTCGGAGTACCCGAAACTTGCATGCGGGACTGGCGCAAAACAGAAGATGGTTTTTGCCAGCAAAGCAACACAGTGGACTGAAGCAGGACATAATTGGGACGATCCACTTAGGAGATACAATTGCCTCTGTCCTATCTTGAAAGCGATCTGCGACGGGGACAGAGTCAGCCATGTGCTGCGTTTTCGCTGGTTATAGTAGTTCGCATTGAAGTGAGAGGCAGCTGCTGCCATGCTTACTCACTGTTTTCACAGTGAGTTTCAGCAGTCGTCGAGTGAGATGTGTTCATGTTTGCTTGTCCACATGCGACACCATGCTTGTTAATTTAGTTAGTGCTGTACTGTACTGGTGCGCATTACAATTGATGCGCTTTAGAATCAAGCAAATAAGGTATTAGTGTTATGCGCAACCACGGCTTTGACGTATGGCATCGACATGCATGGCAGGGTGTTTTGGTCTGCGGCCTTGGACTTTGCGGTTCTGGCGACAGCTCTGTTCCACATTGGAACTCCATTAATTCAGTATTTTTGCTAGCTTTGATCACGAATATAGGTCGATAGCTAATTATGGGTAACATTTCTGGAAAAAAAAAAAAAGGTCGACCTGTATTTGAATAAATAAGCTACTGTATTTACTCAGATCTAACGCGCACTTTTTTCCTATAGGACGGGTCCGAAAATTGCGTGCGCGTTGGAATTGAGTAGACCCTAAATCTGCATTACCATATCGCCATCGGCATTTCAAAATGGCCGCCTCGTACATGCTTCGAGCCTAGCTGCCGTAGCTTTCCCCATGTGCTGTAGTATGTGTGCTTAGGCAATGCTTCCTTTGGCTTAGGTTAGTGCACCGTCCACTTCTCGTTTTCTGCGTTCGCTCAATCAGCATGGAAGTGCCGACTGAAAAGACATGCCGAGTTCATCACGATGCCACAATTAAAAGGAAAGCGATCACGTGTGTGGAGACGGGCGGAAATTGCACCGCATCACAGGCGTTCGAACTTCCCGAAACTTGCGTGCGGGACTGGCACAAACAGGAGAGGCGTTCCACGCCGGCGGCTGCTACGTACGGCGCTGCTGCGCGGCCCCTATCTTGAAAGCAATCTGTGGCGGAGAGAAGAGTCTATGCATCTAGGCTTCCCGCGCTTTGTTCTCGTCGCTTAGTTCGGATCGAAGCGAGAGGCTGCACAGAGGTCAATTCCCTTGCTCCTGCTACCGCACTTTCTCACTCCAGCGTTTGTGTGCGTGTGACACCATGCTTGTTAATTTAGTTAATATGCGAATGTTTAAAAGTTTATACGGCAGATCAAACTACTATCCTTACTTTTCTTATAGCTGTCTACTAATTTGCTATTGTAATCGATGCTTCACCTTTCATGCGAAACTGCGACTTTCTTTATTTATCTTTTATTTAAGTGCATTGGGAGTAAATCTCTTCGTTCCCAAATGAGAGAAAGTTGTATTTCTGTATGAAAGAATGAGGTGCGCGGTACTGTAAAGGATTTTTATTTCTTTAGGTCACGGTAAACGGATGTGCGTTACAGTCGTGGGCGGTTGTTTTTTTTTTCCTAATTTTTCGGTCACGAAAAATGGGTATGCGTTACAATCAAGGGCACGTTACAATCGAGTAAATATGGTAATTGTTATCAAAATCAGATTTTCACTCACTTCAGCCTGCTTATTAAACTGCATCAATAAATATACGCAGGAGCAGTAGGAAGAAGCACACTAATCCAAACACCCTTCTTGATTGATGTCAGCTATTTGCTAACAGTAGCCGTGCATGGGAATCTGCTATATGACGAAATAAAGGGTCCAGAAAGGAGTGAGGACAAGGCTTCTGATGAAAAGGCAGAGTTTGAAAAGAAAAAATGGCTTTGCACCCCGCTTGGGAGCCCGATGGGCTCCGCATGAGTGTAAAATTTGGCCGAGATGTTCACAGCAGCCATATGCCATCCGCTGAATGTGGTTTTTTGCCAAACCTGAGGAGTGATTCAGGACCCCTTTAATACACTTTAATATTAGCCCTGTGATTCTAGGGCTGCTACATGCACAAGGTATGTTAGGGAAAAAAAGTGCTCTGGGACTACGCATCCTCGTAGTTGTCGGCCTGCTGAGAGTATTTGACAGCCTGTCGACAGCAATATTGAATCGTACAGTCTAGGGGTGTGTAAATATTCGAACCTTTCAAATAACTAATCGAACAGTGTCCTATTTGATTCTATCGTCGAATTGAATAGTCATTATTGATAAATGCAAGTATTATTTAATGCTTTTTGAATAATGGCGAAATGTCAACTGCGTCCAAATAAACATAAGATTGGAGCAGAAGTACGGTAAATTCTCAACGCCGTGATTGTAGTACAGTGAAACCTCGTTAAACCGTAGTTGGCCGGAGCTCGGGAAAGGTACGTACTAAACGGTAGTACTGTTTAACCGAATACCATGAGATCGCCCACTTACCGTATTTACACGATTGTAAGTCGACCCCTTTTTTTTAATTTGGAAGTCTGAAGTTGGGGGGTCGACTTACAATCGAAACCGAAACATAGCCCCGCCAAAAAAAGCGATACCAACGGGAGCTTCAATGTAGTTAGAATTTTATGTTTGCTCTATGGCCCTACCCGTATCTTTTCGCTATCCCGCGTGTTTGTTCGCTTTTCGGAAGGGTTTTTCAACATTTTTGAGAGTTTTACAGTGCATGCAACACTCATGGGGGGGTGTCGATAGTTGATGGAAGCGCCGCTGTTCCCATTTGCGGCGGCACCCTCAGAACGGCGGCGCTCGCGGGGAGTATCGGTAGTTCATGGAAGAGCAGACACCGCTCGCTGGTTTCTCTTTCTCGGTTTGAAGGCATTGGTATTGGCATGGTATTGGTTTGACGCGGTTCACTTCACTGCCGGCTACGTGCTACTTCTATGCTTCCCCAGTCGTCATGAGTGCTCCAGGCCCACTAATCGTTCGGCACTCGTTCACAGCAGCGTTCAAGAGGGCTGCCATCCTTTACGCCGAAGAAACAAATCACTGCACAGCGGGCCGCAATTTCGATGTTTCTAAACGGGTGGTGCGAGAATGGCGACTGCAGCGAAGCGAAATTTTCACCTGTGACGACAAGTGAGAAATTTCCCACGTGCCAAAGTCTGGACGCTTTCCAGAGCTGTAGGCTAAGCTTGCGGCGTATGTCGCTGAAATTCGTGATCAGTCCCTGCCAGTGAAGTGCGACGTGGTCATGAAACAAGCCCGGACCTTCGCCTTAATTTTAAGGTTCTGCTCCGCTGCGAGTACGAATGGCTGACGGCAGAAGACTGCGAAATTACGCCAACCGGACCTGTCAAAAGAGCCTCCCTGACGGCTGCGTGTAGTTGGGTGCATTTGGCGTGGGCTGCTGTTCTGCAATATGTCCTGGTGCGGTCGTTTGCCAAATTTGAAATTTCGCTGGACCACGACGCGCTGTGGGACCGCAGCAACGATGACGATGGCAGCACTAGTGAAGACGAGTAGCCCAGTGACCATGTCAGCTACTAATAAATTTTCGTTATCGAATGCGCCCTCGGGTATGCTCTCTAATTTTTTTTTTTTTTTCGGTCACGCGATATGGGGGGGTCCACTTACATTCGAGTCGACTTACAATCGTGTAAATACGGTACCTGTCGAAAACGGAACTCGGAGAGAGTGCGATGAAAGGGGAAAAAACATGCAGTTTTTATTTACTTCGCGCTACAAATGCGTTATTTTCGTTTGATGCCGCGGCGGCCTAGCACGAGGACGACAGCGGCCTCAAACTTACTGAAGCTGCGTGCCAGCTTTTCAGCCAGCCTCCTCTTCTCGGCAAACACTCGCATGGCAGATTCCTCGTTGGCGTTACGTATTCACCGTGCACTTGCACAGTAGTGCTGCAGAAGTCCCGGGGGCGCCTTTTTCATTGCCGGGTGCCGGAGTTTGGAATAATTTTCATTTGGAATAGAGTTACGTTATCGCGCCCCTATTGTCGTCGCGACGATTGCATTCATGAGGCTGACGTAACGAGCAGCTTATGCCACTGTCGGGCCTGAATCGCCCGTGCTATCGCTTTCCGTGTCGTCCTCGTCACTGTCGCTAGTCGACACTTCGGCAACAACACAGGCAACGATGGCGAAAAGTTGAACCTCGTAGCCGACATATCTTTGCGGTCGCGGCAGCGCTGCCGAGCAACTTCGCATTCCAAATGCCACACACTGTAGTCAGCAGCAGATCCCTGTAGCGTGTCAGCGCCGACTTCTTCGTGTCACGTTCGATAGCACGGACGATGTCTAATTTTTCTTCTATGCTGAACACCCGGCGTCTTTTTTATCCAAGTTTCGGAACGACGCGAGTCCTCGCTTGCACAACGCCATAACGCTCTCTGGCACCGCATCGAAATGATGTTGATGTTGATGTGGCCTCACGCGCAAACGCACAGGGCGCTTGGAGGCCGTTGTTCCGATCTCTGAGCTGTGTTTTTCTGCTGGGCCGCCCGATGGAGACGGCGCAGCGCCGCGTTTGCACGACGAAAAGTTGAAACGCTACGTTTTAACCGATGCGTACGCGATAAGCTGGTACGGTTTATGCGGATACGAAACACATTATGTTCAATGGCCGTTGAGTCGGGGATTTGACTTTACTACTTTTAAAACGAAACTACTGTTTAAGCGGGTACGGTTTAACGAGGTTTTACTGTATAGACATAAAACATCAGAACTTCTGTAGTGAAGCAGACTATGTCACTTAGGTAGCCATACTTTACAGGCTGTACTGCGATTATTTGCACTCTATAAAGAGCCCTGTGAATGCGAAGAAACTACAGTTGAACCTCGATATATTAACAGCGTGGTGATCACGAAATAGTTTGATATAGCTAGAATTCTATATATAAAATCGCATAAACAACACGTAAAAAACTTCTGCAGATCACTCAATGAACCAAGGGTGCGATCGGCAATCGTTGTTTGGAGCGCGCAGCGCAACCGAATGTGTGCTCAGAACAACGGTCCCCGATTGTGCCCCAATTATGGCGCAGTAAATACTCACTTCACACAAAGTATTTATTTATTTATTTGGCTGAAAGTACTGCAACAGTGTAGCCTGCTTCTTATTGGCAGCAGCGTGCTTAAACACGGAGTCCTCAACATAGTCTTAAAAGATCCAGAAGCGATAGGCCGAGGCGGCGTAGAAGGGCCAAAGCAGCTACAGCCTTGGTTGAAGTTGGGAGCGGGGCAACATCAGCGCTTGCGGGATCAACCTCTGCAGCGTCTTCGTTTGGCCGCTGTTTCTGCTGCGGGTCTCCATGTCCGTCAATTGAAGCATTTTGAAGCACTGCCGATAACAAAATATGAAGTGGTGTCTGCCAAGGTGTCTATGAGTGAACCCATTGAGCGCGTGCTGTCGCACGTCTTTGCGGATGCAAACCGCCATTCCTCGCGGGGTGCGGCAGGCGCAGAGCGCGCACCGAGGAAGAGTCAGTGTGGCAAATGCAATGCATCATTGGTGTCGAACTAGCCAAGCCGCCTCGTGTGTAAGCTGCTACGTTCAAGTGGCACCCTTGGCGCCATCAATGTGTGCAGCTATAGTGCGCATCAGTCGGGAAAGCCCATCGTGCCACTGCTACATTTGAGAGTTTTATGGGAAAGCTCACCGCCCGTCAACAGAGCACACTTCGTCTAGTGTGGTGGAATTCGATGTATCCATTTTACATCCGACACTATTAGAAATAAAATATTTAAAATACATGCAATTTGCCAGGTGATATGGATATACGCAATTGATTGCGTATATCCATGGTGATTCGATATACGCAATTATTCGATATGCCGTATTTACTCGCGTAATGATCGCACTTCTTTGTCCAGAAAAATTGTTGCAAATTCAGGGGTGCGATCATACGCGGGCTAAATTTTCCGCAAGAAGAAAAAAAAGATTTTTTCATCTCGTATTTGCTGCAGGATGACAACAGGTCAACAATTAGGCGGCTGCCGCTATATGTAGTGCGGGACACAAAAAAAAACATGGCGGCTGGCGGAGCAAGCCGAATGTGCCAAACGCGTTTTTTTTCTTCTGATGAGTACATTACGTGCAGTGAAACAGTTTCTTCCATATCAGTAATGATCAGTAATTTCACAACATACTGTGGCTCTAATTTTGGATAGAGTGGACTTCGGATATAACAAACATTTTTCTTTAGATTTTTATGGTCTGTTGTAACGAGCATTGACTGTATAACGAAGTAAATGAAATTCTCCTTGAAATCTCCGTAGAGCTTCATGTTCGGTACATGTAATAATGGTTATGATTAAGTAATTCTGGCTCCTTCTTCAACTTCGGTATAATTAGGTTTTACTTTACTAATAAGTTGCCTTTTTCTTTGCCTTCAGTTGCAGTTCCACTTTCGGTTGCAGTTTATTCTGTGCACAGTCTTCCGCACTGTCGTGATTTCGGTATGGCTGCGTGCGACACCTCTTCTCGTGGCCACTGCTCAAGTGTTTCTTCTGATTTCATTTCTTTTTGTGATGAAATATGTTTTTAGGAGAAAAAGGTGTTAGGTGTAAATTTTGCTGGACATTTTTCCTGAATCTTGTGTGCACAGTGGAATCTCGTTGATACAGTCCTTACGAGAACCAGCAAATTAAACGTTCCATCCAAAAATTGTATTATACAGTCGAACCCGACTATATCGAACCCGTTTACATCGAATTATTCTATATATCGAACAATTTCTGGTCACGGTATAGTTACAATGAGTATATATAGCAAAAATTACGCTTACATCGAACAAATATTGCAGTGACTCCCGATATATCGAACGTCAGGCGGCGGAAAAGTGCCCCCAGAGGTTGGCTTTCCCTCGTGGTAGCGGGGAAACCCGGCGGCGCGGCTCCATCCAACTGCTCTCCCTACCGTGACCGCGCTATCTCGGGCTGTTCGGGCGAGCCGTCGACACTCCCCGTATCGCGCATAGTGGAGTGGAGGCCACCGTCCTCCCTCTTTTTCTATCATCTTTCACTTGCCACCCCTCTCCCCTGACGACTCTTCGCCGTGCTCCCACACGGGTTGCAGAATCAAGCGTCCTTCCTTTCTTTAGATCACTATCTAGCGACACTCCCCAGCAAAAGATGATCCTGGCCCGCCTACAGCGCTTGCTCAGACAGCCAATCAGAAGCTCTTGTGCTCTCTTCGTGCAAGATGGCGAAAGTGCGAGTTGTCTGGCTGCTTCTCTGGTTTATCGTGTTTGCGCCTTGTGGGCCTTCTCCCGCAGTGTTGCCGTGATGAAGCGGCAGAATTCGCCTTTCGTCGTGAAGCTGGAAATCGTAAATCGCGTCGAACGCGATGAGAAGTTGGATGTCCCCGCAGCGTGCAAGATTCCGAGGAGCACTCTCGGCACGATTAGGGCTAAAGTGGCCAGGCTCGCAACCCGGTGCCCATGGCGCCCGACGCATACGCACGGCCGTGTACGAGGGGTTCTTCATACGTGCCGGTTTCCGCGTGCTCGGTGAGGACTGTAAATTCTGATGAATGCGACGAAGCCGTTGCCGGTGTTGCCGAAGTTTGGGGCTAGCTGACAAAATTTCCGGGACATTCGAATCAACGGTGGACGAGTTTATGGGTGCAGATGATGGTGTCGCGACCACGGTAGAGCCCGGAAACGAAGACTACATCGCCGACATCGTACCGAGCACAAATGACAGTAGACACATTGAGGAAAGCAACTACGGTCCTTTGCCCATATCCTCCGAAGTGATTGGTGCACTCGCATTAGTCCGGCGCTTCTGCGCGAATGCGGAAGGTTGCGGCCTCAGCTACTCCGACTCCTTAGACAACGTGGGGAAGTGCGTGCGTCGCAGGCAGCGAAATTGCCCAAGCAGAAGAAAATGCAGGACTAATTTATGCCAAACTAAGCTAGTTTCGTTAATAAAGTGATTTTATAAATGGTATGTGCTTTTATGACATCCAATTATTTAGCAGGCTTATATCGAATTATGCTCTATATCGAACTGATAGGCGTTTTTTTGCGAGTTCGATATAGCCGGGTTTGACTGTACCAAGCAACAGGCACTTTGTGAAACTTTGTAAAAATGGCTGCTATGCCCCCTCTCGTGGTCGTATTTGTGGGATGTTTGCGAATTGTAAAGCTGTTAAGGGTAGCAGATAAGAGCACATTTGACTCCTGTCTACATTTAATGATGTTGAAGGGGCGAGAGACCCATTCAGTTTCCTTAATCTTTTTCAGGGCGTGGTGTGCGCTTGTACTACATTGGTGGTGAAGTGTTTGCAGAGTGCCTGAGCGACAGCAGCATCTTTGTGCAAAGCCCCAACTGCAACCAGCGGTACGGATGGCACCCTGCTACGGTGTGCAAGATACCTCCAGGTGAGCCCTCACGCTCCCTGTGCAGCTGCTGTGGTCTGTTACACTTACGGAATCTGGCAATATAGCCTGTAAGGAAATTAAAGGCCCATGCCAAGGAAATTTCACATTTGCTAAATTTGTTATACATGAGCAGCATATACCACTAAACCAACCAAGAGGTGTTCAAAACTTGACAGCGATAACGCACTTTGCCTATGGGCTTCGAGATTGGTTTCCATGTCTCTGAGGGCGTCGTCACTGATGAGTGCAATGCAGACACCACTTCTTGGTTATGGGGGGGGAGCTGGTAGTTTTGCTATAAGTTTGCATGCTTTTAGACAATGTGGACAAGCTAATACAGCAAAGGCTCGTTAATTTGAATTCCGCAAGGATGCTACGAAAGTTTGAGTTATAAAAAATTCAAACTAATGAAAGGCTGAAAAATAATTGCTCGGTGAAGTCTGGCGTAGCGTGAGTGTGCGTGCACACACATTATGTCACATTGACAAGAACGTCTGCAGTTTGGAGCCTTGGTGCTGCCCAATCTAACCAGACGCGGCCAACGCAGTCCGACGTGCTTGACGTCGACACGGTTCTTGCTCCATCCGTGCATTCATTGCGCTGTCCCACAATGCATGGCACAGAAAAAGGAAGGTGCCCATGCCACTTCGCCGACGGTCACAGACGGCCGTGCAAAGCGGCGTGTGGGTCGGGGATCGTCCTGCGCATGCTCCAGAGAGAGCAACCGACGGCACGCACTTCGAAGTCTAGAGGGGACGGCATTTCGGCTGGCGCCGCGCAAGTGGCATAGCGTAACTGGCCACAAGCGATGCGCGCCAAAAACATCGGACTATAAATGCGCCTTTGCGCCACTAATGCTCGCCGCAGCAATAACGGCTGGATTCTAAAATGCTCTTGCAAAACGCGCCACAACCTGCTGCAACGTTGGTCTCCGTTGTACTTTCATAGCTGCACCGGCTGCACAGTGCTGAGTTCCACTATTCCGTCACGTGGAGTGACGTATGAAGAACACAGTAGCAATACTGTGAAAGACGAAACTAACTTTTATTGGGCAAACCTGTGCCCACAAAAACAGGCTACACTTAAAGAATGGCAACAACGGTGAACACAGTCGGCGATCATCAAAATCTGATCAGCGAGTCAAGCGCGTCAGCTTTTATAGATCAGTCGTCGAATGCTCCACAGTAATCGCTGGGACCCGCGTGCCTTCCACAAAGTTCTGCGCCATTCGCGTCGCGCATGCATGCAATCAGGTTACACAAGGTTCGGCGACAACAGACAGCAGATAGAAGCATCGATAACATTCTAGAAACTTCCGATACACGTAGACGCATCCTGCGCTGAGCGATAACATTTCTTAGATGGTAAAAGCGCTCACCCGTAAAAGGTAAATGAGTTCACTTGTCAATACGTATAGGTAGCGTCCAGACATATATCCCAGCGATGCTTTCCTTTTAGTAATAGCCATAAATCTCGAAGGCTATGCTCTTTGGTACTGTGAGCTCCAAAAAAAATGATACGGTCGCCATGCTTTAGACATTACTTGGTGCCGCTACTCGGCAGAACACCTCATAGAGAAAGAGCATAGCCCCCAAGATGTAACATAAAAAAAGAAATTAAAAAATGAAAAAAAAAAATATGAGCGTCTGCATTCTTAGAGAGTTTTACGGCAGCCATGTTTTAGACATTGCCTGGTGCCGCTTCTCGGCAGAACTCCTCATAAGGAAAGAGCATAGCCCCCAAGGTGTAACATGAAAAAAGAAAGAAAAAAATGCACACGCGCACCCACGCCCCGCATTCGCCTTTTTAGAGAGCTTTACATTAAGGGGGGACGCGGGTTTTAGATCGCGAAAAATGGCCAGAAAACCGATTTTTTGAAAATCACATTTTCAGTTTCTATAACCCTTTTTCTGTGTGATACCCAAATATCATCCCTGTAAACCACCTAGAAGTGCTCTAAAAAATTCGTTTCATTAGCCAAGGTGGCGAAAAATCTCGCGGAAATCAAGAAATAACAGCGTTTTTCACGCCACAATATCTCCGGAACGGCGCGACCGAGCGCCGCCATCTTTGTCTCGTTGGAAAGCGCATTTCTCCGTCTTCAAATTTGCCGCTTCAGCGATCTCCTCCATACAGAAACAAGCGCACAAAAAGCAAATGATTGAAGGTCGTGCCGGAGTCTGCGATTGGCCGCGCCCGCCACGTGACTCCAGCGCGGTTCGCCATTGGTCCGGCGCTCGCATCGTCTGCTCGGCTCTTTACACCTCGCGAGTTTGGCGTCTCCACTCGCCGTAATCTCGACGTGTCAAAACGGGCGCTACGCGGACATCGCAGTAGCGTGGCCGATCCCTACGCTTGTGGACGTTTCAGACTCGTGGCTAAGCATTCCGAGCGTCGGCAACGCGGACTTCGCGACGAAGATTCACGCGCGGAATTCTCGGACATGCGGCTAAGCCTTTCAGCACTCGGTGTTTCGAATTCGTGACAAATTCGTATCGCGCACGCAATCCTCGGAAACGCGGCTAAACATTTCGCGCATAGGGAGCCTCCGACTCGGCGATCATGCACATCGCGCGCGGACTTCTCGGACCGTCACCTAATCATTTTGTGCATCGGCGCCTCCGACTGTGCGAACCAGCGCATCGAGTGTCGACGCCTCGAGCCCGCAACTAGGCATTTCGCGCGTCGGCACCTTGAACTGCGCAACTAAGCACATCGCACGTCGGCTCCTTGTATCTGCAGCTATGCATTTCGCACATCGGCACTTCGGACTCGCAACCAAGCACATTGCGCGTTCACTCTATTATCATATTGTTACGATAGCTCGTAACAATATCTATCATACCACCCCTTCATAAAGAGAACCTCATCATGAGCTCTGTTCACTAGGCCCCTTGGGCTGGTACACACCTGGCTGCAGAAGTGATCGAGGCATCATACAAAAGTAAAATTCTGGAAAGCACCTAGCAGCTGCATATCTATCACTGACTCTCTGATCCTAAGTTCCACAGCCACTGTCAGGTGAAGATGACTTGGAAGGCTACTTACACTCGGAGCCTTCATTCAGTAACATGGTCAGTTCTACCAAATGAAAAAAAAGTGCCTCACTGATTGTAATGGAGACTGCTATCAATCAGGCAGCCTGCATGTACAACACTGGAACTATATTCATGCCCATACAGAGTTCTACACTTCGGTTTGAAACCCAGGCACCATGCTCTTTGTAGAGTGTGGTGCCTAATAAAGTTTCTAGTGCTAGTTCAGTGGCCAGTGTGCTATTATTGTGAGAGTGTGCAGTCACACATTTAGTATGGCCATTCTTACAAAACACAGCTTCAAAATGGTGCCATTTGTATTGCTGTAGATTCACTTCAGCAAAAGCTACATTTGTTTGAAACTTCAAATGCGTTTATTTCAGTTCGATGTTTTTGCACACTGTACTCCGCCTTACGGGCGTTTTTTCTGGGTTGTTTTTGGCCAAAAATGACAAGGGTGGTATCATTTTATTCGTATTGAAATGATCTGGGGGGTGATGCTATTTTTATTACTCTTGCGCCGTCATGAAAATTACATTCAGGTATAGTAATCACTGCTAATTAGAAAAAAAATTTCATAATAAATGCAAGATTGTTTTCTTGTCCGCAAAATGCTTCCAAATGAATAAAAATAGCATCACCCCCTACAGTAGGTCTTTAGCAATGGTGTCATGCATTTAGTTTTTCGTTTAGCAAGACGGAATCATCAAAAAGCCCCGTAACGAGTTTGAAATTAATTTGACTTCAGACCTCAATATTTTTTGAACTGCTACAGCTATCAGAAATCTAATTGCAGATCTGAAATCAGCACGAAAAATTACCCCAGACAGTGGAGTTTATTAAAGATTCACCCAAAAATAAGAAAAATACTTTTAAGACCCACCTCCCCCCTTAAGGGGACGCAAGGCGTTGCGTGCCCCCAGTGGCTTGTGTACCCCTAATCTAAATCTTCTTTCTTAAAGGTCTTAACAGAGGGAGAGAACCGACCTGCAATAGAGGTCTTGGCCATGCCTGGTGAAGGCGCACGCGCCTCTCTGCAGTCGCACCTAAACAAAGGGCCGCAGATGGAAAGAGCAAAGCTGCGTGGCCTGCGCTGTGATGCCAGCGTTGCCGACATGTTCCCGTGCACTAGCACTCTCCCCATCCACGATGACACGGAGTTTGAATGATCACTGGTGGTGCGGATTTCAGTACGAATTGGCGGGATGCATTACATATTGCTTTCAATACATTGTTGGACGGATCGCGGCGGCTGCTTTGAATTATCCAAAATTTTGAATTAACGAGTTGTGAATTAAGCTTTTACTTTAGTAGTGCAAGCAGCAGCAGAAAATTACACTGCTTCCCTGTTCTTCTCTTGGCCCCCCTCTCCCAGGCTGCAACCTGAAGATCTTCAACAACCAGGAATTTGCGGCCCTGCTGACAACGTCGGTGTCTCGGGGCTTCGAGGCGGTGTACCAGCTCACACGCATGTGTACCATCCGCATGAGCTTTGTGAAGGGCTGGGGTGCCGAGTACCGGCGCCAGACGGTCACCTCCACCCCATGCTGGGTCGAGCTTCACCTCAACGGCCCCCTGCAGTGGCTCGACCGTGTCCTCACCCAAATGGGGTCACCCCGGGTGCCCTGCAGTTCCATGTCGTGAACTCCTCCTGTCGCCTCTTCCCGACGTAGCGGTTAGCGGTGCGTCCTGTCTCAGGCGTGTGTGTGCGTGTGTGCGTGTGTGGTTTTGCAGTTTTTTTTTTCTTCACTCTCTCGTGTGTGCCTGTTGCGTTGTTAGAGGGGCGGTGAGAGGCGGTTTTTGTAAGCGCAGCATTTGTCGCTTTTCTGCTCACTAGTGGGGCAGGGGTGGACCCTCTGTTTTTCTTTTGGCTAGCAATTGCTGTAGAAGCTGCGTGAATGGGAAAACGTGCCTCACATGATAGTTACGGCATCGGGGCGCGCTGTAACACTGTTACGACTGTCATGCAAATGCTCGAGGCAGTAAACTCTTAAGCCCAGACCACCAGTCTGCTTGCTGGCCTGTGCTAGCTTGTGCCTTGTGAGGAATCGCGGTTTGCATCTACGAGAGATACGTGTGCCCACTTGGCTCAATCATAGCTGTTTTGACAAATCTCATCTTGTACTTTGTTATTCACCGTGCTTCAAAATGCTGAAATACTGATAAATTCAATTGTTTTATTTTTAGAGCTGTAGACCAGCACAAAAAGTAAAGGAAAAGCACATTCTTGCCTGACAGAAATCTGCCTCGCCAAGTGTTGATTCAAGTACTACACGGAAGCGAGGCACGTGGAAATGCAAGGCAGCCACGGCCTGTTATCTCTCTGGAACAGATATCATTGCTTGCGCTGCATACGGATGCATACAAACGGTCTCGCACCATCTGCGCATACATAGGTGCGCCTGCACAAGCTTTTGCACACTGGCAAGCATATGTGTGGTTTGGCCATTAGACATTTCCACACACAAGCTCTTCCATAATATGGAGAGGAGGTGGTGATTGCAAGCATTGCATCACCACTGGCATATTTGCTCTGTTGCTTCTTGAACGAGCATTATCGACTTTCTGGTTAGTGAGTGTGGGGCTACTTAAATGGAGAACTAGATTTGTGCAAAGACGTTATTTTGAGTTTTTCATGTGTTCGAGGAGCTATTCGATGAGCGGCAGCCGATATTGTGGCTGCTTTGTGAACAGGCCAGATCCGGTAGCAGCAAAAAGCTGGACAAAATTGTGGGAGTGTAAACTGAAAAAAAAAAAAAAGAAAAAATGAAAGCTTGTGCTTTTTGTCTTTGTTCATGCATTATTTTATTTTTTTGTAACTATAGGCATGAAGGCTTTCTTGTCATTAACAAAAGTGTGCAATGCTTCTCAAAATGTTAGTGAGTATAGTTAAACTTAAGGAAAGTTGTTGCAATTTCACATCACTGAATCAATGTTGTCCTCTTATTGCAGCTGAGACAAATACACAAGGAATTTCTGGGCAGCATGCGGTTATGTTAAATGATGTCGTGGTTCTTAAGATGGGCAAATCGAGTTTTTGATATGTTAATACTTGAGAACGTGTTGTTCTGTGCTCACGTCATTGCTCGTTCATACTTGCACATGTTGTAATCGTTGAGTAGCCTTTTGCTCTTTATGATTGAGTGTGTCCTTTTGGGTGAAGAATGTGGAAGCGGTGCTTGATTCCCCATTTTGTGCCGCACCATCTCGTAGTGCCCGCAACTGCCATTTCCTTCTTGTCTGCCTAACTGGTTAATTCTAGAATGTCGTAGCACTTGCCTGTGGTTATATTGTAGAGGATTATTGTTGAATCTTTGCTACTAGCATTTTTTTTTTAACCTTGCTTGCTGTTATGTCACAATTCGTGAGCCTGACCAGCTGGGAGAGAATCCACAACAAAGGCTGAACTTTAGATGGTATAGTTTATTTGCGTACTGTGTAAGAGTTCTCAGTTTTAAAAGCCGCCCATGCCCCTCGTGTATGACTGCACTTTTCTTTGTGTGTGTGTGTGAGTGTGTGAAAATTATGCCGCAAGAAAATTTCTCAATGGGAATTCTGCGAAGCCCTCTTTTTTAATTGATCAAAATTGCGAGGGAGTTGAATGCGGCTGCTCTGCTGGAGAGCCCCTGTTCTGTTGGCATTCAGCTTGCCCCCCCCCCCCCCCCCCCCTTTCCCCCCGTTGTGTGCGTGTGTGTGTGCATGCCGGTTCGACTTGTTACACCTGCGTTTAGTTGTCACGAAACTTCCCTAGAAGGGCAGTGGTCCTTACTATGATGTCGCAGTGCCTAGCACTGTTTTCATCAAAACATATTTTTTTGGAGGGGGTGCTTCGTTTGCATTCGGAGGCTTGTGCAGGCTGGTGCTGATATGTCTCGCCCCCTGGGAGCGCGTTTAAGCAAGCTTTGGTTCTGAGCCACGTGTGCTTAAGTTTTTTCTGCATTGGGAGCCAGGATTGAAGTTCCAAGGTGTCAGGAAACAAGTTTACCATCCGTGTATGTGTTTTTCTTTTTTCAAAAACGTTCCAGCTATCATTTGCAAGGTCATGGAGTCAAGGTTGTTCCCTCGTGTGTCGTTTCTGGGACACCGAGAGCAGTGACAGAGAGACCTTGTCCCTGTTCAAAATTGCCTCTGCACGGCTTATTCGGCTTGGTGCGCAACAAATGTGCAGCGTACTTCTGGCCTTCAACCTGTTTTTTGGTTGGCTTCTTAACTGCTAGAGGACTGATTATGGTGTAAGCTCAACGTTGCAGAAACATTGTATTGATCACAATCTTGCAGGAAGCGCATCATTTGACCTGTAGGTTATAAATGTCATGTTTACACAAACACTCCTAAAAAGGGAAGTCTTCGTGGTGAGCAATGCCATTCCTTTGCAATATCACAAGTTTTCGTTTGCAGTGTAATGTGACGCACACAGAAAGACTGAGGGGGTATACTACACTCATTTTGATGAAACAGGGTATATACTATAGCTCCTCCATTTCCCTCCCGTTACTGTGTACATTCACTGACAGCTGTAAATGAGAATGTAACCTCTTTTCTGTAAAGGCGTTGCTAACATGCCTCACATGAATTACTCCATTCTCTTGTAGCATTTGTGAGTGCTGCTTCTGCTTGGAGGGAAAGGACTGCTGAGAATTTGAGGTGATCCTGGAATTGAGGATTATGGTCGGGCAATATGCCATACTGTTGCGAAACATGGGTGAAGACTCCACAGTGAGAGAATTTGGCGCTGTCATGGCAGGCGAGGCAATAGAGAGTTTTAGCTTGCCCAATATTTCGGTAAACGAAGGTAAGCTGGGTGTTTTACTGGATGAGTGGAGGCCTGAACGTGATTGGTTGGAGCAATGCAGTCACCTGGTGGCACAGAGCTCAACCATACAGAGACAGAGCTAATGTTGCAGTAACCAAGTGTATTCTTTTTTGCTGCTGATCTAACTTTTTGTAGTGGTGTAATAGTGTCACAATTCACTGCTGCTGAAAATTTACCCCAGCAGCGAAGTAGAGTACACTTGGTTGATGCAGTATTAGCTCTATGTTGGTCTGGTTCAGCTCTGTGCCACGAGGTGACCCCACCTGTCAAGTCACTCCTGTTCATGCCTCCCGTACATTCGGTAAAACGCCCAGTCTGCCTGCGTTTACTGGATTACTGGACAAGCTAAAACCCTCTAATGAAAGCATTTTGCAAGCAGTAATGTCATTCAGCATTTTCGGTGGGCTCGTTGCTTATCATCCCAAAAACCTGCTTGCTACTTTCTTGAAACCTGCTTTTTGTAGCATTGTGAGCGCTATGGTTTATTGTATGGCTTGTTCTTTCTCCACTGATGCCGTAGTTTTGGACCTTCATGTGATTGTCGTCGATTATCACTGACCCACGGGATGTTATGCAGCTGTTAATGAGTCAATCATATATTTTTTTTTCCTAGGGTTTCCTGGCTCTTTATATGTGCTCCTCTACTGTGCCATACTTTAGGTCAAGCTTACAAACAATGCTGTCTGTGCATGTCCTTTTTTTTTTTTTACCCCTATGGTGTCTTAGCTTTGACATGTTACGCTAAGTAACCTTGTGTCCAGTGCCAGATTTAGTAACGATCCTTCTCCCAACCCATTCTTTCCACAGTTTTGTTCCTGGCCGTCACACTCGCCTTCACACGTCATTTATGCCATGATCGGCCACTCTGTGTAATTGTCGCAGGCTTACCCCGTGCTTTAACAAGTCATGTTTGTTGGGATGTGATACTAGGCACAAAGGAGGAAAAGCAATTAACAGAAGGAAATAATCCTTACAAAATATGGCCCCAGGATTCTTTCTTCAAGTCATTTACGAGTGCACTTGTCTTTGTTTGCGAGTTGCGCGGGCCTATACGCCATGTGCAGTAGAAGGGTGGCTCATGTTCTTCTGTCTTGGAACGTAGGAGGCAAGAGGTGTAGGTCATTTTAGGTCCATTTGTTTTCAAGAATGAATATTCAAGGGGGGAGGGGTTACAGTGTACTGCTATTAATGTATGCACGCAGCAGTTTTAGGGCTCACAGGTTATGCAGCTGCCTATGCTAATGAAATACCACCAAGGATTTTGGTTTGGCAGTCATGCGCACCTTTTGCGGCTGCGTTTGTCAGATGTGCAAGTCTATTGCAGTGGTTGGAGAGGCGATCATGATCCTCTCTAAGTTTCCTGCAGGGCAACAGACAATTTATTCTGGTGATGATTTTTACACTGGCTGTTCCCTTTGTGAATTTCACCTGAAGGAAGCATTGCTATTAAATGTGCTAGTTTAATGTAGTGGTTGAACTTTTAGTATTGTATCCAGCATTTCAATGAGTGAAGTACAAGACCCGCACCTGGCTTGCTGCTGCCGTTAATTTTTTCTTTTCTTGCTTTCACTCAACAGTGTAGACAAAAACGGGCATAACATGCACCAAGAAAGAATGTTTGTCTAGTGATTCAGCTAAGTCTAGCTGCAGATGAATAACTCTGGCGACATTCTATATGCCATTGACTTTCCTTAGTTCTACCCTGGCAGCACTGGCGAAATTGATAGAATTATCTGGAGGGTCGAATGAAATAAGATGGAGAAAAAATGCCAAAACACACCACTGATTCATTTGGCAGCATTTCCCGGGTTCTAACATGCTTCGAATCAAACGCACACATACTTCCTATTTGTCGAAAGTACAAAACTAATGTAGAAATGACGTTAATGCTTCTAAACAAAGTAAAAATCTAACGTGCACCCAATCTAATGGCACAGTGGAGGCCAGTTCCCTAAAGTCAGCTTTGCCACTCTAAAGGCATGTTGTGCGGTAAAGCACACGAACGCTGCGAAGGCAGGTTTGGTTTCAGGTGCAATTGCATTGTGCAGGCAATTTTCACTCCAGTTTTCTTAAAAAATGAAAAAGGTATGCATTATAATCGGGTAAATACCGTAATCAGACATTGTGAGCTACAGTTATTTCCTGAAAATCTTCCTTAAAATAGGCATTTTTGACGGAGATGACATGTGCTCAACACATTCAGTGTCTCTTAAGCCCTGCCGAGTCAGACACTGCCACTAAAGGGGTTGTTACTTGGTTAAACATAGGGGTCAGGTGCGTGTGTGTCGACTGGTCAAGTTCGATTTACCCGGCAAAGGCCAATTTTATTATTGAAATTATGGAAGTTTGGGCCCGTAGAAATGCAGGCATGGGCACCGGCCAGGACCTTCGGTCGGTATTGAATTAACTGGAGTTGAATTAATGGAAGTCTACTATACTAATCAACCCTTGTCAAAGAGTTAAGTAATACGGTGAGCTGGTGTGAAAGAAGCCAAGTTTACCAGGCTAGCAACTGTTAATATTAATTCCGTTTCTTACTGCACTTAGTGTGCAGCAAGACAAAACGAGGCTAACCATGGACCAAAAAAGGATGTTTGTCCCATTGATTCAACCATGATTCATTTATGTTCAGCGATTCAACTACTTTGTCTACAATTTAACAACTCTGGCAACAATGTATACTGAACAATCTTTGTCATGCCTCAGATGATAAATGTATAGAATCGATGGAAAAGGATTCATTGTAATACAGTTGCTGGGCAACAAAATGTGATGGCAGGTGCTGCAAAAGTTTGGCGGTGGAGTGTCAGTGTGCTTTGGCACCATTTGGAAGAGACAGTTTCTTGTAATCTGCTTTCTGTTTTTAATATCTTCATTGCTTTGGTAGAGCAGTTGGTGGAAGCACCTTTTGGAACTTAGTCATTTTCAAAGCGTCGTGTTTGGTATAGGTTCGGCTCCGTACTGAACTTGGGGACCCTGTGCTGTGATCGTCAGTTTTTTGGGCATACTTTCATTTTTTTGTACAGTGCCGTGAGAATTTGTTGCCTTGTGCCATTGTTTTTCTGTCCTCTGCTGTTGAGATTGCTTCCGGGCAGGCACAGTAAGTTACTTCCTGCTAATATCGTTCAGGTAGCTTTGCTGTCCAGATTTTTTTGCCCATGCTAAAATTACTGGCTTACTGCCTCAAAGAAGCGGTGTAATTGGGACTTCGAGTGCTCTTTCCTTCTTGTAGGCATTGGCTGGCAGTGTTAGTTTTGATTGGGAAGGCAAACTTGAGGTTGTCCACTCGCCAAGTGTGTACCGGCTACATTAGTTCACTTGAACTCTACTTTTGTCATGAAAAATATCATAAAGGTGCAAGTTTTATAGTTTAAAGTTAATGTGCGTGCCATTACCCTAAATGGTAGTCGCAGCTGTGGTAATGTTGATCTTGCGATTATGTTGTCTTAGGTCAGAGGTAACTTTGATTAGAGCAGAATTTACAGGAGCAGCCTACGGATGACTGTGGCACCAGGTGGCATGTCGTATGTGTTATAACTTAATGAATGCCTGGCACTTCGGCTACCTATAAATTGCTCCTGGCAATTTTACTCTGATAGGTGGCATCCGAATCACACCCCTCAATGGTGGCTCCTCGGAGTAAGTAACCAATCGCGAACGCCATGCTTTTTGTGCAGTGCAGGCAATGGGAGAGATTGAGGGAGCTGGAAAAGGCGTCATGGATGTCATGTTCGGACATCATATCTATGGATGCTCTAGGCCTTATGGAATGTGACCAAAGCATCAGCACCAGCATGGTTGTTACTATAGACCTTCTATAATGAGCAGTCCGTGCACCAGGGGCCGCCACAGACTCACCGCCATTCCAAGCGTTCTGAACCGAGAGCAAGCAGGCATCAGCTGTCACTCCAGCAACATTTCATTGAGGGTCCAGAAATTGTTTAGTGCTACTGTTATTTAAAATGTGTAAAAGCAGCAGAAAGACGGGGTATCCTCTATCATGAAGTTTGAAAAAACAGAGGCAGAAACATTATTTGGGAAGCTGACTGGAAAACTAAACGCAAATAAGTTACACAAGGAACTCATGAGAAGTGCTACTACCAACTGTTCATTCCTGTCAACACCCACGGGAATAAAGAAATAAACAGTTGGTAGTAACTCTTGTCCTCGTCTGTTCCATGTGTCTTGTGTGTAATTCATTCAAGCTTAGTTTTGCAGTCAACATGTTAGACCAGCTAGCCAAAAGGTTATCCTTCTGTGCGAAAAGAGACTGCGTACGAGCTTCATCTGCCTCAGCTTCACAAGAAGTACCTTTATTTACGACTGTTTGTCATGCACACACTTCTGCAAGGCCAGTACAACAAGCTCTTATCGCCAGCGCTGAATAGCCAATTGCCATCAGTGACTGCCAGGCTAACACCACCAGCAGCAACGATGCAGCATTTCTGCCACCGCTGGCACAAAATTTCACAAAATGTTGAGCTTTAGTGAGCATGCAAGTCATCTTTATGTCCTCCCTGTACAAGCGTAACTGACATACTTGAGCAACTTCACCTTCTGTTACAGCAAAGTCAAATGTGGAAAAATAGATGGGCATGCACTGCAAGTTTTCTTCCTGTGCCGGAAATTAAACTGCGAGTGAGCGAGCGAATTGCAGCACTTTTGTTCATGTGGATGCGAATACATTTTAATCTGCACTGTAGGTCATCAGGTAACCTTTCCCAAGTTATCTGATCAGCAGCGTTGGCGACAAGAATTAGTCTGAATCAGCCGCCAATCGTTGGAGCAGATCACGAACGCATTTTTTTGCTAGGGCACTCATGCCTATTTCCAAATGAAATTACACATGCAGTTAACGACAACAGGCGCACTGCTGTAACAGCCCTACAAATCTACCTCTGGTAAGACTAGAATGTAAAGGGCAAAAGCAAACATCAGGCTGCTACATTCGTCATCCTTCAGCACAGACAATGCACAGCAAGCACAGCACAAACCAAGGGTACATTTGCATTGTGTCTGCAGCTTTGGCCAAAGTCTTATGTTGTCTACCCACTCGCTGCTCACCATGGTGGCCATCTAAGCCGTGCCTGAGGCCCTCGTGGCCTTTGTAAACAAGTGAGCAAACATCGATCGGTAGGGGCCCAGTGGCTGGCACTGTGACGTGAGCAGATATGGCGGCGCCCATGGGGTAGTGCTGTTGTAAAGGTCCTGGATGATAACACGTGTTGCCTTTAAATGTAAAAATATGCTGCTTTATGTAAATACTACCATCATAAGAGTGTAGGTTTAACTACCTTTCTGTACTTCTACAGTTAAGGTTGCTAGAGTGCGCGCATTAAGTTCTAGAAATTAGACAGTTTTAGCAAGGCATGAATAATTTGCTCTGCTCGAATGCACGTTTCAGTATTGACTGCAAGCAGTAGCCATGAGGAAACCCTGCAGTTTTGCATATACAGTGCCTGTGTCAGCAGTGGAATATGAAAGGGAAAAATTTGTGATCCACCCGACTGCAGCACAAGGCTACAAAGGAAACCCCATACGGGTTTCTCGGAAAGTAAGTTCACCTTACCCTGCTTGTTGCTTTGCAGCTATGTTAACTGTGTAGCACTTGTACCTTTATGGCAAGCACTTATTGAAACAGTTTTGGAAGGTATGCGCAACGTTCAACAACTACACATTATTGACCGCAAAGAGCGACCAGTATTCCTCGGGTTGTTTTATCTAGGTGGTCTTACAGCAGCAGCTGTACAGCAAAATCTGCAGTTATACTCTACATTTTGCTGTATGATGTGAAATCCTGCAGTTCTTTTTAGTGCCTGAGCATGCCAATTTGAGCAGTGAACTGGACGAAGCTGGGAGCATAAGTAGTCTACTATTGGAGGGGGGGGGGGGAAGAAAAAGAAGAACCCGGGACTTCGTAGCATTGATAGAGGTGCTTTGTTTAACACTTACTTGTCCAAATAGCTGGCATGCATTGTTGCAGGCAGTTTTACTAGGAGGCACCACATCTGTTCTCATCATGCTGCTTCTGCTACTTGCACACAGCTTCTGTTTTACGGTATGCCAGTTCTGCAAGTTTGTGTGTATGCTGGTTCCTGACCGTGTGGACTTAAACGGTTGATGAACTGTCCAGCGTGAGAACTTTGGAACTGGTCTAGGCTGGTAGCTAGTAGAATTTACTTGGGCAGTTGCACCAAGGTGGGACTGAGTCCAGACGCTGTTTTGAAATTGTTAATCTAGCGTGCACCAAGTGCATGCATACCTAGTCAATTACCGATACTTGGATGCAGGCTCGGCCGTTTCCAGTATGCGCTATTACATTGATCATTTCTCTGGGGACAGTTTGCTGTTCTGAAATCAAAAGAAGCTCCTTTCTTTTACGTGGAGGTTTAGTTTTTCGTGAGTCTGTATTGGAGATGACCAGTTTTTTGGGAGATCCTTTTTCTCGTTTTCTTTTTCCTTTGTGCTGCAACTGCGTGTGCAATACTTGAGAGCCACTTTACCATTTTTGTGTTTGCCCCGAAATACCTTATAGCTGATTATTTCTTGTGGCTGCATCTCCATGTGCACTGTTTACGTTTGTCGAAACCCAACATTGTGGATAAGAGTTGCTTGGGTCGTTGAGTGGCCAGCAAGGTGAATTGCTTGTGCACTGTCTGCCAATTGCGTAGTCACTTGAAAACCTGGTGCAGCAAATTTGCCACAGTATGCTGCTAACTGTTGCGTCGTGCCGACTACTGTCTTCTGTGGAGGCTGCCATCCAAACTTTTTGAAATGGCCATTTAACAAGCTGCCGAGACCAGCAAAGGAGTAGATACTGTTTGTTATCCATCCATCATTTTTCCCATTGCAGTAAGCATTCGAATTTAGTTTTCCTTCATAGTTAGTAGCTATGGCGTTCATGTGCAGGGCACAAGGATGCGGGTTCGATACCCGGCTGTTTTGCCAACATTTCGGTAGGGGCGGAATGCTGAAACAGCCATTTCCAAACATGGGTGCACATTGGAGAGCACCAAGCAATCAAAATTTGTACAGAGCCCTCCAATATTGTTTTGTTGTAGTCAAGGGTACGATGGAGAACCATCTGGACCAGTTAAGTAATAGTATAGCGATTATAAATCTTGTCACTGAAGAGGACAAAGAATTTGACATTACGGTGCCCATACGTGAACCTCGTGCACAACGCAGGAAAGCGAAAATGGTCACCGCTAAAACAGCTTACATATTCTTGAATGTGCGATGAAGTGACTCCGCATAGGTGAGGTGAAAACGACCATCCATTTTTGAGCTCCATGCGAAGTCGCTTCATTACATTACATGTAAATTCACCAATTTAGTGACAAGATTTATAACTGCTATATGAATGTTTTTGTGTGTGTGTCATCTAGAGCATACACTAGTGTAACAATGTCAGGAAAAGGGTTGTACTTCTGTCTCTTCATTTGTGGTTAGCCAGGGATTACCACAGTGCACACAGAAACGCAGCGCAGTGTTGTGCCCATTTTGCACTGTGTTTTTGTGTCTGCGTTAGTCATTAAGTGCAAGTCACCTGAATTCACTAGCTGTAAGTTTTGAAGGTGTGAGCTAGATGGGGAGTACTCTCTTCGTACTCTTGAAATAAGCCAAGCCATTGGAAGATTGCACAGCGAGCGCACCTGGGTTGCCATTAGCATGTCTTGGATGCCTACCAGAAGTCTTTACACTTCCAGCATCATTGATGGCCAACATTGGTTTTCACCATTGCTTGTGAAATTCAGTCCACATGCATTGTAGGTTGCCTGCTGGCCAGGGTTTGTGTCGATGAAAGATGTGATGTGAATTACTTGCCGTTAAATCTATTCACCGAGCAGTTGCTTGCTGCGCAAGTTGCCATTGCCGTGCTTGGTTCTACACCCTTTAAGTGTCTTTCTTTTTATTATTTTGCTTGTTCCTGTATCTTCCGAGTGTGCTTCCAATATATATATTTTTTTTTCTTCACAACCAAGAGTCACGGGGTCCATATTTGGTGGGAGGTTTCCCGGGAGACAGCGTGTTCTGCTAACAAGAACAAAACCGTTGGTTTGAGCTTGCATAGACAATTATACCTCCGGGTGTTGTTCACTCTTTAGTAATGTGTGCTTGCTTGTCTTTTATACAGTGTGCTTCTTTTCTTTTTTTTTTTCTTAAGTAGTGTGTGTATGCATGTGTGCATTACATCTAGGTGTTGAACACTGTTCTTCTGGCAGTTCCAGTGGTGCCTGTCTGTCGTTTGTTGTCCCTTTCAGCTTCCCTTACCTCCCCCCCCCCATTTTTTTTCTTCACCATTTTGTATGCTTTCTACATAGCAGCTGACCATGTCACACGATGCCACTTGTGATATTTCGCATTGGAGTAGGCTAGTGTTGCTGTGGGAAGCAGTTGTGGGTGTTGTCTAGTTCACTGCCTTGCCAAGTATGGAGTTTTTTCTTGTTGGCAAGGTGCATCGAGGTGTTGTCACATTGTACAGCGACTCTGTCATGGGGCCCACTGAGAGAGAGAGAGAGAGAGAGAGAGAGAGAAAGAGATGAAAAGGAAGGGAGTGTTCGAACTAATTTTCGTGCTTGTGGTGATTGAACTGCTGACGAACTTGTGTCGTTGGTCTTGGAAGGGCTGCACTACACTAAGTCAACTCTGTAGCAACTCGCATACAGCTCCCAGAATTTATGTGATGGAAATCAAGGGGCAACAGTCTTGTGAATGAGGATGTTCCGCAGTGAATTTTTTCTTCCTTTGTTTTTTTCTTTGTTACCAGCTTACCTGCTGGTGTGAGATCATGCGGTTGAACCGACTTGCAGCAAATCGCAGCGCAAGTAGACAAATTTGTGCATAGAGAAGGTGTCTGGTCGCAAATTTCCTGTAATGCGAAAGTCCATTATTGCGAAATTAACATTATTGTGAACCATGCATTGTAACTGTATGCAACTGTAACTGAGTTATGAACATGTGATTTGTCATCCTTATGCTAAGTGCAGCCTGTAGGTGACGCTTGCACTTTTAGTACTCCAAGTCTGAATTCAAGCTAAAAGACTAAACATGACAATTACAGGGCAACCTCACTCGGCTTTAGCTTTGTCATGGAAATTTCCTGGAATGAAGTGCCAACAAACCAAATGTTGGATTTAAGTAATTACAAACAGGGTTTGGTTATATCTGTGATCGCTATAGCAAGGTTCAACTGCTACTTGCTGCCCCCCACCTGGTTGATAGAGAAGAGGAGCAAGCTGCGTGTTTGCTCTTCTTACTCGATTGAATCGTTTAATGGCTTCATTAGGCCTTCTATGCCCAACTTTGTGTTCAACCTTATATAGAGTTTTGAACTAAAAGGACTTCACTATTGATAAGGAATCAGTGTCTGTCAGTAAAGTACCATACCTGTGTGTAAGACATGCACTACGCGCCCCCCCCCCCCCTCTTGTAAAAAATTTGGTGGTCTACTGGGCTTGCATGATGAGCCTGAATTTTGGCTACGTTCCAACACTGCATGTGCAACCACTGAATACTATGCTAAAGAATTTGCTTGTAGGATGGTTTGGCACGTAGTTCTTTAAAACTGAGAAAATGTGTTCTTGGTTGCTGTCGCTGAACTTAGCCTGCTGTGGTGCAGGTGTTTGAGTGCTCTTTAGTGGATTCCTCTTCTCCCCTCCGTTTTCTAGCTCCCAAGTAGGAAGTGCTGCAAGCTTTAAATGAGGGCAGGATTTTCTCGGGTAAATACAGCGATTGCCAAGATTCATACTTTCCATTGTTAAAACAAAGCTTTTTTTTATAGCTGACATTATGCCAGCGGGTTTCTGTCGCTCTGTTTATCCTGAAATGCTGGCATAAGAACTGATGTTAAATGTTTAGTGATTATGTTGCTTAATGTCACATCTTCAAAACCACTGCCACGCATCCGTATAATCATTCGACAAAGTGATGTTACAACCATTAACCGTAAACAGGTTAAAATGCCTTCAGTCTTAGTATAAATGCGTTATTTATACAGGTGGCCAAGGGCAACTGATTGCAAGGTACTCTTACTTACAGGCCTTGTAGTTGATGCCTTTAGGCTTGATTCGTGCAGCTAAAAGACATGCAGGCTTATCATGCTACCTGGAAAAGGCTACTCTACAAAAGAAATGTGTGGCACCATCCTGTGGCAGTGCTGAAAGTGCACATTTTATGATTGAATGAATTGTGGCCGTCGCACTAAATAGCAAATGGCATTGGGACAAGTAACATTTTAACCGTGCGGTGCCACACAAATGGTATCGAAGCTTAAGGCAATGAGCATTTAATGTAGTCACTTGTGCCCCTGTGGCAGATGTTGCTTCCTTGGCTGCTTGTATGTAAAGCAAACCTTGAAATCCTTGTACCAGGAATGTTTGGACATTCTAGATGTGAGCTAAAGGAGTGCTATATATATTGCTGGCTGCCATTGCATTGTCGCAGTGGGTGGGCTTAATGTACTGCAGCCCTAACATAGATTGGCCTGTGCTGTGCATGCATGCGCCGTGTGTCCGATTCGTTCTTCCTGCAGCCTGTCGCATCGATCGGTGTTGCAGCTCAAAACAACATTGGTCAACTTGGCTTTTGCAATACTGTATCCATCTTTTCAGGTGTACATATTACATGGCTGTCTTTTGTGTAATGACATTTTGGATAGCAACTCTTTTTCTCTGCTGTGACATAATAAAACTGCTCGACAATGAACTTGAGCGTCTCTTCTTTCAACAGTGAAATAGCTGTCAAGTGTCAAATACATGGCGTTGCGGTTCTGCAACGTGTGTAACCGATAGTGTCATTACGGGAGTACACCGGATGGGGCGCTGACAAAAATGCAGGGTGGCAACAGCAGATTCATGTTGTAGCTTGTTGGGCCACGATCTTGTGGTGTTGCCTTTTCCTGATGCTGATACCTTTCGGCGCTTTTCGCGAGTGGTCAAATCAAAGCTGTGCCTGTGAGTGGTGAAAGAGATGCTCCATCTGGGGCACAGCATTGCGTTGGCCACTCACAAATGCCTTTTGGCGGAAAGCGCCAAAAGGCATTAGCCTTAGGGAGCTATGGGAGCCTTTTTAGCCTTAGGGAGCCTTTTTATCTATAAAACAATTGTGCAGGGTTACGTTTTGCACAAGACTGCATGTAATTTACAGAATTTGCGAGCTGGAACAGCAGTTTGCTATGTCTACTGTATAGGATTCTTTGTCAAGCTGTTGTCGTGAACTTAAAGGAAGCAACTCGTCCCTGTTGCCATTGCAAGGAACACCCAGGCAACGCAAGTGTGGAGAAAATGTAGCAGTGATCGAATTGTTACGTTGAAGCTACAGTGGTGGAAATTTTTTTTGTAATGGGTAAGGCATTACTTGAACATCTTGAAGGGGCAGCGCAATATGACGAAGACAGGAGGCAGGAACACACAGGACAGCGCTGAACTCGCAGCTAACTTTATTTGAAGGCTTACACAAACTTTTGTACACAACCCATAGCCACGTACTCTCCCATCCATGGCGTCATTATCAGTGTGCAGGCAAAAACTCAAAATCCTGTAATGTAATGCTACACTACGAGGTGGCTTAAAAATTCAAATTCACTGTCATGAAAATTTAACGATGGCATGCTTACGCAACGCGACCCTTTTTCCCCGATATAGTCTGCCTCAATAATCTTCCTCGTGGTCCGATTTCAATACGCAGAAAGTATTGTGGTGTTTTTATAGATTGGAGTACACCCATGCTCGGAGCAATGCCGCGCTACATTTGAGTAGGCATTACCCGTTAGCAAGTGCCTATGCTCAGACGATCTAATGTTCAGGCAACGACTTGTTTGGCCGATATAGACGTGACCGCAGGAAAATGGAAGCTCGTAAACAACTCCAATTCTACAGTGCACAAGCGGGGACGTATGCTTAACAGTGCAGCCTTTCTCAGCATGAGTGGAGGCAGCCTGGGCCAACTTCCCATCAATCCTACCGCAAATTTTGATAATCTTGTTAGGGGCAGAAAAAACAGCCTTTACATCAAACCTGCCTGCTACATTCCTGAGGCTGTGTGATAGCTTGGTACATATGGAATTGCAACCAGTTTTTTCTTCTTGTCGGCAGGCTCTGGATTGTTCATTCTTGTGGGTGCTGCTAATTTTACACACTTAACAAGCTTCTGTACGGTCATGCAGACAGCATCCTCTCGAAAACCTGCCGCTCTCAAATGCTCCAGTTGTTTTAAGAAACTCTCAGAAGTCTGGTGAAAACACAATATTGAAAGTGCAGAAAATAGAACCGAAAAAGCAATGCCATTTTTCACCACCTTCGAATGTGCGGAGTGAAAATTTAAAATTGGTTTTTCTGACCTTGGGCAATACATCCAGCACACATACTTATCGGTTAGTTTAAGCCTCATATATAAAAATTGTATCTCGTTATCTGGCACTTCATGTGTAAAATCTAACCCTGAGCCACATTTGTGGAATTCTTGAAGTATATTGTGAGCCATTCGCTGGAAATTAGAACTCCACAAAGATCAGAAAATTATCAACAAATCTTAGCACTTTGATTGTTTGGTCATCTAGGTTACTTTCTAAATTTTTATCAACCCTACCTAGAAAAATGTTAGTACCGGAGCAACCTTGGAGCCAATGCAAATGCCAGATTTTTGTCTGTATAAATTTCCTTTCTAATCAACAACAGTTGAAGCTATGCAAAAAGAGAGAATCTCAAAAAAACTAAGATACCCCACAGCTGCTAGAAAATTTGAGCTCATCATTGTCCTGGGTGATACACAGTTTAACGCTTATCATTAGTTCGTCATGTGGAATGTTATAGTACAGGTCTTGAATATCGATGCTAAAGATATTACCGTCGCCAGTATTAGATTGAACGAGGAAGCTGATGAGATCATCCGAGTTTTCTACCACAAATAGGATCTCTGACCACCAATTATTGCAAATGCCTTTGTAAGTAATCCGAGACAACCCGCTGCCATGTATAATTTTCCGTGACTATTGCTCCAAATGGAATGTCAGGTTTGTGGGTCTTTGCTACGAAGAAAATATCGAAATTAAGACTTTTTGCCTTTTTTACTGATGAAGCTAGTTGCTGAAGGTTGTGGCTGTGGAGCAGCGACAGTGCGCGCTCCTTAACTTTAGCGGGCTTCAGATCTACTGCTCTGAAATTCTTTCCTATTGCATCTAACGCTTTTTGCAGAAGATACTCTCGGGCACTACAACAAAGAAACCTTCCTTATCAGAGGTCGAAACATGAAGGTTTCTACACTCGGCATATCAGACCACGAGGGAAATTATTGAGGCCTACTATATCGGGAGAAAAGGGTCGCGTTGTGTGAGCATGCCATCGTTAAATTTGTATGACAGTGAATTTAAATTTTTAAGCCGCCTCATAGTGTAGCATTAAATTGCAGGATTTTTCGTTTTTGCCTGCACACTGATAATGACGCCATCGATGGGAGAGCAGGTGGCTATGGGTTGAGTACATAAGTTTGTGTACGCCTTCGAATCAAGTTTGTTATGAGTTCAGCGCTGTCCTGTGTGTTCCTGCCTTCTTTCTGTGTCATATTGCGCTGCCCCTTCGAGATGTTCAACCAGCACCAACTCGCCCGATTGTCGTTCCTTCTACAGTATCTCTCTATTACATCGGGCTCTTTTACTCGTCCTAACAACTACGACCCACATAACCCAAGTAAGCTCGCGTCTATGGTGGCAGTATACATCTGCAAGAGCAGGATCCTCTCATGGCATGCTCGATACGCTCTTTGCCCCCAAGAAGTGCAGTCGTTGAGCGGCTACCTACAACCATCGACTCGTCACACCAAAAGGATTTGCAGACTTCTGTGCACGGAATGGATGAATCAAGCCCGATACCTCAAAGATTGTCTCCGTACAGCCTGCTGACAGAAAAAAGACAAAGGCAAGAGCAGAAGGGAGCAGAAGAGCTACAATTTTTAGATACGAGGCTTAAACTAACCGATAAGCATGTGTGCTGGATGTTTTGCCCAAGGTCAGAAAAAACAATTTTAAATTTTCACTCCGCATATTCAAAGGTGGTGGAAAAATGGCATCGCTATTTAGGTTCTATTTCCCGCACTTTTGAAACCGTGTTTTCTCCAGACTTCTTGGAGTTTCTTAAAACAACTGGAGTGTTTGAGAGCGGCAGGTTTTCGAGAAGATGCTGTCTGCATGACCGTACAGAAGCTTGTTGAGCGTGTAAAATTAGGAGCACCCACAAGAATGAACAATCCAGAGCCTGCCAACAAGAAGAAACAAACTGGTTGTAATTCCATATGTACAGTGCTCACGGAATGAAATAGGACGCGGATCATTTAGTAGAACCCTACATATGTGCAAAGTACGCGAGAGCACCATGTCATGTCGCTAGGAATTTCGTCGCCAAACGTGACGAGGACTCCGGTGTAAGCGTACGCGCCAAAATTACGTCGATGTGACACGAACTGCAGTCAGTTGAAACGAAAGTATGCGCATTACTTAGCCCTAAACTGACGTGTTTCATTCCGTGAGCACTGTATGTACATAAGCTATCACACAGCCTCAGGAATGTAGCAGGCAGGTTTGATGTAAAGGTTGTTTTTTCTGCCCCTAACAAGATGATCAAAATTTGCGGTAAGATTGATGGGAAGTTGGCCCAGGCTGCCTCCACTCATGCTGAGAAAGGCTGCACAGTTAAGCATACGTCCCCGCTTGTGCACTGTAGAATGGGAGTTGTTTACAAGCTTCCATTTTCCTGCGGTCACGTCTATATCGGTCAAACAGGTTGTCGCCTGAACATTAGATTGTCTGAGCATAGGCACTTACTAACGGGTAATACCTACTCACATGTCGCGCGGCACTGCTCTGAGCATGGGTGCACTCCAATCTATAAAAACACCGCAATACTTTCTGCGCATCGAAATCAGACCACGAGGGAAATTACTCAGGCCTACTATATCGGGAAAAAAGGGTCGCGTTGTGTAGGCATGCCATCGTTAAATTTGTATGACAGTGAATTTAAATTCTTTAAGCCACCTCGTAGTGTAGCATTACATTACAGGATTTTGCGTTTTTGCCTGTGCACTTATGACACGATCGTTGGGAGAGCACGTGGCTATGGGTTGTGTACAAAAGTTTGTGTATGCTTTCGAATAAAGTTAGCTGCGAGTTCAGCGCTGTCCTGTGTGTTCCTGCCTTCTGTCATCGTCACATTGCGCTGCCCCTTCAAGATGTTCAACCAGTACCAACTCGCCCAAATGTCGATCCTTCTAAGGCATTACTTCTACACATCATTAACGTAGCTGTGCAATATTTTTTTGAGTCAGTAATTTGATTATACTAACATATTTTTCCTGCGTGTCTGTACAGGAAAAACTTTATTCAATGGGGTTTGTGCATACAGGGAATGTGATTGCATTGTACAGACAGAATTGAAAGAATAGTGTTTTTATGTTTCTTTGCTGAAGCTTTGTTTCTTCAAAAAGAGAAGCTTGATGAACCATGTTCATCATCATCATCAGCCTATTTTATGTCCACTGCAGGACGAAGGCCTCTCCCTGCGATCTCCAATTACCCCTGTCCTGCGCCGACCGCTTCCAACTAGCACCCGCGAATTTCCTAATTTCATCGCTCCGCCTAGTCTTCTGCCATCCTCGACTGCGTTTCCCTTCTCTTGGTACCCATTCTCTAACCCTAATGGTCCAACGGTTATCTAACCGGTGCATTACATGACCTGCCCAGCTCAATTTTTTTCTCTTGATGTCAATTTGAATATCATCTACACCTGTTTGCTCTCGATTTAAACCGCTCTCTTTCTGTCTCTTAATGTTATGCATAGCAATCTTTGTTCCATCGCTCTTTGCGTGGTCCTTAAGTTGAAGATTCTTTGTCAGTCTCCAAGTTTCTGCTCATATGTCAGCACTGGTAAAAATACAGTAGGTCGTGGGTAAAACGCACTGATTGTACACCTTCCTTTTCAATGATGAGGGTAAGCTTCCAGTCAGGAGCTGATAATGTCTGCCATATGCAATCCAACCCATTTTTATTCTTCTATGAATTTCCTTCTCATGATCAGGGTTCCCTGTGATTAATTGACCTATGTAAACGTACTCCTTCACAGACTCTAGAGGCTGAGTGGCGATCCTGAACTCTTGTTCCTTTGCCCGGCTATTCATCATTATTGTTGTCTTCTGCATATTAATCTCCAACCCCACTCTTGCATTCCCTCTGTTAAGGTCCTCAATCATTAGTTGTAACTCGTCTGCATTGTTGCTGAATAGAACGATGTCATCGGCAAACCGAAGGTTGCCGAGATATTCGCCGTCGATCCTTACTCTTAAGCCTACCCAGTTCAATGGCTTGAATACTTCTTCCAAGCACGCAGTGAATAGCATTGGAGAGATTGTGTCTCCCTGTCTGGCCCCTTTCTTTATAGGTATCTTCCTGCTTTTCTTGTGTAGAATTAAGGTAGCTGTAGAACCTCTGTAGTTATTTTCCAAGGTGTTTACGTAAGCGTTCTGTGCTCTTTGATTACATAATGCCTCTACGAGTGCTGGTATCTCTACTGAATCAAATGCCTTTTCGTAATCTATGGCTTATTGTACTCGGCAGATTTCTCGATTATCTGATTAATGTTAATGACGTGGATGTGATCCATTGTAGAGTATCCCTTCCTGAAGCCAGCCTGTCCCTTGGTTGACTAAAGTCCAGTGTTGCCCTTATTCTATTGGAGATTATTTTGGTAAATATTTTATGTAATACTGGGAGTAAGCTAATGGGCCTATAATTTTCAATTCTTTTAACGTCTGCCTTTTTGTGGATTAGTATAATGTTTGCATTCTTCCTGTTTTCTGGGACCCTTGCAGTCAATAGACACTTCATATAAAGAGCCGCCAGTTTTCAAGCATTATGCCTCCTCCATCTTTGATTAAATCTACTGTTATTCCATCTTCTCCTGCCGCTCTTCCTCGTTTCATGTCTTGCAAGGCCCTTCTGACCTCATCACTAGTTATAGGAGGAGTATCTGTATCCTGTTCATTACTGTTTCAATTAGAGGTATCCTGACTCCTCTGGGTATTGTACAGGTCAGTATAGGATTCTTCCACTACTTTTACTACATCTTCGAGATTGCTCATGATATTACCCTGCTTATCTTTCAGTGCATATGTCTTGGTTTGTCCTATGTGAAGTTTCTTTCTCAAAGATTTCACGCTGCATCCATTTTTTACGGCTTCTCCAGTCCTTCTCACGTTTCTCACCAAAGCATCCACATACTTTTGCCCAAGTTCTAACCCTCTCAAACTCTTGTCCATTTTGGGTTTGTCATGCAGAGTTTATTGGTACCCCACAACGTTAATTGTGGAATTACTAAAAATTACTTTTTTACTTCTGTTACTGTCCTCCCAACTTATATTAACATTGCACAAATGCAGTAAATAGAACGAGCTGATCTGGCTCTGCAGCTCTTCATATGTTATCTTCCCTAACAACCGCTCTCCAAAATTTTTGTCATGTTCTCTCTTGCGAAGACATCAGCGATGACACTGGAAACTCTCTAAATGTGCGCACTGAAGGAAGGGCGGTGTTATAACATGCAAGCATCCTGCGGACAAGACTTGTTACTGGATGCCACGATGCTCGCATTTGGGTCCTCTAGGAAGTGCAGTACTTCATGGTTGTTGGGACTATGAGAAGGCAGTTCTAGTTGCACCAATGAAAAGCTGAAAAAAAAAAATTATCTATAGTTAATTTAATAAAATCAGTGTTTGAAGCGGTCATCGCTATCGAGCCATAGCAACCTACATCTGGGGGAGATTTCAGATCTCCACCAGATGTAGTCAGTAATCTGAAATTTCAGATTTCAGATTACCGACTGCCTGTCTTTGCTTGTCTGAACATGTTGCATATATGAGCCTGCTCCGTGGCAACACTGCAGGTATTTTACTGCAGTTCCTGCCCAATTCAAGTGATAAAGCTACGTTGCGAGTTGTAGCTTGTTTTGTGAATAAAGCAAGTGGTTACGTGTAATTGGTTACTGAAAAAGGCAATTGAATTACAGTGAGCCTTGTAAAGAAAAATATTCAAAAATCTACCAAGAAATGTAATTGATTACAAGTAATAATTTACATGTAATTCATTATGTGCAAGTCTGGAATTAAGCCACTTACAAATGCAGGTGAACCTAGAAATAGAACAATGCATTGGAGTTGTTTCAGAATTGTACGCATTTGAATTCATGCTGATAGTCCATTACTCTCTTGAAAGCCTTGATTTCCTCTGCGAAGTCTGAAAGGACTTCGTAGAGAAAATTGTGAATGAATGAATTCAGGGGTTTTAGGTGCCAAAATCGCAATTTGATTATGAGGCACACTATAGTGGAGGACTTCGGATCAATTTTGACCACCTGGGGATTAATGTGCCCCTAATTCATGGGACGTGGACGTGCTCAGCAAGGTGCGCTGCAGTGACCATAGGATGGTAAGAACTCGAATTAGCCTAGACCTGAGGAGGGAACGGAAGAAACTGGTACATAAGAAGCCGATCAATGAGTTAGCGGTAAGAGGGAAAATAGAGGAATTCCAGATCAAGCTACAGAACAGGTATTCAGCTTTAACTCAGGAAGAGGACCATAGTGTTGAAGCAATGAACGACGATCTTGTAGGCATCATTAAGGAGTGTGCAATAGAAGTCGGTGGTAACTCCGTTAGACAGGATACCAGTAAGCTATCGCAGGAGACGAAAGATCTGATCAAGAAACACCAATGTATGAAAGATTCTAACCCTACAGCTAGAATAGAACTGGCAGAACTTAGTTAATCAACAAACGTAAGCCAGCTGACATAAGGAAGTATAATATGGATAGAATTGAACATGCTCTCAGGAACGGAGGAAGCCTAAAAGCAGTGAAGAAGAAACTAGGAATTGGCAAGAATCAGATGCATGCGCTAAGAGACAAAGCCGGCAATATCATTACTAATATGGATGAGATAGTTCAAGTGGCTGAGTAGTTCTATAGAGATTTATACAGTACCAGTGACACCCACGATGATATTGGAAGAGAGAATAGTCTAGAGGAATTCGAAATCCCACAGGTAACGCCGGAAGAAGTAAAGAAAGCCTTGGGAGCTATGCAAAGGGGGAAGGCAGCTGGGGAGGATCAGGTAACAGCAGATTTATTGAAGGATGGTGGGCAGACTTCTAGAGAAACTGGCCACCCTGTATGCGCAATGCCTCATGACTTCGAGCGTACCGGAATCTTAGAAAAACGCTAACATAATCCTAATCCATAAGAAAGGGGACGCCAAGGACTTGAAAAATTATAGACCGATCAGCTTACTGTCCGTTGCCTACAAAGTATTTACTAAGGTAATTGCAAATAGAATCAGGAACACCTTAGACTTCCGTCAACCAAAGGACCAGGCAGGATTCTGTAAAGGCTACTCAACAATAGACCATATTCACACTATCAATCAGCTGATAGAAAAATGTGCGGAATATAACCAACCTTTATATATAGCTTTCATTGATTACGAGAAAGCGTTTGATTCAGTCGAAACCTCAGCAGTCATGGAGGCATAGCGGAATCGGGGTGTAGACGAGCCGTATGTAAAAATACTGAAAGATATCTATAGCCGCTCCACAGCCACCATAGTCCTCCATAAAGAAAGCAATGAAATCCCAATAAAGAAAGGCGTCAGGCAGGGAGATACGATCTCTCCAATGCTATTCACAGCGTGTTTACAGGAGGTATTCAGAGACCTGGATTGGGAAGAATTGGGGATAAGAGTTAATGGAGAATACCTTAGTAACTTGCGATTCGCTGATGATATTGCCTTGCTTAGTAACTCAGGGGACCAATTGCAATGCATGCTCACTGACCTGGAGAGGCAAAGCCGAAGGGTGGGTCTAAAAATTAATCTGCAGAAAACTAAAGTAATGTTTAACAGTCTCCGAAGAGAACAGCAGTTTACGATAGGTAGTGAGGCACTGGAAGTGGTAAGGGAATACATCTACTTAGGACAGGTAGTGACTGCGGATCCGGATCATGAGACTGAAATAATCGGAAGAATAAGAATGGGCTGGGGTGCGTTTGGCAGGCATTCTCAGATCATGAACAGCAGGTTGCCATTATCCCTCAAGAGAAAGGTTTATAACAGCTGTGTCTTACCAGTACTCACGTACGGGGCAGAAACCTGGAGGCTTACGAAAAGGGTTCTACTTAAATTGAGGACGACGCAACGAGCTATGGAAAGAAGAATGATAGGTGTAAAGTTAAGGGATAAGAAAAGAGCAGATTGCGTGAGGGAACAAACGCGAGTTAATGATATCTTAGTTGAAATCAAGAAAAAGAAATGGGCATGGGCAGGACACGTAATGAGGAGGGAAGATAATCGATGGTCATTAAGAGTTACGAAATGGATTCCAAGGGAAGGGAAGCGTAGCAGAGGGCGACAGAAAGTTAGGTGGGCGGATGAGATTAAGAAGTTCGCAGGGACGACATGGCCACAATTAGCACATGACCGGGGTAGTTGGAGAAGTATGGGAGAGGCCTTTGCCCTGCAGTGGGCGTAATCAGGCTGATGATGATGACGATGATGAATGCATGGGACATGGGCGTTTTTGCATTTAGCCCTCACCAAATGCGGCCGCCGTGGGAAATCATTGTTCAGAATGAACTTTCTAATGGCATCTGGTTGGTGGTACACACATTTTCTGTCGGAGCAGCTAGATCTGGAGCCTGAGGTAAAGGCCAAGTGAACAAGTCGAGTAGTATAGTCATGTTTTCAGATTAATCTGTGGAGGAAGGGAAATGGCGTTCTTTTATTGGGATATTAAACAGCTGTTAGCTGCAACGCTACTTGTTTTTGCCTTTGGCTAATAAAGGTGACTGACATTGCAAACTGTATTAGATGAAAAGGAAAAATTGTCATCCACCTGAATTACAAAGGAAGCCCATATTGGTTTCCTTGGTAGTTTACTGCTACAATTGGGGTGGATGACAATTTTTCCCTTTTATCTACTTTCTTCCACCTAGCCTGCTTCTGCAGAACTGATTTGCCATAAACTGTATTAGGGCTGTACTTTGGAGACAGCGAGATAGTTTGACCAAGAAAAGTCAGTGTGTTTGGAAACACACCTTCTCAAAGTAAACAACACCAGTAGAACAGGTTGAATGCATTTAAAGCACTCTGTTAAAGACGACAACGCCAGTATGAATTTTAGAATGCAGCTCTTAGGTGCCCATTCCTGTGGCGAGCGTCGGTCTAACCGAGCGAACGAGCACAGCGAAAGATGAAAGCGTTAGCGGCACGCAGTGGCGAATGAAAATGTGAGGAGGGAAGTGGAGGAAGAGTGTGCCGAAGAACCATGACGCGAAAAGCAAAGCAAGGGGGTATGGTAAAAGGCGAGAAGAAAAGCGTAGTGTGGCAACGTTGGCTACGAGATGGCGCCAGAGCAGCATATGTCATCTCTCTAGGAGGTCTGTCGGCGGCGGCTGCTGTGAGTCGCGCCCATGTGTTGCCCATGAGCTGGCTCTTGTGATCTTACAATCAGCGAGGCAGTATTGCCGTAGCGCCACACTTCGCTCCGTTTGCAACATGCTGCACAAGACAGATTGTCTGCGCCAGCCAATATATCGCAATATAAAACACGTAGGAGCTGTGCTCAAATTTCGCATTAGGGAGTAATCTATACTCCTAGGTAATCTAATTAGGGAGCATAGTATAGTAAGCTAATTAGTACAGTAATTATCTTGCAAGTGGTCGTCTGGACTTTCCATAAATGAAAGATGCTCTGGCATATCAAAAACGTTACTATTGGCTTCGTTTCATTTTCTGGGCTTAAAGCAGAATTTTCGGGTATCAAACTTGGTGAATGAAAAATTAGATACACTACATTGGGGTCCTTACAGATGTGGATGAATTTTCATCATGGTTGACAGAGTTAAATTATTGTGAAATATTCAGAGAAGCGAGCCCCATAAGAAAATCCACATCCCTGAAAGATAAAAATGTTTGTGGCCTCCTTGGTGCTACTGCCAAGAAAGCATCTATGACAATAGAGTAGTCCATTGCAGGGTAGCCAACTAGGCTCAGTCCTGGTTAATTTCCGTCTTTCATTTATAATTTTCTCTCTTGTACACACTAGTTGTAGACACTTAAAAGGGGCACATAGTACATTTTTTTCCACTGCATGTACTGCAACATTAAAAATTAATTTATGAAGTTTTACGTGTCAAACCAGGATCTGATTATGAGGCACACCATAAAGGGGGACTCCAGATTAATTTTCACTGCCTGGGGTTCTTCAACGTGCACCTAAATCTAAGTACATGGGTGTTTGCATTTCGCCCCCATCGAAATGCGGCTGCTGTGGCCGGGCACTAAAGCCTCTAGGCAACCAGGGCAGGTTACGCCTACTGCAGGTCGATGGAATGGTATATACAGGGTGTTTCAGGAGGGCTAACACTTTCAAAAATTCTCAAAAAGGTTGCCTGTGGCAGACAGCACAATTCTAGTTCCTGAGCTGGCCTACTCGAAGAGGCGGACGCTACCTGCACAAAAATTAAAGTGCATAATCAACTAATTAAGGAAAATTCTATAATTAAGTTTTTAACTAATTACTTTATGGCCCATATTGCAATTTACTAATTCTAGCCATGGAGTCTGCAAGGCGGATCCACTTGGAACAAATTCTTAAGATGGCACCAATATCGAGATACTAATTCCGTAACCTTGTGGAGAAATGCATTGGCGTTCCAGTTACTTTCTAATCAAAATGCCGTTTTATGCATTCAAGCACAAAAGTAACAGGAATGCTAATGCATTTCTCTGCAATGTTCAAGAATTAATGTATCGAAACTGGTGTCATCCTGAGAATTTGTTCCAAGTTGATCTGCCTTGCGAACTCCATGGCTAGAATTTGTAAACTGCTATATGGGCCATGAAGTAAATAATTAAAAAACTTTTAGTCGATCATGCATTTCAATTTTTTGTGCAAGTAGTTTCCGCCTCTTCGAGTAGGCCAGCTTATCAACTACAGTTGTGCGATCTGCCACAGACAACCTTTAAAGAATTTTGAAAGTGCTTGCCGAAACACCCGATATGTAACCCCTAGGTGATGACCACTTTGTACATATTGTTACTAGCATAAATTTTGCATTGACATTTTTTTCCCTATTGTGGAATTATTGGCTGAGAAACATACTTTGTGTTGGTCTCAGAAGCACGTTTCAAATGTCTCTCCTATTTTGCTCTTCCGAGCGCAGCATACTCAACCACCAGGCAACTGAGCTTTGCAACAGACTGTTGACTGTGGGGCTAGTTGTTGATGCATTGCAGACATTGTGCTGATCAGAAAATTGCAGTAAATGAAGAGAGGCAAGGTAGATGGGACAGACCGCTTCCTCGACGTGCCGAGTAAAGTGAGCATTGTTCCATCTGCCTTGCCTCTCTTCTTTCTTGCAAATGTTGCGATCAGTGCAATATTCACTTTGCAGCAAAGCCAACCTTGATCTACGCAAAATTAAGATGCACATTCATTGGCAGTGCTGAAGTTCACCTTCGTTATAATGAGGCCATGTATGATGCGAAAGTATGTTCATTGCGCTCAATGTTTATAAGCATATATTTGTTACATGCCGATATCGGTGTGAAACATATTTATGTACTTCATTACATCCACATTTCGTGCCATCAAGGCTCTACTGTATTATGCTGCTGCTCTAAAGAAATGCCGAAGAGGCTATGTCATAAAGTTGAGCCTGCCTCGTATGTGCACATCTCATTCGCCGTTCGGGGTGACACGTGGTCCTGTCAAAACGTTGCCATGGTATGCATTAGTGCATCATGGTATGGTGTAGTGCTGTACTTTAAACAGCCCACGAGAACACTTAAAATTTCGAGACTGTTAAAGAGCATAGTTTCCTAGAGATGTTACTAGCGGGCACACTGGCGCTGCAATCGTTACCACGGGAATGATATAGTTATCCACGGATGCGTCTAATCTTCATACTTGTGTATAGCGATTCTTCTTGTGGCATTATTATGCTTGACCTTTAAAAGCCTTCAAGAAATCACGTTTTTCTAAATGCACGAAAGCAATAAGTGTCTGCACACATGCATGCTCACTGCGAATGGTTGCAATTACAATGCGACATTTTGTTGAAAATGATCAATTTTCAAAGTCGCAGAGCCGTTTGAAGACAGACGGATAATGTTTAGGTAAACCCATGCACAGATTGTCATGCTGGCTGGAACGATCGACTTGCAGTTCCCACGGATAATTAGCGCTCGAGTAAATTTTGGTAGAAGAGTCTGTAACTAGAAGAACTAACTTGTGTCATTGTCGGCAATATTATGCAAGCACTAACATGGCAAGTGTGCACACTGCGGCTTAATTAAAGTCTATAGAAAGGAAACGTGTAATCACCTTTTGTGCCTTTCGTCCATCCAAGTGCTTATCCGTGGCTGTGCTTAAGATACAAAAGTGCTGCAGTGAAACTTCCATGGTAAGCTTGCAGCTCTAGACTTGCTTTCAAATAGGAAGACAAGAATACCTCTATTTCTTCAATTATAGAAAAGAAATTCCCATGTATTTCGTCAGAAACAGGACAAACATTTCCATGCGCTTCATGGCACTGTCCACAGAAATAGGCTTTTAGTGTATGGCCATCATTTAACATTATACCGAGAAACGGTAGGCCACAATTACAGCATCTTGCGTGCTTTTGAATGCACAATATAATTATAACAAAAACTTGCTTATATTTCTCTGAAAAAGAGGAAAAGCATCTCCATGTACTTCATGGTGTGGCTATCACAGAACGGTAACAGAACAAGTAATGACAAGTGAAAAGAAAGACACTTGAGGTATGATTTGTGCAGAGGTTAACGTTACCCTGCATGAATAAATTACACAATACCTCCAGCGTCTTAGCTGGTATGTAAAACACTGAACAATGGTTTATCAATGGCACGGGAACATGATGGTCCATATACATATGAGATGTCTCTCCAAAGTTTGTAGGCTAGAAAACTTTGCAAGGCAAAGTACAATTGTGATGGTACAATTGTGATGACTATGGGAAATGATTGAGTAAGGCACCAAATGAGCACAACTATAGGTCCCACAGCACTTTCTGCCGTGGAGGTTTCTTGGGCGGCTTTGGAGGTGACTGCCCGGGAGCTAGGATGGGCATGCGTTTCCGGGATGCCGTTGGCGATTTGACTGGCGTTCTGGGCTGAACATCGATGTTGTGGCTGCTACCTGGAGTCTGTGAGCGTGGAGAATGAACCGGAATGTTCTTTGTGGCTTGTACGGGCAAGGGATTGCCTCCTAGTGGTGCAGCCGCACTCCTGATGACAATAGTTTTGATTGCCGCAGGTGCTGGGGCGGTGTTGGGACGATTTGCAGAATCTGCGCAGTGATAGAGTAACAACAAACATGAGTGGTGGATGAATGTTTGATAGGGTGCATCCTAAAGAAACACCTAGTGCTACATGAGATGCCATAATGGAGTGTTCTGAATTAATTTCAGCCACATGGGGTTTCACTATAGGGACCCTAATTATATTTAACTGAGATCGAATACTGACCAATCAAATAATTCGTTTGACTTGAAGTACCTCAAAATTTACACAGAAATAATCCACGGTCACTATCCAAGTATGCAAATAGCCTAAACGTGTCATGTATGAGGCATTTCATGTATGAGGCATGTCATGTATGTACCGTTCCATGCGTCATTATGTCGCAACTTGCGAATTGTGTCAGTGCCAGAAGAAACCTCCCATGCCACCTGTCGGACGACTCCATCCAATTGAAGTTCCCTCTGAATCGTTCTTTTGCATAGGCTTTAACCTGCTTGGGCCTTTTCCGAAGACAACTAGAGGGAATAAGTAAATCGCCATCGCTACTGATTACGCGACACGCTACGTGATAACAAAGGTGTTGCCGACTAGTTGCGCAACAGACGTTGCCGATTTTATCCTCCACGACGTCATTCTTCACCACGGTGCACCTCAACAGTTATTTACAGACTGCGGCTGCTCGTTCTTGTCTCGAGTTGTCGACGACCTCCTCCGCTCTTGTGCCACTGAGCACAAGCTGTCCACCGCCTACTACCCAACAACGAACGGTCTTATGGAACATCTCAACCGAACAATCACAGAGATGATGTCGATGTACATCTCTAACGATCACCGCGACTAGGGTGCCACGCTGGCCTACGTGACGTTTGCGTATAACTCGTCCCAACATGACCACCACAGGATATTCACCCTTTTATCTTTTGTATGGTCGCGACCCCACACTGCTGTTTGACACCATTCTCCCTTCTGTGCCACGTGTTGCAACCGAGTATGCTCGTGAAGTCATCGACTGCACTCACAAGGCACGTCAAGTCGCCCTATCTGGTTTATTAGCCTCACAGCATATACAAAAAGAGCGTTATGACTGGTGCCGTTGCTATGTTAAGTTCGTGCCAGGTGCTTGGGTGTTCCGTTGGTCACCATGTCGTCGGGTTGGCCTCTCCCAGAAGCATCTCTCTCGCTATGCAGGGACTTAAGTCCTACATCTAGTTAATGACGTCAATTACGAGATTGCGCCACTACAGTCCTCAAGTCCGACGGCTATTGACGTCATCCACGTTTCACGGCTGAAGCCATATTTTGCTCGCAGTTCTTCACCTACCATGCGCCAAGGTGGCGCTTCACCACCCGGGGGTCCTGTTACAGAAGGATGAAAGAAGAAGAAGAGAGGAAGAAGAAGATCGCGGGACGCTGGCTGCTGCGTGTTTATGGTACATACCAACAACACGTCTTAACCATCAGCCATATTAACTACTCTGAGTCATATTGTATATATATATATATATATATTGTGAATACAATCTTCTATACTCCCGACAGCCCCGTAACAATACTGAAGAGTAGAAGATAGGTGCCGTGGGGTCCAAATAATCAGGCAGGTCAGAAGAATCTGGTGTCCAAACAATCGGTCCGAGACTAGCTGTCAGTAGCACTTTGAAACGAAATTCCTGCTCTGACGTGGTAGACATCATTTAATGTGATCACATGGATACTTCATTTCAGAAAAAAAGTTAGCCACTTTGGAACATTTGCTGTACTTGCACATTCAGTGTACCCACCAAAGTCTCCTTTCAGCATTCTGTTCAGCAGCTGCACGTCCAGTGTCCTTGATGTTGGGTAGTAGATGACCTTCCTCAAGAGGTTGTCCAAGTGCAGCAGTTTCCGGTGCCCATGAACCAGAAACTTGACTTTTTGAGGCAGCTTCTGGTCCATCCAAGTAATCTGAGAACCAAAAATAGAGAATAAAGACAAAGACAAGGCAGAGATGGAACAAACGTGTGAGGTAACCTGCTTCAGTTGGATGTTCTTGAAAGAACAAAGAACAAACTAGACAGTGTTACTAGAACATAGAGAAAGCCACAAGCAGGGATGTGGAATTGAAGGCCCCTGTGCAGTAGTAGACCTGAGATACGGGGTAGACGACACCATGGAGTGTAGGTACCTGAAATTCTGGATGATGCTAAAGGGATACTAAACAAAAATATAATTTGATGCACTAAAGAATTACCCTTCCACAATGCCAAAAAAAGCCACTCTTAGCATGAGAAATGCCTTGGTAAACGAGAAATGATGCAACAACTGAAGATGGGTGGCACCGCCTCGAAGTTTGTCATGAATTTTCATGGTGTCTGCTTGAGCCCAGCTAATTTTGATTGGTAAAGATAAACCATATTGTATTCTAAAAGAGCCAAAGGCTGAACCTGTCAAGGTTAATAAGACACACTGGCCCAAATACGAAAAAAAAAAAAAAAATGCTTTGAATTCGGTGACGTTACACTGACTGGGATTTCGGTGTGCAAATAGAAAAATCTAACTTCGACCTTAATTTTTTCTCCTTAACCCTTTCAGGGTCAATGATGTAAATATACAGTGCCGCGAACAAGTCGAAAATGCTTGATGCCGTATATTTATGGCGCCATCTGTAAATTTAAAAAGCGCGCCTACTTCCTAACGTTTTCTTTTGTGGCATCTGCTGCCACTATGTGGGAATACAGGGAATTCTTTTCTCGCACCTCCATCCCTCGGTTTTCGTTGCATGGTTTGTTTTAGAGCGAGTTAGCTCTGGTGCGTCTATATACTATCGCTCGTGCGTTGGCGCACGCGCTGCCAGGCGGCGGTTTGAGTTTTGCTCCGTGGGTGGTTTTGGCTTCTTGCGCTCGCAAAACTTATAGCTATCTCGTTACTAATCGCTCAAAGGGCGACCGCTTGTTTCTCGCTCTTTTAGTGCTCACAGGGGTGCGCATAGGAAGGATGCTGCCGTGCATGCGAAGTTTCCTTTCCTTTTTTGGAGACGCGCGAAAACTAATTGCCTCTGATTGGCGATAAGATGAAAATTAGCAGAAGTTTGTCACACGTATTGCTTTTTTTGATGGCCACACAACCACACGGATTTCTTGCTTGCGCTCACCTACGCAGTTCAATTACACTATGTACGTAAATATTACTGTAAGAGCAGGAACATTTGAGACTTTTTTTTTTTTTTTGATGCGAGGATAAATGCCTCAGGGCATACAAGGGTATGTGATGGGGGTGAAAAGGATGATTAAATGAATGAAAAAAGATTTGCTGACTTAATGAAGTCCAAGAGAGATCGATAATGCGGTCCCTGCGTCCAAGCAGTGTAATGGCTCAGATTATGCGGCGAGAGTCCCGCTGCTGCGAGGTGCCGCAGCCTCGTCGGTTTCAGTGCAGGGCAAACCCACAGCAGGTGGTGGATGTCGGCTTCAACATTTCGCGACTTGCAGAGTGGACACTCAGGACGAGGATATAGCAGGCGAAAGTGCGGCCACTTCCTAGTCACGGCAGGAGTGAGGGCTACCCCGACCCGGATCCTCCGAAGCGCAACCTCCTCTGCACGGGTAAGACCGCGGGGGAGGTTTACCGCACACGGAGGTATGAGAGCACGTGTGCGGCGCCGGAGGTGCTCCTTTCTTGTTAAAAGGAGGGTGGCATCATCTAGGTGAAAGAGTTGAGGCAGTGACGATGGAGAGGTCGCTAGACGGGTCGCAGAATCCGCACGGCTTTGGAAGCTTAGAAGGTCGCGTGGGATCCACTCGACAGATATTGGCTGCGGGATGCGTGCCGCCAGAAGATGGATCTGTTGGCATATGTCAGGGCTGCGACTGACGCGTCGCAGAAGCCGCGTCGCCTGGAGGGCATCAGTGCGGATGACGATGCGGGCCGTGGGGACCATGGGAAAGGCGGCCACAGAGCACAACGCTTCTCGGATAGCAAGGAGCTCAGCACAAAAGGAGGAAGGAGGTTCTTGGACTTGAAACCGGGTCGTCTTATTAAGGGCAGGTGCGCATGGGCAATAAATTGCAGTGGTTGTTTCGCAGCCCTTAATGCTTGCATCAACGTAAAGGACGATGGAGCCAAGCGGCAGGTGGGCATCTTGAGCTACAATTCGGTCACGAAGCGACGCCGCCGCGTGAGTTGATGTCGGGCGATGTATATCAGTCGGCTTGTTATCACTCAGCTGTACAAAACTCCAGGGAGGAAGAACTGGCGACGGTGGTGGTAGAAGCGAGTTCGAGAAAGCGTAAGCCCTGAGAGCACACGGTGCGTGTGAAAGGCTGGCCTTAAGCTTGCGAGCATCACGTCGCTGCTGCACCAGCTCATCTAGTGTGTTGAGCTGTGCATTTTCTTGGAGAGCCACGATCGGGGTGATGCGGGGAAGGCAAGTGATGACCCTCATTGCCTCGCGATTAACAGCCTCAAGGCGATCCCATTGTGCCCTCGTCAAATGCTGGAATTGGGCTTGATAAATAAGGCGTGGTTGCACTACCGCCTTCACCAATTGTCGCGCAACATATGAGCGGGCGCCGCCCATTTTAGGAGCAATGCGCCTAATCAGACCCAACGTCTCAATTGCCTGCTTTTTAGCGCTGGAGAGCCAAGCAGTTCCGGTTCCCGACTCGTGCACCATCAGACCCAGAATTTTTATAGTTGAACATTGTTGAAGAGGGGTTCCGGATAGATGAAGACGAATGGGTGTTCCAGAGAGTTTACGCCGGCCCCAGCGATTGGCGACTGACATGTAAGCAGATTTGCTGACGGAAAGCCTAAGGCCGACCGAAGAGGCGTAAGTCGCCGTGATATCTAAGGCTGATTGAAGGGCAGCGGCTTGAGTCTGCAGGTCGTGATGAGTGCTCCATACCGTGATGTCATCAGCGTACAACAAGAACTTTATGTCGGGTACATCGTGCAAGCGCCATGCAAGCGGGATGAAAGCAATATTGAATAATGTGGGTGATAATACAGATCCCTGGGGTACGCCACGAAGAGGGACAAATATTTGAGACTTACGAAATATTCTCATGTGCGCATTTTCTAAGCCTTGAACTATGTGTATAACAACGCATCATATTTTTAATTCTTATAAGTTTACGGTACATATATACCAATGCAAAATATTTTTTCTCAATTTATGGTTACTCTAAAAAAATTACGGTATATTGTTTTTTAAATAGGTCCCTCAGAAGAATCGGAATCTGCAATAAAAAAAGATTGACGCTGGATAGTCGCATACGGCGAAAAAAATCGACCCTGAAAGGAGTAATCATATTGCTGCAAAGTTAACAAAAATATTGTTTTGAAAGATTGATTTATTAGTCTTAATAGACTTGCCCCTGTATTCAGAAATGCATGACTGTGCTTGACTTGATCAGAATAATGCCTGTTAGGAATGCACTGAAGGAAGCGCAATGAACGTTTTGGGCACGCTCTAACCAGGCATCTTTAGATCAAGTTAAGCATGAACTTCAAGTTAAGATGCATTTGTGAATACGGGGGTTAGTGTTCCTTTTTAGTGTCCCTTTAGGAGAAAGAGGTGGAGTTAGGTCACGTCATGTAATACATACAACAGATGGTCACCCATAAGAACGACAACAGAAAGGATGGAGGGGAAGTGAACACGCCTGAGGGTGGCAACGGGTTAGATGAAGCAACAAAGCTAGGAAATCTGCAGGCAACGGATGAAATTAGTCGTTCACACGGGGTAGGAGCAACTGGAGGTCACAGGGAGAGGCATTCGCTCGGCAGCAGACTCAAACAGGCTGGCGATGATGACGCGACGCAACCAATGATGGTGTACAAAAGCCATCAAGTAAAGTGAGTGTGAGTAAGGTCAGCTTTTCAATGTTGCTTGCCGTCCAGCAAGATGAGGGGGGAAAAAGAAAGTCTTGTACCATTAATCTGTCAATTGACAAAAACCACTAGAGGGAAATCTGGCATCATGATCATTCAGCTACCATGGCAACGATGAGTAGCATACGTGGATTTATCTATTCTTCGAATTTGTGGCTTCAGAGATTCTTGCGGCATTACTTTTTATGCTTTATGCTTAAGGCAATAAATCTTTGCACACATGTCTAATCATTGCTAGTTGGATTTATAATGAAATATTTTGTTGAATATGAGCAATCTGCAAGGTCGTAAAGCCACTTGAAGCAAATAGGAGTAAGTTTAGACAAATCCGTGTATTCTCCCATCATTTCCTTGCTGGCTGAGCCCACCATATCTGCAGCTACCGTAGTCGCTAGTAATTTTCATAGAGAAACTCTATCAGAAACCAGCGATGGCCAGGAGCTGCTACGGCAGTTTGAGTGTCCCTCTAAGATATGTCAACACCATCCGGCAGGAAGGCCCCCCCCCAAGATTTTGTTATTTCAAAGGAACACAAACACCTGTGTCATTGCAGGCTAATGCCCAACACACCCAGCCAAGCTTTATCTACGAGTATGCATGTTTCGAGGAGCATATGTGTGCCTGCATTATAGCACACCTGTGCCCTTTCGGGTCAGACGCTGGAGACATGTGCCTCAATATGACTGGTGAATTTGCCAACATGCAATCGCAGCATGTTTAAACCATTTCTTCCACCTGCTAGGCTGTGTGTTACGACACTTCTGTTGGCACAAAAAGTTTCGGCAGTGGTTGCCCATGGGTTCAACGAAGTACTCACCACGGCTGGTGCAGCCACCAGGTAGGAGCCGTACTCAGTGCCGCAGTCCGGATAGAAGTGGGCCCAGCTGCCCCGGTTATCCTTGTAGAACGGATGCTCCCTCGTGGGCAGCAGCACTGAGGGGTCACCGTAGAACAGGTACAATAGCGTGCCAGGCAAGAATGGCTGTTTGACTTCCTCAAAGCAGCTGCGTGGAAAACTTTGATGCTCAGGTGCCAGGTAACTGATGGCTTGCGAAGTTAAAAAACGGGAAGCAGATACAACTGAGCACCGCTGTGCAAAACATACATTTGCACCCTCTTGCAGCAGTCACTAACTGCGCATGGAGGGCTTAGACTCTAAATGTTAAGTGCAACATTTTCTCAGTGGCAGTACCCAGCCAAAAGGTGACAGGGAGGAGGTATGCTAGAAACAAGGTCAAGGTGACGTCTTCTCTAATGTAAAAATAATCCCAACCTGGCAACAACCTAGTTGGTATAGATCCATAGTTAATCTTAGCACAAATTCACTGCACAGTGGTTCCCTTGTCGGCGTATCTTGAATATACACAACACAAGCTATGATCCCATCGCTTAATCCGTCTGCCATGTGAGAACAATATGGCTACAAGTGCACTTGCCTCCTCTTATCTATGTCCAAGAAAACGACATAGCTGATAGCTTCTGGTTGTATGCCCGTTGGCAAGAGCTTGCTCTCATCAACTTCATGGATGTCAGGTGCATGCGTTATAGCAGGATCACTCTGGAAAAAAAAAATTAAAAAAATTCAGACAGGAAACATCTCAGTATGACTGTCGACGTTAACGCGATTAGCACTGAATCAATGTAGTGACACACCATATCCAGACAAGATTGTACAAATACACATGATGCGGGTTCGATTGCGCCCCCCAGCATTGAAGAAATTTTAAAGGATTATTTTTCTGCCTTTTTTGTCATTTGCTGAGCAGCAAAACCCAATGGCACTACCCAGTGATCAAAGTTGCCATCAAAGAGGCACACTGAAGAGTGGGGCATACCCAGTGACCCAAGTTTGCATGAAAGAGGTTAGAGACAGACAAACATACAGGAAACTTGGTGAAGTACGTAAAGAATGTTAATTGCATTAAAAATTAGCCAGCAGTTACACTTGCATCATCTTGTAACTACGTATTACAAGCACGGTACAATATCTGCAATGGAGCTTCGCGACTGTCTAAATGCAAATTGTAAATATTGATATACCACGACAGAACCAACTTGTCGTAAATGTGTAGCATGTGTCATAAACAGTAAAAGCAATACCTGAATACAACAATGCTGAAAACAGCTGTCAAGATGCCTTCATCTCTACTGGGCTACACACATGCATTAAGTATTTTCTTTACTGGTTTGCTGCATCATAGTTGCCAAAATATGTTGAACAAATAGAATTTTCTAAAAAGAAGAAAATAAAATGGAAATGTGCCTCCGCAAAACAACTTCCAAGCAAGTGGCCACTACAAAAGCAACACCAAATGCATAAAGTTTATCAATACCTCCGAGAAATGACTTTCAACCCAGAGCCTTGTGTTGTGTTGCACACTCTCCTTCATGACCTTCTGACTAGGGAACCGAGACGGGGCAGAAGCTGCTTTGTTGGCAGGCTGTTGCTGAGATGATTCTGTGTTTTCTTCGCTATCTTCTTCAAAGGTAGACTTTCTTTTCTTGTCAAGGATGAGGCGGGCATCACCGATGTTCTGCCTCTTGGCAGCCACACGACCTGGAGCTTGTTCATGCCTTGCTTCGAAAGTAACACCATTCACCCCGGACTCCTGGCAAGCTACAAAGTTCCGTGTACTGCTTCTCACTTTGTTTGCCTGGGACTCCTGGCCAGTTACAAAGTTCCTTGAACTACTACTCATCTTGTTTCCCTCTGGCCCTCTTCCTCTCCATGTTCCCTGAAAGCCAATGGAGGGAACATTTTCGGGGCCACTGTCATTGCCGAGGAAACGGCTGCAAACTCCATCGTTCTTGATGCGAAAGTCCGTAAATGTGAGTGTCTCGTCGGAGCCCGAAATTGTAAAATTCAGTTCGCGGGGCGGTGACTGCCGGGCACAGTTCACAGTCGGACAGTCCACTCTGAAACTGCTCTGTGGTACATCATTCCTACCAAATAGGGTTTTCTCTTGTTCGCGATGCTTCAACGACTCGAAATAACCTCGAGTTCCCACATCGCATGGCGGCGTTTCCCAGACGGCAGGTTCGTCCGGACAAGTGATCCTAGCTGGCGTGTGAGGCCGTACGGGATTGGGAGTTCGCGGCCGAACGGGATTTGGAGTTCGCGGCCGAGTAGGATTCGGAGTACGCGGACGAAGGGGAATCGGCGAGCGGTCGGGCGTAGGTAGCAGTCCTCTTGAGACGGGACTGTTAACAGTCGCGTTGCTGGGGCACTGAGGTGGTGCTCTTGAGGGTGGTCTGCGCGGACTTGGGCTGCCCGCGCAGTCATCAAAAATGGAACTGTCAACATTCGCTTTCCTCGATTGGTGAACTTGCACTGGTGCGGCGTCGCGGCCGGCGATGTTTCCAGTGCTGCACTCTTGCGCCTTCCACGGGTTGGAGGTTTTGTTCTTCAATATTGGCTGCGGCTGCTTCTGTTGCGCTGCTGTGGCAGACACCGCCCGATAGGGATTCCAGTTAGAATCGTGGTTGTGTCTTTCTTCGGACTGATGTGGGCGGGAAGAAAAACGAAAGTCGGTGTCGAACGCAGCTTTCATCAAATCGTGAACCTCATAGCCCGGCTGCTCCACGACGTGCCTGCCGACGCTACGCGACGCGGGGAATGCTCGCTTGCCGGCTCCAGAATCGGCGTCGTAGGAATCCAGACTTTGAAAGTTGTCCTCTTGCTGTCTACGAAAACCAAATTCATTGTCATCTTCACTGTACTTTACGCTTTCCTCAGAAGCGCCTTGCCTGTGGTACGTGCTCGGCGACTTGTCGTTGAGCTCATGACGGCGGTAGCCGAAAATGGACACGTTTGAACGGGGCTGCCAACGCTGGCTGTTGTTACTTTGAGACCATGGAGGGCGTCTGGTGTTTCTGTACCTGTTGCCATTCATGTCCGCGATAGTTGTCACAGTCGCGAAATAGCAGCGCGCGAAGCCGTCACTGTGCTGAACACGCCGCTGAACACGTTTTTCTCAAAGGGCGCCTAAACAACCATGTTTCTTACTTTCGCTGCACGCAGTGAACATTGGCCGTAGTTGCGTCTTTGATTTGCTGCGCGTCTCGAAACAAACTATTTGGCTTGGTGCCTGCACAACAACGAGTAAAATATGCCAACAGTAAGTGGACAAAGTTGACAATGGCACGTGCCGTCAAGCACGCATAAAGCTACATGTTTGTTTTGGCTAGCACAGGCTAGCATAGCGACTGAGGCTAGTCTTTAGCCACGTTCAGTTCAATCCAATCCTAGTAAGTTCGATGTTCAATCCAGTTCTGCGACACGCGCTATATGTGCGTTGTTTCGGTGTTTCTGACCAGTGAGGCTGCTCGAAGTCGTTTGAGTTTTGTGGATTGACAGCTTGTTGTCTCGTGTAAGCATGTTTTGGACTCCACAGGTCATGCATAAACCTTGTGGCACGTTCGAGTCGCTTGTATGTTTAGCGATGCGCACCAGACTTGTATGTGGAATGGCATTGGTTATCTGTTTCATTGTGCTATTGGCCACAAAATTTTATTGAACGCAGAAGCCAAGTAAGATAAGAAAGTGTAGGATGGTAAAAAATTTTCTGCAGCTAACGCACCCGTCCTGAAACTGGGAGGCGCTGTGCGTCATCTCTGTATGCGACTGACGCATTGCACCTTTCAGTCGAAGGTTATGCTTTCGGCTGCTCTTGTGGTTCCGCTTCATGCAGTAACGTGTATAGAAGTGGCAAAGTGTTTCTCTGAACTTCGTGAAAATTTGTTTTAACCCATCTTTTGTGTTTCGTTTATTTGACGTTGGCACGAATGCTCGTGTCCACTTCTAATTTAAAAGTTTAGCTTAATTATTATTATCTTTTTTCAGGTTTGCGGCCATCAAAATGAGTGACGAAGCGGGCTTTCGCTGCAAAAAATGTCGGCGCACTTTGTTCAGCAGCAGCCACATGGTTTCGTCCCACGGTGATCCGTGGTCGGGTCATGTGGCCTTTTCATGCCCACTGAACAAGATCGACACGGTCTGGTATGTGCGAGACGAAAACCTTCCCGACTGGCTCTCGGAGCAGCTGGACAACGTGAGTGCGATGTGCAGTTAAGTCAGTAACAAGTAAAGAATGGAAGAGGTGTCGAAAAAGGGGTGATACACAAGCCTTTCGTCCTTGCACGGTTCAAAACATGGTACTTTTGCAAGCGCCAATGACTCGAAAGTGAGGGAACACAAATTCAGCAGCAGTGAGAACGCCATGGTTTCGTACCACCTGCCATATTGTAGAATGTGGGTCGGACGAGAGCTCCCAGCACAAACGTGTTTGAAAAAGAATTAGCAGAGACCTCTTGTACAAAACATTCCGTTTCAAACCCCCATTCCTCGTCCTGTGTGTAGGTGCATGCCACTGCTAAGAAGGCTGAATTGCCCACACCATGAAAGGCTGCATTGCCCCTGTGGTCCCTTCACAGTGGTTATCGCTCGCACTTGAACAAAAGGCTTCCTCCGCAGTGTGAGAACTTGCAGTGTGAGGCAAAGGCAGAGACATGGATACAAAGGAGAAAGAAGATGAAGCTTAGGATGGGACTTACCACTTCCTCCAATTGCTTGCAGTGCTGTGAAAGATGCAGTGTCCAAACCAAATTCTAACAAAACTGGTCTTGTCTGTGGGCCTGTCTCAAAGAAATACTTTCGATGAAGAAAAAAAGAGCTCGCATTGGAAGTGCAATCAAAGAAGAAACAATGCCCTTCTCCTTTAGTTTTCGCATCTCGCCGTAGAACAGTGCAACATCTTGTCAATGAGGCTATTTGCCACACCTTTGTATGTTCTTTTTCATGAAAATGACAGTTGTGTAATATGTTCTCGTTGAGGGCATTTGTTGCTGCATTCTTGACCAGTCGCAGACTAATGTTTGAACAGTATTTCTAAAGGCTGCGTTACTGGTACTATTCTTTTCTTGCAACTTGCATGTCTTTTTCAGCAAGCACCTTCATACAGTGCTAAACACAGAATCCTGCACACCAGAGACATGTGTCACTTTTGTTTCTGCCACTCTTCACCTACAGACAGAATGTACTCATGGATTAAGCGTCATGTGCACAAAAGTAGTCTTTGTTTAAGCCAAAATATGTAAGAGGCTGTTATCGGTTGTTATTGCGGCCAGGTAGCATCTGAAGCTGTGACTGTCTCCTGACACTGCTGAGCATGCGCTAAAACCATCGTGCACAGTTTGAACAACGGGGCAGGTGTTTCCAAACTAAGGCCATACAACATCTCAAGTAGTAAGGGAAAGCACACACCACTTCACGAATATAAGATGTTTGCATTGTTCGGTTTACTGAATATACTGCTGCTTAGTATAGACAGTGAAAAGGAAATACATCTGCGTTCATTGTAAGTAAGCTCACTTGTAGAATATCACACTCGGAAATGCTCATCCACACCACCACCTGCAGTTGCTGATGTAGTCAACAAAATTTCTAGTTTATACTCACAATCTCTTTGCTGGTTGAAGTGCCACTGTGGGACACGTCATAAACTCTACTAGTGCTCCATGTACCTAACGGTGATGTTGTAGAAACTGTAGAGTGTGGGAAAGAAAGATGTTGGGGGGGTGCAAATAATCCAAATCAACCCTTCTATAGCATGCTTTGGACGTGCTGTTGATGTAAGCGAATAAATGGGTAGTTCTGGTTTTTCTGTTCTGAATTCGCATCTATTACGACAGGAGCAAACACAGAAAAGGCTAGGTTAATGCCTCTGACTGACACATGATGTTTTATATATGAGTAAGTAAATGTAGAAACATTTGTGTGTATAGTAGCTCGCATAGCTGTGATGACATTCTCTTTTGCACCCTATACATCATGGAAGCAGACCTGCCACTAATGGTTTTGTGAAAGTTCATCCTCAGTAGCCATTGCTGTGATCACACTTTTTATTAATGTTGATGTTTTGTGTTTCCAAGTTTTGACACCACCTGTTGTTCCATGCAGCCTCTCACTTTTCTCCATGTTTGTGCTTGCCAAAGATTTACCATTGCCTTTGTTTTTGTGTCCTGGAAAAAAAAGTACAATATTCAGTGATACAATTGCGATAGTCTACCTGCATGGTGGCTGGCGCCTATGCCATTGGTGGGCATCAGTGACATTGTGCTGATGTATTGTGGTATACGATGAAAGCAGGGGCTCTTGTGGATGCATTGCATCTGCATTTGGCCCCCCAGCATTCATTCACTAGTGGCACAAAAAACGCTGGTCACCGTGCGTACCAGTTATGGTGTTTAAATTGCCGAGCACTGTACTTTGGCTACAGATATTGGAAAATGTGGATAAAAAATTTAGCCACCGCCTACTCATGTTTCTGTGAAACATTCACATGCAGATTGCTAGGTAAATGCAGCTTTCACTTTTCTACTTATGTGGTGATTGTGTGTCTACATTATTATTATTATTATTATTTTTTTTTTTCAGGGTGAATGGGTCAAAGGAAAACTCTACTGCCCCGAGTGCAATGCTCGACTTGGATCCTTTGACTTTGTGACGGGTGCAAAGTGTGATTGTGAAGAGTTTGTGCTGCCTCCAATACACATATCCAAGAGTCGAATAGACTGTGATCAAACACACAAAATGGCATCAATCCTTCAGCACATCGTGAAACCACCAATTACACAGTCAGTTACCAACTCCAGTGAACTGAGTGCAAGCTGAGTAGAGAATAATAATAAAAAAAAAAGCTGAATTGTTTTTAGTTTACTACAAAGTAATTTGTTTAAGTTACTATGTAAATTGATTTACAGAAGAAGATTCATTTCGCACAGTTTCACAATGCACCCATTGTGGTTCATGCCTACCCATTGCAACTCATCAGCTGTTGTTTTGTGGAGCTGTATTTCTGATTGGTTGCTTTTGGAAATGCTTTCATTTTTGTGTGATGTAATGTCCAGCCTGATTTTTCACTAGTTTTAAGGGCATTTCATCACAGCACTCGCAAACAATGCAATATCAAAGCAATGCTAACGGGAGGTGGGTGTTCTTTTGTTTTTTGTTTTGCCACACCTACTTCCGTTGGCTTATCCAATCACTGAGCCCTGCAGGTGATATCTCAGAAAATGTGAGATCCAGAATATGGCTCCTGTTACTTAGTGCAATGCTATGGGTTCAAAATTGGATAAAGAAAGCAAGAGAAGCGTGTAGACATGGATATTGTAGTTCTAAGGGACCCAGGTTGTAGAAATGCCCCGAGCCTTCTACTTGGACACCTTTCATGTCTAAGGTGTAATGTGTGGGCATTAAACACCACAGACTATATTATTTTATTAAGGCTGGTTGGGTATATGGCAAATAGTATATAGACAATGAAACCATTTTCACAGGCCACCTGCATCTACAATTAAACATCAGTGGCTTGTGCAGTGCATAGTTACTTGAGCAAAACATTACTGGCTTCCATTAAGCAAGTGCCATCTTTTTGCAAAATTAATTTTTTTGCTTAACATTTCTGATACTCTACTAAATAAATTGTCATGTTATGCATACTCATACAAAATGTTCTATAGTACATCAGTTGGCAGTTCCATTGTTCACAAGAGAGGAGTTAATCTGCACATTACACCAACAGCTTCAGAAAGAATATGGAAATTTAAACTGGCGCATATATTCTTTTTAGTCTAGAATGGCCACATGCAGTTTGTCATCAGCCAAACTGAAGCATATTCACGTTAATTTTTCAACATCTTTTAAGCATACATGTAGTGTTTGTAATGTGTGCTTTGCTGCATATTTTGGGAAGCTTGAATGTTTACATTTTTGGAACTCATTTTATGTACGTGAATTTATTTGCCGTCTCTTTATTGGATTTAAACTATAATTTATTAGCCTACAAGGGCTTTAAAAAAAAATGTCCTGCTCTAGTGCAAACATGATTCTTGCTGTTAATACACATGGCTGTAATGCAAGTATAGAACGTGGCGATTTTTTTTGGGGGGGGGGTTCCATCGATGGTACTGTTTGCCGTAACTGCTGCCTCGTGTTGCTGTGCATAGCAAAGTAGTTTGGCAAGAAGCAAAGGTAGAGATGTCAAAGTGCAATGGCAACGTTGACACAAAGTAAACAATAGTTCTCCGGTACCTCTGCGAAGTGGCACTACACGTTTTATTTTTGTACCTTTAATGTGAAGCTTTCTTTGCCAAGCCTCCTGGGTTTTGTGTGGCTGCTGCTGCTGAGTCCAGTAGTATCTCAGTGGATATATTTGTGAATATATATATATGAAGACAATGTACATGTGTATTGAATGCAAGTACCAGGAAGCAGGCTTATATAACCCCTGTGTGCTGACTGATAAAGTAGAGCCATTAGGGGGCACCTCTGTTCTGCATACTAATAATAAAAAAAAATATGCCTGCATAAATCCTGAAGGTATAATGTTGGCTTACAGCTATCTTTTCAGGTATCCCCAACCTCTTAATGGAATAGGCTAATTATATTCAGTCAATTCATTTATTTTTGTTAATTGAGCCATTCAGTATGTGCCATTGGGTGTGCCCATTTTTGGCCAGTCCTCCACAATGGGCATGTAGCACTGTGACAGAAGCGCTACAGAAACCTTAAGTGTTGCTAAACATGTGTCAGGCGTCTCTGTGCACATGCCTGTCACCGCAATTCCTCCCTCGACAAGCATTATGCATCGCCTTCGTCTTGACATCACAGTGTAGTAGGGGGGGTGAAAATGTTCGAAGGTTTGGAATAATGAAACTAATATTGCCCTATTTGACGTGCTCTTTGAATCAAATAATCACTATTTGTGAATATAAATATTTTTGTAATATTTCAAATTGCCAATTGTGCACTAAATTTCATCTTGATGGCCATGGGCACCAAGCACGGGATGAGTTTGGGTCGATGGCGCCTTCATGCGGTGGCACCACGAATGTAATGGCATGTGACGGTCGGGCCGGGCTGGACTCGGCAGGCTCTGCCACCAGCTACGTTGACCGAATATGTTCCGTCATTTTTTTCTGTTCTGCATTGGGGAAATACCACGTGAAACCAAGTCTGATCAAAACATAATTTTGGGTGTGCGAACAGTTACTGAAACATGACTGAAGCTGGTTAGGCCATTCAGTTCAATCGTTTTTCATTGCGGCCTCACCAGATGGAACGGGGAAAACACTGAAGACGTGCAATCTGTAGGCAACAGTACGCACAGTGCTCAGCAATTAAGACGTGATACTTGAAGCACGTGGTCGCCGGCGCTTTTTGCACTGACTTTGCGCTGGGGACACCGAGCTGATGCATCGTGGTGCACAATGAGAGTGAGAGCCTTTGTGACGCATTGTGACTGCATTTGGTCCCACAGCAGTCACCGAGAGCTCCTCTGTGGTGCAGAAAAAAAAATGTGGCGGCCGCGCACTCCGAATATTGCGTTTCAGTCACTGAGCACTATAAATTTCTGATGCTGGTCTAGTAGTTCTAACATTAATAAAGGAGCCATTCATACGCAACAGCTTCGTGTCCCACGGGAATTACCTGTCTTCGTCTCCGCAGCTGTAAGGGTCTGGAGCTTGGGCAATGAAGGCGAACACTCACATTTGTAGTCGCCATTTTGCCGTCTTATCAGTGCATCAGTCTTCCCTTTAGGGTATATTTTCCTTCCTTGCGCTTCCCAACTCTAGTTGCATCCGGTACGTGACTGCATGTGCATTGATAGCGAACGCAAACGCACTGGCGTGTTCACACCACCACCTCCGGCTCTCGTCACGCCAAGCTGTGTGAAATGGCCCATGACTGAAGATTGGGCTAGTTTCTAAGATATTAAGAACGACGAAGCACTGTAAAGGTAAACATTGCAACGGACAGAGAACGGGAACGTGCCGACACATGTGCGATCAGCGAAGCAGCTAAAGAAGCAAAAGAGGGAGACGCACATTTACTTGTCCACACTTTTAGAGTGCAGCTCTTAGGCGCCCGTTCCTGCGTTGACCGTCGGCGTAACCGAGCGAACAAGCACAGCGAAGAGTGAGAGTGAACGCGGAGCGTGAAAGACGGCGATAGCGAAGAGAGCGCGAGGAGGAGGGCTCTGCGGCAACGACCGCTACGAAACAGCACGCTACGAAACAGCACCAGAGTAGTGCGCCGTCGTCTGTTCACCGATGATATGCGGAGAGCGCGCCGACCGATGCCATATACAGAAGCAAAGCGCTGCATGAGCGGAGGTATGTCTGCGACAGCTGCTGTGAATCGCGCCCACGCGTCACCCACGCGCTGCCTCATGATCTCGATTAGCGAGGCATTCGTGCCACACTTTGTTTCATTTGCAATGGGTCGCACGAGACAGATTGTACTCGCCAGCCACTATATCCCTAAATAACCCGTACAGATTTTGCGTTAGGGAGTATTGTAATTGTTGAATTTTTTAGATGGGGCGTCTGGGAGGAGGTGTAAACAGGAGCGGCTTGCATGGTGCAGCCACCTGGTGGTGCAGAGTTCAAACAGCTAATATTTCAGTAAGCAAGTTATTTTACTTTGCTGTCGGTGTAAATTTTCGGGCAGCATCACGATTACGCCAGTGCCAAAAATTAGCACTAGCAGCAAAAGTAGAATACACTTGATTAAGGCAATAGTAGCTGTTTTTGGTCTGTTTGAGTTCTGCGCCACCAGGTGGCTGCACCATGCAGGACTCTCCCATTTATGCCTCCGCCCCATCCGCCTGCGTTTACCCGAACACCGGACAAACTAAACCTCTCTAATGTGCCGCAGCATCTTCGTAGCGTTCGGCTACGGGGAAAGGACTGAGGGATGAGAGACGATCCCGAAGGTGGGGGTGCAGTTTAACAGTGTCCCGTAGCGTTAGCTGCCAGGAGGCGAGAATGGGCCAAGCTGACACGCACCCGATCGTGATGCAAGGAAGAAAGGCATTAATTCTAGTGGCCGAAAGGAAGCTATAGAGCGCACACTAGTGCTTTAGCTCGTGCTGTATGGGACGCAAAGTATACGTGGCAGTCGTGTGAAAGAATTGCAATACAGTCCAACGCCTTTACGACGAAGTGGAGGCGACTTCTTTGTAATGGTCGCGCAGCACACAGGTCACACAACAGGGACAGAGCTTCGTTGTACAGGTCATTCGTTTCTACAAAAAAGCTGCTCGAATGTAGCATGCGTACGATTTGAAGATCGCGGTGCTCTGTTGCGTCAGCGATTTTATCCTATCGTCTTGTAACCAATTCTCTAGCGCGCCCTCATCGCCATTGCAGCCAAATAACGCACGCAGAAGCCTACATGTTAGCGCTCATAACCACTGCAGTCACTATGGTAATATTTGTAGTCTTCAGGCAAATACTGTCGCTGCATAGTTAACGAGAAAAATCAGAACAGTCTTTGCGCACCGCTTCGGTAACAGCAAAAGCCTTTAAGCCAAATATCTTCCATGCAAATAAAGATTGACGTCAAGAAGGGTTCATTGATGAGCGGCAGCCAACCTTTAGCATTTGGCGTGCATACCCAGTGGCACACACCCAGCGTCCCCATGACACATGCATAATGGTATGTATTCTATAAATTTTTCATACATCGTCGGTGAAATTTTTTTTTGTGCTCATCCCCTATCTACGTGATTAAGTACGCGATAATGTTAACGTATGTGCACAGCAAATAACATCTGGAATATAGATGCTGGAGCTCCACGTCTTAGCTTACCGCGGTGAGCTCTGTTGGCGGGGTGCATTTGCATCGTAGTTTGCACTAGTTTTCTACTTTATGCAGGGTGTCCGAGCTAACTTTATCCAGAGCTTAAAAATATGCGAATGCCACGTAGCTGTACCAGAACCAAGGTTATATACTTGCCGTCGCTTGGAGATAGATAATCTTTTCCATTCTACCTACATACGTAATTAGTCTTAATTAATAAACTTCTCAAATATTATAATTAGATGAAAAATGTCAATAAGAAAACTGTGGAGCGACAGCTTATGCCAATAGAGCTATTAGCTCCGAGCATTATTTGTTGTTGCTGATGCTCTTTGTTGCCTCTGCGCTCCCCAGAATTCGCCTCGTTCCCAAGCTATAGAGTGCTATTCCAAGCGGCATAGGTAGCGAAGTTATATATATATATATATATATATATAGATATATATATATATATTATCCATTTGTTCGCTGTGCTGGCCACGATTTTCCTGACCACTCGTGTTTCGACGATCGATGTGGACGAGCGATATCGTGCCTTAGCTATATAGCTATTTTTTTTTTTGCATCGCTCTATGGGGAACCAGCGCTGGAGTTTTCACGACGACTGCAGCGCCGCCCTGGCGGTCAGAACGTGCACAATCAGCCGCTCCCGCGGACGAAAATTGCTACCGGTAGTGGCGTTGCGTGCCCCGAAAGTCGAAGGAAAACAAAAGGACGCCGACGATACTGTTGCGTATACAAGTGCCACAACTACGTCGGGATGAGGGAGGATGTATCCTTCTGCGTCTTTCCATCTGAACCCTAAGAACAAGAACGGAGGCGGCGTTGGATCCAAGCAGTCAGGCGAGCGGAGTAAGTTCCCGTCTTGTCGACCTGTCAAGCGGTGTCGGGCTGGTTTCTAAATCGAATTTTGCGTGTGTGCTTGGTTTATTCGATAGCGAAGACGGTCAGCCATGGCAGACAGTACCAAACAGCAGACTCTGCAGTCGGTATTTTGTCGGAAAGAAAATGAGCAATAGCATGCACCATCCGGCATATGTACCAACCATTTTTCCTTCGCAATACCACCGCCAAGCCCCTTCTAACGCCACCGCACCAAGCGAACGATACGAAAGGTAAATATTATCCATTCATTGCCAAGAATTATATGGTAGGGAAGCTGCCTTGTAATACGAGTTGTGTGCGCATACTGCCGGCGCACGCGCGACTAAGCCGCCTATGTATTTTTAAAAATGCGCATGCGGATGAGGACTCGGCGCTGAGATGCATCCGGTAAATTTATGTAATTAGTGCTAAATGTAGCCAGCGTTGTTACGGATCCTGCAGCGGAGCACTCAAACCTTTGCTTGCGCAAGTCAGCTGATGCGATAAAGCTTTGTTCTCCATTGACTACTGTGGCGAAGTAACATCAGAATTTTTTATGTCTAGCCAGATAAATATGGAATGTCTCCAGGCCAACTAATACTTCCGAAACCATAGCGCAGCACGACCGGAGCCATAGCTGCTAGATTTGCGAGGCAAGCTGCCACGCAAGCATGGCAGCGGACCACGGCGCAACCGTTAAAGAAACACACGTGCTCGCCGCGACACACTGTGAAAAACATACAAAGCTTAAAAAAAGCTTCTTTCGTCATTTCTTCACTTGATGGCGCTAGTTTCTTTACGAAAACTGTCCACTTGAAGCGGCGCGAAAACGGAAACATACGAACTATAATACGGCCGCGCACGTGTGTGTCGTCTGGTCGAGAGGCTGGAATATGCCGCGTTTCGTCGCCAGGGCGGCGTGCAACGCACTCTTTTCTAAAGCCCCTCGGGCTTTACTCTTTTCGACGCGCCGCCTATCCAGCGCTGGTTCCCCATATACCTCTTGTGTTAAGGCACTTTCACGCCGAAAGCGGAGCGTCTAAGCGGACAAGCGGATTTTCAAAGCGGCGAGGTGGCGAGCGCCCGCGCGTGTTCAGACCAGCCGCGTTGTCTGGCTGTCCGCACTGCCGGGAAGGCGGGGCATCTCGCAATATCTTTAGCAATTTCCAAGGAGGATATATATATATATATATATATATATATCCTCCTTGGCAATTTCAGGGACGTGCCGCCATCTCGCGGCACTTTGGGTTTGTACGCGCACTTTCGATATTTTTTTCGTCGTGGGTTGGCGCGCTCCCGTCCGCTATCTACTTCTGCAAAATTATGAGCTCAGACGAAGAATACGAGATCGTTGGCATTTTACTCGCCACTTGCATAGTCGCTGTTCAAGATTTGTTACAGCGCAACACAAGACACGGACAAAAGAAGGTATAAAGCGACGACACGGCGCGGTCCGTATCCAACAGCCTATAGAGCCCCTGACGTCAAACCGCAATCCATGCTAAACAGTGTCCATTCCGGTTTTACTTTTACAGCGAAGCTGTTTATGCGGACCCTGTGCCATCGTTGTTGGACTTCGCTAAAAAAGCGGCCACGTGACACCTAGCGGGAGAGGAAAAGAAGAGATCAACAAGGGAAAGGGGTAGGAATGACCCCTATCCCCCTGTGATAATGCTATCTTGCACGCGAATCTTATACGGTTGTCATACGGTGCATTTTCGGCGATTGAGCCAGATCGGCATCGAATGTATCGACGAATGATTCTGCCCTGCCGCGAAAGAAACAAATGTTATGCTGGCGGTTTGCGGCCAACAAACAGTGCCCAGCGATTGAAACGCGATAACAGGAGCGCGTGGTTGCCGGTGCTTCTTCCGCCAGCAAGAAGGGCTTTAGCTCACTTAGGGCGGCCGCCATCTTTTTTGCCTACGCACACGAACCACCGCAACATAGCGTGTACCAGCTTCGCTGTAAAACCAACTCTGAGAATTTGAAGAGCGCCTGACAGCACAAGAACAGTATTCTAGAAGAGAAACAGAACAGGAAAGTGAACGTGAAAAGCTTCATGGCATCATGGAGAAAATTGTAACTGCTACAAGTTAATGTACCGATAACAGGCTATGACCTTGACCAGTGTCATCGCGGTGTGAAAAAAAAAAAGAAAAACTCCGCACACGTGTTTCACGCGCGACATTGTATTGGACAGATGTAGACATGTAATGATCACCTCAGACAGCTTTGGGCTCAGAGAAATAAGCCATATCTACATAAATGAGAACATGAACCCTGCTCACTGAAGGTTGATGGGATGGCGGTATCACGCAAAAAAGTCCTAAAGGCCTAAAATACGAAGAGAATCGTTCTTTTGAAAACGGAAAAGGGTACTTAGGCGTGTCTATGGTGAAACAATAAAAAAAGAATGATATTTTGAAAACATTTACACATCACCTGAAATATTTCCGTACTCAGTGAAAATTCGAAGGCTACGGTATCAGCTGTATTCATTCCTGAGATACAATGTGATGTCATCGGCGAAGGCTGTCACCTTCACAACACCGCTACTAGGCAGTGGGAGACCACATACGTAAGGGTCTCTCAGTACTGAGCGCAGAAATGGCTCAAGGCTGAGCACAAAGAGTACTGGGTATAGAAGGCACCCTTGACGAACACCACGAGTAACGGGAAATGGTGCACTTTCCCGATCAAGGAACAACGTACTCGGGATATTTGAATAGGCAGTCCTAATAAGTTCAACAAAATTTGACGAGAAGCCGAATGAGGTCACTACATTAAATATGTAGCTATGTTCAAGGCGATAGAATGCCTTTTCTTGATCTAGTGAAACTAAAAGACCACGTGCGGACCTGGTCAGCGAGTATGTCAGTATGTCACGCGGGACGAAAGAGAGACTGTGTATCTCTCTGCCAGGGACTGAGCATGCCTGATGGTGTCCTATTAAGGGAAGGCATCAGGCTTCCCAAGCGTCGGGTGAGAACAGCCGTGAAGGTTTTGTAGTCAGCGTTGAGAAGCGTGATTGGCCTCCATTCCTCTGGACGAACTGATGATGTATTAGGTGTCAGCAAAATACGACAGTCGCGAAAACTAAAGGGGAATTCAAGGTTCTCAAAGCAGTGGCTGATAACGGGAACCAAAGTGGCACCAATATCTTCCCAGAATGTTAGATAAAATTCTACGGGTAACCCGCCCGGCCCTGGGGCCGAGCCACGCTTCATAAAAGATAATGCTGTTTTCACTTCGCCAGCTGACGGTCGTACACAAGGACGTTCAGCGATCTCAGGTGCAACCTGAGGCAACTCACTAAGCATTTCGGCATTACCATGATCGATTCGCATATTCGTACGCGCCATGTTTTCAACATGCGATACAAAGAGCGAATAATCACGCGCGGGAGGCGACCTAACAGGAAGTACTTTTGGGGCCACAGAACCGAGTACATTCGGCTTTCTAAAAAGAGGGTTTCTTGCAAAGCGCGGAACTTCATGGTGTGCACACGGATTACGTCTGCATTGCCAAGCAGCAGCTGACAAAGACGACGCTGCGATGAGGCGTTGGAAACGCCTCCGTAGCTCACGCTGCCATGACCGCATCAGCGGAGTCAGTTGATTGACCCGAAGGGCAATACGGAGCTTCGTGGCATTACCATGATCGATTCGCATATTCGTACGCGCCATGTTTTCAACATGCGATACAAAGAGCGAATAATCACGCGCGGGAGGCGACCTAACAGGAAGTACTTTTGGGGCCACAGAACCGAGTACATTCGGCTTTCTAAAAAGAGGGTTTCTTGCAAAGCGCGGAACTTCATGGTGTGCACACGGATTACGTCTGCATTGCCAAGCAGCAGCTGACAAAGACGACGCTGCGATGAGGCGTTGGAAACGCCTCCGTAGCTCACGCTGCCATGACCGCATCAGCGGAGTCAGTTGATTGACCCGAAGGGCAATACGGAGCTTCGTGGCAGTATCCGCCAGTGCTGTCGTGCGTCGTCTGAGTGCACGATCTCTAACTGAACAATGCAGACGCCACTTAACCTTGAGCGCGTCCCAGGACTCTAGGTCAGATCTAGAAGGAGAGGCGCGCAATATTCTTAAACAAGACCGCCAGCGCGCGTCATGTAGAGCGCGCATGTCTAGACGCCAAGGTTTTACTGATGAGTAAGCAGGGAAGCAAATTTCGAGTATAACTGACCTGTGATCGGAAATATAAACAGGATGAAAAGGTATAGTTAACACATCAGATCGGGTGACATACTGAGCTAAATTGCTTGGCACATAGGCACGTGCGGTCTAACCTGTTTGACGACGCGCCGCGTCGCCACGTCCAGACAAACGAAGAACCATGAAAAAGTCGATATGTATCCAGCAACGAGAAGTACGAAGAGGCGACGCAACTCTCGTGTGTTCCAATCAGGGCGACCCCAACCCGGAACTTGCACGCAATTAAAATCCCCAACAAGCACCACGCAACGACTATCCAGGAAATACACCTCCAGGTCACGAAAAAAACTGGAGTTCGTGACCTACGCGGGTTCATATATGCTCAAAATCCGTAACCTAAATGACGATAGTACTAAAAAAAATGTCAATATCCGCGCTGTCCCATCATAAAAAAAACATGGTGATCTCGCAAGAGAGCTCTGTTGAAAATAACAATACCGGCTCCACTAGAGCGTGATGTCGCGCAAGATAAAAAAGTCTAGGTTAAAAGTGCATTTGAAAGCAAGAACACGTCCAATGGTGAAAAAATGTGTTTCTTGCAAACACAGTATGTCACAAGCTTTAGCGCGAGTCACGCTGATAATTCCAGCTTGTTTTATAGGACTTCGGAACCCATGTACGTTTAATGAAAGAATATCAGGGCGTCAGCCATGCTTAATTAAGTGTATCACCTGTACGATACCCGCCATGGTTACTCAGTGGCTATGGTGTTAGGCTGCTGAGCACGAGGTCGCGGGATCGCTTCCCGGCCACGGCGGCCGCATTTGGATGGGGGCGAAATGCGAAAACACCCGTGTACTTAGATTTAGGTGCACGTTAAAGAACCCCAGGTGGTCGAAATTTCCGGAGTCCCCCACTACGGCGTGCCTCATAATCATATCGTGGTTTTGGCGCGTAAAACCCCATAACTTTTTTTTTTCACCTGTACGATGTCGAGTGCTGACATACGCTCGCCGTGTCTACCGAAGTGACTCGGAGCCGAGTTGACCGAACGAATGCCACACACCTTTATTCGACAACCACATATATAAAACGCATGGCGCGTAGCGCCCTCTACGTCACGAAACTGACCTGGTCGTGTTGTTCAAGTCGATACCCTGGGAACAAGTCCAGGGGACATGCAGTACACACGTCACTTCGACCCGCTCGCAGAAGGCCGAGGTTTTATTGGCCTCTGTAACTCGGCGCGGCCATCCGGGGCGCCGTCTGAGCCAGAGGCTGACGCATAGGCACGCTTTACGTCTTGTGGGGCTGCCATTTCTACGTCGAGTCCATCCAGGCTTGGCGAGAGTCCAACGATGCTGTCAACTACCAGGCTGAAGTTGTTTTCTGATTAGGATGATGTCAATAGCGGTAGGGCTGCGGGATTGATTTCTTCGCGGCCGACAACTTCGGCAGCCGGGGCTCATTCAGATGCAACGGATGCGGCGTTGTAGGCGACCCAATTGAGGCGGACGAAGCCACAGCAGATTTCGTGGTTGTGTCGACTGTAGTAATCGCAGGTTCAGGTGCTTTAGGTGTGTTTAAAACCTCGGTGCGGTAAGGAGGACTGATGGTAGCAACCGATGTGGAGGCGCTGTCAGCCACAGCATGCGTGTCCTTCGCGGCTTGGAAGGCCAACGAACGTGGCATGTTGCGATCCGCCACGTCGTTGTTGTTGTCGTTGTTGTTGTCCTGAGTGGCCAACAACAACGACAACGCCACGTCGTCAATAGCACGGTCTTCTTTTTCGGTAGAGGAGGCCGGCGAACATGGCGCGTTGTGATTGCCCGAGCTGCATGCCTCTTCTTTTTCATTAGCCGACGCTGGTTGATGCGGTAATAAGGCAATTTATTTAGTTACCGCTTCAAGCGCAGTCGCGACCGCACCTGACGCCGGCGGTAAGGGCGGAAAGGCACCAGCAGCAGCGTCCGAGCATGAACGCCGCACAGGGTACGCGACCGTAGGGTGAACATCCCCGCAACGCCGACAAGGATGGTCACATCCGTCGCTTTCGTGGCCATGGATACCATAACGGCCACAGAACGCTGCGGTGCACTGTGTACGGTAGTGGTCGCTGGTGCCACACCGACGACACACGCGTTGCAAGCCGCGGTAGTAAAACGTCACACGATGACTAAATACCTGCAGGTAATTGGCGACAGGAGTTGTGGTGTTCATTTCCACCCGAACGAAGCGGGTGCCCATGAGCACGCCACGTCGTCCGCTCGATCATAAGACCAGCGTTGACAGACAGAACCTTGTCGTATGGTGATAGTGCCTGGACGATCGAGGACTTCGTTCGGAACGAAGGACGGCAAGAAGAGGCAGGTTACGTTGGTGACCTGCGGGCCGACGGGAACGACAGGACAACGCTCGCCCCCGATGACCAGGGAGCCAGTATTGACGATTATAGTCGTGGAAGCCATGCTCTTGACGGTGACTTGGAAGTTGAGGCCTCCAATGTGCTGAACGCAGTAGACTTCAGAGAGGTCAACTATTGAGGCCGTCGCGTCGACGATGGTCTCGGGAACAACGTCGAAGACTTGGTCCTTCGAGGGAGCTCACGACGCTGTAGGCGCCATGGCGTGAGAGGTGGACGTCCCCGACGTGGAAAACGCAGGGACGTGAGCAGAATCTCTTGCTCCACTACTGGGACATTGAAAATACGGTTTATGGAGGCGGAGGGACGCAGCCGCGGCTAACATACTCTATGTTGAAGAGCCTCCGGGCTTGCTCTGGATAATCTGGTGATTTCGTCTGCATATCTAATTAGCATAATGGACAACTGGAACATACTTATTTAGAAATTACATTTTTGAAGCTTACTTTATGTCCTTTAATATAATATCTCAGAATGGGAGGTAAATAAGCCTGAAGCTACGCCCTCAAAATGTTTGTTACTAACGGATACCGAAAGAAGTCTGCGTGATGTCGAAGTTGACACTTTCTTGTGAGAGTTTTACTACTCGATGCGAGTTCGGTTGGTGCCGCCGAAGACGTGCGCTTACGTCAACGAGCTGCCTATACTGGTCTCAACGGAACGGACAGTAGACTTCAAGCTACCAACGCTGACGGTGTTCCTCCTCTCTCTAGGTAGCGAGATCGGCACCCGCAAGGTGGCATGCGCAGCGCGATTGGTCCGTGGACGACATATGCGGACGACATTCTGTTTCTGGCTAACAAGCAAAGGGATTTGCAACGTCTGGCTAATATCTGTGGACAGGAAGGAAACAATTTAGGTGTGAAATTTAGTGTTAGAAAATCAGGTGTTATGGTATTCAATGAAAACAGTGAACGGACAGTGGCAATACAGGGCCAGGAAATGCCTTGAGTAAGAGAATATAAATACCTTGGTATATGGATAAACGAAGGCAATAGATATATTGGAGACACAGGAAAAAACTATCAGTGAAGGGGAAGAGAAATGCAGCCACAATGAAGCACAGAGCGCTATGGGGATACAATAGATGCGAGGCGCTCCGGGGTATGTGGAAAGGTGTAACGGTTCCAGGACTTACTTTTGGAAATGCGGTTGTTTGCTTTAAATCAGGGGTACAACCAGGACTCGATGGAAACCAAAGGTCTGTGGGACGCCTTGCACTGGGCGTTCACGGAAAGACTACAAATGAAGCTGTACAAGGTGATGTGGGCTGGACTAGTTTGAAAGTGAGGGAAGCTCGCAGTAAAATTGATTATGAAGAATGACTGAGGAATATGGAATAAAGTAAATGGGCTGGGAGAGTGTTGAAGTATCTGTACAAGAAAAACATTGATTCAGAGTGGAGGAAAAGAACTTGGAAGCTTACCAACAAGTATGCGGCCTGTAGGGTGGGCAACACAGCAACAAAGAACGTCAAGCGGAAAGTCAGAGAGGCTGAAATAATCTCATAGGTGGCGGCAATGGAAAAGAAACCTGCCATGAGTAACTACTAAAGAGGAAGAAACGAAATCCGGAAAGAAAGAATTTATGATAATTCAAAGGGAAGCTCATTACTTTTCAAAGCGAGATCGGGATGCCTTGGAACACGCGCTTACAAAGCGAGATATAAGACAGAAGAAGCATGTGTTTGCTGCGTCGCTCTGGACTACGCAGGGATACTTTACTGATGATTTATAAGATGTTTGTTCGGCCCATGCTAGAATTCGGCTGCGTAATATTTTCCGGTGGCCCCGCCTACAAAATTAAACCTCTCATAATTTTAGAAAGAGAAGCTCTGCGGTCATGGCTCGGGCTACCTAGATTTGTTGCCAACGCTGTTCTATATCAGGAAGCTCATATACCAACCCTAGATTGCAGATCTCTCATGCTTACGCTTCACACATTTTTAAAAATTTATGACTTTTTATAAAAACGTACGCAGTATGCATTTATCACTGAAATGTCTGTTTTTTCAAGTATCCTGGTCGAGATTTCACAGTCCTCATATAATATTTGTGCAAGCACAGTTACAAAAATTGAATGTGCCCATACGCCAAGTTTGCCATCCAAATGATGCCTTACCAGACCTCAAAATTGAGTTCGAGGACATATTTCCAGATCATGCTAAACTATTACAAAGGCGAGATTTAATAAATATCTTACGCGGCCACCTACACCAGCTAACCACTGACAATGTAATAGCTACTGACGCTTCTGCGTGCAATGAGAAGGCAGGGGTGGATATCTTCTCTGAATATCTTCAATGGTCTTACTCCCTTTGCCTTCTCGACTTCACACCTATATTTCAAGCAGAATTATTAGCGATTATATTAGCATTACGAAAATTCTCCCAAAATGACCCATTAGCTGTTATTGTGACCGACTCGCTGTCTGTATGTACAGCACTAACTGCATCTTTAAATTCAAAAATTCAAAGAACATTTCGTTTGATGGTACCTCCGTACTTACGGAAAGTATGTTTGCTTTGGGTACCGGGACATCATGGGTTGCACTTAAATGAAATGGCTGATTCACTCTCACGAGCATCCCTCGACGGCGCTATCCTATCTGTTTTGCCGACATCAGCTTATGTCACTGCGGCTAGGTACAGAAATTTCGCTATATCTCAAAACTCTGCAATATCCATGCCAACACCGTCTTCTGAATTCCACCATCTTGGCTTCCCATGAAATAATAATTGGTGTCCTTCAAGGAATTGGAAGTTTCCTTTACAAAATTGAGATGTCGTATACCTCCCCTAAATCTTTACTTACACAGGTCTGGTCTCGCAATGTCCCCTCTATGTTCTTTTTGCAGTGCAGCTGAAACTATCGCACATTATTTTCTCTTGTGCCGCCGCTTTCTAAGACAAAGAAAACTATTAGAATACTCATTTACCAAACGTGGGCTATCGCTAACCTCGCCAATCATTCTTTCTTTTGGGCCACATGGATGCTTTTTTTGAAGTTTACAGTTTTATTAGAGAGACAAAAAGAGTACCTTGCTGAATTTAAAAATATTTATCAATAATTTCTACTATTTCATTTCTTTACGTTAACTTACGTTATCAACATTCTTAACAATTTTTCATTACACTTCTAAATTACAGTTCTAGCGTCCCACGCGCCCCTATTCAAATATACTTTCGCTTTACTTCTAAGCATACGGAGACCCGCCTGCTTCTTGGCCAATCCCTCAAAGTGGGTACGCGCCACTGTTGAGGATACAAGACACGACAAGCTAGGGAAATGATGGAGCATGTTTTATTAGAATGTGAAGACGTCTGCCCAGCGGCCGGTTTAGGCACCACTGGCCTTCTTGAAGCCCTTGGGTTCAGCTCGAGCAGCGGAAACGTAAACATGTCCGCAATAGAGATTTTTTATTTATTTACATACCTACTTCGCCCATTGGGCATTACAGTAGGGAGGACAGATAATCAATATAAAATACAAGATTGCACACTCTTAAAAAGGTTAAACACTTCAGACCATGGGTACAATACTAATCATACATGTGTTACATTCTGAGGGAGCGCATGAGACAGCACTAAGAACAAGTTTCGCCCAGATAACAAGATACTCATTAACACAGCACGCTGGCTAACATTGCAAAACATAAACATCAAAGAAAGTTTCAAATGGCGAGTGCATTTTTATCTGCAAACATATGCTTGGAGAGCAGTGGGGAATGTGACATCAGAAGCAACTTCAATTAGTTCAGGAGGCAGCAGGTACCATTCGTGTATTGTACGGGGAAAAAAGGAGTTTTGGTACGTTGTTGTGCGCGCGCATATTTCTTTTATCTTAAGTAAGTGGTCGCGGCGCCCGGATATGTATGTTGGTGATTGTAGATAAGTCTCTTTGCTTAGTGGTGTGCGATTGAAGACGATATCTCGAAGGAAAGAGAGGCGGGAAACAACACGGCGTAGTGAAAGATCTTCCAAACATATGTGCCGTTTTATTTCTGTGATGCTGCTAGGTTTCGCCAGATTAGTAAGAGGCGATTGGAAGATTGGTGGAAGAAAAGCAGGGAAACGTCAAAAAAAAAAAAAAAAAGGAAGAACGGAGACGTACAAAAGCAAAGTTCGCAAAAGGGAATCAGAAAACTTGGCTATGCCAGTTCATAGGTTTTTTTTTCTTTTGTTATTTTTTAACCTAGGTAGGACGTTAGGCAGTATAACAGCAAGAGCTTGGTGGCGCAACCCACCGCCCCGTTCCAAAGGGGGTGCTCATAACATCCATCCATCCATCCACCCACCCACCCACCCACGTTTTGACGTTTTGACCACTTCTCAACGACAACATTTCAAGATCTTTCCGAATAGCAGTGAAATCCGGAATATTAGAAACTTGTTAGGACGCCGCTGTTAGGATACCGCCTTCCCCACTTCATCGGCGTGACGCTGAAAGTACGTTGCGTGCTGCGGCAGAGCCCGTATTTCACCTTTGGCGCGATACCACATTTCGGCAATCATGACATCGAAAATATATTCTAAAGCGTCAAAAATTACTCGAGCTATTCTTCTCTGCAGCTTATTGACTGAGAATTCTAATGAAAAAAAAAACTACTTCACGTTATCGTTTTTATTACATATAAGACTGAAACGTGCACTAGAAGTTAAAAACGGAGATTGCGTGAAGCAAGCGCAAGCGGCGTTACATCAACGTGCTCACATAACTTCGATTATGTCATCCACGCAAGCAGTTTGAACAGGCTGCGCAGATTATTCTTTCTTCGCGAAAATACTCCCATTGCGCGTCCACATAAACTTTCAGTGCGTTTCTTATTCACGTACGTGATACCGCCATGCCCATGAACCGTCGGGGAGCAGGGGGAACCAATGATTCACCGCGGCGGATAAAATAGTAGCAGTGACCACGCTGCAATTGGCGCGAAGAAATTTTCAGGTATACAAGCGAGCATAGCAATATTATTATCTGTGTAAAATTTCTAACCAACGGCCGAGATTATGTAAATATTGTATTCCAATTTTAATCCGTTTCCCGTTTGGTCAGTACTCCGAGCCTATATAACATTCCGCCTACATTATCACCCCTAGATTGTCCATTCTCGATTGGTGGATGATAAGAAAGGTGAAATTGAAATTAAATTTGTGGTATCTACGTGCTCAAATCCAAGATGCGATTGTGAGGCATGCTGTAGAGGGGGGGGGGGCGGATTAATTTTGACCACCCGTGGGATCTTTGACGCGCCACCAATGCACGGCCGGGACACGGGCGTGCATTGTCTTCGATGTCAAAACGTCTCCGACGTTCTTGAGTCAGAATATGCAATATTCCGACTGATTTCTAAGAAATCTTGCTAATTTTAAACTATAGTAGGTTTAATCATGACACACGTAGCGACAACATTTGGTATACTGCAGCAGTTGGAACCGCTTACGGCCATCAAATGTTACCATACATGTTGCCATGTTAATTAAATAGTTGATTTAATAATGAACAGTTATCCAACCTGAGTGCATGTAAATGTACTCGCATTATCGCGTGTCATGTATACTTTGTGCATTTATATTATGTAGTTCAATTATTACTAAAAACTGTATAAAAGATTTACGGATCATTGTCTTTTTCTGTGATTGTAATCGCATTGATTTCTTGGAGTCGTTACGTTGTCCTTAGTTCGTTTGTTTCAATCTTTTATTGCAGCCATGTTGTTGCTTTTAGTTACTGTTTTTATGCGTGCAACAAGAAATGAAAAGTTCCTGTAAGGCGTGCCGACTCTTAGTCAAGCTCTTATGGAGGCTTTTTGTGTACGCCTCTAACATGTTTGCGATGAGAAATAAATTTGGTTTGAGTTAAGAACGGTACAAAAAGATAACAATATACAAATAAGGTGAAAAATTTCAAAAAAGGAAATTAAGGAACAGCAAGTTCCTGTCATTTTACGAAGTGTATTGGTAAAAAATGAAATTGAAATGAAATTGAATTAATGAATTGAAGTACCAAAGCTACGAGAAAACTTTATTGCGCCTACTTGTATCTTTTGTATCTACCTTGGTAAAAAATTGACCGCCTTCCCACTACTTGAACAGGGGTGCAAACCAAGCTCGGGAGCCGCGGCTCTTCGTTGTGGCATAACGCCTCGACTTCGTGCTCCTTCACGGCGAGATCGGCACGTAAACAATCAGCGCTTTCTCGAGTGTGTTTATGGCGACGTTCATCAAACGCCGCCACTTCTTCGACCGAACGCACGAAGCGCGGCCGACCTGTCGCGACTCCGACAGTGTTCTGACGCGAGAAACACTCGTTCCTCTCACTTTAGCTGCTCACACGACTCCTCGTAGAGGAGAGAAGGACGTAAGTAGCGCAGCGGCGCAGCAGGATTCTCCGTTCAACAAGTCTATTGCTTGTTTCTTTGTTTTTTTTTTTTACAGCGAAGCTGCTAAGGGCTACTTTCCCCAAGATCGTGTCCGTGTGTTAACACAAAACTGTCTCATCAGGATTGGCTCCAGCGTCGTCGTCTTCTTCCACAGCTGGCTGGTTGGCGCGAACGCGCTCGTGCCACTGCACCCGCGTCCTTCGGCGTCATAATTAAATAATAATAAATAATTAATAATTAACAAGCGCAGACAACACATTTTACAGCGCATTACAGGGAAGCTGTTAAAGTCGAATTCCACCATGACCGTGTCCGTGTGTAGGCACAAAGCTCCCCATATGTGGGCCGAAACCGAAGATAGCGCAATGCCGGGCCGACCTTCGGTGGAGGTGAAGCAGGCGATACTAACCATGTACTTGGGCCGAACACGAAGATAGTGCAATGCAGGCCCGACCCGCGGCGGGGGCGAAGCAGACGTTAAGCACTCCCAATACGTGGGCCGATCCCGAAGATAGTGCAATAACGGGCCCACCCGCGGCGGAGGTGAAGCAGGCGTTCAGCAATCCCCATATGTGGGCTGAAACCGAAGACAGTGCAATGCCGGGCCGACCCGCGGTGGAGGTGAAGCAGGCGTCAAGAACCATGCACGTGGGCCGAACACGAAGATAGTGCAGTGCAGGGCCGACCCGCGGCGGAGGTGAAGCAGACGTTAAGCACTCCCAATACGTGGGCCGATCCCGAAGATGGTGCAATAACAGGCCTACCCGCGGCGGAGGTGAAGCAGGCGTTCAGCAATCCCCATATGCGGGCCGAAACCGAAGACAGTGCAATGCCGGGCCGACACATGGCGGAGGTGCAGTTCGCCATTAAGGGGCCCACATACGCAGCTTCGCTGGTTATCCTTCGTCACAGAGTGGAAGGGTACTGAGATTTTTTTAAATACTATCCCTGCACGTGTGCAACTCTGAGAGCAGCTGGTTTTTTAGCGTTTCATCACTGGCGCAGGCTAGCGTACACAAGCTTCGCTTGCAAAAAAACTATTTATTAGGAATCTTCTAGAATGATAATAATTGGATGCATACTCTTGGGGTATATTTAATAGTATGAAGTGACATAGTTATATTCTATTTTGTTTATCTACTATTACTCACTCATCTTGGAATTGGCATCTGTAGATTACTGTAAGGGTCCGTGCAATAATGCGGAATCTGAAATCGCATGGTCATAATTTTGAAGGCAAAGAGGAAACTAGTACGAGCTACAGAGATTTCGGACGGACAATCGGTATGTTCCGATAAAACAAAGTACCCCGCTGTCAGACCTCAAAACATGTCTTCACCATTCGAGGAAACATTTCAATCAAGGGGACGATTTTATGTTATACGTTGTTATATAATAGTATTATTTAGGATATATCGTTCAGTTAGGTTCGCAACCGCGTGGTCTTCTTGGCTTTGGTCGAGCTTATAGTAAATGTGTTTTTTTTTTACTTTAGAAAATTAATTCACTCCTTCTCCGTAAGAATGTACTTTTGACACATATCCAATTAATCTTATATTATTTCGGCAGCCTGTGGTAGTTAGGCGAAACAGGCAGGGCAAACATTTGTGTTCTTTTGGGTAATTTATTTTTGCCCCACACTTATTTTCTGTTTTTGTAGTTCTTGGCTGGGTAAGGCAGTTGGGCCGATGGTGGAATCTGAGTGCATGTAAAAGCTGATTCGTACTGTCGACTCGCAGAAGTCGTGCGACGAAATGTCGTCGCAATGCGACAGGTCGCATATATGGCCGCGCAAATCGTCCCTTTGGTCAAAAAGTCACTGTTTTGTGCCAGTCGCTCGGCTGCTCCTCGCCGGTGGTAATAGGCTTTAGCACAAACCACGATGTGTTGGCGGGTACACACAGGCTGGCTTCATTCCGGTGGGAAGTGATAACATATAGGTGACGTTCTGATTGGTTCCTCATTTAGTGCACACATCTATAGCTTGGTTATGAAAGATGTTGTAGCAGAGGCCTCTGTATTTATTTTAACAACATTGTTTTTCCGTACTTTTTTTGTCGGCTGCGAAATTTGCTCTCTTATGCGTTTTATGCGTGCTTATGCCTCATTTTCCATTGTTTCTGAACTTCGTTATTGCTCCGGTCGGACGTGGTTGGCGATGCTGTTATAGCTGGGATCGTCTACTCGGCGCTCCGAGTGATGAAGACTAATCGAAATCAAAACGTTAGAAAATATGGGCCCAGATAACTTGTTCGCGAACGTTCCTGGTGATCGTGGCGAAAACCGTCCCGTTCTCTTCTCTTATGTGTGTCCGATTATTTGGTGTCTTTATATTTTATAATGAACAGTTACCAACTAGCCCAACGAGAAGTGCTTTTAAACCACCGCGTTTGTCGATAAATCGAAGCAGGAGGCTCGCTGGGTTTTTTATCCGATTCGCTACCCCCCATGTAAAGCATATCTTTCTGACATTACACTGGTTGGCGGCACTGACAGCGCGGCTGCAGCAACTACAGTAAGCAAGATGGAATTTTCCTCTTATCGACAGCTTGTAGCGTGGCTTTAGAATCGCCGCTGGCTGAATCGGCACCCGATTCTCGTGAATCGTCTACCTTTCGGGCTCCAGTGGTTTCGTCGAGAACTGCGAGGCGCCAGTTCTTCCGCAGGGTGTCTACCCGGCACCAACACCGGGCACCATGACTACGACGAGGATGGAGACTTCACCTGCGCAGTCTGGCAACTCTGGCGAACCGGCGCGGCACCCATGGTCGAACGCGCAACGGTCACGTTTAGCCAAAGCGGAGGCTCTGTATACCTCGGGGCTACGGCAACGTGCCTGGGTACATCACGTGCAGCTGTCCGAGTAAGTTCCAACGAAAAAAGAAATCATGTCTAGAAAAGATTATGCAAAATAGAACAAGCACTCAAAGTAGCCTGGAGCTCGTGCTTTCCTCCTATTTATAGGCATAGTGCTTTCACTGAAGGTATTCATCTATACTGGCCTCGTAGCAAAGTTGTGTCGCTGAGATTTTTTTATACGGGCACCAACACCGGCACCAACACCGGGCACCATGACCACGACGAGGATGGAGACTTCACCTGCGCAGTCTGGCAACTCTGGCGAACCGGCGCGGCACCCATGGTCGAACGCCCAACGGTCACGTTTAGCCAAAGCGGAGGCTCTGTATACCTCGGGGCTACGGCAACGTGCCTGGGTACATCACGTGCAGCTGTCCGAGTAAGTTCCAACGAAAAAAGAAATCATGTCTAGAAAAGATTATGCAAAATAGGACAAGCACTCAAAGTAGCCTGGAGCTCGTGCTTTCCTCCTATTTATAGGCATAGTGCTTTCACTGAAGGTATTCATCTATACTGGCCTCGTAGCAAAGTTGTGTCGCTGAGATTTTTTTTATACGGGCACTTGTGCCGTACTGAACAAGAGCAACCGTCAGCGCGTCCCTCGGCGTAACCGCGCCAACGGGCCCGCGCAACTTCTCGCAAGTTCGTCGTCGTCTTAATTCCACAGCTGGTTCCGATGCCGCCCATTATGCTTGCGTTCCCACAGTACCCCTTCCACTGCGAAGGCGCTGACGGCATTGGCCGACCGCCAGTCAGTGCGGTAATTTCGGCGTCATGTTATCTGCCTCAATATATCGAGAAATGAAGTCACGCACGCAGCTGAGCTCAAATTTCGCCTTGGGGAGTAACGCAAGCGTCAGGAACTTATTTTTTTGTTGTTGACACCGGCAGCCACGCCACCCGCAAGGTGGCGTGGCCAGTACGATTTGTCACTATAGAATAAAGACAGTAACGAGCGAGTAAAGAGCACATGACAGAGCGCTGACTAGCAACCAAATGCTTTGTTTGCAGAAGCAGCACATAAAGACATCATTGAATGTGACATAAAGAACAAAAAAAAAAGAAAGGATAAGAAGGATAAGCGTCAGCCACGGAGGTAATTCAGTTCTTTTGTTGAGAGCGTGAGCGACGCTGAACTGACGCACGCGTTGCCACTTTCGAATATGCAAAATGCCTCGAAGAGTTCCCGCGCGCGCTTTTTACTATATCTTCCAATTATTTCGCACTTAAAGATTGGTGTGCAACCACACCTGTTACAGTGGGCAGCCTGATGACTGTACGGGTTTGCTTTCAGTGAAGCGGCATGTTCGCGCAGGCGAACATTAATGCACCTCCCCGTTTGCCCGATATAGCAACGTTTACAGTGAAACGGGATCTTATAGACGACCTGCGTTGTACAGTCAATAAAGCCGCGAACGTAAACGTTGCTGTATTGGGCAAACGGGGAGGTGCTTTTATGTTCGCCTGCGCGAATATGCCGCTTCACTGAAAGTAAACCCGTACAATCATCTGGCTGCCCACTGTAACACGTGTGGTTGCACACCGACCTTTAAGAAGTGCGAAATAATTGGAAGATATAGTAAAAAGCGCGCTCGGGAACTCTTCGAGGCATTTGCATATTCCAAAGTGGCGACGCGCGCGTCAGTTCAGCGTCCCTCGCGCTCTCAACAAAGGAACTGAATTATCTCCGTGGCTGACGCTTTTCCTTCTTATTCTTCTTTTTCTGTTCTTTATGTCGCATTCAATGATGTCTTTATTTGCTGGTTCTGCAAATAAAGCGTTTGGTTGCTAGTCAGCGCTCTGTCATGTACTCTTTACTCACTCGTCCTGTGTTGCGCTGTTACTGCTTTTATTCTAAAGATGAGCCAACCAGGCCCATTGAACACACTGCTAACCGATTTGAAACCTTCGCGTTTGCACCAAGAGCGTATAGTGTTCGCAGCGCAGCTTGTGGCAACAGAGATAATTAGCTCAGAGCATTATTTTATTGTTGCTGATGCATGCTGTTTGTCGCCTCTGCTCTACCCGCGATTCGCCTCGTTCCTAAGCTATAAAGTGCCATTCCAAGCGGCATCGGCAGCGAAGTTGTCCATATACCGGATGTCCTGGGTAACTTGGACCAAGATTTAAAAAAAAAAGAGCTATAGAGAAATTGCACCGACGGCATAGTAGCGGCAGTAGTGTGTACTTCAAGCCAGTATTTTCTTTAATCGCAAAGCACTAATTAATTGCTTTCCAATAGTTAACTTTTTAATGTTGCTTCAATCGCAAACATGTCAATTGCAAAGTTGTAGGGCACCTTAAATAACCTTTGAATCAAGCATTTATTTCGTGCTGAAGTGTGCCTGGTTGTCTTTTTCCAAGAAAAAAACTATAGCCCGCGTAATACACAAAATAAGAAATAGATGCGCGCTCGAGCGCCGCTACTCAAGCGCCTCCAAGCCACCTTTGAATGATGTACGGCTGCGTTCGTTTATCACCGCATCGTACAAGGCTTCGTCATGTAGGATGGCTTGAGAGGTTTCACGACCTAACTAGCGTAGTGCGATAATAGTCAGCATCTCCGGACGCAAGAATGTTGTGCTCGGCCTTGAGGCAGGCACTCGGGATAGCTTTAATCTATGCGTATCATGAAACAAAGCTACAAGAGAAATTCAACCGATGTTTAAAAAAAGGCAGTACGCAAAAGAGCACGAAAACATAAAAAAGGCAGCTTTTGGAAGAGCAGAAAGAAGCTACTCAGGAGCTTATTTCAATAAAAAATAAACCAAAAGCACATGAGTCGTCTTAGCCGTCCACAAAGAAACATCATATGGTGCAACTGGTTTAGCTATTTAACATTTCTGTCTCTTGAACTCCGGAAAAGAGGCAGTACAAGGCAGATTTATGCCTATTTCTATCTCTGTCGCAAGCACCCGCCGTGGTTGCTCAGTGGCTGTCGTGTTGGGCTGCTGAGCACGAGGTCGCGGGATCGAATCCCGGCCACGGCGGCCGCATTTCGATGGAGGCGAAATGCGAAAACACCCGTGTACTTAGATTTAGGTGCACGGTAAAGAGCCCCAGGTGGTCAAAATTTCCGGAGTCCTGCACTACGGCGTGCCTCATAATCAGAAAGTGGTTTTGGCACGTAAAACCCCATATTTTTTTTGGTCGCAAACTTTTTTTACGTAAGGACCGGGTGATACCATGAGGATGCGTTAAACAGTCACGTTTTACGCCAGTTTTGAGCGGTTATCTTCCACTGCCACTTACAGCACATGCTCAAGCAAGTCACTGTCTGAAGCCAATACAGTACTTGCTTCTTTCCAGCACTTGTGCTGTTGCAGCTTTGACCAACGACGTTAGAAGCTCGCGGCAGACTTTGCTCATTTTCGCCATTAGGGCGTCCGGTGGGGTAGCTTCGCCGCTATACACGCGATCTTTCATGTAGCCCCACAAGAAGTCCAGCGGTGTCATTTCCGGTGACCTTGCAGGCCAGGGTACAGGTCCGTGCCGGCCATTCCGCTGTCCAGGAAAAAAGATTGTCGTACCAAGCTGGTGACTGACTACTACTATGCGTAGGAGCACCATCGTGTTGAAACGCGATGTTCCGAAGGTCGCAAGTGGAACGTTGCAACAGGCGTCGTTCCCGGGGCCCTCGAGGATGTCGTTGACGTCGTTAGTGTGTTGTCAAAAAAAGAGGGGTCCGATGACGTTGCCATCAAAAAATACCGCACCACACATAAAGGCCACTGATATTTGTGGGGTGTTTGTGCCAGCTAGTGGGGTTTCCTATTACTCCAGCAGTGCGCGTTGTGAAGATTAACTTGTGCGTTTCTGGAGAAATTAGCATCATCCGTCCCAAGCACGCGAATGAGAAAATCCAGTTCTTCACATTTCGTTAAACTCCCATTTGCTAAATCAAGTTTGTTTTCAAAATCTCGGTCTTCAAGTTTTTGATGAAGATGTGCATGGTACGGGTGCATATGACGTTTAAAAAAAAAATGTCCACACTGATGACCTTGAGGTTCCGGCCTCCGCACTGGCGTCGCGCACACTATCGTGAGGGTTAGCAGCATCCGTTTCCGAAACATTCATGACATCCGTTTCCGCTTGTTGAACTGCCGTCGCCGCTTTGTGTCGCTTTCTTGTGAAGCAACCCGTCTCGCAAATGACTTCGTACGTTCTAAGTAAACAGACTAAGGCGTCCTTCACAATGCCACATCCGGAATAGCTTGGCTGCCTTTCTCTTGTCGCCATGCGCCGCCTCCAGAGCCAGGACCATTTTCTCCTTCTGAGCATTCGTGAAGGCCATGGTGTTCTGCTTGAAAAGCAGGTCACTGGCGTGATACAGTTGAGATCTTCCGTTATTATCCACGCACTGACGTGTCAAGCAAAAATGATTTACGTAATCGACAACAGCATATGCTGGCCGTACAGATCCGCCAAACCGCATTAGATCGAAATAGCCTGTGCAAGGATCGTTTCTATTGCTAAAGGGAACAAAATGAACATACGTTCCGGGCGCGCCTACCTACAGAACATGAGTGCGCAAAATTACGGTTCCAAGTGCGCCGTCACGGTTTCCCAGAAGAAGAAAAAAAGATTGAATCGTCTCTATACGGTACCTCACATGTCGTCGTAGGCGTCGAAAACTCCAGTTACAATGAAATTGTTTTTGAACAGCTCTGATAGTCCACGCTACAATGGTTGCTTGTGTCCCGTCAAATGCTCATATGCTGCGGCCTAAAGGTCACGGCACGAAGCGAAACATTGTGCGCGGACACGCATGCAGATGCGGAGTCGGCCGCTGCAAACCCATGCGATCGCTGAATTGAGGCTTCATTCTTTATGCTGAATTTCGTTATACAGACAACCCACTATAAAAACACTTTTTACATAGTTTGCTCTCAGCGACTGCCTACTTTTCACGCAAGAAGCCGGTTCGGGGGACTGCATCGCGGCGACCGCGCGCAGTGGACGTGCACTGTACGTATTCGGTAATGACATGGCGTCTGTAAGCCATTCCGTGCTTTCCGTTTGCCCAAGATTATTATTTTGACAGTAAAGAACTTCTGCCGTTTCGAGAGTACTTACAGAAATGTCCAGGAGTTGCCCCCCCCCCCCTCCTATTCATCAAAAATGATCCAGAGCACCATCCACTACGGCGTGCTTCACAATCGTATCTTGGTTTTCAGCATGTAAATACTCTGAATTTAATTTTAATTTAACCTTTCCCATCATCCACCAATCAGGAATGGACAATCTAGGGGTGATAATGTAGGCGGAATGTAATGTAGGCGGGATGTTATGCAGGCTCAGAGCACTGACCAAACGGGAAACGGATAGAAATTGGAATACAATCTTTTCATCATCTCGGCTAGTGGGTTTGAAGTTTTACACACATAATAATATTGGTATTCTCGTTTCCACCTGAAAAAAAAAAAAAAAAACAATTTCTTCACGCCACTTGCAGCGTAGTCACTGTTATTATTTGACCCATCGCGGTAGCTCAGTGGTTACGTCTGCTCCCCGAAGGTTCATGGGGATGGCGGTATCACGTATGTAAAAAAGAAAAGCAACGAGCGTTTGTGTGGACGCGCAATGGGCGTACTTTCGCCAAGAAGAATCTGCGCAGCATGTTCAAAGTACTTGCGTGGATGACTTGAAGTTATTTGAGCACATTGCAGTAATGCCACTTGTGCTTGTTTCATACAGTCTCCGCTTTTCACTTCTAGTGGACGTTTCTGTCTTATATATAATAAAAACGAAAACATGACGTCTTTCTTTGATTTGAATTCTCATTCAACAAGCTACAGAGAAGAACTCGATTGATTTTTGACGCTTTAGAATATATTTTCGATGTCATGATTACCGCAACGTGGCATCGCGCGACAGGTGAAATATGGACTCTGCCGCAACACGCAACATACTTTCAGCGTCGCGCTGATGAAATTGGAGGCGGCGTCCTAACATCTGCAAATAAACCAATGAAATGTTTTTATATTGCGGATTTCACTGCTATTCAGGGCGACCTTGAAATATTATCGCTGAGAAGCGGTAAAAATGTCTTCGCTGTTGTTGAGTCAGAATATACAACATTCTGACTCATCCCTCACAAATCTTGCTAATCTTAAAGTAAGTTTAACAATAACACACGCTGCGACAATCTTTGGTATACTCCAACAGTTACAACCGCTTGCGGCCATGAAATGTTATCATACGTCTTGCCATGTTCATTAAATAGTTCAAAAAATCAGCTGACTGGAAGGAGTGGGCAGCACCAGTCATCGCTCTCTGTCTTTGAGCGCAGCTCGACCGTTCCTGGGTTGAACGTCGGCGTCCCTCGGTGTAACCGCGCGTTCGTCGTTGTCGTCTTAATCCCACAGCTGGCTCCAATGCCGCTCGTCATGTCAGCGTGCCCACGCTGCTTTCCCTCTGCCAAGGCGCTGACGGCACTGGCCCACGGCCAGTCGGTGCTGTGATTTTGGTCTCAAGTTATTACAGCGAAGCTGTTTATGCGGACCCTGTGCCGTCGTTGTACGACTTTGCCTAAAAGGGGCCACGTGACCTAGCGGAAGAGGAAAAGAAGAGCTCAACAGGGGGAAAGAGGCTGGAGTGGCCCCTTTCGCCATGTGAGAATACTTTCTTATTCGCGAATCTCATACGGTTGTCACACGGTGCATTTTCGGCAGTCGAGCCAGATCGGCATCGAATTTATCGATGACTGATTACAGCATGCCGCGTAAGAAACAAATGTTATGTTGGCGGTTTGCGACCAACGAACAGTGCGCAGTGATTGAAAAGTGACACTAAGAGCGCGTGGCTGCCAGCAGTTCTTGCTCCGGCAAGAAGTGCCGTGCTTTGGCAAGAAGTGCCGGCAGGCCCGTCAATCGTCAAACCAATCCAATCAATCCGCCAAACCTTGCTTTCATTACTGGCGACAAAAATAGGGGCTGAGAAATTTGCACGCAAAATAAAAAAGACAAAAGTGCGGCAAAACACAGAATGGTGAAACAAAAGATTTACAGTATAGACTGCTTACGAAGTTTGACTTGCATGGTGTAACACTCGGTGCAACTTACACAGCTTCAATGTACGGCAATTTTCACGGACTGGAAGGGGCGGTGATTTTTTTCCTCAGTATATCGGGAAATGAAAACACGTATACAGCTGTGCTCAAATTTCGCATCAGGCAGTATCGTAATCGTCGGTCACTTCTTCTTTTGTCGTTGTTGATACCGGCCTAAAGCCCTATTCTTGGGACATACTCCATTCCATGCATAGCAATCAACGCTGTGGAAGCTACGCAAGAAGTTCAGTCAAGAAAAGTTATCACTCCGCGCGTTCCGTCCATGCTTCGCTGCGCGCCAACAGCGTTGGCTCAAGCGAGAATGTTTATTTCCAACCCATCGCTCCTCGCGATGGGTTGGAAATAAAAAAACCCGAAAAGAACAATAAAAAGATATCAGACCCTTCCACTCTGTGAAGAAGAATGACCAGCGAAGCTGTTTAGGTGGCCCCCTTAATTGCGAACTGCACCTCCGCCGCGGGTCGGCTCGGCATTGCACTATCTTCTGGGTCAGCTCACGTATGTGGAGTGCTTAACGCCTGCTTCACCTCCACCACGGGTCGGCCCGGCATTCCACTATCTTCGGGATCGGCCGACGTATGGGGAGTGCTTTACGACTACTTTCCCTCCGCCGCGGGTCGGCCCGGCATTTCACTATCTTCGGGATCGGCCCAAGTATGGGGAGTGCTTAACGACTGCTTCACCTCCGCCGCGGGTCGGCCCGGCATTGCACTATCTTCGGTATCGGCCCAAGTATGGGGAGTGCTTAACGACTGCTTCACCTCTGCCGCGGGTCGGCCCAGCCTTCCACTATCTTCGGGATCGGCCGACGTATGGGGAGTGCTTTACGATTGCTTTACCTCCGCCGCGGGTCGGCCCGGCATTTCACTATCTTCGGGATCGGCCCAAGTATGGGGAGTGCTTAACGACTGCTTCACCTCCGCCGCGGGTCGGCCCGGCATTCCACTATCTTCGGGATCGGCCGACGTATGGCGAGTGCTTTACGACTGCTTTACCTCCGCCGTGGGTCGGCCCGGCATTTCACTATCTTCAGGATCGGCCCAAGTATGGGGAGTGCTTAACGACTGCTTCACCTCCGCCGCGGGTCGGCCCGGCATCGCACTATCTTCGGGATCGGCCCAAGTATGGGGAGTGCTTAACGCCTGCTTCACCTCAGCCGCGGGTCGGCCCGGCATTGCACTATGTGCGGGATCGGCCCAAGTATGGGGAGTGCTTAACGACTGCTTCACCTCCGCCGCGGGTCGAGCCCGTAGCACTATCTTCGGTATCGGCCCACGTGTGGGGAGTGCTTAACGCCTGCTTCACCTCCGCTGCGGGTCGGGCCGGTAGCACTATCTTCGGTATCGGCCCAAGTATGGAGAGTGCTTAACGACTGCTTCACCTCCGTCGCGGGTCGGGCCGGTAGCACTATCTTCGGTATCGGCCCAAGTATGGAGAGTGCTTAACGACTGCTTCACCTCCGTCGTGGGTCGGGCCGGTAGCACTATCTTCGGTATCGGCCCAAGTATGGAGAGTGCTTAACGACTGCTTCACCTACGTCGCGGGTCGGGCCGGTAGCACTATATTCGGTATCGGCCCAAGTATGGAGAGTGCTTAACGACTGCTTCACCTCCGTCGCGGGTCGGGCCGGTAGCACTATCTTCGGTATCGGCCCAAGTATGGAGAGCGCTTAACGACTGCTTCACATCCGTCGCGGGTCGGCCCGGCATTGCACTATCTTCGGCATCGGCCCAAGTATGGGGAGTGCTTAACGCCTGCTTCACTTCTGCTGCGGGTCGGCCCGGCATCGCACTATCTTTGGGATCGGCCCACGTATGGGGAGTGCTTAACGCCTGCTTCAACTACGCCGAGGGTCGGCCCCGCATTGCGTAATCTTCGGGATCGGCCCACGTATGGAGAATGCTTAACGCCTGCTTCCCCTCCGCCGAGGGTCGGCCCGGCATTGCACTATGTTCGGGATCAGTCCACGTATGGGGAGTGCCTAACGCCTGCTTCACCTCAGCCGCGGGTCGGCTCGGTATTGTACTATGTTCGGTATCGGCCCACGTATGGGGAGTGCTTAATTCCCGCTTCACCTACGCCGCGGGATGGCCCGGCATTGCACTATCTTCGGGATCAGTCCACGTATGGGGAATGCTTACCGCCTGCTTCACCTCCACCGTGGGTCGGCCCGGCATTGCACTATCTCGGGGATCGGCGCACCTATGGGGAGTTTTTGCTTACCACAACGACACGAAAATTTTCTTGGACGATAGAGGTATTCAACTTCGCTGTAAAACAAAAAATGAAATAAAACAACGCATTAGCATCCGTATACCACAGTGCGTTTGCTTTTAAGGATTGAAATTTAAACGTTTAATTCAATACTGAGCCCATGTAAAAAAAAAAAAAAACAGTAGCGCAGAATTGCCGTCAAGAAACAGAACTGTAGCGGAGTGCGAACTGAGCCCCTACGTGAAGTCACTTTAGCCTCCACAGCGTTGACTCCTGTGTATTGAGTGGTTAGAAAAAGTTTATTGCGACAAGAGACGAAAACATATAAAAAACAAAGGGTTGTTACACGGCACGTTTTCAAAGTAGTGTCGGAGTCCTCACTCGCGAACATATAATCATATAGACCAGCGCTGTGATATCCCAAAGATAGTGTTGCTGGAGCTAACATACTCTATCTTGAAGAGCTCCTGGCTTGCTCTGTGTAGTTTGCAGATCTCGCCTTCATATCTAATTTGCACAATCGGCAACTGCAACATACGGATTTAAATATTATACTTTTGAAGCCTTCTTTCGGTCCTTTAATATAAGATGTCCGAATGCGAGGGAAATATGCCTGAGACTGGGCTGTCAGAGTGTTTGTCAGCAATGGACACCGAAATAAGTCAAAACGCCCGTGTCGCAGCCGTGCATTAGGGGCGCGTTAAGGGCACCCCCCCCCCCCCCGCCCCCCCGAAGAGGTGGTCAAAATTAATCCGGAGCGCCACCCACTACGGCGTGCCTCATTATCGTATCTTGGTTTTAGCGAGGAACTCCCCCGAATTTAATTTTAACTTAACCTTTCTCATCATCCACCGATGATGAACGGACAATCCAGGTGATAATGCAGGCAGAATGTTATGTAGGCTCGGGAGCACTGACCAAACGGGAAACGAATAAAAGGAGTACAATCTTTTCATCTTCTCGGCTAGTGGGGTGGAAGCTTTATACACATAATAATATTGGTATTCTCGTTTTACTGATATTATTTTACCCGCCGCTGTAGCTCAGTGGTTATGGCATTGCCGTGGCGCGCACGAAGTCATGGGTTAGCCGCATTACAGGAACGGGGCGGAATGCAAAAATGCTCGTTTGGCGTGCATTGAGTGCCAGTTCGCGAGCTTCGCGTGGTCAAAATTATTCCGGCGTCTCTCACTAAGGCGCACCTCATAATCGGGTCGTGGTTGTGGCACGTAGGAACGCCAGAGTATTAATAATTTTATTATATTTTGCTCCGCCAGATGCACTTGTGATACCGGTTTTCTTGTGTCGCTATAACCATGGTGACAGCTTGTAGCTAGAGTATACTGGTCCGTGCTATCAAGCTGCGCGGTTGTTGGTAGGTGGGTGCCAGCATGTTCTATGTCGTGTTTTTTTTTTCCATCCGCATGTATGTGGTGATTTCCAATCTTTCGCAGTTCGCAATAGACACGTTTGCCGCCGAGACGCAGTTTTTTTTCATCGTGGGGCACAATTACCTGACACGCAGGGTCTATTTCCTTTCCCTGTCCGTCAATTGCGTGCGTGTGGTACGGTGCGTTTCAATTACGACTTTTCGAAAGTCAGAATTTAATTCTGACGTTTTACGTTCCAAAATCACGATTTTATTATGAGGCGTGCCGTAGTGGGTGAGTGTGGATTAATTTTGACCACCTGGGGGATATTTAACGCGCCCCCAATGGACGGGACACGGGCGTTCTTGCATATCACCCCCGTCTAAATGCTGTCACCGCGACCTCATGCTTAGCAGCGCGACAGCATGAGCCGCTAAGACACCACGGGGGATTTTTCGACGTTACAATTAGTAGCCTAGTCTAGCTGAAACAAGTTACATTAGTGCAGCGATCGCTAAGCCGACGGCATGCAGAGGCGAGTAACAAGTGTGCTTGTGCTTCTATCGTTGCTTTAGTTTTGGAACGCGTGTGCTGGCACTTATTCCCGGTGTTCGTGCAGATGATATTTTCTATTTTGATACTTTTCATTTTTTTATACTTCAATTTACTCGCGGGCTCCTTCACGGTCACGCACGTTAACTGCTTTATGTAACAAAATAGTCTTTCAGTACTTTGTCGGTCGTTAATTGGACGTTCAGTTCGCGTGCCAGAAACACTGGGTGCCGGCGTGTGTGCTGTTTTTGAATCGACCTACAGTCCAGCTTTGCCTTTTCACAGAATAGTAGTCACGAAAATAACACCTTAAAGAGAGCAGAGCCGGAACAAGCGCGAAGCGCGCGAACACCTTTTCAGCTGTGTAATAATTAAAGGGCAGAGTGTACTGTGACAGATGCAGCTAACTCACATAGAACGCTAACTTTGATGTAGGGGTCAGTTGGCCGTCAGGAAGCATTGTCGCGTTGTAGTGACAAATTTGTTACCAATTTGGATCTCGCGCTGAGCGATAACCCTCTGATAATCAGTTGAAAGACAGTTGCCGACAAAGAAACAATGTACTCTTGAGAGTATGTATTAACGAATAAACAAACATGAAAATATTTAATACAGATTACTTAGTGCCTTAGTAAGACGGAAACAAAATTATATAAATTTCAACAAATTTGTTTTTTTGTGTCGTTCTTGTCCGCAATACGCGGCGTAATTTGTACTAAAGGCGCACCAACAGGCCCAAATTACAACGTTATAGGAATTTAAGACTTGAAGGGATATGCACATTTCTGCGTCATCCAGAAATGCGTCTAACTACAGAATCTGCGTAACAGCACCTATTTGACAAACAATAAATCAAAGCAACCTTAATACAGAGGCATTTGAACGCGACATGTGGACTGCAACATCATCTACCGACGTTATACGTTGTAGCATTTTATTTCCCCATTATAGGCCTTCGCGCCATCCCTTAATAAATACATTTTGTCATCATCATTTGAAATCCTTGAATTATAGCTTGACCGTGATCCTTCCTTAGAAGCTGGCTTTGCCACACTATGCATCGTATTAAGGCGAAACACTCGGTCAGGGCCAAAGTAGCGCTAACTTTACACTGCTCTACGTTTAATCTCTTCATTTTCTTTTGAATTCTCAAGCTCGATGAATGTATGCCGTAGCACGAGATGGGCGAAAAGAAATTGGAAACCAGCAATCTATTCTTAGTTGGCGGAGTACGACGTCCTGTAATTGCATTTCCTGACAGATTTTTCTCCCATGCATGGACTCTGCTCTCTTGATTGCATTCAGTTCCGGGTTCTGCTTCAGCGAAAAAAAAAAAAAGAAGAAAGGCAAGTAGATGTATCGACTGCGTTACTGCGGTGCTGTAAGGACGTTTCAAGATTATTTTTTGTTTTCCTCTTTATTTTAGTAACGGATGGTGCATTAAGTCCGTTGATTAAGCGTTTCGCAGCAGTGCCGGCACTTTGCTGTCGACCCACCCGCCGTGGTTGCTCACTGGCTATGGTGTTGGGCTGGTGAGCACGAGGTCGCGGGATCGAATCCCGGCCACGGCGGCAGCATTTCGATGGGGACGAAATGCGAAAACACCCGTGTGCTTAGATTTAGGTGCACGTTAAAGAACCCCATGTGGTCGAAATTTCCGGAGTCCCCCACTACGGCGTGCCTCATAATCAGAAAGTGGTTTTGGCACGTAAAACCCCATAATTTTTTTTTGCTGTCGACTTTTTTCTTAGGGTATTTTCAATATCAACCCGATTTTTCAGGTGCATTTTTGAAAGAGTCCATTTAAATGTATAAGAAATAGAATTGTGTGTTATACAAAACATTTTTCTGCAAATATTGAATGGTAATTAACTTAACGTTCTTGAGTTTGCACAAAGTGGATGATAATTAAAATTAAATTAAATTATGAGGTTTTATGTGCCAAAACCACTTTCTGAACATGAGGCACGCCGTAGTGGAGGAATCCGGAAATTTTGACCACCTGGGGTTCTTTAACGTGTACCTAAATCTAAGTACACGGGTGTTTTTGCATTTCGCCTCGACGATCCCGTGATCTTGTGCTCAGGAGCCCAACACCATAGCCACTGAGAAACCACGGCGGGTAAACCAGGTGGTAGTGGGTGAAAACATTAGAAAACTGATGCAACTTGAAGTCTACTTGAAGAGATTTTTATTGTCCTCACAAACAACACCACCTCTCGATTACAACTTTCTCGTGTATATATATATATATATATATTTATATATACGGTATGAACGAAAAGTACAATATAAGGTACATCGCATGCAATACATCATACTTGATGTAAACAAAACAGATTAACAAATGAAATAATAAATGGTGTCTTTATGTTGCGCGACGCGAAGCGCATGAGGCCTCAGAGATCGGTGGCATTTCGGTCGGGGAAGGAACGCCCCAACGGAAAACACATCTCGCGACCACCGAAACGCATCGGGGATGTGGTGATTTTTATATTAAATTTTGGTAAAACCGGAATTTTCCTAATGTCTACAAGGCTCTAAGTCGACTCTACATGCCGTCTTAGATATGGCTTTTATTCCACCATAACGAAATGTTTCGACAAAGCCTTCATAGAAACTGTTCTCCTTTTACGTTTATTTTGTACCACCGCTACAACACATTCATATGGCAAGGATTGATTTCTGGCCTTGTTGATGCGACATGTTTAATGTAGCATTTTAGCATGAATACTTTTTTCACACGTACACAGGAAGGGACACAGACAAGCGCTAAGTTCCAACAGAATGTTTATTGGAAGCCGGATCACTATTTTATATATGCCATGCACCAACTCAGGCACGCGCAGAGATGAATTCAGATACGATAATTTTTGCTTGCTAAACATAGGGAAGGCGTGCTAACACTATTGGCCTATCTTCTCAATAGTTGCACTTTCAATTATTAGTTTATTTCTTCTTTGTGATTGCGCACAACGAAACATTCTTGGATGGGAGGCGAGCAACCCCACGCGCTGCGGTTGGCTGCTAACCAGCCGTCACTACCTTTATTCACATTTTTGCACTGTTTTCTGAGCCTATCGTTTAGACATCGTCTGTTTTACCCGACGTAGTATCTACCACACGATAGCGATATCTGGTATACGACGCCTTCTTTGCCGGATATAAACCGTGATCTATGGTTCTTGTAATAGCTTACCCTTCCATCAACAACTGGATTGCTGCTATTGCATAATTCGCTCAGCTTGTTCAGGCCCGTGAAAAGAACACTAACGTTTGCCCGGGCACCCACCTTTTGTATATTGTGGGATATATTGTGCAAGTCTGGCATAGTGGCAAACTTTCTTTGGCCAACGACGACAGCTGTTTTGTAGGCCTGTCATCTTGAAGGTCGTCTCCTGAGGAGTGCTTCCGCAACCGATACCAAAATGGGGCCAGGACAACCTGCTTGCGTGAGGCGAGCCTTTTGGTTATCAAGTCTGGTTCCTAGTAGATGGGAACAGGACCTTTTGAGAGCATTATCAAGGCAGTGTCTGACGATGCCCCTCTTAATGAATTTCGACTAGGAGGCGCTAAATGACAATGCTTTCTTTCCCCTAGGTTCATAAGACTAGCACGTGCATTTAGCCTGAACATGGAAACGTATATCTAGAACTTCATAGATCCACCGTGGCCCGATACTTCATGCGCGATTTCCAAGGGCTGCAAATATTCTTAAACCAACGTTAGTGCGCTAGAGGCTTCAGATTCGAAGGAATCTCTGTCACACTCAAGCGAAAAAAGCAGTCAGCCACGTATCTAAAAAAAAAAAGAAAAGCTTTTTGCCCATAAGTTGTTTTTATCCAGTCTTCACGAACTGCTCATGACGCGTTTTACGGGTACAAAAGTTTTACCTGATTCCCTCCCGCAGTGGACCGAGCAGAAAGCCATCAGGAACAAAGGGCACACATGAAAACCCCCCGTATAGCCGGTAGAGAGCTTCCCAGACCGCCTGATATTTTTCTAAGAAAACACGCTCTTGAGGCAGGCGGAAACTCAATCTCTAGCCAATGACTTCACACTACACAAGCCCCAAATACGCCTCACTGCCAAGTGTCTGGATTTATACAGACATTAGCTCACACCTGCTGGTGTGTCCCCATTAACATGTCCCCACGGTCGCCCATGAACATAGATGTGAACAATGCACATCCTGCTCTACTCATAATGATCCGTGGGCACAAAACATATCGTGTCAGCTAGCGGCTTGCATTCACGATTTACCTTGCAAATGCCCCGACTAAATTATTGCGCTAATAGTGGCTAATGGAGCTTTCTTAATGACCATTGTTCAGGTGGCAGTCGTCGCAGGTGCGGCCAGCAGAATCGTCCTCTTCCTTTCTTTCTTCCAACAATTAGAAATAATCGTTATCGCTAGAATCAGACGCGTTCGAGCTGACGCCTACGTGTATCCGTGTGGCCCTTTTTTTTCCTTCGGCAGGCTTGTAGTTTCACTTTTTTGAGGGGAGGGTGGTTTCCCTGAGTAGCAGGGCAGAGGGCGGCTGGCTCGAAGTTTTGTTTACTGAGATTCTACTGTATATGGTTTGCTTTATGATATTGCTCCGTAGCTGGATTCTTTTGTATTGCCACTTCTAGTACAGTGCATCTGTATCTCTGGACATATATTTAACACCCTTCTCTTTGCTGCTCCACCTCATGAGCATGACATTTAGCGTTTACTTTTATGTATCTTTCCCCCACTCTGAATCATTTTTTTTTTCACAGTGACTGACGCGCCCCCAAGCAGCATCTTCGGAAAGCCCACCAGCTGCGGTCGCCTGATGTTTCTGAGCGCATTCATTGATCGTCGATATAACTTACTCCGCCAGTAAAATGAACCTTTAAGATGAATACATCAGCAGTGCGTATCTTCGCCGCAGTACTTTTCACTTACTGGCCCTCATTGCACAAGAGGACGGGCAACCTCCATCAAAGCAGATCCGTTCTTTTTGAAAAGGAGAGTTCGTGTAAAGTTTCGAATTTCTCACCTGCTTCTCTAAAGACCTTCTCCTTTTAGCTAATAAAGACCCAGGCCGGAAGGTTCCCAGTAAGGCTTGATAAGATGTGAGACGGACAATGCGATCTGGAGCGCAGTGGTAAGAGGAACCGCCCGCTCTTTCCCGTCTGTTTATCACTTTGTCAAATGCGCGGTTCTGCTTCTTTCATTTTAATTTTTCTTGCTAATATTCTGCCTCACAAACAATGAGGACGCATTTTGCCGCCTACTTGCTTTGTTCTTCCCGAATTGCTTTCTACTCTTTCCGAACCGGCCTCCGACTTTTCAAGCACTTTCAACGCGTGGAGATCGGTTTTGGTCAAACGGTGACTGGAAATGAGAACAGCGGGGGACTGTATTGTGAGCGCTAGCATGATGCCGTCATGGATGGGATGTGCTAGTTTTTTTCACATTACGTAGTACTCATAAGAGATGGTTAGTTTTGATAAATTTGGTGGTTTATTCGACTTCAGCACGAAGGAAAGGGATGTAAGAAAATTGCTGCTGACTGCATTGTAAGTGGTTAGCTACATCTGGCAGGGTATTATTGTCTGAGTGTCCTCCTAGTGGACTATTCATTTCGACTGTTGCTGAAGTGCTGATTAACTGGACTAGGGTTATAGCGAAAACACCCCCCAGCCTGTCTCCATTCCACTCGTACATCTCCAGCCAATCAGCGGCGGCCGAAATGGACACTCCATTATGTGGACACTTGCAGAATAGCCCCCTGCTATCACCTGGATGGCTGTCAGCAGGGGTGTTGGGATTAAAGGGGATGGGGGCAGGAAAGGTATAGAGAAAGTGGATAGGAAGATAAGATAGTGTAGGAGTAAGGATATTGTTTACACTCTGTCGCAGTAAATGAGTTAAGAACGGAACAAATCTCTGAGCTGTGGTGATTTATAAACTGCAGTTCTTTTTTTAACGGCGGGTATTCGGTGGCAAAGGGTGTCGAAACTTTGACCTTCCGCATCCTAAGATGGCTATAATGACCACGAAATGTGATCCGGCGTTGACAAAGCGCCGTTGAGGGATGCCCTGCTCGAAACGGGTGCACGGCCACCACGGGATCTCGTATCGCTCCATGAGGCGCCAACATTAGCGAAGGCCCGCCCGCAGGAAAGAGGCCCGTCTCGACGGTTTGTCGGGGCCAAAGCGAGTGGCGCCTCTCATTGTCGTATACGACGCGGAGAGCAAGCAGTAAGCGAGTCGGCCTTCGTTTCTTCAGTGCAGTTTCCAGCTTGTTATCCTTTGCTTGCGTCCGGACGAGTATTAAAGGAGCCATTTACATCCAGAGTGACCCCAAAACGTCGCCACCATCTGACACTGGCTGCTTTGTGGCTCGGAAAAGAGATGTGCGTGTATATGTCTTCGCGGTCGTAAGCGTTATTAAAAGGAACGACGCGATGCGACCTCCAAGGAAGGAGATGCGCCGCTGAAAGAAAAAGAGGACCTTTTTATTTTCCTCCGAACGCTTTTGCTTAATGGTGCGGCACTTCTCCTTCACAGTCACGAATACGGCAAGGACTCACAAGTGACAGCTGTGTTCGCGACGACGGCCTTGCGTCGGTCTGTCGCTCGGGATTCGTTTTAAGCGTAGTTTTCGATATCGGACACCGGACAGGGACCACGGCTCGAGAACTGCGAACTTGCCCCACCTTTTCTGGGCGAAGTGTTGCGTTAGAAATACGGCCAGGTACGCTATGACAGCGCACTGCACGGTGGGTGCCGACTGGTTTTGTTAGGCGTGGAACAGCTTTAGGTATAAGGGACGTGATTACGCCACGTGCAACTGTGGCATATTTACTCCAGACTCTGAATTACCTCGCATAAGTTAAAATGAGATACTCGAGTCGACCGATTGCCGGCAGGCCTTTGAAAGACTAGATCAGCCTGTAGTTGGCACCATGTTCCTCCTCTTCCTTCAGACAGCGCAAGACAGAGCTAATCGGAGATCACTGCAAGATGCCTTCGTCCTGCAGTGATGATATTGGCTGATGGGGATGATGACGATGAGCACTGGGTGGAGATGGGGCGCTACGGTTGTTCAATTACTATGGGAATCATGGGGAGTATATAAATCTTTCCAATTTTCCACGATTTGAAATGACTCAAATGACTCAAATGATTTGTTAGTAATTCACATTGTGCGAGTTCTTCTAATGTTACTTAGGGTTAAATCAGTGTGAAAGATTTCTTTAGAGGCGGCAAGTACGTTAACTTTTAGAACGGAGTATTTTTGTAAAGCAAGTTTCGGCGCGCATGTTTGTCCTTACACTTGGGTGTACGTATGCTTCCAAGTCTCAGTGTTATTTCAGTAGTAAGACGTAAGTAATGGGTTAATATTTTGACGTTCGAAATAATTATTTCGGTTTACAGTGCTGTAAAAACGGTTTGTCGAAAGGAAGAAATTAATGAGTAAATAAGTTCTAAATATGACCATACAGCAAACTTTGGGGGACAAATTACCTTCAAGGGAGTCGTTTGATCGAAATCAGAAGGACGAAATTTTGACAAATCTAGGTACTGCCGAGCATTCTCGTAGTGGCTGAACTGTCAGTATTATGCTGGTCATATATAGAGTGTCCCAGCTAACTTTAGTCAGAGTTAAAAGATATGCCAATGTAAGACGACACGATCAAATGCATTTTGATGACTATTGTATGGAGTAAGTCACACTATTTTTGTATTCCACTTAATTGCATAATTAGTCAAGATTGTTTACCTAAATTCGGAAGCAAGAAAGTTAGGCAACAAATTCCAATTAGAAAGTTGTGGAACGCATCGCAAAACGTCCGATTACACAGTTTCTAGTTTTCTATCCATTAGGCATTAGTGTTTCCCGCTTACTGCAGATACGGCGAAATAAAAAAAATAAAAGCCACGTGACATGTCCGCTTGCGCGTCGTGATTACACTGACCCCAAGCATTTCGCATACAAACGAACATAGCATCTAGCAGGGTGCGCTGCCGCTGCGCCTGCTTATCGCTATCATGAACCGCCGCGAGGGAAGCACGTCGGTGGCGTAAAGCGCACAGCCAACGCCTGCGTCACTGCCTTGTCGCCTTTTAAGCGGCAGCACACCCTGCTAGATGCTATGTTGAAATCACAAATCGCGAGCGCTGCAATCACAAATCGCAACGCGCATGTCACGTGGTATTTTTTTTTTTTGTATTTTGAGGGCATCTGCAGTAAGCGGAAAAACACTAATCTCTAATAGATAGAAAGTTACACTGCTTAACCGGACGTTTTACAAAGCGCTCTACAACTTTCTAAGGGGAATTTTTTGTCTAACTTCCTTGCTTCAGAAGTTGATTAATCAATCTAAACTAATTATGCAATTAGGCAGAATAAATAAATAGTGTGACCTACTCCATACAATAGTCAGCAACATGCATTTGGTCGCGTCGCCTTAGAGGGCATCGGCAATTATTTAAACTGGTTAAAGTTAGCTGGGACACCCTATGCGTTCTAAGTACTACTTACTGGCGTTTAACGCTGACGCTAACGCAATATATGCCTCCTTATTGTTAATACAGAAATCTATGGCTGCCACTCCCTTACACGTTGGATGAAACTGCCAATCGTTTTATCCGTCAATCTAAAATAAAAACGTTTTTGTCAATTTTTAGGACATTGTGCACGTTGCGAACTCGTGATGCCAACCGGACATAATGTAGCAAGCTCGAGGGACGCCGGACCCACATCACGCTCAAGGAACATCCTTTGGCCGTGTCCTCGCAGCGAGTGCTTCCACTTAGTCGATTTCAGCTACTTCGCCACTTCGGTCGTGCCTGTTAGCGCGCGTCATTGTTACTGACTGACATAACAGGGCGGCACTCCTTATCAATAACAAGCTGCGAGCGCAACCGCGTCCTCTATCCACACGTCCACACGAGTAAGCCGCTTTGCTTGTCCGGCCAGATAACGCCAAAATAGGCTTGGTGGCAATGCAAATTACGTCAGATGTACGCGTATGTTTGCGGCGGCACCGAGAAAACATACTCGCCATTTTTGAAGCTTCCGATGAATATGGGAGCGGTGGCACATCGAACAACTATAAGATAGCCCTATCAAGGGAGAGAAAGCCCCTTCCAGAGGACACCGGGACTTACGTGGACTCAGCGGCAGGGACTGCGTCAACGTCAAGGGTTTAGAAGAGAGCAGGCGGTGAGTTCGGGCTAAACTATCAAAAAGATGTGTTTTCTTTTCCGCCGCGTTCATTTTTAGGGGTAATAGCCATCGGCTTCAACTATGGCGGTCGCCTTGTTGGCCTGAATGGCGAGGTCAAAGGACAGGCGAGGGATGGGGAAGCACTTTATTCCACGGAGCTGAGGGGGTTCGGGTAGCAATGCAGCAGCCTTGCTTGTGGCGCAGCCATTAGACGAAAGTAGCGCGCTTTGGGCAGGCGTGTTTATATGTCCGCGTTTACAGGCGTGCACGGCGCCGTGCTTATATTCTGGCCTGCCAAACGGGCCCTGACAAATGGGGCCGGCGTATGCGGAGGCTAAAGCACATCGGAAATCGATGTCCCGGACGGGCAGCGGGTTGCGCCGCGTTTTACTGGCCGGCGCCGAGTGGTTCGTATGACAGCGAAGGACGCCCGGCCCGCTTCCGGGCTAGCTTGTTTCGCTACTCGCGTCTTCTCCCTTTTCCAAAGCCTTTCATGGTCAGCGTCCTTAACGCTACCAACTCCTGCCTTGTCCTTTTTCTCCTTGCCATCTTTGTAGCTATAATCGCTCCGTATCTTCCGCCCGCGCATCATGCGACCTTCCTTTGCCGGGAGAATGAAGCTGACGGCAAGAGACGGGAAAGTTTGTATCTCTTTTTTAAAAAGCGAGATCCTGCAGTGTACAGCTTCCTGAGGGTTGAGTCATCTTCCGCGGTTTGGACAACAAGCGGAGCGAGGCATCGCTGCTTCAGAACTGTCGCTCTTTCAGCGCCGCCATTTCAGTAATCCGCTTTCTCTGCGCCGGATAGTTATGAAGAACTTTTATCGTATGATAAGCGCACTTGAGAGCGATAGTGAGCGTGTTTTACCGTGCACTGCCCAGACCGTTGTTCGCATGGCTAAATTTGTTTGAGTGTAACGGTTATGTAATTTTTTTTCACGTGTATGCCACCGCGTGTACTAGTTACAGTTCGTCCGATAGCCGCAGCTCTGTCTTTGAGTGACAGGTTGCCACAGGGTATTTTAAAATAGGCAGCCGTAAAACGCCCACACTTACGAGATTGATGACGTCTGTCAACGCGTCTTTCGACGGAGGCCCCCGGGACAAGAAGAACCAAGGCGAAGCATGCCATTCATGGAGTCAGCGCCTTGCGCACATACCGCGTTCAATCGTGTTCTTAGAATACGGGTGGTAGGTTGGGGGAATCCGAGCAGCTAGTTTTTTTCTCAGTCATAATGATACAAGATGACAGACATTGAAGCCCAAGCTAGCATAGGAGAAACTAATTCTTACGTTTAATTGTAATGGAGAAATAATCAAATAAGTGCGAATGAAAGTGGATGAAAAGACAACTCGCTGCAGGTCGGAACCGAACCTACATCATTTCCAGTTCGCTTTATCTGATTATTTCTACATTTTATTCGAACCTAACAATTAACTTCTCCTGTGCTTTCTCTGCAGCTCTACTGTGTGTGCCACTTGATATAATTTTTGCTAGGCCATGCTTCGCATGCGCGCGACACTAAGCGTCCGGATTGGATTGGATTGGAGCAAGCTTTATTTGTGCCAAGCGTCCGGAAGTGTGCCGTGTCTAGCTGCTTTGATCACTTACAGTGATTGTTTAGGCGCTCAGTGGCTGACAATCCGCAGAGGGAGAAGAGCGTGGGCGATGACCTCAGCAGAAATGGTGCGCGGAGAGCGGCATTTCTTGAGACTGGCGAGTAAATCGGCATGCGTTGACCGTATTGTTCCATCGCTGTTGGCACGAACACGCCAGCGCAGGGGTCAAACGTAGAAGCGAATACATGTTTATACCAAAATAATGCGCTGCTTATATAAGGCGCGTTATCATGGCTACGCTAGGGACGATCACGTGATTTCTTTTGGTGATTACAGAACGCTCTTCCCTTCCTAACAAAACAGATCTTATTAGAAAAGCTGGCTACTTGACATTGTAGTCGTCAGCGGTGTACTTGTCGGAAGGTCTGCGACTGCGATTGTTTCGCCGCAGTGGTGGCGTTACGGCTGGCCCTTCCGCAGCGACGGGTACCAAATCTTCCGCGTGTCCAGGGCTCGCACGAGTTTCGTTCAGCTTCTCCACGGCACGCTGGCGGCGAGGGCGGTGGGGGGGGGGGGGGGCGGACTGACAAGACCACCGTGACCGATGAACTGGGCGCCATGTGGTCTACAAGGAGCAGCTGGAGTCACGATGTATCAGTCCAGTTTCACCCGCTGATAGTAGCCGCGCACTAGCGACTACGCAGTATGGCGCTGGACGTCCACGTTTATATGTGGCCACTGTAAGCGAGAGATGACGAGGCGTTGCTCCACGATAATTCAGGGGCGCGGCGTCGGGGGAAATGAAATGAAACGGGGGCGGAACGCATCGAGTGAGAGCTGCCGGTAGACTCGTCGCGCACCACGTCAACTTAACAACTAGTCAGTAAAATTGCCCCGAAGATCAGCTAGTCGGTGTACGTCGCGGAACCTCTGGACCTCACGGTCTGACTTGAGGTGTGATAGAAGGTGACCATGTTCTCGTACATTCTGTTGTGGTGGCACTGCTAGGTAGCTGACGGCTGGACAAGCAGAGCGGCTAACGTTGGCGTGCATCCATGACAGAGCGCCGGCGATTACGCTGTCCTTACCAGTGACATCAAGAATGTCAGTAGTGAACTCAAAGACAGACGCAAACTCCCGATTTTCATGACGAAATTTTGTTCTGGTTTTTGTTTTGGAGTATTGGTTGAAAATATTTTTTAGTGTACCCTGTTATTCCGTTGATTCCTGTCAAGCGTCTTATTCTGTCATTTACGCTGGTTGGAAAATGCTTCATGATTTATTGATAAAGACAGTTGTTCCAGAAAATTGACTGTTTTGCTCAGATTAACAATGATGTGCATTTTTTTTTATGGAATTTGCGTGAAATTGCACACAGTAGTCCGCATAAATAGAAAACATATTGGATGGCGAGGTTCGAAAGCATGTCGCAGTCAAACGAACTTTCTAAGCTATCGAGGATTCAAAACCGTCGCCATAGGCGCTTGGCAGATCGATGTCACACAGGTGCATAATTTACTGAGATTCCTCCTCACACATGCTCTCGTGAGGTTAAAAGAAAGAAAAAACGAAGGAAACGAAACCCTGTCACTGGCCTTCCTCTCACTGAGCTCACATGCGCGACGCAGCAACTGCAACGATCGAGAAACAGGAAATAACGAGCGTCGCGTGCGCTGCGCTAATCTCGTCGACACGCGCGTGAATTTGCGAGGCTTCAAAGGGGGGGGGGGGGGGGGGGGCTTTTCCGTCGAATAGTTACAGCGCTAGAACATGTATGTGTGTGTGTGTGTGTGTGTGTGTGTGTGTGGGTGTGTGCGGAGGCTCCCTGCGAATAACCGCCTTTCCACCTGACTGCGTCGGAGGCGCGTGAGCGAACAGCTGCGCGCTAAATGGATTACATCGCCTTCCACGTCCCTCACCTCCTCCTGTTCACGCCCGATGGTGCGAGCACCGTAGTGTAGCGTCGCTGAAACACCGTCGGAATAGCCGACAGCTCCGGTTAACGGCGTGCATGGTAGGACGGAGGCAAACAGAGGTGTGTGCGAGCAACGGGAGGGAAACGAGTCGGGATGGGAAAAGTGAACTCGAACAGCTGGCGCGCTTTCCGCAACCTGGGAACGTCTTAATGTTTTATATACTGAGATAATTACAGCGAAATGCAGTGCTGAAATATTTCAACCACCGTAGGGAATCATAGGTAACACGCATCCTTTTCTGCGATTTGGCTCGGCTCCTTTAAAATAAAAAGGACACATTCATTTCTTCTCTCCGAAATTTGTTCGTCGTCGTTTACTTGAGTGGTGTGCAAGCCTCGCGACTTCTTGTAAGAGCGCTTGAATGTTTTACTTCCAGAAATAGTTCAACTTATGACGATTAAACACCAGCACTTAAATAAACCTGGGCAATTTCGACTGTTAATGTCGATATTTAGATGGTATGTTATTGGTACAAGCCTCCATGTGAATTTTTTTATCTGTAGTTTTCTGAAAACAGTCGAATGTCAGAAATAAGCCGCTGAATTACAATTAAAAGGGCGATAGAATGAACTTGAGAAGAGAAATTAGCCTAAGCAAAATCAATATAAGAAGCAGCCAGGAGGTTTGAGGCTATAAGGACAAAGCTTTCACAAATGTATGTACTGGCCGTGATTTCAAGACGGCTTCGCCACCATAGTGCGTGGGGCCATACGCAAACTAAGCGTTTCCTTCTAGCGAGAGTGGGAGATAAGTGTCAAGGAAGTGCATGACGGTTAACAAGTAATATCTCAGGTTGGCTGCCCAACTGGAGTCATCCTCCAGTAAACTTAGTATTGGAGCTTGTTAGAGAAGTGTAGGAGAAGTATGGGAGAGGCCTTTGCCCTGCAGTGGGCGTAACCAGGCTGATGATGATGATGATGAAACTTAGTATAACCTCAACTGAGCACGCAGCCTGGACTTCAGATTTCTAGCTAACATTAGTGCGCGCAATAAGCGTACGATCTGTCACGCTGCTTCGCAGGCGCCAGGCACAAACAACGCGTCAAACTGTGCGTCAACCAAACTTTTGACGTTGACTGTATATTTCTAGCCATTATTTCTAGCCAAAATAAACCTGTAACTGATTTAGCAAATAGCTTTATGCTCGAAAGTATGCGCGCTTGACAGCTTATTCTGAGCACAACAGAATGCGTACGGTTCTTGATGCGTAATGAGCTAGATTAAAAAAAAAAATGTATGAAGTGAGCTCAGCGCGCTTAATACAACGATGAATATACGAATACCTATGGTCAAATGCAGTATGTGCAGTATAGTTCATCTTTCTACGTCACAAAGAGGTTTGGCCTTCACGCGAAATTAGAGATACCGCGCGTGCAGTGAAGTAAATTGAACGAATAATTTCAGAGCATCATTTTTTTGATCTACATGATCATTTTGAAATGTAGAAAAGCGGGCCTGAACTTTCATTCCAAATTCCCCGAGCTTCCGAATATAAAGGTGTGCCGTGATGTTTGTAAGAACTACCATGCAGACTGAACAAAGACTAACAAATGTTTAGCGATTCTTCTTGAACTTTCATTGCCCGTCACGCGAAAGCATGAATAGTAGTGTTTATGTGCACATTAAATTCACTGTCACTTAGCACTGCCCTGTATTTGTTATTTACGCGTTACATTAATTTTTTGTTGCGAGAGCAACTGCATGGACACTCTAAGTGCATTTCCGCAGTCTGCGTCGCCGTGAGGTTCCGTATGAGTGAAAGCATGTGAGGGTGAGCCGGCGAACGCGGTTCAATCTCGCGTGCGCGAACGAGGAGCATGGCCAGGATGCGTGCCCTCTCCTGTCGCGCGCGAGGCAGGGTGTTCAGGCAACACCCTCTCAATATTTCAGGCGAGGGAGGAGGGGCGTTCTTCTCCGGCGGCTGCTAGGGTTCCTCGATGTCCTCCTCGCCCGCCGCTCCGAACAGAGTAGACCCAACCGCGGTGTCTACAACGGCGTTGGCCACGCGAATCGCGGACGCCGTAGTAGACGCTTTCGCGGACGCCGTAGTAGACGCTTTCGCGGACGCCGTAGTAGACGCTTTCGCGGACGCCGTAGTAGACGCTTTCGCGGACGCCGTAGTAGACGCTTTCGCGGACGCCGTAGGGACGCGTTGCCCGCGCTCGTGTGTCTTGAAAGCGACCTGCGACGTGACCAAAGTTTGCGCCCGCGCGAGCCTAATTTTCAAAGCGATCTGCGATGTTTGCAGATTGCGCGTACTGCCGGTAGCTTCGTATGCGCTGTGCTTTCGACGTTTCGTTCGCGTTGAAGCGAGAGATGGATGAAGGTCAGTTCGCTTGCTGCTGCCGCGATTCCTCACTCCAGAATTTTGACAGCGACTGTCTGCGCTCATCGAGCGGGATGTGTTCATGGTTACCTGTGCGCTAACGAAACCGTGCTGTTTAATTTAGTTAAAACACGTTGGCGGGCGAGTTGGTTTGAATACATGATAGAATGTGTAAGCGCGGCTGAACAAGGACGTAGAAAGACGCAGACACACAGACAGCGTTGCGTCTGTGCATCTGTTTCCATCTACGTCCTCGTTGAGTCACGCTTACGCAATCTATCATTGTTAACTTAGTTAGTAAGCGAATGCTTGGAAGTTTATACGGCCGATAACGCTACTACCCTTACTTCGTACAACTATCTACTAATTTGCTATCGCAATCGGTGCTTCTCCTTTCGGGCGGAACTGCGATTTTGTTTTTCTAAGATATGTTTTATTATCAGTTTTCCATGTCTAATTATCAGTGTGTGTCAAATATCAATCAGTTTGTTTTTTTATGCTCGAGTGCTTTTTTAGCCAGTCTTTTCCTTGGTTTTGACGCCTCCTAATTTTTTTTTTTAATACGAGGTGTTTCAGGGAGCACTCTCAAAAATTTGTAAAAGTTGCTTGTGACAGCACAATTATAGTTCATGAGCTAGTAAACTAGAAGAGACGGACATTACCCGCACAAAAAGTTGAAATGCATAATCGACTAATTAGCAACAAGCTACTGATTCAGTTCTTAACTAATGATTTTATGGCACATATCTTAATTTACAAATTCTACTCGGGGAGTTCGCAAGGCGGATCCACCTGGAACGAATTTTCAGGATGATACGAGTTTCGACATATTAATTTCCGAGCTTTGCGGAGAAATGCATTGGTGTTCCAGTTACTTTCGTGCTTCAATGAGTAAAATGAGGTTTTGTTAAGTGCACTTCTACCGCAAGTTTGACGGCGCATATCTCGTAAAGGGCGTCATCCACACAATTCTTTACAAGTGGATATGCTTTGCAGGGAAACAAAGTGAAATGAAATGATACTCGGAATGCGTGGCTGCCGGAACTTTTTGTGCCGCTGGTGGGCGCTGGGGGCACCGCGCTGACGGATATTGGTGGAATTGAATTGAACCATTAAAGTGTGGGACCGACTTCCCCCTAATATACGAAAATTGACATTTGATAACTTTGTTAAGGCAATCACTGGTGGAAGCCCGTGATTCCTAAAACCATGTATTATTCACTATGTTTATATGCATATACGCATGTATTGAGACCACTTTTTTTCTCAACATACTCCTTATCTAATGCTTTACTTTGTACCTTTGATTTGTGTACCCCCTTTTGCTGTGTGTGTGGCACCTTTGATATTGTACCCCGCTTCTTCGATAACCCTCTTAGGGTTGCAGTATGTATAAATAAATAAATAAATAAATGAATAAATAGATAAATAAATAAGAATAACATATAAGACAGATACTTTGTGACGCTTTGTGACGTCATTCGGTCCTTCAGGGATGACCATGCGCTCACCGGTGGCGCAAAAAGAGCCGGCCTCAATGCGGTCCGAGTATTGCTTTTTTATTGAAATAAAAATAAAAGGAAGAGTCGTAGTCACCTTAGCCCTTCACTTTCTCAGGGCAGAACACATGCAATGGTGGGGGTCCCGTATATTCACAAATATTTTGCACACTGCCTGCCTGCCCTTTGAAAGCTACTAGTACTTTAAGACGTACCCGGTCGTTCTCTTCAAGCTTTCTTGTAAATGTCTTTGTAAATCTATTAGCTTATGTCGCTCATATTGCTTCTTTGTGTCAGCATCTGCGTCGGAAGTTGCTTTCTTACTTTGGACAACCCCGTGAACTTATAAAGGCACCTGGATTTGCTGAGAATTACTTGTTACAATGCTCATAGTTTCGAAGCAACAGAGCAAACACATAAAAAAACTCGCCTTTAACAAACAAGCATGCCTGCAGTTTCGCTAGTCTGGCTTCTGCAGTAATCATTGAGAATTCTTAGAATTTTCCTGACGCGCTGCTAAGGAACCCGGAACGGCATTTTCCACGCCACTTTGATCTACTGAAAGCTTTGCTCATTATTTTTTTGACATGCTTTCATTTGAAATTGTTGTGAGCCCCCTGAGGAAGGATACTACTTTCTTGTAAAGTTTCCAGCTTCTATGTGCTGTATAGTTTTCCCGTTACGAGCCTGCAGAAACATTGGAAGTTTTCTGAACTGCTTCTCACGACACTATTGCATTTGACCCAATATAACGGCTCCTAACCGACTTTTAAAATTGAACGTAGAAACTTCTGTGTCTCATGTGATGTTGTATATATGTTCATCTCAAAGTTCTGTAATTTTCTTTGTGATAAATTCTTTTGTTCTCTGGTAATGGCTCTTTCAACTTATTGAAAACGTTGGAGGCTGGTACAAGCTCGCACGGCCTGTGAGAGCTGGAGGGCAGTAATAACATATGTCGCTGGAGAAAAATAATCATAGAAGTGAAAAAAAAAAAACACAAATAACGCGTCGATTGCGGTGTCACGAAAGAGAGGCGAACGTTGTTGGCGATTTCTCCGTGCCTTTCCACACTGAGTTTTCAAGCCGAGAAGCCAGTGCAATTGACGCGTCTGCCGTGCCAGCTCTTCAAATCCCGTGTGACCTAAGTGTACACCGATCGCGTTACGCCACGTAAATGCGGCGATACCTTCTTTTCCCTGTTCTTAGTGCTAAGCCCTAAGGAATCGCGCGAGATGGTGCGGCCGTGCTGCGTTAACCGCTCTGGCAATCTCTCTCTCAGAATATCTTTCTCCTTCACCTCGCCTTCATCCCGGCTGTTATCTTTCATTTTTTTTTTAATTTCCTTAGAGGATGGGATACACCGCGCCATGTCTCTCCCCCTTCTCTCCCTCGTTTTTTTCTCTCTCCCCATTTGCAATCCGGCGTCGTCTATATAATCCCTGGGGAACAGCTGCCGCCTGTTGCGTTCGTATTCGCCGGAGTGGGCGGAGTGCGAGTCTCACCAGCAATTAGGACGAATCCTCCGAGATTTCGTATCGTCGCTTGGAATATGGAGACTTCGCTTTAGGTTTGCTGGGCTTTCTCTCGCGAGTTAGCTCGGAGATCCTAAGTATAACCCCCCTCCATCCTTTGAGTTCTGTTTTCGTTTCTTTCGCCTTTAACTTCCAGCCGCAAGAGATTGCGCTCGCGTTTCTCGACTGTGTAGACTTTCACGATTATCGCTATAACAAGCGAGGCTCGTTTTTCTTGGCGCTCGCGCGTCGGCGCTCGTTTAATCCTATAGAGCCCATTGTGTTCTAGAACAGCAGCCGAAATTAGGAATTCGTCGCGGGCCTGTCTTTATAGTCTCGAAGCTCCGCGGATGCAGTGTCAAGGCAGCTCTGCAATTGTGCTCTGTGTGATCTTTTATGGTTTGGCAAAAAAGGCGGGTCGCATTTTTCAACGCCCACCAGCGCGCTCTTGCAGTGGAAAAGACGCGCTCCACTTACTCCTGTCGTGGGACGACGCCTTGGTTGTATCACCTCGTCTTTATTTGGAGTCTCTTTTATTCACTGGTGTTAAGCTCTGGCGTGATCTATCGTGGTAGCGAAAGCGCGCCACTGAAAAGAAGAGACGACGTCTGTGGCTTGATCATTTGCATCAATAATGGTTTACGCAGTTCTTTCCGGTACTATTGGCACTGCGGATAGAGTAAAAAAACAGGGAAAAGAAAACAAACTATTGTTAAGATTAGTTGACTGCATGTTTAGACATAAACCTGCCGTGTTTTTTCGCGTTTTTCATCAAGTACAGAAGCGCTTCACCCTTTGACCTTCGCTTTTTTGTTTCTTCTCTTTCTTTTTCTTCATATGCGGGCCAAGGAAAACACAAGGTTCGTCGAGCATTGATGGCAGTTGCTGCCAGAGTCGGGATGTCAACTTACGAATTATTTATCTGCACTCATGCAAAACTTTTACGCAATAAAATTGGTTGATGGGATTTAAGTAGCTCTAACTATAGTATTAGGTGTGAAGATTGAAAATACTTTGCTTCCTGCTACTCCAGTTTACTTCTGAATGTGTGCGAAAATTCAACGTCTAACAGGAAAATGCGTATGATAAACCTTAGAAAGTGAGCACTACGGTGCCAGGAACGGTTAAAATTAGGGGTGTGCGAGCATCAAATTTTTTGAATAGCAATCGAATACAAATAAATAGCTTCAAATATCGAATAGCGATATGCACATCCATTTATTAGCAAGTTGGGTTAATTTGTTCTGTTGGAATGCTGCAATTGCATTGTAAATGTTAAAAAAACTAGATTAGTAAGCCATTCTACTAAAACATTGTGTATTTGGCTCATGCCAACTAGGAAAATTGAGTAATTCGCTCTAGCTGTCCTCGCCAGCCTATTCCTTACTATACCGCATCAAATGCCCCTAAACTCTGAGGCATTTGACCCTGTGCCCGGAGCCACTCATCGCACTTGCTGCCAAGCAATAAGTTCGAAATTGGGGGTGGCACTGCAAAAGAAAAGTAGTGGTTTCGCCCGAAAGGCGAAACATCGATTGCGCTAACAAGTAAGTAGGCAGCTATTCAAAGTAAGGATAGTAGTTTTATCGGCCGTATAAACTTGTAAACATTCGCTTACTAACTAATTTAACAAGCACTAACATAACAGGTGTCACGCGCGCACAGGTAAGCAGAACGCACCTCACTCGATGTCCGCGGAAGCTCGCTGTAGCAGCAGCGAGCGAATTAACTTTCCTGCTGCCTCTCGCTTCAACACGAACTAAGCGTCCAAGCACAGCGCATATGAAGCTACCAGCAGTCGGTGAACTTTGTCCACATCGCAGATCGCTTTGAACATGAGGCCTGCGCGACAGCGCACTTTGTCCACAGCGCACGCAGATCGTTTTCAAGATACGGGCGCGGACTCGCCGTACCCAGCAGCCGCTGGAGTTGAATACCCCCCCCGCCCTCGTGCCTCGCGCGCAAGGGGTGACGTCGCGCTTCCTCCCCGCTTTCCTCTCTTGAGCGCGCGAGATTGATCCGCGTTCGTCGGGTGACCCTAACAAGTTTAATTCGCACATAGAACGTACGGCGCGCGGCGACGATGTTATCGTGCTTGGGCTTTATACGAAACATAACGGCAGCTGCGACGCCAACGGCAGAAATGCGCCTGGAATGTCCATATATTTGCTATCGCAATAAAGGATAAAAAAGACGTGCACCCTCGCTGTCCGCAAACCCGTGCCCCTTGCTATTGAGAGGCCGGCTTTTTTGCAGAGCTAGCTATTTAGTGGCTAAGTGAGTTTTACAGGCGAAGTTTCGCTAGCAACACGAAACTTTCACAAAATCCAGCACTCATCATCACCATCATCATGATCATAAACTTTACATCATCATCAACGGTTTTTAAAGTCCACTGTGGGACGAAATCCTCTCCTTCTGATCTCCAATTACCCCTGTGCTGCGCGAACCGATTCGAACTTGCGCCTGCCAATTCCTTAATTTCATCACCCCACCTAGTCTTTTGCCGTCTGCGTTTCCCGACTGCGTTTCCCTTCTCTTGGCACCCATTCTGTAACCCTAACGGTCCACCGGTTATCTAACCTACGCATTACATGACCTGCCCAGCTCCATTTTTTTCTCGCAATGTTGATTAGAATATCACCGGTTATCTAACCTACGCATTACATGACCTGGCCAGCTCCATTTGATTAGAAAGGAGCTGGGTTATTAGAATGGAGAATTAGAATGGAGCTGAGTCGATTAGAATATCGGCTATGCCTGTTTGCTCTCTGATCCACACCGCTTTCTTCCTATCTCTTAACGTTGAGCCTATCATTCTTCGTTCCATCGCTTTTTGTGCAGTCCTTCACTTGTTTTCGAGCTTCTTTGTCAGTCTCCAAGTTTCTGCCCTATATGTTAGCACCGGTAGAATGCATTGATCGTGCACCTTTATTTTTAGTGATAATGGTAAGCTTCCTGTAAGGATCTGAGTATGTCTGGCGTATGCCCTCCAACCCAATTTTATTCATCTGTAAATTTTCTTCTCATAATCAGGGTCCCCTGTGTGTAATTGTCCTAGGTAAACTTATCCCTTCGCATCCTCTAGAATCACTAAGTTCAGCACTAAATCGCGCCGATATTCTTCGAGTAGATAGAAACAACTCCTAAGAACCGTGTTTGCTCCCGCTCACGCAGCAATATATTCTTTTTCATACGTATGTTCGTATCCAACCGAATATTCGAACATTTTCGAATATCTATTTTATGAATCGAATACGAATATCCAAAAATGCAATATTCGATATTATACGAACTTCTAGAATATTCGCATTCTCTTAGTTAAAATAATTGAAAAAGAAAGTTACACAATGTAAAGTAAATCGAAATAATAGAAAGCGGACGATGCCAACGTCACACATCAGCGTCAGTTAAAATAATATGCCGTGCAATACGCGAGCTCAAACGCATGCACGTTCTTAGTAGCTCGGCAGTGAGTCGCACGTGAAGAAACTAAAAACTAAAAATAACTGTACGCACGCATGTACAAACATACACGCTCAGAAGCGGCGCGGCGTAACTATACGATAAGATGAAGACGAAGTGGGAAAGGCAGCAGAATCATTGCAAAGCCAGCCACTACAGGTGTGGCTGGAGGCGCAGCGCACAGTAGGAGTTAGAAGTGACATATTTTCATTGAAGAGACCATGTAGCTTACCAGAATCTTATTCAATTCGTTTAAGGTTGTGTTTTACCAAAACTGTGTTTATCTGCTGTCGAATACCGTGAGTGACGTTCCTTTGTCTTCGTGAACGAAATGGCCAAATAATTTTGGCTTCGATCGCCGCAAAAGATTAATAATGAAAATAAAGCTTGGCTTTTACTCCGCTTTTCCACCTTTTCTTACTTATGGGTGTTCTTTGGTATCGCTTGCTTTCTGTTTAAATGAAGGAAACGGACGAAAGTGCTGTTCAGAATTTGAGAAGGCACAAAGGCAAGATTGCCGCCATATGTTTAGGACAGACGCAATCATCCGATTTTTTTTTTGCTGACGACGCTGTTTGGGAACCTCGACGTAATTAGCTTAGACTCTGACATCAGCGACACCGTCGGCAGTGAGAAAGAAAGATTTGGGCTACATGACGACTGAGGTAAAAGTGAGGCCAGATTGAGAAAAAAAACGAACAAACAAAATCAGGGAGGTCGCCCAAGTGCCATCACTTCTAACACGCTAGTTGGCCCACTTACATAAACATTTGTTTCCTCGTGACTTGGAATCAATTGCTAGTTTTGTCTACGTATCATCACGTCCTATGTACAGTCCCATCCTCGAACGCGAGCGAAGGCTTTTCAGACGTTTTGGGCCAGAAGAGCATGGTTCGGCTTTCTGTGAGGCTTCCGAGAGCTTGTAAAAAGGACAGAAAGGAAGAACTTGAAAAGAAGAAAAAGGATGGCGGGAAGAATACGCGAAAATAAAACAAAGTAAAAAATTGTCGCGCGCTACACAGTTGAGCTGCTTTGATAGACGGAAGCTCATATATAGGGTTTGTCAGGTCGAGCTCTGCGCGCTGCACATTCCAGTCTTGCAGCGCGTTATACCTTTCTTTTTCTTTTGTGTTTGAACACATCTGTCCCTCAAATCATTAACGAATAATTTTCTGTTTTTTTTCTGCTTCTCTTTCTAGTTTACCTTGATCTTTTTCTTTTTCTCTTCCTTTTCTTCTTCTTGAAGTAGAAATAAAAAAGATATCTCTCGCTCGTAAACATTTTAGCTTGTTGTCCGAAAAGAAAGCAGAACTGTCGATAAAGATTTTATTCTTCCCTCTAAAGATTGTACAGATTTGTAGACTATAAAAGTAGTATACGTCATCACCAAGACTTAGTTGTTCGGCGTAAAGTGCTTTATTTTACAAGGAACCTAATGCTGGGACTAATCGCAGTGGGGAATGGTCGTTTCAAAACTTCCGTTTTCATCGAAGCTAACGAGAATAATCGTAGCTATCGCAATTAAATTTAGAAAGAATGCTGGACATGGAAATCGAGAGTATCGTGTGGGCAAAATCAGAAGTGCGTAAGTCAGCTAGGGATGTGTTGTAAAAAATTGCGCTTTGGCATTTCAAGCGGTATTCAAGAGTGTGTCAACTTCATCGTACTTGTAAAACAATGTTTGCCCAGACCTTTCAATGGCATGAACGGTGGTAATAATGTCTTCAAGAACGTCAACATTCGCTTTTATTGTGAGCTGCACATAGAACTTCTGGTGTACTTGAGCAATTTATGTTGCAAGGTCTACTTCACGATCCATTCTTTCTTTCGCATTACTTTGGCTACTTCGAGCCTTTGAAGTATTACAGGTTGTGCATTTTCAAGAGATTCTGCCTTCTACTGATTTTCTAGGCATGATTTCGCCTAGGCATGAACCAAGGTGATACTCATAATTCGACCCTGAACAGGATAAATGCATTAATTCGGTTGGCATAGACTTGTGACTGAACGTGACTGCCTCCATATTTTGTATATTAACTGGAACCTCCCGCCCCCAAAGTGCTAATAAAAAGTTAATTAGTGAAAATTTTTTAATTAGTTTTCTGAAGCTCATGATATTTGCGCCAAAGTATGCCCGCCTCGCGCAGAAACCCATCTCCAAGATTCCACGTTTGCTACGTGCGTGGCGTTTCTATGCGATAGCAATTATATGGACGTTCCAGGCGAATTTGCGCCGTCACCTTGCTGTTATGTATAAAGTCCAAATGCGATAAGATAGCGCCCAGCACGCCGTAATGCTGCGAGGGAAAGCGTTGCGAGTGTGAGCCGTGAATGATCAGGGCATGATGCGCGCTGTCCACTTGCTCGCCCCAATTTGTACGCCGCGTTATCAAACGCGCTCTAAGGGAGGAAAGCCCGCATCTCCTCGTCTAGCGTTTCCTCCACTATCCCGGCAGTACGTGCGCATGGCCGTCTGCGTGGCTGAGCCTGCTGAGCGCATACGCGGCTCGTGCACCGTATCTTGGGGCCAATCAGCGCCGGGTATGGGCGATCCGAGTGTAGGGGGGCTGGAATGCCGAGCTGGCTGGCGGATTCATGCGCGCCGTTTTTTCGTGGGTCTAGTGTTGGAAGTTGTTTAAACTCAAGTTTCGGAGACACGGTGAATCTAGAGGCAGAAGGAAGTGTTCGCTCTCAGCTACCGGAACTCCTCATCACGCCATCGTTGTGACAGCGGGTGCTCGCGCTGATCGAGCGAGGTCTGTTCGTGCTTGCGTGGGTGCACGTGACACAATGATTGTTAATTTAATTAGTAAGCGAGTGTTTAGTGCAACTTGTACGGTAAATAGAATTACGAGCTAGAAATAGTGTAGTTGTCTGATACCATTGCTATCGCTATCAATGTTTACGGCTTTCTTAAATTTGCAATCTTCTTTGACGTATAAAAGGTATATGACAATGTTCTCCAGGGCTCAATATTGGGCTGGCTAGTGGACATGGGAGTCGCGAGTTACCTTTATACATTTTATAAACCCGTTAATCAGGGATCAGAAGATGCCGGTGAAACTAGAGACGACGCTGAGTACCGTGAGAGCAGTTTTACGAGACGTTCCACTAGCAAGTGTATTGTCGCCTCTGCTATTTAATGTTGCCACGGCTGGATGACCAGATGCTTTGAGGAATTCATGCAAGACAGCGTACATGTAAATATATGCCGATATCTGTCTTTGGCCATCCGGTACCAGCACAAACGCCTGGAAATTATGCAACTGATACATCAAGGCACAGTTGCGTCTACACAAGTGTATCTGTCATCGGTCACTTTAACCATCTCAGTGGACAAGTCCCGTTTTGTGCTGTTTTCTGGGATGGGGTGAAGGGCAACGTGGATGATCATTAGCCTCGGAAGCCCATCAGTTCACCAAGCAAATCACGTACGATTTCTTGGAGTAATACTTGACTGCAGGATGTGCCGGAGACGTGCTGTAGACACAACCGTTTCGTCGCTCGAACTAAGCCTTAGCGTGACGTCAAGGATGGCTGGTGCATGCTGGGACAGTCACCTTCCTTCGATGTCGAAGTTACACACGGCACTGCTGGTGTATCGTGCGCTTTTACAGTTGCCGTTAATATTGCCGTCAAAGTCCCAGTACGCTCGATTGGAGTCTCTGCATCGTAAAAGCCCGGAAAGCTCTTGGCGTGCCGCGGACAACTGCCAGTAGCAAGGTTTGGCACGAGTCTCAGTCGTCCTGTCGCCACCTCCTTGCATTTCAACGTCTGATCTTTCAGCTGTGCCACCTCCGTGAGACTCATGCAGTGAGAGCTCGTCTCCAAAGACTTTGGACGCGAACTAAATATCCTGTCTTTATAGCACTAAATTCAGTTCGGGTAAAGAAACTAGAAAAAAAAAAACTAGAACATCGGGAACCTTATTAGGTATAATCCAGAAAACTCAAACCTGTGCTCCAAATGCAACAAAGGCAACAAATGTGCAATTTCTTCCAGAAATTTGACACTTGCTCGGCTATGGTGCTCCCGCGTTCGACGCGTGGGGTCCACAGATGGCGTGAAGAAATTCGGGAAGACAGACAGAGGATGCTCGCCCACCACTTTGGACCACAGCAACGAATAGGAAGAGAACGCGATTGCGAGATTAGGCCGTCAGACGTCCCCTTTCGCCGTATCGTAAGTCGAGAAATAAACATGTAGGCTTTTAATTGGTGAATAAATGGCACGTTTGCATTTGGTTACGTCATTTCTGTACCCTGGTTCCCATATACACTCGGAAGCACGAGCAGCACGTCTCACGTATCCCACTGTGGCTGCATCCCTGTTGCGGCCTAAGAAGCCCTAACAATGATGCAAACTTCAAACGTGGTTTACCTTCACCACGATAACGCCCTCGTTTGCAGACGAGGAGCATGCCGCACAGCGTGTGCTGGCGGGCACAAATGAGGGCGCCGTATCTCCTCGTGCTGCAGCAGAAGTGGTTACCAAGAGCGTTGTCTAATCTCTGTCGTGCATAAATCGCTTTAACAGCTGAGGTGTTGATATAGTTCCCGTATTAGTTTAAAAGCTTAGTGCCCCCGACTGTACTATATTGTATAACAGCAAGAAGTTGTAGTTTTCAAATTTCTTATTGCAGAAAAAAATACTGGAATTAACAAGTAAAGCGTGGCATATATTGTGTCCTACTAAAATGACGTGCAGAGTGGGCTCCAGCATTGATTGCGGTTCTTTTCAACACTTAAAGTGCAGTATTCCTCTGTTTCTGCTCATGTAGCAGCAGCAGCAACAGCTGTGAGTTGCGAATCGCGCTGTGTAATCGGCAGCTGCTCTGTTGTGCCTAAATCTCTTTAACATAAAATTCCCGTATTAGGTTCAAAGGTTAGTGACCCAGCTATACTATATTGTACAAAAGCAAGAAGTTGCATTTTTCAAATTTCTTATTGAAGAAAAAGTTACTGGAATTCACAAGTGAGGGTGGCATATATTGTGACCTACTAAAACGACGTCCAGAGGTTGATCACGAGCATTAATTACGGTTGCCTTCAACACTTAAAGTGCACAAATTTCTGTGATCCCACGCAGCGAGGGACACGCGTGCTGTGGCCGCTGGCGCCTCCATTTCGGCTGCTACGATCAGTCCTGATAGCACCAAAGTTTTGGACACGGCTAAAGCACCTGGCCCTGCGATTTCTGCGCGCGCTGCACCAACGAAGTCTGCGGTGGCTTCAACCGCCTCAGTTGCATCGCTTACAGCGCCACATCCGATTTGTGGCTCTTCTGCGAAAGCCACCGCGCTATTGTATCTGAATGAGCCCCCGGCTGCCAAAGTCGTCCGGGGCGATGACATCGATCCCGCAGCGCAACCGCTACTAGCATCATTATCATCTGAAAATAGCTTAAGCCTCAGAGTTGATAGTAGCGTTGGACTCTCACCATGACTGCATGAACTCGACGTAGAAATGACGGTCCCACGAGACGTAAAGCGTGCTTACGCGTCAGCCTCTGGCTAGGACGGCGCCCCGGATTGCCGCGCCGAGTAACAGCGGTAAAAAAAAACCTCGGCCTACTTCGAAAAGGTCGAAGAAGTGACGTGTGTGCTGCATGTCCCCCGAGCTTGTTCCCGAGGCGTTGACTTGAACTCGACCAGGTCAGTGCGGTGACACCTTTAATTAAATATGACTGACACCCTGAATGTTATTTCATTAATCGCACAGGGGTTCCGAAGTTCTGTAAAACAAGCCGAAATTATCAGCGTTGCCCGCGCTAAAAAATGACACTCTGTGTTTGCAAGAAGCAAAGTTTTTCACCATTGGACATGTTCTTGCTTTCAAACACACTTTCATCCAAGTTTTTTTTTTCTTTCGCGACATCACGCTCTAGTGGAGTTGGTATTATTATATTCAATAAAGTTTTACTTCGAGATCATCATGTTTTTTATGATGGGACAGGGTGGATATTGGCATTTGATTGTGGGCTCCCTTCATTTATGTTACGTATTTTGTGCGCAAGCCACTAAGTCCAATGATGTTTTTCCTGACCTCAATGTGTGTTTCCTGGACGGTCGTGAAGTGGTTCCTGTTGGTGATGTTAATTGCGTTTTAGGCACGCGAGGCGCTGTGCAAGGCCCGGGTTGGGGTCGCTCTGATTGGAACGCACGGGAGTCGCGTCGCCTCTTCCGCACTTTTCGTTGCTGGATACATATCGACGTTTTCATGTTTCTTCATTTGTCTGGACATGGCGACGCGGCGCGTCGTCAAGCAGGTTAGATTGTGCCTATGAGGCAAGCAATTTAGCTCAGTATGTCTCCCAATCTGATGTGGTAACTTTACCTTCATCTCCTGTTTATATTTCCGGTCACACACCAGTTATGCTTGAAGTTTGCTTCCCTGCTTCTTCATCAGCAAACCCTTGGCACCTCTACATCCGTCTTCTACATTGCGCGCGCTCCCGGTCTTGATTATCAAGAGTTTTGCGCGCCTGTCTTTCTAGATATGACCCAGAGTCCTGGGACGCGCTCAAGGTGCAGTGGTGTCTGCATTGTTCAGTTGCAGGTCGTGCACTCAGACGACGCACGTCAGAAGTACTGGCGGATACTGCCACGAAGCTACGTATAGCCCTTCGAGTCAATCAACTGACTCCACTGATTCTCATGGCAGCGTGAGCTGCGAAGGCGTTTCAAATGCCTCATCGCAGCGTCGTCTTTGTCAGCTGCTGCTTGGCGATGCAGGCGTAATCCGTGTGCCACCCCGAAGTTCTGCGCTTTGCAAGAAACTCGCTTTTTAGACAGCCCAATGCATTAGGTTCTGCAGCCCCAAAAGCACTTCCTGTTATGCTGCCTCCCACGCGTGATTATTCGATCTTTGTAACGCATTTTGAAAACATGGCGCTTACGCTATGCAAATAGATCCTGGCTCTGGAGGATCTCGTACAATGCTAAACGGGCTGCCTCAGGTTCCACCTGAAGTAACTGACCATCTTTGTGCACGACCATCAGTTCATGAAGTGAAGGCAGCATTATCTTTCATGGAGCGTGGCTCGGCCCCAGGGCCGGGCGGGTTACCCATTGAGTTTTATCTCCCGTTCTGGGAAGATATTGGTGTCACTTTCCTATCTGTTATCAACCGGTGCTTTGAGAACCTTGAGTTCTCGGCTAGTTGAATGCAAAACTTTCACAGCTGTTCTCACTCGACGCTTGGGAAGTCTGATGCCTTCCTTAATAGGACACCATCAGGCATGCTCAGTCCCTGAGAGAGAGATACAGCCTCTCGATCGTTACGCGTGACATAATGGCATACACGCTGGCCAGGTCAGCATGTGGCCTCTTAGTTTCACTAGATCAAAAAAAGCATTCTATGGCCTTGATCATAGTTACATAGTTAATGTATTGACCTCGTTTGGCTTTTCGTCAAATTTTGTTGAACTGAGTAGGAGACTGCCCATTCAAATATCCAAAGTACATTGTTTGTTGATGGTCGGGAAAGTGCACTATTTCCTACTCACGGTGTTCAAGCGCGCCCTCTAACCCGAGTACTCTTTGTGCTCAGCCTTGAGCCATTTCTGCGCTCAGGATTGAGAGACCCTTACTTGTGTGGTCTCCCACTGCCTGGTAGCGGTCTTGTGAAGGTGACAGCCTTTGCCGATGACATCACATTGTATCTCAGGAATGAAGACAGCTTATCCCTTAGCCTTCGAATTTTTACTGAGTACGAAAATCTTTCAGTTGCTGCGCTAAAATTTTCAATATGTCGTTATTTGTTCATTGGTTCACCACCAGAGACGCCTAAGTCCCATTTTTCATCTTCAACAGAGCGACTCTATTCGAATTTTAGGCCTTGACTGCACCTATGATGACATATCAGACTCTGTGTGGCTCTCAATTCTTGAAGATGTAAGTCCAAATATTCAAGATTCTCAAGGATATGACTTACCCCTATTAGAAAGAAGGTACGTAGCAGAGTCTGTATTTTCCGGCCGACTGTGGCACGTTTGTCATGTTGCACAGCCACTATTACGGGTTACTAGGTCTTTGCAGATCCTTTTTGGTTTCTTCTTCTGGCCGGGTACTACAGAACTGGTTTGTCGCGCGGCGCTTGGGCAACCACGCTCTCGCAGTGGGTTCGCGATCCCACACGTGTGTGTCCTCTGCCGGCTGCTTGCTGTGCGATTTCTGCTCCATCTGTTACAGCGTGATCAGTGTCCTCGGGCCCTAAAACGTAAAACTAATCCAATGTGTCTTTATTCCAATCTCGTGATGTCAAATTTGGGCAACCGCCAACGTAAGCATCGGGCGGTGACCCGAAGCGTCCTTCGAAAGTGGTGATGCCGTTACTTGTCGGTGGTTGACAGACGCGTACGGCTTAATTTTCGGCGAGCCTTGTTCTTGCAGCCAGGCCGTCAGAAGTGTTCATTGAATGTGCGCAGAATGTAGGTGCCTGTGACTTCTCTATGTGCGTGCTCTCGTATACATCATTTTTGTATATACACATCTCACAACATCACTTCAAAATTATGCAAAGTGTCTTTGTCACATCCAGTGATCATTGTACGTAGCCATTGTGTACACTGTATATATGGAACATCATTTTATACATGTGACAATTAATTTATGTGTAACTACACTTTTCTGTTGGTCTATGTGGTTATATGTCAGTGAGTGAGGACTCGGACACTACTTTGAGAACGTGCCGTGTACACAGTGCTTCGTTTGTTGCATATGTTATCGTCCTGGTGGGATTGTGCCGTCATTGTGACTGTGTTCGTATCGTGTCTTCTTGAAATAAACTTTTTCTAACCATCCTGTGTTTCCCTTAGGGCAGCAGTAGCAGTGGGTCACTAACAGTGCTGTCTAATGAGCAGCTTCTCTGTCGTGCATAAATCGCTTATAACCACTGAGATGTTATTAAAGTTCCTACATTAGGTTAAAAGGTTAGTGCACCCGACTATACTATGTTCTATACTAGCAAAAACTTGTTGTTTTCAAATTTCTTATTGAAGAAAAAACTACTTGAATTTACAAGTAAGCGCTGCATATATTGTGGCCTACTAAAATGACGTGCAGAGTGCGCTCTATCATTTATGGCGGTTTCGTTCAACGCTTAAAGTGCAGTATTCCTCTGTTTCCCCTCGGGCTGCAGCAGCAGTGGGTTACTAACAATGCTGCCTATATAAGCAGCAGCTGCTCTGTTGTGCATAAATCGCTTATAACAACTCAGATATTAATCAAGTTCCCATATTAGGTTAAAAGTTTACTGCACCCGACTATACTATGTTTTATAAAAGCAAGGAGTTGTTGCTTTCAAATGTCTTATTGAAGAAAGAAATTACTGGAATTTACAAGTAAGCGCGGCATATATTGTGGCCTACTAAAACGACTTGTAGAGTGCGCTCCATCATTTATTGCGGTTCCGTTTGATGCTTGAAGTGGAGTACCGGTTCATTCGCTGTGTAATGGCATGTATTGCGGAACAATTTGAACATGTTTCAGCTCGTTGTGCGTGAAATTCACGTAATGTCAGTTCGTACGAGGTTCTCGAAAAATCACTTTGTAGCCTTTCGGTGCAACGGTAACTACAGTATGCGCGAAGTCATGTTTGTGGCGCAAACATGTGACGTGCATCATTAGCCGCGGTGTGTGTACGTGTTGCAAACTATTTTAACTGTACGGTTTTTCACTCGACGAATAGCAGCGGCGTCTGTGAACTGCCGGCGTGATTTGGAAGATCATCTCACTATATCGTCACTTGGCGTAAGAACAAAATATAAGAGTACTCGTGCACGACCAACCTAATGCAACCCCGAAACATCAAAGCACCAATCATTATAAAATATTTGCTTCAGCGAACGGCGTCCTTCTCGCGCATTTCAATTCTAAATGACCAGAAATCGCTGTGCTATGTCTGCGTTAGCCTCCTGTATGAGGCCGATGGCGTTGCATAACGCAACGATCACTGTGGTTGGTAATCCAGTATGACCGCCTCAGGAATAACGTTCTAGCCATGGAAACCTGTAATATCCAAAGCAGATTGAATAAAAAAGTATTCGACGACTATTTGTGAGCATACAATTTCCTTAAATAGGGCGAGCGCATCGTAGAGGGCGGGATGAAAAAGACCAAAAAAGAAAACCTGTTTTCATCCTCGCCTTTCCCCCCCCCCCCCCAAAAAAAAAAAATTGCCTAACGCAGCAATAATACCTCGCATGATCATGCCGCATGAGTGGGCTAAGCGCTATACCGGGTGGCCGACGTGACCTTAGCCAAACATTAAAGATATGCAAATGCCGCGTAGCTGGAAAGAACCAAAGTTATGTTGCTTGCCGTTCCTTGCAGGCACTCAGATTATTTTTTTTGCATGACGCCTAATTACATAATTAGCCTTAACTATTTAATAAATTTCTCAAATACTACGAGGGCTATTCCGAAAGTAAGGACGTTTGGTTCTAATGAAATAAATATTCGTTAGTAAATGTCTTCATTGGCGGCTTAGTTTAGTACAAACCTACTTCACTTTACTACACAATAACCGTTAATTTCTAAGCACTTTTCGTACCGATACCTCAATTTCTTTAGTCCCTCTGCATAGTAGTTCGCCGCCTGGGAATTGAACCAGTTGACAAAGGTGGTCTTGAGTTAATCGTTGTCTTCAGACTGCTGTCCCCCAAGCCACTGTTTCAAGTGCAAGAAGGGGAAGTAGTCACTTGGTGCAAGGTTGGGACTGTGGGGTGGGGGAGCAAGAATTTCCCAACCAACATTTTTATCTTCTCCCTGGTTCGGGCAGTGGTGTGAGGACATGTGCTGTCATGCCTGATGAGGACAATTCCAGACGACAGTTTCCCGCGCCGTCAACTTTTGATCGCACGTCTTAGTTTGGTGAGCGTTTCATTGAATACGCCAGCCGTAACTGTGGTACCACGCTCCATGAAAGCAACCAAGAGAACATGCCCTTTGGGTCCCAGAAAACAGTAGCCATCATTTCCAACACGACTAAGGGGATTGCTTGAATTTTTTCGGTTTTGGTGAAGAGGAGTGGCGCCACTGCATTGATTGTTATTTTGTTTCTGCAGTGGTGTATAGGACATGCAAGTCTCCTCGCATGTAACAACGTGCGAAGGCAACTCGTCTCTGTCTTGTCGATAGAGGTCCAAAAACGCCCGTCAGCTTGATATTCTTTGCCGTTTGAGTTGGTCAGTAAGAATTTTTGTTGCCCACCTTGCACACGCTTTGTGATATCCGAGCTTTTCATTTGCAATCGTGTAAATTTGTAGTGCGTCCATCAAGAGGAAATTTATCAGCCAGACCACTAACTGTCAGTCCTCGAACGAATCGCAAGTCTCGGTCCAGTTGTTGAACAGTTTCATTGGTTTGGATGCTGTGCCTGCCACTCTGCTCTTCATCTTGCGCATTTGTGCAGCCATTTTGAAGTCTCGACACCATTTTCTGACCTTTCCTTCACTAATCACTGTAGGCCAATGAACTAGGCATAACTCCTGATGAATTTGAGAAGCTGGTGATCCTTTTGATTGCAAAAATCGAATTACAGCTCGCACTTCACAAGAGGCGGAAGCAACGATTTCAGCGGATATTGTCGTCCGCGTTCCCCGACAATCAGACGACTATACTGGGTCAAAATAATAACTTTATTACCTTCACGAAGAACTAACAGATGGCGCTGCAAAAATAGAATTTTATTGGTTTGGTAGTTCATAGCGGTTTTTTCTTCTTCTTTTTTTATTGTTTAACCTAGGTAGGGCATTAGGCAGTATAATAGCAAGAGCTTGGTGGCGCGACCCACCGCGCCGTTCCAAAGGGGACGCTCATAACATCCATCCATCCATTTATTCTGGCGTGCAAACATGCAAATGCAAGCAAACGGTCCTTATTTTTTAAATAATCCTCGTATAGTTAGATGAAAAGCGTCAATCAGAAAGTTATAGGGCATCATGAAAAACTCGTGATGCAGCTTTGTGTTGCTCAATACGCGCTACATAAAAGTTTTTCCAAGCGTGAAAAAAGCCCGCGAAACGCACGCAAAAAAGTGCCTCAAGTGGCCAGTCGTGCGGCAATTTTTCATCCATACGCATTTCATTTCGCCAGAATATTGGTCAAAAGCTTCTTTGTAATACAGAAAATTCTGCCGGCTTATATGAGAGCATTTGTACTGCATGCTACTGTATAAGGAAAGGGATCGGGGACAGAAAGGCTCTATGGGAGGATAGAGCGGGATGAGAAAGCAAATGGCAATGAACTATTTGATCAATATCATGTACAAGTTAGATAATGGTAATGTTATTGATGTAAATAAGTTACGGTTTGTGAATGAAGCCAATGTGTTGAAGGAATGAAAAAAATAATTTAAAGCTTGAAGTTGCTTTGACCAAAGCGTAGTACCAAGTATGCTTCCTTGATCTTGTGAATTCTCTTGCGTGCACCATTTTGGAGCGGAAAACTGATGCACATAAGCGTACACGTTTTTTAGCCTTTACAATGAAATGATGTCGACGTTGTCACGTAGCAGTAACACAAAGCAATGACGTTATGTTCCGCTGCCCAAGAATTTATCCTGTTACCGTAAATCTGGATTATTACGCTTGTGCTAGCACGTGTGATAATATCCAGAGTTCTTCGTGCGCGGTTGAAAGAGTACACTTTTGCGTGGCGAGTTCAGCGAGGAGCGCTTCTTGAGTAAAAAAGGGAACAGCGGCTGTGCTATTCACTCCAGCTGCATCTCACGCCTTCTTTTGCTGGCGTTCTATTTCTTGGTTTTCATATCTTCAATGTTGCTGACAGTGGTATGAGATGTCTGAGATCGTTTATGAGGTAGTCTGCTTTTGTTCAGATAGTTTTGTAAGACAGCTCCTAAGCGACTACAGGCAGCTCCGAACAGTTATCGTCGTGATTTCGAATCATGAACTCACAGTTTTCACAGAGCTTTTGCGTAGCTTGGGTAATGCAAGTGGACGCAGGTTTCGGAAACGTACCCAATGAAGGAAATCCACCTGTACAAAGTAAGTAGATTTCACGTTTCGGGAATCTTGCACCTTTTCAAACAACCGAACTTTGAAACTTCACACACTGCGTGCTACTACTTCAGTCACTATACCAAAAAGCAGGCGTAAGGCAATGTTCAACAAGAAAGCAAGCCATTGCAAATGAGCAAACCTCGCATATTAGCGGCTGTAAATGAACGGCGGTGTTCGTTGAAACCCGTGGAGAATTCGCTGAGGCCTTAAGCGACATTCGCAATTCACTTTCGCCGGCCGTGTTCCAATGGAAGGTAATGAATTGAAAATGAACACGACAGAAAATACGACGCGTAAGCTAGACGCGCAAAGTGCTGCCGACGCCACAAATCAACCTCGCGTCGTTTATTCGGCGGGGCCCTGTCGTTCCCATGCCCTGCGCAACAAACACAGTGTCATGCGTAGTTAACTACCTCAGCGCCTTCGAATGTTATTTCAGCGTTTCTGCCCTCTCCGGGCACTCGAACTGTCGCGCCGTTTTTGCTTCTCCGCGACCATCCACAAAGAACGACCGACAGCTAAGCTCGCGCAGTGAATGTGGTGCTCGTTCAGACGCGAATTCGGAAACGCAACTGCTTTGTTGGGCAGCGAAGGGGTCGGAGAAAGCTCGGAGAAAGTTTTGAAAGACTTGGAAGCGAGAAATAAAAGGCAAAATAAAACATGCGGAACGAAACATAAAAAAAGAAAAAATTAGCAACAGCAGCTTCGATGTCGCAGTTGAGTCGGCAAATCGCGGGTCATGTCGCTCATATCACGTTAACGGTAGCCGACATTTTTTGCCCTGCGGGAATTGCGACAGCTTAATAAACTGCGATGACGACGAGACGCGCTTCGATTTCGATCTCGCATACGTATGCATTGGGCTATTGCCTTTGTATCCAGATTTTTGCTTTTGTGTCTTTGTGCTTGTCTCCGGGGACGTTCTTGCGTTGCTTCTAATCCCCGTTTTCGCAACTGCGTGAATCTGTGCGTGACGTGGCCGGAGGCTGCTGGTTATTACCATTTCCGTGCATTCTTTATTTTGTTCACCAAAGCCTAGCTATGAGATCTGCATGGTACTAAGCTTCTTTTTTTTTTCTTAATGAGTGCACTCCGTTCTCTCTAATGTGGGTCATGTAGCGACAGCTTCCGATATTTGCGCAAAATATACGTGCGAGCGAAATAACTTTCTTGCCTGATCAGCGTGAGCCCTTGCTTTATAGTTAGCTTAATTTTAGGCAGCGTATTTGGAAGCATTTGCGCAACGTGGCTCTGTAGAAAACCTAATCTGGCCCTGTCTGGCCAGGGAAAGAAGTTCAGCAACCCTGCTGTGAACCAATTCAGCTGATTGGCTCTGGCTATTGGCGACTCAATGTGATAGCGGCGTAACTTTCTCTTGCACATGTGATGTGTCGGAGAGGCTTCAGATACTCAATCTAATACTCTGTGCGTCCCGTGAGCATGGCTTCTAGTTAGCAGAAGTACAAGAGCGTAAAGACGGATATTCTCGAAATTGGCCACGTCCCGAAATGATAGTAGATATGCCGGCACTGAAAAGGGATGCAAACACACTCGCTGGATTTCAACGGGCATGCGGGATTCGTAATGTATAGAAAGGAACCAATTTTATTTGCTCTCTCCCTATTTTTTTTCAGCAAACTTCTTCACGTCGGCTTCGCGCGGTTTTGCAGCCCTCAATGAGCTGCAGCGTATTTTGTATCCTGACATTGCTGTACCAGAAATTATTCTTTCAATATATACAAGAACGGGGGGGGGGGGGGGGGAGGGGGGAGGAACGAGAAAATGAGTTCAAATCCTCAGCGAGTGCTGAAAGAACATCCAGTAGCGATAAAATATATTTACATGTGATTTTTCACACTCACATGTAAATATATTTTATCGCTACTGGACGTTTTTTCAGCACTCGCTGAGGATTTGAACTCATTTTCTTGTTCCTCCCCCCCCGTTCTTGTATATATTGACACCTATATATATATATATATATATACAAGTTTGCTCCAAGTGTACAATATATACAAGAGCCTCCCTCTAGAATTTGGAAAATTGTACGAAGCCTTCGCTCGCCTCCACAACAGCTTCACCCGTTCAGCGCTGTGGCCATACGGCAAGGCCGGCGTGAAGTTGAGGTCGCCGATGACTTCTGCAAATTACTCGTGAGCTCCTCGAACGATATACCAACCCATTCACGACTGACTTTCCCGTCATCTAGTGACCACCGTCTGGACGCACCTTTTACTATGCACGAGCTCGACGCTGCGATATCTTCTTCCCGCCGGTCAACTTGTCCAGGACCAGACGGAATTACATACTCCGCGATCTGTCATCTTGGAGTAGAAGCTCGAGAAATTCTCCTGGCGCTCTACAACTCTACGTGGGACACAGCAACTGTGCGTAATCACTGTAAGTGCAGTCGTCTTGTGGCTTTACTAAAACCTGGAAAATGCCCACATGATCTCTCACATTATCGGCCAATAGCCTTGGCAAGCTGTGTCGGTAAAGTGATGGAGCGGATGGTACTGAGCAGACTGGAATGGCTACTCGAGAAAAGTGGTGGACTTCCTGATTTCATCAATGGATTCAGAAGAGGCCGATCATCAATTGACGGTGTGATCGACCTAGTATCTTCTGTTCAACAGGAAAAGAGACGACGTCGTCTGGTATGCGCAATATTTCTGGACATCAAAAGTGCCTACGACAACGTCTTCCACCATTCGATTCTTCAGGCGCTTGAGGATATTGGTGTTGGTGGCCGGATGTATGCATGGCTGCAGAGTTACCTCAGTGGCCGCACCATTTTCATGTCCACTTCGGATGGCGAGACTGATAGACATGACGTTCGCAGGGGTGTTCCGCAGGGTGGTGTCCTTAGCCCAATATTGTTCAATATCATACTGGTGGGCCTTGCAGACGAGCTACCTGAAACAGCGCGTATCAGTACGTACGCGGATGATATCTGTATTTGGTCATCTGGGGTCACACGTCCACAAGTGCGTGCAAGGCTCCAACGTGCGGCTACCATAACGGCGAAGTACTTGCGCCGTAGAGGCCTGCAACTCTCAGCAACTAAGTGTGCAGTCATGGCATTCACGCGCAAATCAATGTCACATTATCCAATCGTTGTCGACGGAACGGCGCTCCCTTTAGTCACCCACCAGAGATATCTTGGCGTGATAATAGACCTCAGTCTTTCTTGGACCAAACATGTTGCTGCGCTTAGGGCTAAACTGACCAACTTCATACACGTTCTTCGTGTAATATCAGGACTGAGATGGGGCCCCTCTGAGCGAAGTTTGCTCCAAGTGTACCAGGCACTTTTTGTGGGCTACATACGCTACAGCATGCCTGCGTTATCTAACATGGGGTCATCTTGTATACGCACGCTGGAGAGCCTTCAGGCACAAGCACTACGGATATGCCTTGGCTTGCGACGCTGCACGTCAACTAAGGGCACAATAGCGGAAGCACGGGCTTGTCCTATCGACATATACAGGTCTTGTGAACCTGTGCCACCCTATCTTCGCCTGCTAACCAGACACTCACATCATCCACTGTCAACACTTCCAAGCACCAACCTTGACTGCTTTTTCTAAAGCTATTGCATGTCACGCAAGCATTGTACCTGCAAGATTCCAGGCCACCGACATCCCCGCGACACCTCCATGGACATTGCCAAGACCACTAGTGAGGCTTCAGATACCCGGAATTAGGAAGAAATCTCACGTTTGCTCCATCGGCTTGAAGCAGCTCACCCTGTCCCATATATTTACATTATATAGTGGGGCTGTACAACGATGGTTCGGTCACGCCATCTGCCACAACGGCCGCATTTGTCATACCACAACTTGGGATTACCCAACGATTTCGATTAGACCACAAATCGCCATCTACGGCTGCGGAACTTGCGGGAATACGGGAGGCTGTCCGTTTTATGAGAACGCAGACACCCCATAAATGGACGATATTGTGCGATGCCAAATCAGCGCTACAGGCGCTAAAATACCTTTTAAAGAAAGGACCATACTATCTGTTCGTGCTGGAAATCGTCGAACTTTGTCACAGTGCCGAGTTAAGTGGCCACGTGATCACCTTTCAATGGGTGCCTAGCCATTGTGGTGTTTTTGGTAATGAATTTGCTGACAGTGAGGCAAGATCGGCCTTCTCTTCCTCTGATGAAATACGGATTGCCTACTCGCGACCTGACACCAACTCCATGATCAAGGAACTCATGCAGGACCTTACAAAGGCTTACAGAGCCCACTCTGATAAAATTCACAGACGTCTACATACGATTGACCCAGACGGTAAATTCTGTTTGCCCCCGAAGCTTACACAGAGCAAAACATCATTGCTACACAGGATTCGGCTCGGCGTTGCTTTCACCCGTCGCTACGCACACCTCATCGGCCAATCGAGCAGCCCTGATTGTGCACACTGCCAGATGCCCGAAACACTGCAACACGTACTTTGCGACTGCCCAGCATATATGCTGGAGCGAAGGACGTTAGACAGTTTCCTAGCCAGCGTTGGCAGACAACTACTGTCGAAGGGAGCTATCCTCGGCCCATGGCCTGACACTGCAATTTCAATGCGTGCAACAAAAGTATCGTTGAAGTTCCTGCAGGACACCAAGCTTGACGAGCGGCTCTAGCGAGGCAACTGTCTCATGTACATAAGCACTCACCACTTCTCTCATCATCATCATCCATCCCAATACTTTCACTCCCCTTCCCTCTTCCCCAGTGCAGAGTAGCAGACTAGAGCGCACTAGCTCAGGTCGACGTCTCTGTCTTTCCTATCAATGAATTCTATTCATTTTTTTTTCACCCTGTGTAGCATCTGTCATTATTACGATGTTTGCTGTAAGGCTGTGCAGATGACCTTGTAGTAGACCGCTTAGAATATGAAGAAGTAGTTTAGCGTTACTAGAAAGATATATTGTAAGTACATCAACGCATGTTCAAGGGGTGACACACACATGACACATCAGACGCACACAAAGCAATGCAGGCTGAGAAGGGAAATTCGTTTGAGTTACGGTTTACTTCTAACAGCTCTACATCTTCCTTTCTTGCTTATTTAGCAGGGTACAATTTCAGGCAGCGAAATCCACGTTCCAAAGTAGGCACGATGCGATGATGTTTCTGTACAGTGCTTAGATTGATGCTCACGTTTGCTGGTGTTTTTTCCGAGCTCTGAGATAGCTTGTCTGTCATGAACGAGGTGCGTATGGCTTTGCGGCGAAGACGCTGTTGACGCCCTGACCATCGCAATCACAACAACAAACAACAACGACGACAACACACGATAATAATCATAACGATAATAGCGATAATGATAGGAATGATCATGATAATAACGATAATGATAATAATGACAATAATAATAACGTTAAGGATAATAATGATCATGACAACAATTGTGATGATAATAATAATCATTATAATAACGATAACGACAATAATGATAGCGATAATAATGACAATAATGATCATGATAATGATCATGATATAAACAAATGTAAAAGACGAGGATATTCTATCGACAGGCAAGCAATAAAGAAGGTGCCGCTAAAGTGAACGTGACGTGAAAAATTTGTCATCTCGCGTTGCTTCCATTTAGTGCTACATAATTCAAAAGGTTTCTTTTAATGGCGATATTTAAAGTAAAGGTTGGCGTTTTAGATGGCACCGAATGCGTGTCATCGCGTGAGAAACAAATAAAATGACAAGTGGACCTATAAACACTGAATACAATCAGAACGCACGGACACATACAAAGTTCTGCACTCGAGTTCAAGAAGCCGCTGAAGATAGTCAGATAGGAAGTTAGAGAAGATAAACATGTACGGCTGCGTAAATAAATAAAAGTACGCATTTGACCGACAGACATGGTGCACTCATTTGGCCGCAAGGTTATCATTACGTCCCTTGGCGACATTTTTTTTATTTTGTGCGGCAAACATCAGCAAAACTGTCTCGTTCTCATCCAACGCCGGACTGCGTATAAGTAAAGCTTAGATGAAACGCAAACGCATGACAAACAACAAAAGCGGGACCAACTGCATCTAAACTACGTGATTATAGATGATTACTCTGGGTTTATGTCCAGCGCGCATCGGCAAAGACCAGGAGGCATAACTCCGCCCGAGCGAATTCTCCCAATCATTCGTTTCTTCCATGCTAGCCAGTAAACAACAGATGGGCCCCATTAATGGGCGAATACTGCAGCCTCGTTTCTGGGTTCCAAACAAATTGGCTCACATCAGCGGCAGACGACGTCAATATAGAAAGGATAGCCTTGCCTGTTTCCTTCTATAGGAACCAAGGATCAAGCTTTCCTTTCGCGTCGCAGTGCCCCAGCTGAAGCTATAGTAACAAAGGCGTTCAGAATTTTCCTCATTTATGTGTTCGTTATGAACAACAATCTTCGAGTCTTGGCTTCTTTCTGCGAGAAGACCGACCCAACGAAAAGGGGTAATGATTCGAAGCGTATTCCACTTTTTCTGAGCCTCGTTTCCAAAAGCACCTTCATCTCGGAAATTTCGGCCCGTGCGGCGGTGTGCCCACATTTCGCTTCATTTGCCCGATGCCGGTCCACCCAGACTATAACTATAGCTGGCTTTGTTCTATCGGCTCCACCGTTGTAGCAAGAGCTGTCGGCTGCTTCGCCGCGGATTCATTAGCGCGCCAGCAGCGGTTCACAGAGAGGTGGTGATCAAGGGCGGGGGTTTATTGGGGTCGATGTAATCCGTTTACCAGGCAGCCGCTTTCCTGTGCGCTAGCGGTGAAGTGAAGCGGGCCGGCAAGTATTCGTTGGCAAAGGCACCCTCGGAAGCCGCGAGAATTCACGCGCGTCGATAGGATTAGCGCGAACAGCGCAAGCTACACAACTCACCCTCCCTCTTCATTCTACTTCGTCCGACGTTATTGATGTTTTATCGCACGCGCGTGATCCACAAGCGGCGGGCAGGTGCGGGTTCTTTTTAGTTTTTGCTTTATTATTTTTTTTACTTTCTCTAGTGCTGCAGGATAAAGGAACTGCAAATCATTGGCCGGTAGACCACCTCTGGTGAACGACTGAATATCGTATACGTTCGGAAGTTATAGCAACAATAGTAGGGGGCCGTTCGCACAGCCGCGTGTAAGTAACGTCCAAGCAAAACCAATTTCTATCGAGTCGACGCCGTGTATAAACGGCTTGATTCGTTTGGCTGTCGTAGTGAAATCGCTACAAGCAGTCGAGGTTGGATCTAGACACTGTTACGTCTTTCGGCGAATGTGTGAAAACGCCAGTCTAGCCGTAGCGAGCGAGGGCAATCGATTATTTCGGACTGTCAGGTGGCCGAGATTGGTTTGGTAATTTGCAGCACCTTCGTCACCGAGTATGGAGTGGCGGGACCGATGCGGGATGGCATCATCGCGGACGTCTAGATTCGTTGCATCTAATCAGCGTTGGGTTGCTTACCACATTGCATCGAGGTTTATTGGATAAACTCGATCTGCAAAACGGTTCCAATACATTGGAAGCTTTATATACGTTCCATAAAACTACGCCGTTCGTCTTGTGAGGCTGGTGAGAAGAGCGATAGACGAGGAAACTTAAAAAGCACTGAGAGTGAACTGAAGTTCTGGGTTACGCGCAGAGTAGCAGGCGGCAGGTCGAAATACGTGGCGAGTTTTCGGTAAACCTATCCCTTGCTTTACTGATGATAAATGGCAGTTGTGCTCGAAATTTAAATGTGGTTACGTGCGAGGACAACGGGTGAATGATGTCTGGGACACTTTTCAGAAAGACTGTCGCCCTGAACGTCGCCCCATTTACCCCATCCCAATATTCCCAGACTTCCGTTCACTCTTCTTCCTTGTTTTATGATACACGCAGAATCTAAGAGCCGTCCGTTAATCCAGCAGAACGAGAACTCCCCCGCACCCGCTATCCTTTACGCACAAGACCGAATTGTACTTGTTCTGGCGGTCTTTACAGATATCGCCAATAAGCAGGTTAACCTCCCTGCCTTCTTTCCCCTATCATCTCTATTTCGCATCTTTCTCTCTCATCTCGCCAAAGACCAAGCCATGGATTATACTGCTTGTCTTTCCAGAGACAAGCCGCGTCAACCTATTTCGCGTCGTGCAACTGATAGGTTCAGCACTTAAACACATTCTTCAGTGCATTCGCTAACTTTCACATTAGTATGCTCCGATAACTACGCTCGAATCCCACCCACTACGTTTTCGGAGGGAAAGTATAGTTTTGAAATGTCTTCCATCTATATTTCGGGTGAATATAATATATAAAGAGCACACATAATATAATTTCGAAATCTGAATATAGAGTGAAATAAGTCGTTGGGTTTTAAAAAAAATGCGCGAAGAGAGAGAAATGAGCGGGGAAAGGTAGGGAGGTTAACCAGAGGGGAAGGTCCGGTTTCCTGCCCTGTGCTGTGAATAGAGGGGAGGGTGAGGTAAAGCGACATGAAAGTATGGGAGAAAGAATGGGAGGACCGATTCACAATCACAGTCAGTCACTGTCACCACATACTATATCATTGAACAGCATAGTGGCATTTGTAGCAATATAAACATCAGTCCAGGCTACGGCCGCTTGTCCAAGTCTGTTGTCCTTAAAAACTACAAGTGTCCCCGTCGCCCTCCGCTGCGATGGATTGTGATGTCGGCATTCTAAAATGATTTCCTCTGTTAAAGGTCTTTGGTAAAAGTGGCCATAGCGATTGCGAGCGATGGTCTCTGTAAATTGTAGCGAGGGCAGTCACAGAGAACGTGCTAAAGAGTCTTCTCGCTACCATAGTCATCACGCGAGGCGTCGTCGGCCCATCCGATTCGGAATGCAGAGGATAGTGCGGCGTTAACCAGTAGGGTCACGTGCGGGGAGCACTTACGGAGGAAGTAGGGGGAGGGGCGCTTGGTTCTTTTCGTGTATTCGTGGGTGGTCGTATTGAAGGTGGTGTCCTGAGCCGTCTTCGTCGCAGGCAAATTCTGCAACATGGTGTACGAACGAAATCACGTGTGCGGCAGCCAAGCCACATGCAGCTGCCAATGGCCTTAGATTTCGCGCTCTGCCGCAGCTCACTCAGAGGCCGGAGGACAGAGGGCGCCACGAGGCCTTAAGCAGTGACGTCTGATCATTGCAAACAGGGTGCATGTTTTTCGCATGTTTTCTCGTATCTTACAAAGGCTGCTTAGACTTGTTACATGTAATGGGGAAAAAAAGTAACAGATTAATAATAGAATTACTCCATTAAAAAATGTAATATTGGTTACATTTACCAGTTACTACCCCACGAAGATAATTGTGGAATGACTCAATAGTAATTGATTACTTCTACATTACTTTCCTCCGAACATTTATTAACGTTGCATGGATGCGGTAAGCAGAAGGCGCTGGTTTGTTCCCCCTCTCTTCAATGCGTCCTATGCAGCCCTTCACACATTGCTTATCTGCACTAACAATTCCTTTTAAAAATTCTCATCGGTTACTATCCCTCGTTTTCGACGTGAATACTTTAGCGGCGACACTTAACACTTGCTCGAGGAGGACAAACCAAGGGAAAGAGTGAGGTGAACCAGTTCACACGATCTGCGCGCTGGTGGGTAGGCCAGCATTGTAACGTATATAGATCTTGAGCATAATATTGTAGTTACTGGACATCTAGGTCATACGAAGCGCAGCGCTTCATTCTTGCTGGGACTTGGAGAAAACTCTCGCGGTTGGGTCAATGAAAACCTGAAAAAAATTGTCTGTATATGATTTTTGGCACTAACGCGCTACGTAGCCTTCGCTATCTGTTCAATTGATCAGCCACCGTCATGGTGGAGTCGTTAAATAAGAAAACAAATACCGAACAACCAGACTTGCCTGTCGCATCATGTGCATAAGCCAGGGCCTGGCGCTATCTTGGGCGTTCTACTGTAGCTTTCGCGAAATTGGCGTTCTCAAAGCAAGTTCTCTTCTTACTGTTTGTTTGGTCAATAAGGTAACTGGTCACATGTAATTGGTTACTGAAAAACAAATTGAATTACAGTGAGCCTTACCGAGTAAAGAACGTAACTGTTAAATTACGAAAGCACAAGAAAATTTAATTGATTACATATAATTATTTAGATGTAATTCGTTACATACTAGTCTGGCTGCATTGTGTATAACGAGAGCAGTTTTCTTGTTGCAGAAAGATAGTTTTGTTCCGTTGTTGCTGGAATAACTGTCGGGTATACTTTTCATTTGTTCGCTCTTGCTCGTAGCGCTAAGTAGACCCCCGCTGCCATAAACTGCCTTGCGCCGACAACAGTATAAACCCCCATAATATCAACACGATTGGGTTTCGGTGTTTAAGGAGTATAACAGAAAGGAACAGGGAACAGAACTTTACCTAAGAATATGAAATGCATTGTCACTTTTTATTTCAATCATTTGCGACATTACGAGAAAAACCCTTGCGTTCCTGGCTCGCAGCAATACTGCAATCCATGACCCAAACACACATGGCAACACCCCTGGTAAAGCAGTGTGTAGCAAACCGCATAGAAGTCACGCTTAATCTAGTTAATAGGTCACAGAAGTTTTCGGAGATCTATTTTAATTTTTGTGTAAATAGTTCACAATGGTTTCTGTGATCATGACCTAACTAGCCTGGCAGTGTTTTTTCTAGTTAATAGAAACTGGAGTATGTGAGCATGACTTGTAGCATCACTTTTTACATCTATTATTCCCGAGAATTTTTTCTAAGCATTACCATGGTCTCATTATCACTTTAACATTGTGTATAAATATGTAGCCTATTCCAGCTTAGAATTTACATGGGTTTTACATTATTCCCTAACGACAGTTTCCAGGCATTTTGTAGCAACTCGCATTTAAGAAACATGCACTTTTTTTAAAGTACAAGGAACTTATACTTTAAAATGAGTGCAAAGTGCAATCTATACTCACATAGCAAATTTTTTATCAACCCCTGAATATATCAATCTTTACTGTTACCACCTGCTAATTTTTCCTTTGCTGAAGCAGTCTATTGGGAATAAGATTAGCAGGATTCGATGCAATCTGGTAGGAATTGTTGCGAATTTATAGAACGTTCCTTGTGGACAATGCTCAAGCGCATTACGCACAACGCGAGATGGCGTTACGCGCTGACATACAAAGTGTTTTTAGTTCTGGGTCCATATGCTTGGCCTACACATCTTTGGCATGTAGTCGAGAGCTCGAAAGAGCGCTGTCTGGTGACGTAACATCATTGTTCGGCATGAAGTAGGTGCAGTAAATATAGTTAAAAGAAAGTTTCAGAATCCACACGGATCTTTCTTTTTTTTCATTTAGATGTACAAGCCTAAAAAGGTAGGTTACGTCAGAGCCGGCTATCACGAAATCGCAAATTTATTACTCAAGAAAAAACTAAAAGGGAAAAGCAAGAACAAAATATCAAGGGGCATGATACACAGACAAACACAAGCGCACAATGATTTTCTTAACTGTGGCGCCAGCACCGAAAGCACAGTAGAGTAACTGAAGGATGGTCGCTCATTGCACAGGAGTAAGGAGTCCACACAAGTCTCTTCATATACACATAAGGACTACACCACCGCGACATCCGCTCGTTAATGAAGAAACACAATGTAGAAGACAAAATGGTAATTTTTTTGTTGACATTGAATTGTTTACAGTCATTGTGAACAAGGGATCCATCCGTAGGGGCCTCGAGATGTTTTGTTTTGACTATGGTTGGGGGCCTGCTTCATACCTAACAATTTGTTACATGCGTGTCGTGAAAGTTTATCAACCGTGAAGTGCATGACACACACAAAAAATATAGTACAGTGAAGAAGACAACGTTAGGACGGTCACGCCGTCATGCCGTAAATGTCTGAACGTGCTTAACGCAAGACAATTACAAGATATTTAAAGGAATGTTTTACCATCCCATGTAATTAATCAGTGCGTCTTGCTTGGCAGAGGGTTTCTTGACTCCAAGTACAAATTCATAATGCTCTTCTGTACCTTCATTTGCTCGCCGGTATATTTTTGCATGTCGGTATGTTCTCCTGGGCTCTATTCATTGTTCTTCACTTCTTTAGTACTTAAATTTTTTACTTGCTAGTTTGCCCGGCGACAGTGAGTAGCCGGCGCCATGTGAAAACGCCTACTTGACATTTAGATCCATATCATAATAAAGTGTATATATTATCTATTGAGTGTGACGGCGACGATGACAAGAACAACGAAAACAACAGAAATTAAATAGTCAAGTTGATTTCTTGGTGTTTGCGTTTCGTCTTATTTTATAACCTAGATTGTTTCTTTCGTTCTTCTATTCTGTCTGGATGGTTGCAGTAAAAAGATAGAATCCTCAGCGGGACATTCCTCAGCACTTTGCTCAGGACTGTGCGCCGGTGCCATAATATAAAGGAGAGCGCCGTACAAAGGACCTAGGGCTAGGGATGCCTACGTGTCCAATGGGCCCGAGGCACGAAAGCGACGCCAACAAACAAAGCCAAGAAAATCAATTGCAAAGAGCGGTACGCAGTGGCCAAGGCGTTTCTGCACCGCTGCGAAGAATGGCTCCCCATTGGCACCGGAGCCATCTCGACGAGAAACCCGGAAAATCGAAACAAGGTCGGGATGGGGGTGCGGCAACACACAAGCAATGCTTCCCATTTATGCCTGGGGCCCAAGTTCTCCTGTATTGTCAACTTATTCTTTTTTCTTTCTTTCTTATTTTTTTCTTTAGTGTTGTACTACCTACGTGTGCTAGCGCACAATACGCTCAGTCGTTTTCAGACAGCAGCTTCTACTTTTATTTAACCCTCGGGTGGTATTTTTCTTTCTTTTCTGGCTTGTGTTTCCGATTCCTTCTATGTACGTTTCTTGATCCGCACCTAAAACCCTGCATTCTGCCAAAATATTGCAGTGTTCTTTTTTTATTGACAACTTTAGTTTAGCGGTTGCAGACAGGCAGAAACGGCTAGCTTCCCATACACGGTGATTGCGTTATTCTTGTACTTTGCATCTTCAACTGCAGTCTACAGAACACGAAGGGGCGCCTGGCTATGAAAGAGAAACGGCTCCAGGCACAGGTGTTGGGGATGACGAAGTGCCTCCAAGAGTTATTTTGGACGTACAGATATGAGTTGGCGAAGAGAAAGACGCAAGCGAGGGGCAATGCTGTAGTAATCCAAAGATAGAGAAATAAATACAAAGCCTTGCTGTCCTCTTGTAGATTGACAAACTATTTCCCCTATTTTTTATGCCAGAACATTTGTTTCAGTCTTTGCACACGTGCACAGAGCCCGCTTGACCCGTACATGGCACTTTAACTGTTTAATGATTACTCGTGTGCCGCGCTGAACTTCTTGCAGCGTACACCCACAGTACCTTGCCTTCGTTAGCGCTGGTAGATGACGTCACCTTTTAATGTGACTGCTACGCCAGCTACTCTTCTCTGAAAAATACCTCTGGGTAGGTAGCAGAGTGAGGTGCGTATAGTACGAAGTATTACTGTGTATATGTATGAGAAAGCATGTGCCTTAATGTCCGCGTGCTTATTTCTTTATGATATCAGAGACACACGTGCTTTTGAGCTGGACATAAGTGTTATGCGTAGGAAAAATATGAACTGTATCTGCTAGGCCTTTGAAGAAGAGAATGAGCAACAAGCTCAAAGTAAGTATGATCAAAACTATTTGTTTGTTTTAGCGTTGTCGTGAAGCGCAGCGAATCTCTCTCTTTTTCGGCTTTCCTCAGAGTTTACTCTTACAAAGGCCATGCCATGGCCGAAACGTTAGCAAGCTATGTTTTTTTTGCGTAAGCGTGCTCCTCCTTCCTGAACTACGGGCATACGGGACCCAAATAACGTTTTGTTGGCTGCAATTACCTTCTTTTTTCTTACGGTTACTTACAGGCAATCGCTCAGTTTTTCCAAAGTAACATTACGCTTTCCTTCTGCGCACCGCGATTACGCAGCATGGCTTTAACCATAACTTTAACCATCTGTAAAAAATATTCTGGCAAGGTCAGCTAACACCAGGCCTAGCTATGCTGCCTGCCCCCCCAAAAACAATAAAAAATAAATAGGCCCTGGGCGTTATACCGGAAAGCTATTCCAAAATTTTCTATTTAGTTTTGCAGTAAGCACTCCACGCTTGGTCGAAACATTTTGTCGCCTGTTTATCAAGCGACGTCAAGGAAACCGCGATAGCTCCTTATCTGATATGGCTGTAGACATTATGCATGATTATGCATGGTTAGACGAAACAAAAGAAAAATACTTATTTTTGATTTCACGCCTATTTGCTGTCAACCCTCTGCTATTGGTCAAAAGTGTTCGGGCGATGCCCACTTCGACTCTCTGTCAGGCCACGTCACAAACGCGCGAAAGCTCACCGCGTCAAAGTGACGCGGTGGGTTGGCTGCCCCTCCCCCCCCGATCGCTTAGGCACTGGCTTCTCGGAGCTGCTGAACAGCATAGATTTATTTGCGTTTAATAAAGATTTTTGCGTGGTAGATAACGTTATCGAGCCCTTTCGGCACGTATGCTACATCGCTATACCAACTATTCTTTGCCGGGGACCCCTGTTAGCGGCATTCTTAAGCTTCCGTTGAGCGCCGCCGCTATTTTCGACCAGCCACCGCAAGCTAAGTTAGGGGAAGCGGACCACTCGCAGACGCCGGCACCACCCTCCTCATCCGGTTATCTATTTTCACTGGACTGGCTGGGCCCCATGGAAACTCTCTCCACTTCTGTGCGCTCTTCGCCTCTTGTCAGCCAATTAGATAAGAAAGACTGCTCAATGTAGGCAGTAAGACAGGGCAGTTCCTAGTAGGCGTATAGGGCGAGAAAGTACGATTGTCTGGCACTTGGCGGTAGTGAGTCGGAGACGACCACCGAGGAGACGACGACCAGTGGTTGCGGCAATGACGGGCGATGTGTCCAATACCAGAACAATCCACTTCCAATATTGGTGTATGCGTATTTTGTGGTGTTCTTACTATGTTTGCTGAATTGTTTATTCTTACTTTTTTTGTGTGTTTCGTGTGCCCCCCCTATGTTATACCCTCTCCTAGAGGGCCTTTAGGGTATTTGAATAAATAAATAAATAAATAAATAAATTAAAACAGATGGGTTTGTCATCCGCTGTGCGCCAGTCAGCTGGCTTGCGACGGAGTGGCGGAAAGCTTTGCCTCTGGGAGCGAGCGGCTGGAGAAATCTGGTAGGTGTTCGTATGGCGGACCGAGCAGAGAGAAGGAATGCCCAAACTTGCTATTTCCTCCCGAACGACCGCTTGTATAAGGGAGATAGCGGGCACGCTTTCCCGACAGTCGGAACGAACTGGAGCCGGAGCCATGGCCTCAAGCTCACGGCGAACGATGCGCGTTATATCTTCTGGTCCTGTCGGCTGAACGAACCGCGGCGGGTCTTCGCAAGAAGATGTCGCGGCGGTATTGGGCAATCGGTCGAAAGTTTGAGCGACGCGGCGGCCCTTCGCTTGTTCGAAGCGCCGGCACTCCTTATAATTGCATCCACAATGGCCCGATCCTTACACATAAGGAGAACTCCGTTCGCCCTATACGCCGACTAGGAACATCAACGCCGACAGTGCTCCACCAAGATCCAGCCGCTCCCCGTCTCCGCAAGGCCGTAGGTCCCGTTCGCCTCTCGTGCACCGCTCTTCTTCCCCTTCTGCAACCGGTCGCTTCGCTTCGGGAAACTAGGCGGTGCAGCTCCCGGAGGTGAAGCTGCAACTCCGACTCGGCCCACAAATCCTCTGTGGAACTACTGGACATTGAAGTTGATGGCGTTCCTGTTAGATCTCTCATTGATACAGGAGCGCAGCTTTCAGTTATGAGCGCTGCTCTCCGCCGAAGGCTGAAAAAGGTTCTGACACCCGCCGTACCGTGCACTGTGTGAGTCGCCGACGGGAGTACTTCACCTGTCCTTGGAATGTGCACAGCACGTGTGACCATTGGGGGCCATTATACCATTGTTCTATTGATCGTCCTTGAACACTGTCCGCACGACCTAATTCTCGGCCTCGACTTCCTTTCGAAACACTCTGCCCAAATTGACTGCTCCGCAGGTGTTGTCCAGTTAGATCTACCGCTTCCTGCCGACGCAACCACTTGCGCCTCACACCGCTTATTTTCTGCTGAGTTTGCAAGACTGTCTCTACAGGCGGCTACAAATGTCCTCCTGACGCCCTGTCCTCCCGTACCTGATGGCGAGTACGTCGTGTCGCCCCTTACTGACGTGGTACTGCCTACATTGCCTACTGACGTGTTACGGTGAAGGGAAGGAAGAAGTTGTTTAGACTAGAGGAAGACGAAGTCTGGCAGTTGCCTGAACGCCATTTACACCAGTTGTAAATATACTATATTTTACACTCGTGGGCCTGCCTTCTTCCTGCAACAATATTATTCGCTTTGAAAGCAAACGATAGTGGCCTCCTATAATCCAGGAGAACGTTTGATTGGGCTTTTCAAGCAATGCTGTGGGTGACCGCTCGATGCTTGCGTAAAACCTGATTAGAATAGTTGTACGGTATAGGGCCCCTTATGCCTGACTTCATCTGCTGCAAAGCCTCGATTATCAGCTTAGGTAGGATTTACTACACCCGTTCCATCTTAGTTTTGTGTTCCGGTACTCCCTCACAGGTCTTCTTAGTAGGTGATTAACCGCGCTGTTTTGTAGCATAAAACTTAAAGTAGGACATTGGCTGGAGCGCCACTTGTTCGTGATCTTCCAGGCTTTGCGCTGCAGTCGGTGTGGCATTTCAAATTAAGTGAAGTCAAACATCAGCGTTATCGCTGAAGCGCAGTTATTCTTCTTTTATAAGACGCGTTGTACTTAATCATTTGGAAGAAGCTAATGCGAAGTTGTACATCATTTGACGCTGCTTTGCTAGCACTCTCCATTCTACCTTGAACTCCCGAGCTCTACTCTTCAGAGCAAAATTTTGACTTATGTTTATTCTGCAGTCTTTGACGACCGCCATTAGTACGCTAAGGATCATTCATAGTGGTCCATAGGTCAGGACTTTGTGATTGTTTTAGTAGCGCAGTTTCTTGTGTGCGTGCTATTTCCAGTGTACTTATATAGATAGGCGGACAGTAAGCACTCTGAATTGCTCGCTGCCTCACTCTCATCCTGATTTTTTTAGTGCCGTAGCCGCCTTCGCAAAGATACACTCCGCGAAAAAGATTTACCATCCTTCGAATCTGAAATCGGTTCCCCGCGACTTTTCGTTCCACGCAACGTTTACAGACTCCGTTTCCCATAACGTTTCTTTTATACATCATCGGCGCTCATATTTTTCCTCGCTTAGCGGAAGTGTAATCGTAAATTAGCCAAGAGCTCAAGCCTATATGGAAATATTATCCATGTGAAGTGCGCGTACAGTGTATTCTGTTCACATTCGCGCCTGGCCCAGCCCATCAACAAATTAGTTTTTTAGACCTCAAATTTATGCAAGAATTGAAAACTGTAGAGACGGGAGAAAAGACGTAAGGCGTAAGGAAACTGTGAAAATGTAAAAGCTGAAAATACAATTCCACGGCTGATCGCTGTTTGTATTGCTGATTGCATTCGCTAAAACTTGTGTGATGGCAAAGTTGCTTGGCAAAACGAGCGAAGACAACTACAAAGGAATAAGAGCTGGGTTGAGACAGGTCCCTTGCAGGGTTAATTTTAACGTTGCATTATACCAGCTTCAGGCGACCGTTTTAGGCTCGACATTCAAGGAAGGAAGGAATGAAGGGAAAGAGAAAAGCAGAAGGCAGGGAGGTTAACCAGAATAACGTTCGGTTGGCTAACCTACACCGGGGGTATGGGAAAGAGAAAAACAAAGATGACAGGGAGAGAGAGGAGGGAAGGAAAGAAGGAAATTGCGGGGAATTCTCTGATGCGTGTGGTTTTATAGAAATTGCATTAATAGTCACAGATCATCGCACAAGCCTGTCGTCCTCAAGAAACACAAAAGCGCCTTCACCACTTTATGGGCCGACGAGCGATGGGGGCGGTGTTGCAGCAGCACCTACACAGAAAGCGGCCGATTGTCCAGTTTTTGGAGAGCTTTGGCAAGCCCTTGTCTTTTTGGGGCATATCGTGGCACAGCAGGTGGTCGATATTTTCTTATGTGCTGCAGACCTCGCATGCTGCACTGTCAGTCACTCCAATTAATGTAGAGTATGCCTTTCTGAACGCAACTCTTAACCAAAGGCGACAGAGAAGCGTAGCTTCACTTCGAGAAAGTCCGAGTGGAGATCGGAGTTGCAGCGAGGGGCTTAATCGATGCAGTCGTGTAAGTCGTGAGTTTGGCGAGTTCCACTCGTTCAGTGAGAGACTGCGTGCCAGGTGTCGAAGCTGCCTTGCGGCCTCTGTCGGAATTGGAACGCTGTAAAGGGGAATTGGAACGCTGTGCTCTTCTTGATGTGCTGTGCGTGGAGCGTTATCGGCGGAATCATTGCCACTGATTCCACAATGGCCAGGTACTCATTGAAAAACAACCTCGTGACCTTTTTGTTGGACGTGACGGTAAAGTTTCACCATGTCGTTTGTCAATTGGTCATGATATCCGCGTCGGAGAACTGACTGCGCGCACTGTAATGCCGGTTTTGAGTAACAGAACACAGCCCATTTTTTACGTATTGCAGAATCAATGAATTCCAGTGCTCGACGCAGGGCCGTTAGTTCTGCCGCCGTTGAGGTCGTGACATGCGATGTCTTGAACCGCAGTGTCATTCCTCGCGTTGGTATAACCACGGCACCAGAAGAACTGCACGACGTAGTCGATCCATCGGTATAGATGTGCACGTGGTTTCTGTACTTTTCATGCAAAAGAAGTAAGCTCAGCTGTTTTAGAACAGGGGCCGGAGATCTGTCTTCTTCTGTAGTCCTGGAATCATTATATGTACTTGTGGACGGCTGAAACACCACGAAGGAAGCACTGGCTTGTCTGCAGGTGCGTACCCTGAAGTAAACGACGCATGATGCGCACTGACAGTAGCGCTAAATGTCGAGCAGAGCCTTGCAGCAGTGAGGCTAGCCAGGTGGTGAGAAGGGGTTCTAGCACAATGTTTGAGATACATACACATTGTCTCAACGGTAATGTGCGTCGTGATTGGGTAATCCTCCGCAAAAGCAATGGTTTCAGCCGTTGATGTACTGCGTAGTAAGCCAAGACATATCTTAAGGGTTTGGGCTTCAATGCTCTGAATCGTACGCAGGTTAGTATTGAAGGTGTTGGATATGGCAGGCAGGCTGTACCGCAGGAATCCAACGAACAACGCCATGTACAGCTGTAACATAGCGTGTATAGATACTTCCCAACTTTTTCCTGCAAGGAGCCTGAACAGGTGAGAGATAGAAGTCAGCCGCTTTTTCACGTAATTCACGTGCGGAGTCCAAGACAGGTCTCTGTCAATTATGACTCCCAAGAACCTGTGACTTCTGCTGTATGGGTATGGTATAAGTTGTCCGTTAATAAATACGCCGTAAGCAGACATCTTCCTCGTGATTGCCACCATTGCGCACTTTCCGCATGAAATTTCAAGTCTTTGTTGACGAAGGTAGCAAGATGTCATTGTGGCTGCCTTCTGAAGCGGAGCGCGAAGCTGCAGTCGTGTCACACCTGATGCCCAAATGCAGATGTCGTCCGCATAGATGGAAAGCCGTACGGTGCTTGGCAGGTTGTCAACTAATCCAGTGAGGGTGAGATTGAAGAGCGTCGGGCTAAGTACTCCGCCTTGAGGGACTCCTCAGTACCATAATGCTCGGATGTCGGGCCATTTTCTGTGTGCACGTAGAATGGACTCCTCTGTGAGTAGTTGCACACCCACATATATATCTTACCACCAAGTCTGACGGCTTCTAACGTGCTAAGGATGGCTTCATGGGTGGCATTATCATAAGCCCCTTTAACGTCTAGAAACATAGCAGCAGAGAGTCGTTTACAGGCCTTTTGGTGTCGCACAAATGTTACCAAGTCAACAACGTTGTCAGTTGACGAACGGCCATGCCTGAATCCGGTCATAGCATCTGGGTAGGTTTTATAGTACTCTAAGTACCATTCCAGACGTGTTAAAATCATTCTTTCCATTGTTTTTCCGACACAGCTGGCAAGTGCGATCAGACGGTATGAGGAAATGTCTAAAGGCGACTTGTCAGCTTTGAGAAGTGGAATGAGGCGAGTTGACTTCCATTCTTGCGGAACCGTACCCGTCTAGCAGGAGTCGTTGTACAGGAGTAAGAGTGCCTTCGAGCTTGGTCTCCTAGGTTACACAGGGCACGGTATGTAATGCCATCAGGTCCTGGCGCTGAAGAACGCCTGCACAAAGCCAGCGCAGCTTCTAGTTCTTCCAAAAGGGGCTTAGTGGTTGCGGTGTTGCGCTGCTAAGAACTAGGTGCAAGATCAAATCCCGGCCATGGTGGCTGCATGTTGATGTGGGCGAAATGCAAAAAACACCCGTGTACTTAGATTGAGGTGCGCGTTAAAGAACCCCAGGTGGTCAAAATTAACCCGGAGTCCCCTACAACGGCGTGCCTCATAATCACATCGTGGTTTTGGCGCGTAAAACGCCTTAATCTTTATCTCAACCAAAATGGGTCTTCTAGAAAAACATATTTAGTCTCAAGTCCCAGACGATAGGCCGAATCATAGCGAACCCGTCGCACAAAGCGAAAAGGAGTTTAGTTATTTTTTTTTGCTGTAGTTTTGAAGGACCTGGCCGTTAAAGTCGTAGCAAGGCAATGTGGGTCTCTTCGGACAAATTTCATTGGCCAAAGACTGTGAAAGAAACTGCCGGAGTCTGCCATTTGAGGCCGTATTGTCAAGCAACATCATCCAGCACGGAGTGGCTTTACTACTTAAGATAACCGCAAAAGAAGTTATACCGGTGATGCAGCCGTACCCTGTCGGGGCGACGCTGTGACTGACGCATGATCTGCAGAAAAGCAGCCATGCACCGAAATTTTCCGGCTAGCGTAACCTGAGCGGGCGCACGTTGAAGAAAGGAGGAGTAGGTACGTGGCGCGAGTCACATAACTCCTACCTTATGCGACCGAGACCAGCGCTTCTACATCGAAGGTGATTCCTGGAGAACCCTTCAAGAATAGATTCTTGAAAATTGGAAAACGCTTATCCGCCCGCGCATGAGACAACTTGCAGTTATGGAAATCGCACACATAAAACTCGCGCACGCTGTCAATAATATATCAACGGGCGCTTTTACCTGACCAGTGGCGTATCTCAATGCTGCTTTAAAAGGGCCGCGCACATGTGCTGCAACGTATGGCCTCATCGTTTTCAATTTCCCAAGGTATCAAAAGCGAGAGCGCTTTCCTTTCACCAAGCGGCCTTTTTGAGGCATGGAATCCTTTTGCGAACTGCAGCGATCGTGGCTTGTTAAATATTCACAGCACGTGAAATGAATGAGACGCACCGTGCTGCACGCATCTCGGCGAGCGAAAGCCGTACGGTGACAGCTGGCGCTCTGGTATCTATAATAAAGAGCTCGGGATCATCGCTTGGCAGCAAATAAGATCGAGTTTTGTTTTGGTGCTGATCGATATAGCAGTTATGTACGAGCTACGCTTAGCGTTGCTGCTCTTAGATGATTGTTTGCGATGCAGAAGACGACTTGGGGAGGGGAGAAGCTTTTAGTCAGTTCGCCAAAGCGCAAGACGGCCACATATGTATAGTGGCGAGGGAAGCATCTCCCGTGAATTATGGATGGTAGTGTTCGAAGATCGTGTCAGAAATACGGCAAGCTCGCATAGGCACGAAAATGGGACAGCAGAAAAAAGGCAGACCCGCACACAGCGCTGACTGGCAACTGAATGATTCATTCGAACTTCAATTGGGTGTACACCTGGGCTAGCTGGCTGATCTTCATAGTAGAAATAGTATAAAATTACCCGCCGTGGTTGCTCAGTGGCTATGGTGTTGGGCTGCTGAGCACGAGGTCGCGGGATCGAATCCCGGCCGCGGCGGCCGCATTTCGATGGGGGCGAAATGCGAAAACACCCGTGTACTTAGATTTAGGTGCACGTTAAAGAACCCCAGGTAGTCAAAATTTCCGGAGTCCTCCACTACGGCGTGCCTCATAATCAGAAAGTGGTTTTGGCACGTAAAACCCAATAATTAAATAAAAGAAATAGTATAAAATTACGGCAACACATAACAGAGAAGTAGACAGGACTGTATTGTGTTGCCGTTATTCTTTAGCTTCTTATATTCATTCGAAGATCCCCATTTTTTACGCAATGACCAGGGGCGTAGCCAGGGGGGGGGCTTATGGGGCTTCAGCCCCCCCCCGAAATTTTTTCGTGCTGTTCATGCACCGCCGACAAAAGCAACCCCCGGCGCCGGAAATCATTCTGGATTTTGTCTAGAGCGTCTTTTTCACGCTCGAAGAGCCATTTCACCGCGAAAATTGCGAACTCAGGCTGAATTTGGCGGCAACGCCCATGCACTGGGAGTCACATAACGCAAGCAGCCCCATCCGAGCACAAAGTTTCAAGGGTGTTTTCATGGCGAACGGGCTCGCCGCGGCATTTCGCGGAGGCCGCGGAATCTACACTCTATCATGGAATTTACGGAGCGCGTGGATATCAATTCCGAAACTTTATGGGTACAAAGTTCTCATATACATCTGATGTGTAAGGTACATTGACATTTCCAAACGTGTGCTTTAGATTTTCAATTGCGGAACTTTGTAAGTTTAATGCTCGCATAAATATTTGACGCCAAAGGTGCATTGACTTTTCCAAAGTCGCACATCGGCCCATACAACGAGGCAAACCAAATCAACACGCTATCAGACAAGTTGACAAAGCCCGTAGCGAGGCCCGATGAGACGAAGCGTTGGGGTGGTTCATTCGTGCCGTCATGTCACATAAAAAAATATCATTTTTTTTTTCACCTGTGCCAAAGCATCCAGTGAAGACACTAAAGCCAGCCAAGGCAACTACGTTCTTATTTAGTTTTTTCTACTTTGACTTTTAATCGCGAGGACACATTGAGCCTCTTCATTTTCTTTTTTCTTTTTTTTTTTGTTCTCGCTCCCCTACCCGCGCGCTGCCAGAGCCAGCCAGAGCGCATGCGTTTTTCTCGTGTTGCCCCGACCACCGCGCGGCGCACTTCGGTGCGCGTTCGGTTTTCTCTGGCCGAGTGTATTTTCGCCTGGCAGAGCTTTGGACGCTTTATTGCTAGCAGACGAGAAAAAGAAACAATGGTCGCTAGCCGCCATCACTGTGGGGACTCGACGGATTGCACCGCGTTCGCTTGAGCGCAACCTCTCCAGAAAGTCTTGTCTCGCCGGTGTAGGATGCCGAGCAGTATGCGCCTGGTTCTTGGTGGACGAAGCGTCGCGTGTTTTCTTCGATATTCCTTGAATAGCCATATCAGTTGCCCAAAGTAGGCATTCTATTGTGACCAACATACCTTGCGTTTTTTTTTTCATTACGGTGCCCCCGCACCACAAAACGAAAAAAGAAGCGTTGTTGCGGTGCAGCGAATTGTCGTATGGTGAAAGTGCTATTTTGTTATTTCTTTTGGGGAAATTAATGGGCCATGGGACGCTTAAGCTGCCGGATGCTCTTATTATATTATTGCGATAGCAATTATATGGACACTCTAGGCGCATTCCTGCCGTCGCCGTCGCCATCATGTTCCGCATAAAGTCCAAGTGCTATGACATCTAACCCCGCGCCGCAAGCTGTATGTGCGAGTGAAATCGTGTGGGGGGTGGGAGGAAATGGGTGAGCCGACGATAGTGGCTCAGTCTTGTGGGCGCAAGGGAGAAAAGTGAGGAGCAAGCGCGCCGCCTTCCGTCGCGCGCGATACATCGGGGGGAGTGGATGGAATGGGGGCAGGATCTAGGATTGTGTGAATCTGTGATTGCGCAACATGTTTATTTGCCTTATTTGACGCATTATATACCTTGACTTTTTCTTAGATACGTAGATTTATTGGAGACTTACTTATACGTATGTTTAAATATCTTGTTGCGAGGTTTTGTGTATGCGTGCAGTGAACTTCGTTTCCAGTGGCACTTTTTGCCCTTTATCAAGCTGTATCTTCGCATTTGTATATTCCATTGCTTCTTCGCATTTCTAATGTACCAGGGCGAGTCAAATGAAAGTGAGCCTACCCACCCTGCGCAATTATGGTTCTGTTCATTATCTGCAAGGCCTGCGCGTAGCACACAGGCATCTCTCATTTACAAAAGTGACACGCAGGTGTGAGGATAAATGTTCTTTAATGCTCTCATACGCTGGGTTGAACATGGTTGCGTGCCGTAATGGACTCTCCAGAAGTTGAGCAGCGTGGTGCCGTCAGGTTTTGACAGCTGAAGGTGTTTCCCAAAAAGAAATTAGTCACCGTGTGGCTGCCGTGTACATGGAACATTGCATTTCATTGGCCACTGTGAAGCGTTGGAACAAACGGTTCAAAGAAGGACGTGAAATTTGCAAAGACGATCCCAGACCGGGCCAAAGCCATCGTGCAATCACCCCTAACAAAATTGCAAAAGTTGATGAGCTGATGAGACAAGAACGGAGGATAAGCATCGATGAACTGGCAGAGCGTGTGAACATCAGTCACGGTTTGGTTCACGCCATAATTCATGAACATCTCGGTTATCGGTTCTTGTGTGCGCAATAGATGAACAATTGATTTTGAACCACTGCCAGAATACGGAGAAGATCAGCGCTGCGTTTACTCATCTGATCCGGTATCACAATAAAGGTGACGATTTCTGGTCTGCAATTGTGATCGGAGACGAACCATCATGCCACTACTAAGAGCCTGAAACACGACGGCAAAGCTTACAATGGAAACATTCAAATTCACCTTCCCCAAAGAAAGCAAAGGCCGTCATTTCCGCCAGTAAGGTGTTGTTGACTTTTATTTTTCGATCGTCGGGGGCCATTACTGATAGAATTTTCTAAATCTTGAGAGACTATCAATTGTTTCCGGTATTGTGAAACGCCGGATCGGCTGCGTGTCGCAATCAAGAGCAAACTACGTGGAAGATTGACGAATGGGGTCATCTTGTTCTACGACAATGCCCGTTCCCACGTCGCTGATGTGGTTAATACAAAACTGGCAAAGTTCAAGTGGGAAACGCTGCAACATCCGCCATACAGCTCAGACCTGTCGCCTTGCGACTTCCACATTTTGGGGCAACCGAAAAAACAGCTCAAGGGAACTAGATTCGTCTCGGACGATGTCGTGAAAGTCAGTTGCAGACGTTTTGAAGGAGCGACCCAAGGAGCTTTATGAGACGGGAATTGCCCGACTCTTTAGTAATCGGGACAAATGTCTAAATGCTCATGGGGGCTACTTTTAATTAAAGTACCCCGTTTGTTATATATTGGCATTAGCTCACTTTCAATTGACTCGTCCTCGTATATTCTGCAGAACTCATGCTTTTTATACGTGGTCTCTGTTGCGACTGTAATTTCGGTGCAATTACTCAGGATACACGACCGGTGACAGCTGCTGCTGCGTAATACATTGGAACAAATGGCAGCGTCATTGAGATTTTTCACTGGCTGTTGCATATGTACAAGAATGTAAACAAGGATCTTGAATGACAAAGTGTCATTAACATATTTGTCCTCAACTTGTTCATTTTATGGCCTTTACATTTTTCATATCAGCAGCATGTACTGCTTTGCTGGCTTCCAACTGATGTAGTTCTGAAGTTCGTGTGATATTATCTTTACTTATTAAATAGACAAAATACATGGAAGCATTGACATCAGTTATGTTGGGCACAATTTCTGGCACTACGAGTATATTCTTTTATGAAAAAATACATATTTGACTTGTATTGACAGTGCGTAGCGTTCAACAATTCGTTTGCAGCATCTTTGGCAATGGCAATGCAGTTATTATTCGTGTATTTGATCCCTAGGCAATTGTTTAAGAGAAAACTTTAGCTCGGGCCCAACTCCGACGTGGCCTATTTAGATACATGTAAAACGGCAGGAACGGTTGTCTGAGATAACTCCTAAATCGATTTTAATGAAATTTGTTGCATTTGAGAGAGTATGTTAAATTCTAGTGTCTGTTGGAAGCGGAATGTCGATTTAGGGCCTGAACCATGTTTAAAATATTTAGAAAAATTCGAAAGTGCGAAAAAAATAGAACCACGAAGTTTAAATAATAATAGCTATGCATCAAGAACAGATATCGCGTTTCTGTAAACGGCATCCATTACACCATTCAAAGCGGACAAATTCGATATGTCAATGTGTATCTTTCGTGAATTGGTTATTTTATGTACAAGGGTTCTGCAAAAGCCGTATTTCCATAATACTTAATTTTTTGAGACTCATGTGTAACATATCAATTTTTTCCGCTGTAGATGTACTATTATGTGCAATTCACAGAATTGTGATATCAATTATCATTGCTGATTTACAGAGTTGTATACTTAATTGTTTCGTTTTCTGAAAATTTTCGATTTTTGGCACTTTTCAATAAAATATTGACGACCTCAATCGAAAATTCGAAACAAACAGTCACTAGAATTAAAGTTTTTTTTTTTTTTTAATGCAACAAACCTCGTCAAATTTGGTGCAGTGGTTGCCGAGAAAAACGAATTCTCCTCCTACATGTATTTAGATAGGAGCATCCGACCTAATGTTTCGTCTTAAGGAGGAGGTCCACCTGCAACGTGAGCCCCCCCCCCGAACGAAATTTCTGGCTACGCCACTGGCAATGACGGCAGAAGTTTGTTGTATTTATGGCATTAGAAAGGAGGGGCGGCGATTGCAATGATGCGGCAATATTTTCGTTGATAAACCAATTAGTACGACAGTTTATTTCTTGTGAAAATGTACATGACGTATGTAGAGTATGTAGCAGCTGTAAGTGCTATACGGTTTATGATCGTTTTTTGAAAATAGGGGCCACAGAAGACGCGACAGGCGAACATATATGCACGAAGAAATATTCTCTAGGCGTTCTTGCCGTAGCTTCACTGTAAGCAATGAAATAAAACAAATTGAGTTTGGGTGTCTATATTGCGCATGCCATGCAGTTCAGGCACATCTCTCATTTGGGCCACCTATGAGAATGAAGTCGCTGGCAGCATGCGCATAAGTATAAATTGTATAATGTATATATGCATGTTACAGTGCCGTTCGGGGCCAGTTCAACGCATCAATGAGTGAGTTCATTGTGCGCGTTAAAATCGCGTGAAGTAATTCCTATATACCTAACGCAAGCTAAAGGGGCAAGCAGACATAAGGAGCATGAAATGGTTTCGTGTTGACGGAACGCGAGTCGAACCCCGCTTCCACATGGGAGCCGAAATGACTTGTGGTGTTTTGCTTTTGGTCGGCGTCGATTTTAACCTTTGACTAATAACCCAAGGTGGTACAAAGTGGCCTATTTCTGAGGAACTATCGGCTTAACGAACAGCCACGAATAGGGGGAGGGGGAGGGCTCATTGCGCATGACAGTGCGCAATAAACTGACGTTACAAATTATCGGTCAGGACAAGTTAATTCGTGTGTGGGATATGAGCGTCAAAAAAAAAAAAAAGAAACTATCGTAAGCAGCAATAGTGGGACTTGCGATGATTGTAATTTGCGTAAATCATGGAAAACTTCGTAGAAGATATCTTATGATATCAAATTGGAATTTCTGAAAATAAAACAAGAAAGTTATGAATTTTATGTCGCAATTGTTATATAGTGATAAGTATCCTTCGCCTTATTTCCTTCAGGCATTACCGGTAGTCGCTACGATAAAGACGGCAGACTTCTCTACAAGTGGCGACCATTTAGAGAGAGAGAGAGAGAAAGAGAGAAGTCATAAGGGAAAGGAGGGAGGCTAACCACGCAGAGCCCGGTAGGCGACCGCTTATAGATCGGTGTACTGGTAAATGCCTCCAATAGATAACTTCGCTTGGAACGCTAGCTCTTCGCGTGGTTTTACTGCAGCTCGCAGTCCCGGTCATAATGCTGCATATAAATTCACATGTACTCAATCTAGGACGTATTTGCCTAGATGATTTTTCTTTCTGAGCATCTCAAGAATTTCAATTTCGAAGATTGTGCCCAATCCTCGGGTTGCTTCGAACGCCGTTGATAAATAAATAATAATAAAAAGAACGTCGCGTTCCATTCCAGACAGTCCAAGGGGTCCATTAATCAGGCAACAGCTGTATCCGCTGCTACATTTGCGCTTATTACGCGTATCTTTTTTTTTTCTTCCTACACAAGTCAGCTATGGTCAACGGCCCACATATATTTATAGTGGAACTGTCTCCTACGACGTAGACATTATTAGTCCCCTGTACGCGCTTTTTAAATTTTTACATAGTGGCCATTCTTGTTTACGTTTATATATTGAGTTCTCTAAAAGCAATGTTGCAACAGGGGATGCTGTGCTGTTCAAACAAAACCATTGGAAAGGAGTGCGCCTTGCACAAGTATGACCAATTCACGTTGCCTAAAAAAGATCAGCACAAGTAGAGGGACATGTTTGCTCCGGAGGAAAATAAAATTGGTACGCGCATCGAGGGCAGATGCTGTTTGTGACTGTTTTTCGAACTATTTAGAAATCTGGGTTTCTTTCTTGAACTCGAGGGTATAAACTTAAAGTTCAGCATATTGGGAGTTTATATGGAACGGAATCGCCAATAGTCTTTAGGCGTTTATTTTTGCAAGACGAAAGCTTTGTGCTCAAGAACGTCTTTTTATTAACGGATTGTTCAAATTTGATTTGAGTTGAATTACTTTAGTGCTTGACTTCATGAGCTTTGAAATGAAATGTTGCTTAAACACACACCTAACGGAAAAAAAAGGAAACTTAGAAACGTGTTTGTTGCGCAGCCGAGCAATAATGTCTAGCGGCGAGGTTTGACTTAGGATACTGCGACTGTGGTCGTCAGCGCTTGCGCACTCCATGAGGATACACCGAAATTGAATCGTTAGCTTTACTTAACCGAGATCGATGTGGGCAACGCACAGAAATTTTCTATTGATTTATTAGGCACACTGGAATACGTGTGAAATCACTGCGTGCGCGAAGCGGTGCCTAAAAGAAATTGCTTTAGAGACGTGGCTGTAGATACAATTCCTAATTCCACGTTATTATTGATAGACTTACCACTTCCACTACCTTATAGCGTACCTTACGCCTCATATTTAGAAGCAAAATCAAGTCAAAGCAAGTAAGAGGAATTAATCACCGACATGGAGAAAAAAAAAATAGCCGTCAGATCCCACTTCCTGTGGGAACCGATGTTATGCGAAGCACTGTGCGGGCAGTCTACCAAGTTAACGAAACGACCATGAGAGCACCAAGACGTAGGCGGCTGTGTCATGACCTACATGACACGCATGTCAGGACATGAATGAGTGTGTGTTGTTTAGTGGCGAAAGGGCCACTTATGGCCGCCATGCCCATGTTACTGAGTTCGCAGTGGAGCGATGGGGTCTATGAAATTGGTGTGACGTGGCTGTAAAGGGGCCTAAAAATAGTCGCTGTAAAGTGCGTAGATCTACATGCAATAAGATTATCACGATGACTAATGACATGTAATATGAGCATTAAAACGCATCGCGAAAAAGTGATAAAATACAAGATATGTCAGATGCAAAAATTGGCTAGAGCACTACTGCCTCACCAGAGCCCTTGAAACACAAGGGTCTGGAGGCATGTGCCATACAAAACTTCTATCACAGCGGCATCCTCTGAAGAGAGGATGCGCTACGAATTTATCGGGCTTATAACTTGCAAGACAATATCTTTCAGGAAAGCTAGGACTGCATTGTTATTGAAAAACGCTTCTGGATCGAGAAACATTACAGGATGAAGAGGGATGTGCTGCCGGTATGCTAGGGGAAAATGTCTCACTCTCTCTCAGATTCGGCTTCCCGACACTCCAGGTGGACGCGGAGAACGGTCAGCCTCTTCGCACATCTACTACAGGTTGGAGGTTCATTTCCAGTAAGTAGAAATTTATGAGTGCCAAATCCGTGTCCTATCCTGTTACGACCGAATATAACATCTTTCCGGCGTGATTTTGTTGTGGAGGGCCAGAAACCTAACTGTGGCTTTATCACGTGAAGATTATTATTTGTTTCCGCGTCCCACAAACGTTGCCAGTGACTTCCCAGTTTGTTTCGTAAGGAAGGCTTCAGATCTGTGACAGGGACAGCAGCGGTAGGAATAATAACTTGCGATGTAATTGACGTGGCCCTTCGGTCTGCTAGCACATTACCCTCGATGCCTCTATGGCCAGGTGCCAGCATATAATGGCATGCTGGTTAGATATATAAGCTGTTCACAGCAGAAATAGAGCTCAATAAGTACGGAATTTTTGTGCTTACAGAGTGACATCAAGGCCTTCATGACGGTTAGGGAGTTCGTATATATAATTGCTTTTCGGAGTTTTGATTTCCTTATGTGCTTCACAGCCGACAATTGTGCATAGGCCTCAGCCGTATAGATACTTGTTTCCAGATGCAGTACATCGTATTCCGAGAAGGATGGACCAACGGCTGCATAGGAAACCTGGGCTTGTGACTTAGAAGCGTCAGTGTAAAACTCTGCACACGAGTACTTAGACTGGAGTTCTAGTAGATGCATTTTAATATGTTCCTCTGGAGCGTGTTTTGTCACGTCTACAAACGATGTATCACATTATGTCATCTGCCATTGCCACGGCGGTAATGGCGTTGCTGTTGTCATCAGATTATATTCAACGATTGAAACACCTGTTTTCTCAACAAGTTTCCTTACACGTTACGAGAAGGGTTCTCGCTCCTGGTCGATTGTTAAACAGGATCATGTCATGACCCATCAGTTATGTTCGTCATACTCTTGTCATACTATGCCAAGTTTGGTACATACCAAGACATAGGCGGCTGTTTTATGGCCTACATGACACGCATGCCATGGCATTCATGTCATGACCTATTATTTATGTTCGTCATACACACTTGTCGTACTAGGCGAATCGTGGTACATACCAAGTTGACGAAATGATCATGAGAGAGAGAGAGAGAGAGATAGAGAGAGAGAGAGAGAGAGAGAGAAATGACGAAATGATCATGAGAGCATCAAGACGTAGGCGGCTGTTTCATGACCTACATGACACACATGTTATAATATTCATACACTTTTCTCATACTATGCCGACTTTGGTCCCGGCCAAGTTAACGAAACGACCTTGAGAGTACCAAGACGTAGTAAGCCGTTTCATGACCTAAATGACACACATGCCATGATACACATGTCACGAGCGATCACGTATGTGCATCACACATTCTTGTCATACTATGCCAATTTTGGTACATACCAAGTTAACGAAACGACCATGAGAGCGCCTAGACGTAGGCGGCTAGTGAGATAGATACTGTCAAAGTGGCAAATGTTCGCGAAGTAACGCTTCGCATTTAGAAACGAAACTAGGAAGGAACATGGCGTTGGGCATCCAGCCTTCGCAGGCGACCGCCTCTGTCAATTTCCTCTCCCTGCTTTCATTTGAACAAGCATGGAAAATGTGCATATTGCGAGTTGAGTCTTGAGAACAGCACGCCATAAGTTCGAGGTAGGTTTCAGTGCCACTGTATGGTCGTCCATACTGCTGACCCGTGCCGCTCACTTTCTGATCGTCACACCTGATGCCATGATTACTCCTTTTATTGTTTTTAATTATTTATTTATTATACCTACAGCGCCCGAAAAGGCTTTATTGTAGGGGGGACTACAGAAAGGCGGCAATCAGATTAATCCGTACATACACACACAAAAACCGTTTCCAGACACCGCGTACACTGACAGGTCACCAACATCCTTCGTTACACATCTAGAGAAAAGTACAAGAGTAGGATACTATTATATATACTAATATGCAAACTCTGCAGGACATAAGAACACACAAAAAAACAAAGCGAAGAAAAAGACCAAGCTGCACCAAACGGCTTGTTGAAAAAACAGTGCATCAGAAGTTGAACATCAAATGCTGCAGGTGAGTAGAGAAATATGAGAGAGGAGCAGTAACAATATGGTCTGGTAAATCATTCCAGTCATGAATTGTTTTCGGAAAGAAGGTAAACCTAAAGGTATTGACCCTGCACCTGTATTTCCGTATTCTCAGTGAGTGATCGGATCGATGAGGTACATAATGGTGGCTTAATGTGCATGTCCTTGTCAATAAAGCGAAGCTCTCTTTGCGACCCCCCCCGGAATTTGCTGACTGTTGATGCCGCTGCTGTCTTGCCAGATAACTCACAAAAATAAAATAGAGAAACGCCTGCCTGTGGGTGGGATATCAGAACCTGTGAGAACATGTGAGCCATGTCACAGCAGTATAACGTATTGAGGACTACCTTTTTAAGCTGGGACTGTTCGAACCTGTTGAGCTACAACTATCCCAAATCGGGGTTTACGAGGCCTCTCCTAGACACCCTTTCACAGAAGGAATGCTAGGTGCCAGATTAGGGTCGCGCGTCTGTACTCGTTTTCTTAACCGGCTGGGTCACCGGCGGCGGGTTTCGAACGAACCACTTACACGGAAATCGAAGTTGACGCCCTATCTGCCATGGGATTCAAGCAGAATCTTTAAAATGCTGGTTCGCCGTGTGCGGCTTGGTACCGCGCATACAAAACCCTTTTTGCATAAAATTTCAAGACCAGATATTCCGCAATACACATGTGGCAACGTTGATGAGGATATACATGTGCTAGAATGTCCGTGACACGATACACTGAGACAACGTTCAACAGGTGATCTTCCGCGGGCCCTTCAGCCTCAGGAAGATCTTAGGTCCATGGCCAATATATCCATTCCAAAGACGATCGTTAATGTCGCTCCAAAGATTTCTTAAAGCGACCGGTATTGTTGCAAACTGTTGAATAGAGTATTTATCTGTGCTGAGCTCACTCTATGTATGTAATTTGGCCCGACTTTGGCCCATTCAATGCCTGGATTCGTGTGCGTTCGTGCGAACCTAGTTCGTTTTTTCTTATGTTCCTGACTTTGCTTTGCTGTGTTTCTGAGTTGACTTTCAGTTTTAGTGCGAATTAATTGTATTTATGTATGGGGACATTGTATTACTGTGGTTTTCATTTGATATTTAGTCTTAGTGCTCTTAAGTGATTTCTTTCTCCTATTTGTGGACTTTATTATTTGCCCGTCTGTATGTGAAAAGGAGTAGCCGGTGCCAGTTAAAGGCGCCGGCTTCTAAGCTCGTATAATAACAACGAAAAAAAAATCAAAAATAGGTTTAGTCCTCGTGACATCATTACGTGGAAGTCTCGCATGCAATGTGCATTCGCACGAACTGCTCCCAGCGTTTCAGCATAGCTTGTGAACGGCGTAGTCCATAAACAAACATAGCATGGCATTTCAGTTCTGACCTTCGTCGTGCACAAATATGAACGTTGTATGAGATCACACGTTGCATAGGGTGGCAATAAAGACAGTTATATGCATCGCATTTAGTTTTATGGCATTTAATTAGGACCATTACTTCACATAGATTCAAACATGTGAGTTGGATCCTCTTAAAGCTTGCCGAAATTTTTAAAGATTATCTGTGGCGGATAGCACCATTCTTATCCTTGAGCTGGATTATTCAAACAGGCGGACATTACTAGCACGAGAAATGAAAACTCATATTCAACTAATTAACTTCTTAAATAATTACCTCATAGCACATATTGCAATTTACGTATTCTAGCCGGTGAGTTTGCAAGACATACCCCCTTGAAATAAATTACACAGAATTACACCAGTGTCGAGATATTTCCCAAAGTGTGGGATGAAATGCATGAGTGTTCCACTTGCTTTTGTGCTTAAATGCATAAAAGCGCGTTTTGTTAAACAAGTAAGTGGAACAACAGTGCATTTTTACGGCGACATTGATGGCGCTTATTTCCAAACTTGTGTCATTCTAGAAATTCATTACAAGTGGATACGGCTTGCAAACTCACAGGCTAAAATTCGTAAATTTCAATGTGCCCTAAAGTAATGAATTAAGAACTGAATTAGTGAATTTTTAAAAGTAGTTGAATACGTGTTTCTATTTCTCGTGCAAGTAATGTCCGAATTTCTGAATAACCCAGCTCGGGGTCTAGAAATATGTTTTCTGCAACAGGCAATTTTTAAAAATCCCAGAGAGCTTAAAAATGATCACCCCTTATAGAGTGCTCGCTTCGAATGCGTACAACCTGCGACTCGAAAGGGCAGACTATATATAAAACAATTCAAATAACTATCTGGAGCTGACTGGTGAATGTTACGTAGTGTATTGTTTCAAGTTATGGGCTGCAGGAATGGAATCACCTCTATTTTCTATTTACCCCGTAAGAAGATGCGAACGATCGAATTGCGGGACTTCTACTAGCAGCGGTGGCACAGGTGCGTTTTGCTTCCGCCGCCTTTGCTTCATAACGAAAAAAACTTTTCCGCGAGTATAGCAAGACGGAGGCAGGATCGATTTCCAAGCAAGAGTTATGGCCGTCGAGTTGGACGACACAGCCCGAGGTCTCACGTTTACGGTACACAAGGGCAGTCATGTGCCAACGACGACTTATCTCGGCCACGTTTCGGTTGCACCAATTTTCACGTCATGGGTTTAAACCGCAGTTCGATTGGTAGAGCGATGTGTCTTCTTGTCAAATTTAGATCCTGCTTGTTATAGCGCAGACCTTACGTTAAAATAACCAAGCTTAACAGGACCTTCAAGAGAAGAAGAGAAGAGATAATGTTTAATGGCAGAAAGGTGGAGAGGTCGGCCTGAGTGAAGTGCCTCTAGCCTGCTACTCCACGCTGGGGAAGGGGTTTGGGGAATAACAGAGGTGGGATGAGAAGACGAAAGAGGGTGGTGGTACGGCAAATACGATGAGGGCTGCACATCGTACTGTATTTGTGCATTGTGTACGTGTACACTTCACACCACAGCACAGTCATCTTAGCGAGCAAAGTTAGCAGTTACTGCAATGTAGCTAGGAGACGGTCTATAGCGTTCATAATTTTAATCGCTGTTAGCGCCACTGGCGTACTTAAAGCGGACAGTAGCAGCTGCAGGGCTGCGATTATTTGTCGCAGCATGGTTTTGATAACAGAGTCCGATGGTGCCATCTGATTGCACTGTCCTTGCTCGCGCTGACAGTCTAAGGCCCGTGTGCGCGGCGGCAAGCGTGGCCATACATTCGATTCCGGGCTTGCGCAGTTGGCTTGAAGCAATGGTTTAGAGAGATTTATCGATGCCAATTCAACTACCTTCTCCTGGACCTGCGGAATTAGAGCCAGGGAGCTCTCGTTTGGACCTACGGCTTGCCCACGCCGATGACGCGTTGGTCTCCTTCGCTGTTGCACTAACGCCGCCGCCTCCTTGTGGGACATACTTGTCTTGCTCATTTTGTTCAGTACTTTTTTCTCCTTTTTTTGTTTAGGACCCTCCTTGGAATTGGCCTCGTGGGGTCCATCGCAATTCGAGCACTTCATTTCTTTCACTGGCGCACGAAGATACGTCATGGCTGCCAGCACACCGGAGGCATGTCGTATGGCCTGTGCATACAGCGCTGACATGGCCTAGCTTAAGGCACTTGTGGCATTGCAGTGGCGGGGGTACATAAGGACGCACCGGGTGTCTCACGTAGCCCACCTTGACATGATCAGGTAGCGTGTCTCCCCCGAAAAGAAGCTTGACGCTCGTCGATCGACCGAAGCGGTGAAAATCGATGACCTTCACTGTTGAAGACGGAAGCCTTCATAGCTCTTCGTCGCTGATGTCAATCACGACATCGGAAATAACACATTCCCTAGTGCGACCACAGTGCACGATGAGCGACCAGACTTCTATGTGTCCTAGTATGCGCACGATTTTCGATTCTTCTAGTGCGGCCTCCGTCGTTACTTCCACTGTAACTACGTTTTTCTTGGTGTTAAAACGCACTTCGTTAATTCCTTTCGGAGCCACATTACCAAGGTAAGTGTTACGAATCTGTCTGTGTACAGAATTTAAATTCTTAGACACATCGAGCGGCACAAAAGCGATCCTGTAAGTCGGAGTAGGCGGTCCGTTGGGGCCCTGCTCGCTCACGTCGTTGGTTGTCTTGCGGTATTTTCTCTTCGTTCGCCTGCCCTCCACGACGGTGTAGCCATCGTCGGAGTCCATTGGCTCGCTGTTGGAGAAACAGGAACCGGACGTCTCCATACCTACGTTGCAAGCTTTACACTTTATCCCTGCGAGACGCAGTGAGAAGAGGCGTGCTCGACGCTGGTGATGGTGTGCCGTCTGTCATCGTGTGGCATGCATGGCTTCGCGTCCAAAAAGCACAATTAAGCCTCCACTATGACAAAGCTATCGCAGCAAGGCAAGAAGCGACGCTTGCTCAGATCACTTCGTCTTCGTCTTCCCCCAGGACCTTGAAATTTCATTTTTTTTAGTACCCAGTCAGAAACATTGTAGAATCTGCAAAAAGAAAACAAAAAACAAAAAGCAAAAACAAAACAGAAAAGCAATCGCGTCTCTTCCTTTCACGAGCTATATGCACCGGATCGTCGCTTCGTTGGTTGAAGCGCCCAGAGCACAGTGCCGACTTGCGCCGTCGCATTCGGGACACCCCGCAACATGACGTGCTTCCAAAAAGCTATTGAAGGAAAGAAAGCACGCGATTTCCGTGTACCCGGCGTCTGACTTTGTCAACCGATGGGCATAAATACGCAACTGCCAGCAGGAACTATAACAATGAAATATATTCTCTTGCTTTGTTGGTAAGGTTGGAACGAAAAAAAAAAAAACGTTGCATGATGGCACGCGTTTTTTCTTACGCGTGAGCTTTTCCTGGCACAGGACGTAGTTGACTGCGCTCCGACGAGGATGACACCCAGTGGTGAACTATTTTGCACTGTCCGCTGGATGAATGCTAGGCATTAGAAAGAATAAATGAGATGGGTTTGGGCTCTGAGAGCTAAGAAAGTAGAATGCGCAGAGTGGCACTATCTCGTGAGATTTATGCGCCGCCTCGAAATCGGCGAAGCAGAAAGTTTTGCAGAAAAGGGCGTCGCCTTAAAGAAAGGAATAAAGAAAGAAAGAAAGAAAGGAAGAAGGAACGAAAGAAAGAAAGAAAGAAAGAGAGAAAGAGAGAGAGAGAGAGAAGAGAAATATAAGCGTGCCGGTGATCCACCAAGCAAAACTAAAAGGACCGAGCGAGCAGAGCATCAAAAGAATTTGGGCGTGCGGAGTGACAGACAGAAAAGTCTTGGGCGAGCTTTCCTCAGCTTTAGCTTACGCGGCTGGGGATAAACACGCTCCCGGTTCTTGAGGAACAGCGCAAAAAAAGTGTGGCAAAACTTGATTCGGGTCGGCAGCTCGATGCGATGCGTCGTGGCTTAGGCGTCGGGAAGTTACGCAACGTTGCGCTCTGAGGCTTCATCCAGGACTCTTTGCTGCGACTGCGATGGCGTAACCTCTCCTCGCCCCCATTTTTTATTTTTTTGTCTCTCTCTCTATTTCACTCGTGCGAACCTCTGGGTTTCGTTGCGCTTTCGATGATGCCGTTTCATCCCCGAGCTATACTGTATTGGGAAGCTGAAACTGAACTGTTGCACAATGCTTCATAGATTTTACTGTTGTCTTTTGTTTCGTTTATTCTTGGAGGACGTGTGCACGTTGCTGTTGCCTTGCGCTATACTGCGGCGCGGACACGTGCCGCGAATACGCGTCCTCCGTGGAGCGTTCCCGTGCGTGTGCGCGTTTTTCAGTCCGAACTGCGTCCTTGTTCACTGTACTTTCAAATTCCTCCCTGAGGCCATTTTTCGACGGCGATTTGCGACGAAAGTTGCGATAAGAATTGGCCATTTTGCGAATCCGGATTCTGCTTCGAGCGTTCACGGAAAATGGGGACAACAGTTAACTTCTACTTTCGGACTCTCTAAGCTAAAGTGCATTGTGGAGAAATAGAGAGTTTTAGAATACTGGGGCCCTGTAACGTAAAACTATTCCAATATGTTTTTATTACAATCTCCTGACGTCAAATTTGCATAACCGCCGACGCAAGGATCGGGCGGTCACCCGCAGGGTTGTCTGAATAGACCAATCAAACACTCTCCTCGTTCATAGGAGGTCACTTATGTTTGCTTGAAAAACGAATAACATTGCCTACACTGAGCGGCTTGTCTTATCTAATTCGCTGACAAGAGGCGAGGAGCATGCTCAAGTGAAGAGAGATTCGATGGGGCCGAGCCACTGCACTGAAAATCAATAACCGGATCAAGAGGGTGGCGCCGGCGTTTGCGGTTGGTCCGCTTTTCCTTACTTAGCTTGCGGTGGCTCGCCGGAAATCACGGCGGCATGCAACGGAACCTTAAGAGTGACACTGAAACGGATCCTTAGCAAAGAAGAGTTGGCAGAACGAGGTCGTAAACGTGCCGAAAGTGCTCGAAAACGTTACACGGCCACGCAAAATTTTTTGTTATACGCAATTAAAGCCATGCTCTCCGGCAGGTGCAAGTCGCCAGTGCCTGAGCATTCGGCGGCAGCCATCTTTTGTTCCTTTCGGAATGGGGAAGCCTGCGGCTATTCCGAAGAAAATTAAGTTTTGTTCGGCATATTAATGCATCTTTATCGCGTACACGTTACTTTGACGCGGTGAGTTTTTGCGGTTTTGTGACGTCGCGTGACAGGCAGGTGAAGAGGGTGCAGCCCGAAAACTTTTGACCAATAGCCGAGGGCTAATGGCGAAAAGGGGTCGAATCAGAAATAACTATTTTTCTTTTGTTCGATCAAATCAGGCATAATAAGTTTGCACACGTGGTATCAGATGGGGAGCTATCACGGTTTTCGTGACGTCTCGTGACAGACAGGTTAAGTGGAGGTGGTCCAAAAAAGTTTTGACCAATCGTGGAGGGCTGATTGCAGAATCGGAATAGAAAAGTTTGGAATAGCTTTACGTTATAGCGCCCTGGTACCCAAGGCACACCCAAACTTTGGGAGATACAAATTCCACTGCGGACCCTTTGCGTTCTCCTGTGCTCGCTTTGCTTTCTTTTGTACTTCCGGCGGTCTGTGTCCCCCATGGCTAGGGTGACCTAATCTGAATCTCTCTATTAAGTGTAACTGCAATGCATTTCGCTATGAGCATTTCATAATAATTTCATAATTTATTGATTGATAAAAATAAAGATAATTACATGTGCGTAGTATACACAAGGAGGCCACTTAGTCGATGACTGTTTCATGACCTCCTATTAGGGACACTTATGATGGTATATAATGTTTAAAGCAACAGTATCACAGATCAGAGCTATGAGTAATATAAAGGCATGTTTATGGTATATCAATAATAACAACACTTGTTAACAGCATGACAGTATAAAGAACAGAATAAAATGAGAAAAAAAGGGGCGATTTCAATAAGTATTTATTATGAATGCTTTTAGTTCTCTTTTAAATTGGTATAAACGTTTTGCATTTTTGATTATAGGTTGTAGGTCATTCCAAAGCGATATCGAGGAAAATTGCGCAGTCTGTTTACCATAGTTTGTGCGCATTTTAGGTAGACGGAAATTATTACTGAGTGCAAATTTAGCGTGACTATGAGCTATCAGATCACGAGGTGAGAAGCAGATCGATGGTAGTTCCTTAGTCATATATTTGTAGGATAAAATCCCTAGATCATATTTGGTGAGTTCTGAAATGGTTAGGATGTTGTTTTCATGTAGTAGTGATTTTCCATTTGCAAAGCGTGAACTGCTTGTAATAATTGTTATGGATTGATTCTGGATTACCTGGAGGGATGCCAAGTGAGCTTTATAAGTAGTAACACTTACACCACTCACTTGACATCGCACACTGACAGCATATTATGCCTTAGTTATTATGAGAGTGAATGAATGAGTGCTATAGCGAGATTAATGTACGATGTGTAAAGTAGGCAACCGTTTTAATTCGAACGCGAATGCCGTATGCTATTTTTTTAATATGAGAACTGTGATCGCTATATTTCAAGTTGCAGTCAAGAGAAATTCCAGTACGTATTTCTAGAAACTGCTATACGGTTTCTAGCAAACAGGCGTCCTTTGCGTATACTGGCTGGTTTCAGTCTTGTAACTACGACATGTGGTACCCTTTGACGTTGACAATAAAAATGTGATTGGAAAGTTTTAGTTATTTCACTGGTTGGTTTAGTCACATAGGCTCTGACGTCAGCCGCTGTACATGTATTACAAAAAAATATCACCGCCTAATCTTTGCGGTGCCGTGTTTCGTAATCACTCAAAATCTTCGTGACAGCATTTACTATAACGCGTGTTAGAATACGACAGCTGTTGGTGAGTATAGTGAATAGTTATGCGCATGTTTTGCGCTTAAGTAATGATGAATTACTCCAGAGGTATTGCAGTGTACGCCTGGAATTGTGTACTACAACCTTCCTTGGGAAGTTAATGTGGTTTATGACGCATGCGCAGCGTATTCGTTAAATATTGACAAAGACAGGACGTCATGCCACCGTGAACTACATATTCACGTCGCACAACCTCCCTATTTAAACACGCCTGGGTCATTGGAGTGCACGCTTAAGGGATAATGGGGTTATAAACTTCGATGTTTCAATAAACCTCTCTTCTAAGATCGGTTCCTGGCAAGCTATTCGCTATGCGTGACTCTTTAGGGTCGAAAGCGCCTTGAGATCTAGGGGAATTTTTCTTTGTGTTTATAGCGCGTTTACCAACCTCTCGAAGGAAGTAGAGAAATGTAGCGTCCAAAATGCATTTTTTATTGACAGAATGAAGTTTCGTACTCGTTTACGGCCATATTTAAAAAAGCCAAGCCGTTTATTACGTCTTGTTTCGAGAGCGCAACCCTTTTTCACACCTCGACTTCTAGCTCGGTAAGGTTTATAGGCGCACAATTTTTTTGGTATCTTTGAAAAAAGTGGCAATCGCGAAGAACACTGTGGGACATGAACCGCTCTCCTGACGAACACGCTCATGACTCAAAAGAGGGAACAAGCGTACTCGTGTCCCCAGATTCCTGGGATTCCTCCGCCAATTACACCGTGACGTGATGCACTTGCATGCATTTTGATGTCGCTAGACGCGAATGTGGCGCACCACCAGTTCAGCGCGCCATTCTGCGCTGCAGCGCGCAAATTCGAGCCAACTCGCTGCCTCTGCGGCTGATCGTACCCTCCTTGGCGGCTGCGAGAGCAGTAGGGAAGAGAAGCGATTGTCAGGCAATATGCCTTCACGACTAAGCAGCCCATGAGAGAACAGTTGGTAGTCGCTCCTAAGGTTAAGTCAGCGCCCTTGCTTTCTGATTGGTGGCGCTAAGCCAGTAACCGTGCTATAGTTACTGTATATGCTCCCTATGGGAGCACTAAAGGTAGCCACATACTGTAGCTCTAAACAGTGCTACATGCCCCTTTGATGAAGTAAGGTCATTGTATTGCGCAAGTATACAACCGCCAGCCTATGGCACATACCTTCTTGTTCCTACACTCTACCACACACGAAACAAGTGGCATGCACCTCTGAAAAAGAAAACCAGTTGTTGTTAACACATGTCAGGGGGCCCTTTTAACAAAATTCTTAAACGCTCGACAAGAGCATAAGCCTTGGGGGCTTTTCCTTCAGCGGTGCTGTTCCATAATTGCTTCCTGGTTTGCTCGTTCGGATGTCTACTTCAGTTGCTTTCGCCATCTGGACATTTTCAACAGGACGTTTATGCTTAATTTCCTCCTCCCCTCTCCGGTCACAGAAATGTCATAATTGCTGCTAATGTAATTGTATTGTCCTTGCTCGGATATTGCGACAGAAGTACAATTGAAATGCGACAAGTGTCGTTTATGCTTCTAACATGGTTGAGTAAACATTCTTCGTGTGGGAATAGTTGTACAACGTTCGTATTTGTTTTTTAGCAAAGTGTTAGCTTTGCTAACATTTGAGCTTTATTTATACAGTGCATGAGGAAACAGCAACACATTCCTTCTAAGACGGAAAATAAAATAAATTGGGATTGTTTGCAGACGTGAAAATGCCAGGAAGAAAAGACAGAGCGTTTCGGTAGCGAAAATAAATGATTACAGCACATACTGACCTTGCCTTGCAGCAACAAACCCCGAAAGCTGTTACAAAGTCCGTCACCGCTCCGTAGTTTATTATATGATTGCCAGTAAACATAATGTAAGCTTGAACACGACAGCGCATTCGGAGCTCTTGTTCAGATGCGGGTCGAAACGACTGTCATCAGTGGCTAACGACGTCGTTTAGGGATATAAATGGAGTTTCTGCGGAAGTGCCCTCACAGTAACTGAAGCGTTCGCTTTATCTTTTCTTAACGCCGCACTCCAAGTAACAGCCTGCGACACTCTTTCTCTACACGAGCATTTATTAAGCTTCACAATCCGCGTGTCCTTCGATTTAATTCATGCTGCCGGAAATGGCGCACGCACAATTGTGACCGGGACAACATAGTGTAATGGGCTGGACAGCCTGGAAGAAAGTGAAATCAGAAGCAAAGAACCCACTGAGCGTTGCTCCAGCAGTGCCCAGCAGGGAAAATTAGCGCTATAAGTACGTGTTTTGGCGGAAGTATGCAGTGCGTACAGCGCTAAACAGTAAACAGTGGCACTCACGCACACTTACGAAGATTGTGTTGCGGGCGCGTTCTTATTCCGAACATCTTGGAAACGGGTCAACAGAACCTAGTTGGGATACGAAGGCAGAGCGAGAAGCCCAGGTGGTGCAGTCCGGTTTTTCCAAAACTTGTAGCGAGTCCACCGTGCTTTCTTGGCTATGGCCGTAAGTCGGCATACTCATTCGCGAGTACGCTGACTCATGCTCGCTGCACACACGTTTCACACACCCGAGATAGGGCATTGATGAGTGAGTAAGACTGGGCGCGAGTATTAAAGGGGCGAATGCCGATGAATTTGGTTAAGGTGAACAGACGTACCGATTAAGGCGGGGCCGTTTTTACCGCCGTGTTCCCGCTGTCCCACTGCTTACGTGTGGGGACGGTGTTTTGTCCCGCTTTGGTTTCTCCGGACCTGGAGTTATCCCGAAATGCCGACGCTGTAAGGGCTGAGCTGACTGTAGTCTTTCTCGGGTGTGGTTGCTCCGCATTGCCCGTGGAAGAACGTGGAATAATGCCGAAACGCAAGTGAAAGTTTGCTGAATAGCTCAGGAAAGAGTTTCCATTCACACAACGAAACGTGGGTTAAACGCAGAATCTCTTTCCTATCTCCGAACGAACTAGCGAAAGTTTTCCTTGCAGAGTCCGACCACCAACCATCGACCACCGAACAGCCACGAAAACGGACTAAATAGGCAAAGAAAGCTATTCGCTTTAAAGAGAGCGTGCCTATAGTGGAAAGCCAAAGGCATAACTTGCACACTACCGTGATAGCTGCCGACCTCAAACATCGAATACATATGCGAACCAAACGTGATTTGAATGCGAAAGCGTGAGGACTTATCTAAGTGACCACCTCAAGTTAAAGCTTCACATTAATTCACTTTAATTCACCTTAATCCACCTTCCTCTTATTTGTACCAACCTTAATCCGCCTTATAGCACCTCAATCCACCTTAATCTAGCTTCATCTACCTAAATTCAACCTAGTCCACTTTAATACAAACTTAATATGCCTTAATCTACTTGAATCCACCCTAATCAAATTTTGAGCGTGGGCCAGGGCGCCCATCCGAGGACGGGGCTGTTCACAGTGGCATTTCACTGTACGAGCCGCAGAAGGTCCAGCGCTGGGAACATAACGTCATCAGCGTCTTTCCTGTCCACGTCTCCCTTTTCCGTAACTCTTCTGCGTTCCCTTTTGCAAAAATTATGGCAAACCAACTAGCCCAACAGCTTACTATTCAAAAGCTCATGTCATCAGTTGGTCACTTGGGTTTTGGTACCATCGGATGCTATCGCCGGACGCCGGATTTTCCGCTTCATGATGCATATAATGCTTTCGCATAATTAATCAATACTCTTTTCTTTCAGGGATGTTTCCGTCGTTGGATTTTTATAGGGCGCTAATGGTGCAAATGGGCTTGGTCCTGTCACTTCTGTTCGCTTTTCGGATTGATAGGGCAACAAAGTGACCCCTTTCCTTTATTTCGCAGTATAGCTTATAAAGCGCAACTGTGGGCTCTGTAGCCTCGATCTGCAATAATTTTAGCAAACACGTTTGGAGATATCAATGAAGGTGGCATGCTGGGGTCCTTTCGTCAGAGTTTTTCACTCTCCTCTAGGCGGCGTTCAGCTTCCTGCGTCGTTATTTTTCCCATGCCCACATTTTATTTCATAAAGGTAGTGCTGTTGGTCGTTCCGCAACTTCCACTGAACGGCAAGCCGTGTCGTACGTTTATTCAGACGTCTTCGTCAATACGCCGTCTTACCGGGCACATGTTGGAAAGCAATGGGATAGATACGCGAAAATAATAACAACTAAGCACGGAGAAACAGAGGACCGATGAGGTGCAATTGAATCGCTATGTGTCGCGTAGAACTGCGAGTTTGCCGTAAGAACTAAAAGAACTACTTCTTACGAGAACACTAAGAATATTTTGAGTAGCATGGCTTTTTACAGCGAAACGTTTAGTGCGGCTAGAACTGATCGAAAACTTAAACGCCGTAAGTGCTACTCTGAAATGGTTTGAATTTATTGAAGAAATTAAGGAGGAACAATCAAGTTGCACAGATAAAGTTTCAAGCTTGGATGTTAATTATGCGTATAATGGGAGCTCTCACAAACTTTTGTTAGGCGCTTGTCCAATCGATGTTAGGCTTCAAAGAAGCGTCGCGATAGAAACACTTTGTGAGCAAGGTTGAATCTTCCTACGAATAGAGCATCTACTTTAAAAAAGTTGTAGGCATACGTTCAGTTATAGTATGTATAAGGGAGTCCCATTAAATTGTAAGTATCATACAGATTGAGGTGGGACCTAAGGCTTGCCGGCAGACCAAAACGCTTGCTGTGAGAGAACTACTGAGTAGACATGCTACGAAATTTGTATTACACCGTGTACTTGGAAGAACATGCTCGTAAATCAATAGTGGTTTAGACGGGAATATTGTGACCGCATAAACCACCACAAGAGCAAGAGCACTCAGTATATCAGGCTAAAATATTGCTGGAGAAGAGCACTCAAACTTGAAGAACACGCTGGTGAAATTTGAAAGTTAACAGTTGCTTGCAGGAGTGGGAGGGGTTTATTGAAGAATGCCTCTTGCTAAGAGGCGTGCGGTGCGTATAACGGGCGATTGGGAGAGCTATATAGTCACGCTAACAGCTACGCTGCAAGGTATATGGTGATTCTGCCTGGTTGCACAAGTGTGCCATTTTTTTTTCTCTTCTGAAGGGGAAATTCGAGCGTTTTTATTCTCATTACCCAGAAAACAACAACGACAAGAGCACTGCGAATTTCGGGGGGTAAAAGAAACTACTCTACTTGTGTGCGACAACATCCCTGTCGACTTGAAGATCAGTGTCGCATGTCAATAATTGAATTAGAGATAAAGGTACATTGAAAAAATCGACGCCATATGGTTTGACGAGTGGGTGGAATCATCTGCCTTGTACAGACAATACTTCTTTATGCCTCTAACCAATCCTCAAGATTGAACAAACCTTAAACATTTACAGCGTCTACATCTCGAGGTCTCACGATCTACTTTCTTTGTCGCACACGTAAATAGTTCGAGCATACTATTGGTTTGACCTAGATGCTGGGTCATGGTTCAAAGTTCACATGGCGGTCATCCAATCGTTATGTTCTTTGTCCTGGTGTAGTTTGCACCGCGAAATTCTTTGAACGTAGTAAGTCTTCTTCAAACTTCACATATTTAGCTACCTAGATACTCTGTTGAGCGCACCTTCATCGAAATCCAGCAATTCGACCACCATTAAGAGATAACTTCGTGGTCATCTTGCCGTGTTAAATAGGTGTCTGTTATTGCAAAAGGAAGTACATGGACCATGGCCCAATCAATATATATAGCTGTGAAAGCGTTGTACGATTTCTTTTCCTTGTAAGTGATCTACCTAATAGTGCTGTAAAATTTGTATGATACAGTAGTTATCCACTTGGAGCGACACGGTGACTTTCTCTTGTCATTTACACTGCGTTCTTTGATGTTATGTTAGACGTTTGTCACTGAACTTTTATTACTTGTGCTGTGCACTCTTCTAATTCAGCATCATGAGAGGCTACTCATGCTTGTCGCAGGTAAAAGCACCCATTTCTTTTGTCATATTGTCGTTAAAATGTGAGAGTTTTGTAAAACATTAGTGTTTATTTTTATGTACATTTTCTTTTTGCTTAGATCTTCCTTTTTACCGATTATTTGGGGATGTACGTATAGCGAACAGACGTCCAACAATGTTGCAGTTAGTAACAGCGAGAGAAACTTATAAATGACAAATATATACAAGTAAGATAGTTTTTTTCATCTAGGTGAAGCCTGCGTGCTCGTGATTTTATTTCTCATAAGATTAATTTCTTTGCCAGATAATGCTACAGACAGCCGATAAATGCTCCATGAAAAAGCAATGTTACGTGGAAAGCATTGATGCTTCCTGAATATTTTTCCATGTAATGCGAGGCGAAGGCGACGGTTTCATCAAATCTTTACACGAAAGCTCCCGTTGAGCGGTAAAAAAACGAGGTTTTCTGCTGTAGTTCCGTTGGCGTACTTGTGCTGTCGCAGTCTGCCATTTAAATATCGACCAGCCATTGCCTAGTGCCACTGCTACTACACAAAATAGATAAACTTTGTGGAGAATTCTATTACTGCGGTCTACAATTTCGAGCATTTGGGATTCATGCCATGCGTTGGCCCTTTCGGCTATTCTTTTCGCGTGCTTGTAGGTCCGTTGTAGGAAGCATTTGACGCTGTGCTAACTTTGGGAAGAAACTTGTCTGGTAAAAAAAATTTCTTTCTGAAAGCTGAAACAAAGTATTGCTTACGAGTTCTCCCAGATTACGCTTGCAAAATATGTTACTTCTACTGCGAACCTTCTAAGGTTTCTTATAGAAAAATTGACATTTTATTCGTTGCCAGAAGTGTAAACATGAGCGGCTACTTCCCTGGTTGGCTGGCTTTAGTTAGCTTCGCCGAAAGCGATACATAGTGCGCAACCAGTTCTTGAAAAAGACTGGTCAAACGAAAAAAAAAAGAGGAGCTACAGATGCAAGATATGACACGTATCTTACGTACGTCATTTCACGCTCCCTTTTTCACAATGAATCAATGCCAGCTTGCCTAACTCACTATTCTTCTCAACGGTGGACGAAAACAGCTGGGCTATCTAAGCACTTAGCTATAGCAGCGCGCTAGCCAGCGTGTACAGTCATCTGTCTGGCCGAGTTAACTGGATCAATCGGAGACTTAATGAACTATGGTAACTCGGCTGGTTGATTCTGATAACTGCAATATATGTGTTTTCGCAGGGTTTCATTGCGGTTTGTAACTAGGGCCGTTCCCGGAGGGGTTGAAAATGACAGTTCTCACACACCTTACAGAAACAGAGCTAACCCGTAAGTGTTCGCAGCAGTATATATCAGCAGGTTTACTGGGTAGCTATCGCTTGAATTCGAAAATCATCTTTCGGTGGTCACTGCCCAATTATCAAAGCGAAGCTTTCTTTGCCTCTGCCTTCGACTGTCCCACTGCTGCTGCTGCTGCTGTCTGGCACACCGTGTCAGGGGGTGGTTCAGAGCCCGTGTATACATGACACAAGCGAGTCAAAGATGAAAGGCGAAACGAGGAACTCGTTTGAACCCCAACGTGTTTAACGTACACAATGCCCTCTGGAGCGCCCTGGGCGTCGCCACATTAGCCGATTGACAGCTGTAATTATCCATGACCCCCCTCAAAAGCGTTGCAGAAACTGCAGCGCTTCCCTTTCTACTAACGTGCGAGTCCAGAGGGTACGTAGATAGAACTGTAGAAAGGAGGGAGAAGAGGCAGTTCCCATACAAGAGCGGTGAGGGAAGGCGACGTGAGAAGGCAAGAAAACCCTACTAGTATACGACAGCGGTTGCGGAGAAATTGAATAACCTTAAGTTCAAGGTACGGTACAGTACGTTCTTGCTATTTCTGAAAAATAAACACCACGCCATGTCAGGCATCATGTTAAGCGGAAAAATTATGCAGGGCGTGCAGAAGCAAAACAGCATAAAAGCACTCCAAAGGGTTCAGGTGACAATACGGAAGCGGTCGACCGTCAAATCAACACTTCTATGCCCACCGCGCTAGTCTCGCGGCTATAGCATTGCTAGAGGTCACGGATTTGATCCCGATAGCGGCAGCCGCATTTCGGCGGGGGCGAAAGAGAAAACGCATGTGCACTTAGATTTTGGGACACGAACACCATGGTGTCAAAATTAATCCGGAGTCCGCCACCACGGCGTGCCTCATTATCCGATCGTGGTTTTGGCACGTACAGCCCCGTAATCCAATTGAAGTTTAATACTTCTGCCCCGATGCGAGGTGCCATGTGAGGCAATGACAATGTTCAACCCTTTCAGAGGTTATGAAATATGGCGCACAACAACGCCTAAAGCAAACACGTCTCCCTGTGTGTGCTGTGTACTACGCAGACAAACAGCAGTGGTGCATGCAAGGTAACGTTTAACATTGAATTTAATTTTAATTAACTTCTGAAGTTTCACTTGCCAAAACAATTATTTGATTATGAGGCCCGCGGTATGGAGCACTCCGGATTAATTTTGACCACCAGCGGATCTTTAACATCAACTCACCAGTCTCGTGTTAGACTTTACATTGAAGAAGTTCCCGAGTGAATCTCTGTGTATCTGTTTCTTTCTAGGTCCTCGTTCAGTCGCGCTTACGCACTCTATCATGAAGAAATTAAGCTTTCGTCGTGAACATCACCGCTAATTATCGTCAATCAAAGCAAGCAGCACAGAAAGCTTCGCTTACATCGATTCCCACAGTGCGTGGGATCTGCATAACTTATATTATTATTTATTTCTTTCTTAAAGTGGCTGTCTAGACTTCACACATCTGTTCGCTGTTTGAAGACATCGTAAACAAGTGGTGACCTGTGTGTGGACGCCCCCCCGGCACAAAGCGCCATCCTCTCGCGCTCGTGTATTTAGCGGGAGCATTTTTGCGCGGCTCCTTGCAACAGCTGGACCGTGAAGCGCAATGGCGCAGCCCTGGCCGCGAGCACGCAGCGGCTTTAGACCGACTACGCTTCGCTAGGTCTCAGCCCCGAGCTCCCTAGAAACGAAGGCGCGGTAGGGCTGGAAGGGAGCCAGAGGCGGAGGGCCGTGACGGGCATTTAATCAACGCCTTCTGGTCTACGCGCCCCGCTGAATAAAGTCAAAGGAACGCCTGGCTGCTGTTCATTGTGAGCTTTACGAGGCCAGGCGTGCACCCCCTTCCCTATATGGCTGCCCTCCCTTTCAGACCGTCATCTAGCCTCAACCCTGCTTCTCCTCGTCCTCTTCTCATTGCTAACTGTATTACTATTTCTGTCTTTTATTTGCTGTAGCGGGCTCTGTTGTCGGGCGAGCTGGCCGATAAGCCGGGACGCGGTCTCCCTGCTAGGCGGAGAGATTTATGAGGGCGAAAAACCTACGCCCCCTCTTCCTCCTTCCGGACGAGGTGCTAGTGAAAGACAAGCATAAATGCGGAAAACGGTCACGCACCCTGCCTCTGAAGCATAACTGAAGACTTAAAAAGCAGCGGAGGCACCTGCTTGCTCTCGGTTGCCTTAGTGTGGTCCCTACGCCAACATGAATGGAGACGTCTTGTATCCTCGCTACTGCCGTGTCGATGTTAATCTGCACGAAATTGTACTAGAACTAGAAGTGAGACACCCTGTTTTAGAATGTCCATGAAATTGCTCAATGGGAAGGGAGGTGACACTCGCGGAGATCCAGCACAGCGGAAAGCTACTGCGTTCGACATGCGCGCTTTTTAACATCCGGTGATGCATTTGAAAGAGGCGGGCGCAGAAGAAACAGTAGTGCTTGTATTTTGCTCACTTTATTGCTTGTAATGGCGCCAAAACGTGTTTATGTGTGCGTGTTTGAGAGAGAAAGAGAGAGAGGGAGTGAGAGACCTAAATTATTTGAAAGCATTGGCGACTTGGCTGATATGGGAAGGGAAGAGGCATGGAGGCTTCGTGCGCCCCACTGTCTAAGCGTATTACGGGATGCTGTGAAATGCAAGGATATTGTTCTTTCTTTCCCCTTTCTGGTTGGGTACAGCGTTTGAGTTTGGACAATTTGGATGGAGTGTGGCTTCTTGGAGTTCGTCACACTGTCATATAAGTTGTCATGTATCATAACGGGGGCTCGATCGACCGGCAGAAAATGTCGCACAACACGTGTTTGGTGATGGTAGGGTGAATTTCCCGTTTGCTACACAGTTGATTGTAATGTCGTTTTGCTACCATGTCTTCTGTGATAGCGTAGCACATTTAAGTTTGGTTGTGAACTTGTACCACCCTCTCAGGCAGCCTAGAGGACGTAAGGACTACACAAATACAGCTTCGTCAAGTTATAAGGACACAAACATAACAACATCACCAACAACAGAAATGACGAAGAAAGGAAGATTGGCCTCTTGCATCACCAAACCCCCAAAATTTCTTAAAGGAACTAACGTGCTCCGCTTCACCCCAAGGAATAAAGTGCTGTAAAAGCAATCGAAGCGTTATTGTATCAATCTCAACAAGCAGAATACTGGAAGTCCTTCTATGGTCCGGATACAGATAAGCCAAGCATTTCCCATCTCATTTCTACGCGTCTCAAGCCACTTCATTCCTGCAAGTTATAATTTTTAATTATCGCACCAAGAGCGAGTAAAGTTCGACACGTGTTCTTGTAATAAAAATGCGTGTGAGAATAGGCTTGTACTTGCAGCTAATAGGCTAAAGCAACAGAAGTCAAGAAAAAAAAAGGAAGAAAACAAAATTAAACAGATACGGCGAAACGTCACCCTTGTGATTCTGTAACGCTTTGGAGGATATTTACGAGATCACGGGCAAATAGCAACGCTTTTGTGAGAAGTTACAAGTGAGAAGCACTAGCAAGAAAGAATGTGAAAACAAAAGGTGATTCCACGGAGTTAAGAACAAAGCACTATTCTCTACGGGCGCAGGAAGACAGACGAAGGAATAGGATATAGAGTTGAGCAAAGTAGCCATGAAAAGAAATAAGAAAATAAAAGTAATACTAAATCGAACAAATCAAATTCTTTGGAGCGGGAGAAGGCAGAGTGGTCTTACAACGGTCGCGAAGGGCGATAGCGCTTCTTTTCTCGCCGTTCAATCTCGCTGCCGCCTCCGAAGCGAGGCAAGTCGCGACAGGGATTTTTCGACTGAGTCATGTAAGCCTCTTATTGACTGACCGACCCGCGGCTCGAACGAGCAGGGAAAACAAAAGAGTTTGTCGACCTGATGTGAACATTGAACGAAGCAGAAGCAACTGCATGCGACCTGCGGGTCGCTCTTGGCTGAGCGCTGGCGACGAGACAAAAGGCAGAAAGCCTCACATCTATTTCCACAGGAGGGATGCGAGAGTATATGGCTTGCTCTCCCTCGCCTGGGTCTTCCCTAGGCCCCCTAAGGCAAACAAAGATGGACTGCTCGCGCGCTCTTGCATCATGCAACTTCCTCGCTTTATGTCACTGCTACGGATCTTTTATTCTTTTCTGCATCGTTCTGGCTTTCCATTTTAAAAAAGAAATCCAGGAGGATGGCGGGAAATTGCGAGCACGCTAGTTTGCTGCCACCTAAAGTTAAAGAACTTGGGCCCGCAGTCGACCTGCGCTTTCGAGTGCTGGTAGCTCTCGATAGTCGTTGTCGTGGACCTCCAGTCTGTGTGACCTACGTATTATTATGGTTCACTGCGTTTTCCGCGGCTAGTTTTAATCAGTGTTAAGTACATCTTAGTTACTTATTGTTCGTTTATGGTAAGCAGAATATTTCGCCAAAAAGTTTCTGGTTTCTCTGCATTGTTTTTATGCCAACGTGATTTCCCCACGTGGGAGGCTAGCCAGTGTGATTGTGGACGTCATAGCGTCCAGTGGTGGGAATAAGGACTTGCGTCATATGTAAAAACGCTTGCCTGCGGTTTCTGCCTTTTGTTTTCTGCGTAAAGCTTCATTATACGCGATAACTTAATGTGGCCGTTTTTTCAGCTCGCGAGCACAACAGAGAACACGTACGTTGAACCATCTGTCTTGTCCTGCGCCAGCTTTTTTTCTGTTGTTTTGGTGACCACTTCAAAATTATTTTTCTGCGTCGAGCGCGTTGTTCACAGTAAGCGGCCCGCTGCGTGCTCACGCGCGCCCTAAAGAACCACAACAAAGTCCGTCCATCCGTCCATCCGTCCGTCCGTCCGTCCGTCCGGACAGCGTTCCACACACTTGCGGCTGATAAACTTGTTAAAATGAAGCTTCGTCGTCGGGACATTATCATTCGAGTTGGTTCAACATTACAATCTAAAATTAATGCTTTAAAGCTTCCTTCACAGCCTGTGCTGTGCTGTTGAAATGTTTGCCATCAATGGATACTGAAAGAAAGTGGTCTGATGTCGTCGAGGTAGGGACTGATTACTGCAGAAAACAATGTACTGCTGATCCCGCGCACCTGTGAAAATTTGTGTTCAGCAAGCTTTCCTAGATAATTAGGCATACTGTGAATTTGCGGGACTCGTTTCTTTAGTTGTTTTTTGTAGTATTTTAGTATTCGTTAGTAACTTTAGTATTCGTTGCATAGCCATCATTCCAGATTTGTAATCCGACAGTAGTCATGCCGTCATCGTCACCCCGTTGTCGTCACACACTCGTTATTCATTCGTTGTCACACCGCTATAGTGATGCGGTATAGCCGCTCAACGTCGTCATTTAAGCTTCGTTATCTGACCCTCGTGGGGCCGTCGTCATCACGCCATCGTCGTCATACAGTGGTCGTCACGCTGTCGTTTAATCGTTGTCATCACTTCAGTAACGTCATCCCATTGTCGTGGTGTCGTCGTCGAGATATAGCCTTCATCATTCGATCGACGTCAATATTTCTTTGTCGTATTGTTATCATACAGTCGTCATTCAATCGTGGTTATGGCGCTCTTGTCATGCCGTCCTCGTCAATTGCTATCATGTCTCCATTGTCTGCCTCAACCACTCGGGAGAATTCCTCCTGTAGTCTTTATGTGCCCTCAACAAGACAAATTATTCCTTATTGGCTGCCGTGGAGGGCATCCTCAACTACAGCAGAGCTTCACGGCACCAAAGAAGCTGTCCTCTATATACTGCGCCGAGCGCCTGATCAACGACGATTTTCACTGACTCTAAAGGAGCACTACAAACATTATGCAGTATGTAAAAAAAAAAACAATCATCAGCTTGTTTCTTTCGATATTGCGTACTTACATCACTTGGCCATTGAACCACGCCACTGTATCAAATTTCAGTGGACACCTGCTCATTGTGATGTTCTGGCCAACGAAAAAGCAGATGAAGCGGCACACAAAAAGATCTTCAACGCCAAAACTATAAGCGGATTGTTTCGCTAGATCTGATGCTTCCCAACTAGCTAAAAGATTTACTTCTGAAGAAAAGGACCGGCTGTGGAGCTTGCCGACCCAACATTACCCTTTTCTTGACTCAATCGACGCAAATCTCACATCCAAACTCCTATCCAACATTTATCGCCATTTGGAAACTCTATATCATCGTCTTCGCCTGAACACAGCCTATGGAAACGGCTCACAGTACCGCTTCGGTCAAGCGACAAGTCCGGACTGCAACAACCATGGCTCAATTGAAACCGTGGAGCATATCCTGTTTTAGGATCAAGCGTATGTCGACGAGCGTGCGTTTTATGAGCATTGCATGCATTCGTTTACACAGAGACCTTTGTAATTTGACTGTCTTAGCACTTTAGTCTGCCTCACACAACAGAGGCGTGCGATGAACTTTTTATTCACATACTTAGAAAACATTGGTCAACTCGACAAGCGTTAGTTCTACTCTGTCACCCTCATGCACCTTTCATGCAGCGAATTCTGTCACCTCATTGTAAGACGGTGCATACACTGAAGGACTTTACCATAGCATGCCGTTGCCCATGAGTAAGAAAACTCAGTGCCCAACCTTTTTATTAACTTATTCATTTTATTCCTTTTTTGGCACCTCTCTGCTTCTGTCTTTCACTCCCCAATTGCATTCCCCACGCAGAGTAGCATGTCAGTGACGTCTGTACGCCGGCTAATATTTCTGCTTTTCGTTGAAGGATTCTATCTCTCTCTCTCTCCATTGTCAAACCGTCGTCGTGATGACGTCGGGGTCGTGCCATTGTCGTCATACCGGTCGTCATACACTCGCCGTCATCCCGTTGTCCTCATGCCGTTGTCTTACCATCATCCTCACTGTATCGTCGTTATACAGTCGTCGCTACGCATTTGCCATCACACCGTTGTTGTCATGCCATCGTCGTCACGATGTCGTTTCACCATCGTCATTCCATTGTCGTCATACCACCTTCGCAGATCCTTCGAAGACATTCCTTGTTCTTCATTCTAACGTAATCACGCTGTCATTAGATCATGATTATGTCGTTGTTGTCATGCCACTGTCGCATTGCGTCGTCGTCACACAGAAGCTATCATGCATACGTCGTAGCACCGTCGTCGTCATTTCACTTTGTTGTTCCATCGTCGTCATTCTGGCTTCTTCATCCCGTTGTCGTCATTCCGTCGTCGTCACACTACCGTGGTCATCTCATTGTCCTCAGCTCGTCGTCTTCACGTTGTCGTCGTTACACCAGCGTCATAATTTAAGACTCGGTGAGTCATTTTCGTCATGCTGGCGTCGTCATACGCCTTTGCCGTTCCATCGATGTCATTCCTTCTTCCTCATTCTATTGTCACTGCGTCAGCACCATACGGTCGTCGTCATGCCTGCACGCTCATGGGTCACCTTGGCAAGCGAGTGCCATAGCAAAGTGGGACAATATTGGAGTATGCTGGATATAGCGGCATCAACGAAAGTCTCGGAATTAGCACTACACGTGTTAAATAAACTACACTTCAGGAATCTGGTCTGTCCCTACATTGCTCGATTGCTATTCGCGTTACCGTCGACAGTAATCGTGAGATGAGTTCAGCTGTAATTTTTTTTTTGCACCCTAACGAAGACCCGCCTGTTCCGCCAGACGCTTGTTTCATGCCTGCATCTCCACTACGTTAAGAGCACGTTTAGGTGGTCTTTTGTCAACGGCTTATACTGGGGCTAGTAATTGGGCGAGTGGAACTGGTGACAGCCCCGACGAGAGTGATCTTGACGGATTTTAGAATTGACCCAAATACGCAGTCTAATAAAGGACGCGGGCTTTTACTGGTTGGTAATATTAAAGCTTTATATAACTATAAGCTGAGTCTGGCATGTTTTCGCCAGTACAAGTCAGATAAAGTGCAACTCACAGTAAACGCTTGTGTATGTTGAAGACACCATATATGTAGAGACGCACCCTAATTCGTACAGCATGTTTGCGAAGAGATTAAGGGTCAGGTCATTATTTCGCAGGCATCAAACTTGTCAAATGAACGTCCTGTAATTTTAGACACATTAAATGCAGGAACTACCATGTGCCATTAAGAAAAGCACGAAAGAATGTTTACTTACAGGAGCGCACTGCAAATAAATTGTAATCCCCTGAGAGTAATGTTCAATTGTCTTCCGTTTTCATTATATCGCTTCAAGTTTATTTTTGTATTTGTCTTCTTTAATGTTCTCTGCGAGGTATTTTTCTGCTGTGTTTTATTTTTGATAACGTTTGATTGTTGTAAGTAATAGTGTGGCTTTGCCTTGTTCTTTTTGATACGTTAATATTGATTTGTGTTTGTACAGAAGTTCTTGTTCTGCTTATGTCTGCTTAACTGTGATGCTACCTTAACGGGAGGGGGGGGGGCATGATCAGGCAGTGCATGCTTTTTGCCAAGTCACCCTAGACGACTTCCTCTGCAAACTATCTTGAATAAATAGAACGAAAGAAAGCAATAAAGAAAGAAAGACGGTAAGAAACAAGAAAGAAAGCGAGTAAATACATATTTCGCTTGCCAACTGTATACTGATTGCACAGAGCACGCCGCCGCGCATCACTGTGCAAAAACAGTTGCGAAACTCTACTAAACAGCCTCACTGTAAAAAAAGGAAAGAAAAGGAAGAAATAATTAGTAGATTAAAACATATAGTTGGCAGACAAAATTATTCCTACTGCGCTTTCGAACCATAAGATAATTAGCGGTCGAACTTAGCCCACGATCGGCATCGCATCAGTGCGCTGTCACCGCTAGTTCTACGGCGCTTCGAAACAAAAGCTTTTCGCCGGCGTCGGTCTTCGGAGCATCATCAGCTCTGCAAGGAAACAACTCACTTTGACGGATGAGTTCGCTGCATGAGTGGTACTTGCCAAGAGGCAGTCTATGACTCCAAGTTGTGGGAAGAAATGTAGAAGTAATAAAGAGCCAAAATAAAATGCGTAAGAGGAGAAAGACAGTAAGTTTTGGTGGTCGGAACTCGCGATGAATGCAGCAGCAGTAGCAGCGCGTGACGCGATCCTTTCGCTCAACCATTGCGCACCAAGAGCGCAACATTGTACCCTAATCGTGTCCCAGTTGCAATTAATTGTATCGTTTTGAAGGAATAAAAATGTAAATAAATAAAACACCACGCACACGTCTTCTTCCGCGATGAAGTCTTTCCTTTGAACGTCGGTGTTTGCAGGGAAAGCCCGCTTGAAAGCGAAGTCGATGTTGCTGTACTAATGAGCCCGAAGCCTCTTTCAGAATCGAAATCAAAAACCCATTAGGCGGGCTACCCACACCCCTGCAAATGGCATAACCCTCAGCACCCAGCTTGCCCCTTAATCGGTGCCCGTAAGCGTCGGTTTCAGGGGCCACAAAGGAACCAAGGGCAGCCACCGGTCGATCCCCGACGGGAAAAACTTTTGCATTCGCCCGGATCCCTTATTTTTGCTACTTTCACTCGCAGACATGCACTGCTGGGCCTCTAATCTCCTTGCATGCCTGTTTGAGGCAGAGAGAGAGAGAGAGAGAGAGAGAGGGGAGAGAGGGAGATGCAATTTATCTCGTCTCACAAGAAGCGTTAAGACTTTAAAGTTCTGCCGATCTTCTTTGAATGCCACTTGTGTTTTTCTTAGTTAATGACATTTTTTTATTAACTTCTCTGTCTATTTGAGGGACCAAGGGCTGTTGCCGTCTGTTGTCTGCCTAACTTATTGCTGTTAGCTTGTCGATAGCCACGAAACGTGCTTTTTGTCTCGGTGTAAAGAAATTTCTAAGCGGAAAAGCTGGCGGTGGTGACGATGTCTCGGAGACTACCTAAGTTGCAGTAAGTCAACTGCTCATTTTTGAAATAGCCTGTGGTCGAATTCAGATAGTTTTTCATTCATTAGTGCCACTTATGATTGGCCCGCCGCACTGACTAATCCTATGTCAAACAACCTTTTTCGCTGACACCTGCTCCCACGAACTGTTCCAGTGTAAGAATGTTTTGTGAATACGGGGTATCTGGAATAATAAAGCCTTCTCTGAAGACCTTCCTGAGCCTAATGTACTAATAGCTCGCGCTGGTAAAATACGGGTAGGTGCGTCAGCACCGCAATCATCATCATCATCATCATCATTACCACCGCTGCCGCCGCCACCACCACCATCATCATCATCTTCATTATCAACGACGACGACGACAAACAATCCTACTCCAGAGACGAAAGCGGGCCAGCAGGGAACAGTACTACTGCACCCTTTCAATTAATTGGTTTACTTGCGACGCGTGAAAGTTTTAAAAATCACGTAGAACCAAATCTGTTTGTAGGCAGCTAACTGGTCGACTGAGAAACCAGCTGTTGGAAGTAACGTGATCATCGCCACCTCATTTTATTTTTTGGAAGCATAAGTTGTACGCCTTGAAGAAATGATAGTGTCGTAAACTAAGACAACACCCTCTTGTTTGTTTTTGCTTTCGTATTGCTGAAAAGGGTGGCTGCTACCCTTCATTCCTATATTGCAGAAAAATTGTAGAAGGTCGCAGTATTTTTTAAGTTTTATTGCCCTCGCTATTTTACTATTTAGCTCATATTTGTTTCTTATGCAGCTTTAGTAAGGGTTGATCAAGTGTGGCATATCTTCCAGTAACCACGAAATAGAGAGCAAAAGAAAGTACTGCAGCCTGTCTAGCACTTATTTGCTACTAGATAGTATTTGTCGCGTCACCCTTCAGCTTTGTTGGAATAGCACTAAAGCTCAGTTTGATGTGATAACATTGTTAAAACGATGGTTCACACCCGGAACGACAGTAAAGGACCATCAGGCACGATAATGGTGTAGCTGTTGAGAAATGGCCCCATTCCACACTCAGGAAAGCCACCTTTACCGGAGGCTACCAAAGCGGTTCTTTTCGCTTTACGAGGCTGGTTATACAACCGCAGAAACGGCTAGTATGTGCTTTATCAAGATTAATGTGAAACTGAAATGCGTCGAATGCAAGCACAGTACATTTGTAATCGTAGCTGCGTGAAACTACGCTATTTTGTTCATGCTCGAAGTTCAGCAAAGTTAAACTTTTAGTTCTCGTTCGGGAACCCGCAACTTCTCGTGATACATACACTTCGACAAAGCACTGAGTAATTGCGTTCATCGAAATCTTCGTGAAAGTGATCAGCGGCGTGAATAGACTGGATAAAATAAACTAGGAGATAAGACCTGCGCCCGTTGCCAACTATACCAACTTTGTCGCAAATGCGTCGTTGTCCTTCCTTAACGAAAAAATTTAATCTATAGGGGGTTCTCTGAATATTCTCTGAATACATGGTGTTCTAAAAGTCGCCATGAGATTTTAGGACGTCAGAGTTGCGTGCTGTTCTGTTTGCTTTCGGGGATTGTGTTCAGTCCTATAGCTTGGAAGCAAATTTAGGCTCCGAAAGACTCATATCTGGTTAACCTCCCTGCCTTTCCTCTTCATTCTCTCTCTCTCTCTCTCTCTAGGCTCCGAAGAAATCTCAAGGTAAACGTGCGTCATATATCCCTTGCAATGGTGAGGCTGCGTATGCTAAGTAAGCATTTAACGTAGCTTTTCTTGGCAGTTCCTCTTCACCCTTTACTTAAAACCACTCTGTTTGAGCATTTTGAACTGCAAAAATGTTCGTGGTTTTAGTATTCTTGGTAATGAGGTAAAGGCATTAGCATACGCTGATGATATCATATTATTCTGCAAAGACAAGTCCAGCATCAATAAAACTCTATCATAGAAGAATTTGATACTGTTTCCCGTGCACAAATGTATAGTTCTAAGAGCTCAGGACTATGGTTTGGATTTAGGGCCATTACACCATCCCACTGTGCTGGCATTGAATGGTCTTGTGTGCCACCTAAATATCTAGGAGTTCTGCAACATGCCTGCAAGTTAAGTGCGCACTACTGGAGAGAGCACGTTCCAGCCCTCCAGCGCTACGCAAATACTTTTGTCTCGCATCGTCTTTCAATGTTTGGTAGAGCAGAAGCCTGCAATATGTTTTTGGCAACCAAAGTTTTCTATATCTTTCAGGTTCTTCACTGCGCAAGGCCTTACATTCAATGTTTTCAGAGAATTTTTTCAACATTTATATGGTCTTCCAGTTTTAGACCTACGAGACGCTACAACAGTTTTCGACTAGTGAGTGCGGGAGGGTTAGGGTTGGTGCATTTGTATGTGCGACAGTTAGTCTCGCGCCTTCTCTTTTTTTCGGTATAGCTCACACCCGGTATTAAGAGCCTTATTGCAGGTTAACTTGGTTCATGTCCTGCCAGAATTAGTGGTGTTTTCAAATTTTCCTTCTAGACCTTGTTTATGGGGGTTCATGCGTGAGGTTTATTTTTCTACTGCTTTTCTGACTGTTCATTTCTCTAAAGGTCATTTATTCACTGTGTCACGAAAAAGTATTTACAAAGATTTAGTATCGATGTTCTTCCCACGGCCGTTTTATCGATCATGTACGCCAGATTACCAGGACATGATGCACTTGAACGAGCGTAAAATGCTTGTTCCCCCTTCTACAAGAACCTTTTTTTTTAGAATTTACACATGGAAACCTTGCCAATTAGAACATGGCTTCAGAAAAAGAATATTTTCGTTTCGTCAAATAACTGTCGCTTTTGTGACGTGCCTGAAAATATTGAACATTGCTTCATTGATTGTAAAGATGCCATTTTATTCTGGGATGTCCTCCATAGGAATTTGGAAAAATAATTTGATCTAAATGCTCACAGGATCCGATATCTTGTTGTTCCCTGTGTTATGCACCATACGATATGTTTCTACTGATAGGCCTGCATAGCCTATGGAGAACTCGTATGCAAGACCGAAATGTAGAAAGAACAGTTTCCTCAAGATCGTGTTTCGTTCAAATGATTACACACTTAAAGGACATTTACGATCAAGAAGAATGTCAGCCGCATTCGTATCAACTTCTTATTAGGTGGATACGTTCTTCTTAAAGATTTTATTGTGATGGAAGATGTCGCTTTGTATGACATTTTTTTGTATGTACTATCCGTATACATGTGATCGCTTATGGGCATCTGGTGCTCATAATATTGTAAATAGTTCTTTTACATACATTATTTCATTCACTGTAATAAAAACGTCGTTTTGAAAAAAAAAAAAAATAAGCAACGTTGGCGCACTGGTTAGCGCGCTCGGCTACGGAAGGGTAGCAGTGGCGGTGGTGCAGATGATCGAATCCTCACCGTGAGCACAATTTTTAACGTAGTTCGTGTGCCGCTTTTCTGCCACGGCTTTTTTCGTTCGTAAGTGGCCCACCATGGTAAAAGGCGGTGAGCTCGATTCTGCATGTTTCTGTCGTTCTGGCCGAGTCTCTACACGCCATTTATAGACTCTGCGTGTCGAACCAGGCTGCGTCATAATCGAGCAAGCATAAAATTACTGCAAAAAAAAAAAAAAAAGGCCCTCTAATTAGAGGGCTCGTAGGCCCTCTAACTCCTGATGAGCACTCGTTTTAGTTTGATGGTATACACTACTATGGCCGAGTGAGCTCTCTCAAACATGACCACTCTCGCTCGGATCGACAAACGTATTGCCGAGCATTACCTTGGCAGCACGTGGTATTCGTGGCACACCGACGGTGCCATGTGTGCACAGGACACGCGCTTGATCAAGTAATGACTTCTTTCCTTTGCACAATGATACCAAAGTAGGATGCGGTGATAGTACGCTCACACAATTACAAAGGCAATAGTGCTATAACATGCTTTCGTTACATGCGGTTTTGACCAGCGACCCGATCTGATCAATTTGAAAGACATTTCAGGTCAGAAAAAAAAAGAAGAAATAAAGGAACCTCCGAGATCAAAATATACGAGGCTTTGTCGTGAACGGCTGTAAGAAAGAGGCTCATTTTCCTTAGATTAGGCTGATACAGAGAAAACAAACGATCTGAACTAATGTAGCATAAGCCTAGTTCTGAATGACATCGCCGTTTTCCATGCAGTGACTTTCTTAGCAGCGTCAATGCTTTCGCTGCTTTTTTGCACTGCTGTCTCGGTTCATTCGACCTTCTTCTGCCACTCTGCCTTTCTTTTACTAGCTGCTCTGGGATTTCTGTATTTGTGCTTGTTGCAGTGAAGTTACCTACATGAAATGCCTGAGGCACGGATGTCCAAGGAGATTTCGTACTCCGGCTGTAATGTCAATGTCCGAGCGGAATTGTAATAAAGGGAAGGAAGACAGGAAAACAATTTAATAAGAAAGAAGAGAGAGAAAGACAGAAACTTCGCCGTTGCAACCCGAGAATAAATGTGCTAGGGCTAGAAGAAGGGAAGAACTAGCGCATTGCAAGTCATGACTCTCGGTAATAACCCTCAATCCATTTTTCCTTGATCTTCAAGTATGTTTTACTACTTCCTTTCGTGTAACCTGCTTGCTTCTCTTTACGCTCCCGCCGTTTCTTCCCTTTTCGCACGGATTCAGTTTCTGCTGTTTCTTTCACATGTCTCCCTCTCTGGCTGCGGCTTTTGGGAGGCGAAGGATGAAGACTGCCTGCGTAGTCTGTAAAAGCAATGGCAAAAGATAAACAAAAATATTGGCTTACATTTGTTTGAAACATGGAAAATTCTTTATTCGCTGTACGTCGCCTGTTCACATATTTCGCTCGGTCGCGCAAAGAGAACGATATCATGACGTCGACACCCGTGGTGATACAATGAGAGACGCTAATGGGAAAACTATTTTAGCGCAGGAACAGTATCCTCGATCAATTTGTTTAATATAACTTCAAGTGCGCAAAGACGGGGTAAGGCAGCGGAAGCCAGGTAAACAAACAGATGTCATGACGAGGCAATAGTGACCCCGCTGCAGCTCGCACAGTAGTCAACCCCGCTGGAGATGCTCAGCGAACTGCATTCTCCCTAGAACTTCTTGCATCTGTATTGGCGAGCAGTCCCATCCGGACAATGTGCGTTATGTGTGTTCCATCGGCTCAGTTTTCCTTTCAATCTATGAACGTTGCTAGATGTCGAACGCTGTTCTAGTATTAATTGCGATATGCTTCGATTCTGGCGTTGGCTTCATACTGCTGTGAAGAGCGAGAGAGCGAAAAATAAAAAGCATTTATTTCAATTAGGGTGGACCCCTTACCTCTGGGATCCATTGGTTCGCGCCACTCTGCGTGTCCGCTGGATCAGCCGTCGCTGGTTAGTGCTGGTCTGAGTTGGTCTGAGCTGGTATGAGCTAGTCTGAGCTGGTCTGAGCTGGTCTGAGCTGGTCTAAGCTGGTCTAAGCTGGCATGAACTTCTATGAGCTGGTTTGAGCTGGTCAGCGCAGTCTCACAGGAGGTAGTGGTAGGAAGGGTAGCACGGAGGGTGTGAGTAATCCTAGCGGAGTGGGTACTGCACCATAAAAGGGACCGGAGCAGGGGTAACAAGTGACGGGTGAAGAGGAGAGGCAATTAATTAGGTTGCAGGGGCCGTATAACGTAAAACTTCCAATATGTTTTGATTCCAATCTCCTGACGTCAAGTTTGCGTAACCACCGACGCAAGCATCAGGCGGTGACCCGCAGGGTTGTCTGAACACACCAATCAAATGCTCCTCTCGTTCATAGGAGGTCACTTTTGTTTGCTTAAAAAACGAATAACATTTCCTGCACTGAGCGGCTTGTCTTATCTAATTGGCTCGCAAGAGGTGAGGAGCATGCTCAAGTAGAGAGGGATTCGATAGGGCCGAGCCACTGCACTAAATATCGATAACCGGATGAAGAGGGTGGTGCCGGCGTCTGCGATTGGTCCGCTTTCTCTAACTTAGCTTGCGGTGACTCGTCGACAATCGCGGTAGCATGCAACGGAAGCTTAAAGATGAGGCTAAAACGGATCCTCAGCAAAGAAGAGTTCGCAGAAAGAGGTCGTAAACGTGCCGAAAGTGCTCGAAAACGTTACACGACCACGCGAAAACATTTACTACACGCAAATTAACCCATGCTGTCCGGCAGGGGCGAGTATAGCCAGTGCCGGAGCGATCGGCGGCAGCCATCTTTTATTCCTTTCGGAATGGGGCAGCCTGCGGATATTCAAAAGAAGATTCAGTTTTGTTCGGCATATTAATGCATCTGTAACGCGTACGCGTCACATTGACGCGGTAAATTTTTGCGGTTTTGTGACGTCGCGTGAGAGGCAGGTGAAGTGGGTGCAGCCAGAACGCTTTCGACCAATAGCCGAGGGCTAATGGCAAAGAGGCGTCGAATCAGAAATAACTATTTTTGTTTTGTTCGGTCAAATTACGCATAATCAGTGTGTACACGCCATATCAGATGGGGAGCTATCGCGGTTTTCGTGACGTCGCGTGACAGACAGGTGAAGTGGGGGTGGTCCAAAAACGTTTTGGACAATAGTGGTGGGCTGATTGCATTATTGGAATAGAAAAGTTTGGAATAGTTTTACGTTATAGCGCCCCAGTTCTCGTTGCGCGAATGCCTCTTTCCTGTTAAGATAATGGGGCGGGAAAGGGGGATGGAGGGAGCAATGCTGGACATTATCGAAGATGCATGTATCTTAAGTACTATTTTAGATACTCTTTGGGTATCTTGTGTCTGTATCATGATACGTCTCGCAAGACTTGTATCAGCGTCTGTATTTTCGATACATCAAAGAATATATTGTGTATCTTAAGAAACATGACACTGCTATCGCAATATCGCCGTACGTTGGCTGAACTCTGCTTCTCAAGCTGCTACTGCTGCCACTAAGCCACCTGAATAACTATAAAGGCAGCGATATGCTTTTATCTTTCCGCCAGAGACTTCCAGCGAGGGCAGTCGATGAAGTCTGAGCGTTCATTATGGTGGAGCAGGGTCATGTGGTGGCACTCGCGCCGTCTCGACTAAGACAAGCGCGCGAACGTCTGCGCGCAGCCGACCTTTTCATTTACGGATTTGTTGTGTTTAGTTGCGTCGGTGCCATGACACTTCCTCGTAGCAACAGTACCGGGCTGCGCACGCGAAAGCGTGCGGCATCTTTCGCGCAAATTCTGATGCCACTATATGGTCGTTATCGAAGGGTCCATTGCGTGGTGTTTTGTTACGAAGTCTGAAGAATGCACGAATGTCTTGCCTCTAGTGGCTTTCATACATCAGCAATTTGAAGGATCTCGTGGATGTAAGTTTGACTGTCGTGAACCAAAGCCTAGATGGCGCTGCTTCCAGAAGATTTGTGCATAAGGCGGCTATTTTGTGTACGTGATTGTTGCTCGCAAGCTTCAAAAGCAATTTTTTGGACCATGTTACATAATAAGAACTACGCGAAATATTAATAAGCTAGGAAAGCTGCGCATTACGGATGGATTAGCGCTTGTTTATGCGTTATGGACGGCAAGTAGAGCAGCGACTCGCATCAATTACAAAAGCGACAAGCAAAAACCGCTGGCAGCGCAGCATATGAAGGGCTTCCATGTTAAGCAGCTAAAGCAACCCCAATAAATTGTTTCGGGGGGAAAATGTTATATTTTGAGCAAGAAAGACAAAAGTTTTGAGATACGAACAAACATTTCATTTAAATGAAACAAGGTCGATCGGAACTAAGAAATTTCCAAGCAAACATTTCTCAGCATACGGGTTCGCTGCTACATTATATAGATCTTTAATAAGAAATTTGCTAATGTATCTAAGTACTTGAAGATACAAATGGAAAGTATCGTATCGGTTACAATAACTGCGCTAATATCTTGTATCTGTATCTCGTATACTTGTTGCTCGAGGATCTTGTATTGTATCATAATACAATTGCAAGGTATCTTGGCCCAGCCCTCGGGGGAAGTGCCTGCTGCTATGCCTGTAATGTTCATAGCGATGAGGATGTTCAGATATAAGTATGAGCTATTTTAATGTTTAAGGTAATAGAAATGTAGAAAAATTTGGGGCTATAAAAATTGGAAGCGCTTTCACTGCTTCTTTTTCATCTTCATTACCGTAAAACATGGAAAGTTTACCCGCTGCAGGAACAAGCTATTCCTAAAATCTTTCTAAGAAAAAAAAAGATATTAACAACGTAATGAAATACTATCTAGGCGAATTCTAGGATCAAGAAACAATAGATAGATAAATGAGAGGCCAAAGGCGAGTAGATGGGAAGATTAACCAGATGATAACTGCGAAGCGGCAAAGGAAGACACAAAAATGAGAAAAAAGATGAGCACATGCAGGGAGAGAAAGAGAGCGAGATAGAGAGATGAAAAGCAAGATAAAACAAAAGAAAGACATAAACAGGGCCCGCACATAAAAGGACGCGGCAGTATCCGAGGCGTTCAACAAGGTCGCTTGACCTGAGGAACTTCAGTAGCGCTTTCGTCGCCATCTGATGAGAAGACCGTATAAGCCGGGAATTTATAAAAAGTACAAAACGCGCGAGTGAAGGAGTCATAGAAACAAAAGAAGGAAACAGTGAAATTGGTGCTTCACGATTGCCATATGGGCAGGCACGAACATAAATACGAAGTGCTCTGTTTGCCTCACTTTTACCACGTTTGATAGGAATTCTGTCTGCATTCATTGCTCAGGAGGAAAAAGGACACCTTCGAGAACACTGTTACACGCGTCGTCTCGGCTTCACAGCTTGCACTGTAGTCTAAGTAGGTTTCTGGTGTACTCACGGCTATGGTAGCTCGGGTCACTCCCACGCGATGAAGCATACCTTTACTCGAGTCCCCACAGTGTGCCAATACCGGTACCAGGGCTCGTCGGGGCACAATTGCTTTCACCGCTCACGACCTGCTAGAGGCCGAGCGAAGCGCAAGGGGGAAGTCTAAGTACTAGGATCCAACTGCTGGTGTTGATGTTATTCGTTTGCGCGGTCAAACAAGATCTCTACGGTAAAGTGAGCGCCCCTGCTCCAGTTCTCCTCGCAGTCTCTTATGCAGTGCACCATATTATCGTTGCAGCTTACAGCTGTTTGCAGAAGCAGTCATTTCTGTATGAGCAGGCTTAGGGTTCCTGAAGACTTAGCCTGCTTCTGCTGCTTCTGCGCCCGTTCTATTTGCCTTCCTGTGCACTAGTTTGTCCTTCGCTACGCACTGTGAACAGTGCAATAATGAGCCGACCTCGAGTGCTGGAGCGTTTTCCGCATATAGGAGAAAACACCGGTGGTCACCTACGAGTTGGTAAACAAGCGGACAGATGAGGGATGAAGAGCTCTGTCAAGTCCGAATGGCTAACAAGGCTGGGAAATCCACAAGAGGGAGTAGGCTCACAGTCAGGTACGACAGCTGCTTCCAACAAAACTTTCTTTTTTCCTTTTTTCTGCTCTTATAGAACAGTGCAGGTTATGCTGACCCGTGGGCGACGTGGTTCCCGCATCACGCGTAGAGGTATCAGTCGCATTCCTCGTGTCTTTGCTTTCTTACCGGCTCTTCCTGTTGGCTTCGAGCTGTTTTTTACTGTTCACGTACGTCTCTAGGAATGCATACACAATGTGCGCGTCACCTAAGCAGACAAACAGAGAGGTCAAACTGCTGCGCTGTGTACGCACGCAGCTCTAATCCTTTTGCCTGAGAGAGAGAGAAAGAAAGAGAGAGAGTGAGAGAGAGAGAGAGATTCTTTAATCAGCGCTGGGGATGTTTGCCTGGCCATACGCCTGGCGTGCTACTCCAGATGAGATTGATGTGTATGAAATGGCTCACTCATTCACAGACAGCGCCACACTCGCACACAACGCGTACAACGCATTTTGCTAGAAGCACGCAGGTGTGATGTTTGTAAATCTGTAGGTGCTGATCGAGCTGGTGCCAATCTACCGAATACATGCGGCCTTACGTTGGCTTGTGGGCTATACCAGCCATTCAGTCATCCTGGAAGAATAATGGATGATAAAATTAAAAGAGATTATTGCGGCAATTCGAAGTTGGTTGCATCAGACTCGTTTCTTCTTTGCTTAATGATGCATTCGTGGAGCTCGCAAGTTTTTGATTTCAGGAGTGCAAGAGCAAGCTTTGTTTATTTGTGTTCGTTTAAGCGTGTGCTTTAGCAAATAGCCATTTGCTCGATCCAAGCAAGCGACTTTGAGCTGAACCTTTGCGCTTGAAGCACTTTCCTACTTTTCGTGATGCGCAATAGATGAAGCTTTTATATATATGAAGGAGTACCTAGTGATACAATGTGGTTTAGCAATCACCTCTTCATTTGATAAATGTGAAATAAAAATAAATTTACTAAGTTACACGACATGGCTTGCTTTTTGTGAACTATCATTCAATAATGCAACGTGCGCTAAAGGTATTGATGTTGCCAGCATAAAAATGAATACCTAATAGATAGATGGAGAACGCTTCGTTGTCTTTAGAATATTAAGGTTGAATTACCTAGTTGGCCTTAAGTACTAATTATCTCTGCTAGAACAAGCATGAGACTGCCCACGATATTGCCGAACATTTACCCATATTCGGCCATCCCAGACCGCCTGTTATCGCGGATCTTAGACCACTAAAACCGCGCCAAGGATCTCAGCCTAATATTTCAGGAAAACAATTCTCATTGCCGAAGCTCGGACATCGCACTGAGGTGTCGTCTCCCCTTTTTAGTTCGTCCTGACCAGACGGCGCGCAAAAAACAACGAAAGATTATTGGCGCCAGCAAAAGGCTGTCTTTCTTGAGCGCTAACGGTGTGGGCAAGATAGATGCTCCTTAACAGCCGAGTTGACCTTCCCTCCACATCTCCACAATTCACTACGGGTTCCATTCTCCGTTTATCGCAAACGCCCCTAATGGCGCTGTTCTGTGTGTGACAGAGATGGCGATTCGTCGTGTACCACGCAAGACGAGCGGAATGAAGGCGCGAACCGAACTGCGAAGGGTGCAGTGTGATGGTTGTTTATCGCTAGCCGTTTTCTTCCACGTTAGCGAACAAAGACACCTCTCTCACGCTTTTGATTTTCATTCCACTCTTCGTTCGGTCGCTTCATGCTGCTCAGGTTGTTGTAGATCGAGTTTACTCGCGCTTCCAGGATACCGCGGAATTCTCAGACTACGGCTTTTGGCTCTTCTTGGTCAGTAGTTATTGGGATACGAAAGAGCAGATCAGGATGTGCAAATTACTGTTATCTGATTCTGAAAATGTGAACTCTACTTGCGCAGAGCTTCTATCAATCCAGAAAAGGGGCGAACATACAAGATTACTGGCGCGACGCCTCCTTAGCGTTTTCAATCTCGCCATGCCGCCACGAATTTTGATATCGTCAGCTCGGGACTTGTCAATACTTAACCAAGCGATGGTACCTTGCCCGTGTTCAGAACTTTCACCGCAAGGAGCTTGGCGAAAGCAGGGAAAATGCTTCGAAATATATGATGCCTTGCGGACGGACCGGCGCCATGGTTTGGGCAAACCGCATGCCCCCTCCTTGTACTACCTCGTCACTAAATCGTCTTGTGCATTGTAGTGTGAACTATAACGCCTGTTTCTGGAGACATTGCTTCTTGTAGCGCTCTTTTGTGATGTCGTGACGCGTCTTGCCGAAGTTGCCGTTTTCACAAGCTGGTGACGATCTCGGTTCGCTGCCACTTTCTTTTCTCCGAACTTTAAATGTAATTTTATCGTGGCCGTAACCTGATCATCGTCATTTGTTCTGTAGTCGGGACATGGCTGATAGTATTGACATGGGGTGCGTCAGTAAAGGGACACTAAAGGCAAATACTAAGTTGACGTGGACTGTTTAAATACCATTCCAGAAATTTCGCAACGCTTGTTTCGGGCCAAGAAAATTTTTCATTTACGAGGAGATTGCATCGGAAGTGTCCGAATACCTTTATCTAAATTCAAGTCTCCCGCCACCTAACCGGGGGAGTGGTGACGTTGCATACGCCATCACCACCGTTTGCTGCCGTCGGTGAGTAAAACGGCGCCCGAGAGATATGGCGGTACCGAGCCAAGACATAGCGGCGGATTCACCGCTGCAGCTACTTTTTAGGTGCCGTTTAGACCGTTAGGGCACCCCACGACATAACATGGAAGTTGAATTCTCTGCTACTTGTAGATTATGCGAGTTTCGCGAGCGAGCAAGACCAGCGCAGCACTACGTGATAACGAATCTACTGAAACGTGAAAGCGTGGGCGGCGCATAGTCGAACGAAACGAAACCTTTCGACCGCCCGCGTCGTTCTCAAGGGTAATTTCAGTGAGTTTTTCTTCCTAAAAATGAAGTACAACTGGACAAATAGCATTTTTATTTTGTCTTATAGTATACGGATGATTTGTGCAACGAGTGGTTGAGTACTAGTGATAGAATTTAACTGGGGAGTGCTTTCGTCATCGGGCAAGTACTTCAATGTCCCGGAGGAGTCTCTAATCATGAATTAAGCTCCAATAGACGTGGGATGATCAAAGAAAAAAAATCACTGGTGCTCTCACAACGAACAAACATCTGTTAATGGAAAACAGTCCTAATTTTTGAGCTAATTCAGGTCCTACTTTGTGAAATAGGCCAGTGATCGATCGGTGTCGTCGCGCCAAGGTGAAGTCACCGGCAGCTGCAAATGTAGGTGCCGTGACAACGAATGTGGTGGTGGTGGCAAATTTTAATAATGAGTAATAGGGAGGCCTGCATCGCCTCCCGAATGCTCTCTACGAAGAAAAAAAAAATGAGGAGTCACACCGAGCATTGCTGCACGAAGCTTTTTCGCTAAAATTGCGATTCAGAAACCAATTCGCGAGCGCAGAACCTGGCTTAGCGTGCGCTGTTATCGCCTTCAACTGAAAGAAAATTTCGCATAGTAACCTCGCCAGTTATCCCGGAAAATTCAAGTGTTGCCATTTGGGGAAAATTTTCTATCCCTAAATAACGCGGGAATTTACTTTGAATGTATACGGCTGCCAATACGCGAACTGTTCATCCCATCGGTGATTGCCGACTAAAGGAGAGAAAGAGAGAGAGAGAGAACGAGGGAGAGACTCCCTGACCACTTGGCTTCGAATGACCCAGTTTTAGCCATTTGGTTGTTACAAAGACCACGTGCTTTTGATGCTGGCGAAGCATAGAGAACCTCATAAAAATATATTTTGTGAAGAAAAGCGCCATTTCACGGATGTTCGGAATGCTCCTGCAATGAGATCGTAGGTCTACTTTGATTACTGTTAAAAGTAAGAAAGGAAAATTTCTGTCATCAGAAGCCGACAGTGCCGCAACATATGGTACGCAATCTCGCGCTGTGTATCTTTACGTAGGCAACAATTGGCTGATGTTAGGCTATGCGTTTTCTTATCCTCTTTTACCTCCTTTTTGAAGGTGCTGTGCAGAATACATTCATTTAAAAAGCATCCATGAGGACTATTGCAAGTGTAAAACCGGTATCATACGGGTAGATTCAGTAGCGATTCAGCCCGATCGAGGTCAAATTCCTTGGTCGCGATAGGCTTCTTGCGCAAGCTAGCGGAAGAAAGCAAATAGGGCTAGCAGATTTCGGTTGTGTTCTGTGTGCACGCTCTTTGAAAGTTTGCGTGTGACATGGGTATAGTCTCTAATGTTAGCTCACTATTAATTCACGTGCCTCAACCTGCACGGCTGGTTCACTACCGACATGGCATTTCGATCTTATATAAAAAAACAAGCTTTTCAGATGGGCGGCCTTGCAGGAGATGAAATTGAAGATAGATTAATGCCCAGTCAATATGCGACCAGAAAAATTGCGTAACGCAAATATAGTTTTAGAAGAAACTTAAGTGCGCGCTTTGCTCCCCTTCCCCTCGTTTATTTTTTTCATGCCAAGGATGAATTGAGCATAAAATAATCGTTGTATGCACTGACGGATAGAAAACCCCATCGATATAAGGAAGTCACATTAGGCTGGCGAGCAGTTGCTAAAAAGAGTGCGTCGCGAGTATAAGCTCAGGAAAAAAAGCATCGCAAGGTCCTTGCAACCGTCGAGAGGACCCAGTTCCCGCTGCCATCATTGTCGCTTTACGATACTTTTGTTATGCCTTTTCTTTATGCTGACGAGCATAAAGGGACGATTTACATCTACATGACCTCAAAACGTCGTCGCCAACCAATATTGCCTGCTTTGTGTCTCTGAAAAAGACCTACGCGAAAGTCCCCACGGCCGTTCGGCGTTATTAAAGCAATGCGCGTGACCCTGTCTCCCAAGGAAAGCGCGCGCCATTTAAGGGGAAGCTGGATATTTGATATATCGGTTACTTTGAGTGGTGCAGCACTCTTCCGCCACCGGAACAAATGTTGCAGACCCACCACGTTCATGTTTCCCTGAGTGTTTCGTACTTCTGTGTGTGGCAAGCGTCATTGTGAATTGCCTTTGCCACGTGCCACACTGAGAGAGCGCCCTTCCCGGCGAGAAGTGAAAGTAAGGCTCATTGCTGTCTGGTCCGTCTTGCTTCCCAGGGTCACATCGCCATCTAGCATGTGTGTTATGCAGTGCAACCCCTTCACTTTAAGCGCTGCATGAAAGTAGAAAGACAACAGAGAGCGTGGTGGTTGGGCGTAACCGTGAAAAGTCGACTATAAGTAGGGCGAGAGCAATGCTAGCGTTGGCATAGTCCAGCTCACATCTACATAAATCGAGACGAGACGGAGCCTTGAAAGCATTCGCCCCTTACAATCACTGTGCTCTCCCTTGTGAAATCTGCACGTCGAGGCGTAGAGTGCAAGACAATAGAAATATAGGGACCACCGTTTTCTGGTCGACGTAATGGGAGTGAGAAAAGTGCTCACAGATGGGGTCAGTTGTCTTTCGGGTAGTTTGGAAAATACAAATGTTGTAGCTCAACTTTACCGCAGACACAATGCAAAGCGAGACTAGTATTCTTGGGGCGCAGAAATTTACGTAGGACAGATCATGGCAGACGCAGTAAAGACTTGGATAGGGCAGCACGTTTACCTCGGCTCTACTGAAATCCCAGCAGACTATTTGGAGCTACGTTGAGCACAGGAGGCACGCATGATGCGACTCAACAGAATAGCGTCAGCTTGGCTGTACAATGCAGCCGGATACGTAAGCCAGTTAGCCAACTCAGCTATATAGGAAGCTGGGAACGAGCGCACAGCGAGCCATTAGAAGAGAGCGGATTAGCCCGAAATTGAATCCTGATCCTTCGTTTATTGGTCGTCAGATAAGGTAATCCAAGTAGACTTGCCAAGCCTCAGACTCTTGGACAAAGCTTAGTGTCCGTCTCTCATTGCTCGACCTTTACGACCTTCTCACATTCGAGTGCTTTTGGTTTCTCGATGGCAAAAGGGGCTCCCCTCTCATGGCGAATGAGGCGACTGCATCTGCCAATTCAAGATGCTGCATCTTTGAGACACAGCAGGCCGGTGGTAATCCTAGGAATGGTTGACTATGGCGCCAGTGTGTCCCTTTCCGACCTTCACCGCCTCCGCGTTTGACGCGTGACTTCCTGACACAATGTGTGCGTCACCAGCTTTCCTAACGGCGCCGGCGTCGTCCTCGTTCTATTTCTATTTGTCTACTTCAGGAAAACGGCCTCTTCCAAGGATCTCCAATTACCCGAATTGTATTGCGCTGGCGGACTTCACCATATGCCCGCGAACATCCTTATTTCACCATACTGCGAAATACTGTCCCGCTCTTGACAATGTTTTCTATCACTCGACACCCGTTTTCTTTCTTTAATAAAGCGCACGTTGTATGCTCAGCATGTTGCAATATTCGCCCAATTTCATTTATGCCGGTTAATCTCAGCTAGAATTACAGCTAGTTCGACGTCTGTTGTCTAACGAATAGTGCCGTTTTCCTGTTTTGAATGGCTACACCTATAATTTCTCCTTTCATCGCTCGTTGTGCGTTACTTGACCACGTATCAAGTTCCCTTGATATTCAAGTTTCAACTCATTAGGTTACTAGAGATAGAATACATCCGTTATAAACTTCTAAACTTCTCAGGATGACGACAAGATGCTGAAATCATTAAGGCACTCCGGAGCTGTACTTCAAATATCAGGATGGCGGGGGGGGGGGGGGGAGGAGAGGAGGGGGGTTGGATGGGGGGGTAATGCTACGAAACAGTTGGCCCTGTATGGGAATAGTATACGCGCAGGTTTATTGCTATGGAGTAACGATGCGTTTGGGATTGTAAATGCACTTGTACACAGCGTTTTGCTTGCGCCTTCCCACGTAACAATGTTTATCGTAGCACTCTTCCTTGGACTATGGTGGTTCTCGTCATCAGTAGTTTCTTGTGAGTCGTCTCCGGCTTTGGTGAGCGGGACATTTCTTTGAGGTAGGGGCAGCTGAGCAGTGTATGCCACTTACAGACTTTCTTTAACAGGTTTTTTTTTTTCAGGCTTCCATTAATAGGGAGGTTGTGTGCTACAACACAACATCTCTTTTTCTTTGCTTTTTCAGAAATGAATACTGCGGAAACGAGTGTATAAAGGAGACTTCCATGCAGTTTTGACGTTTTTGGATGGTGTGGAGTAAGCTTAGTAGCACAGCTGCGCCATTGAGCGGTTATCGCAGAGATTGTTCGGTTTGACTTAAAAGAAAATATTGCTAATCTCGCAACAGCAGCTGTAATAATAATTGAACAATAGGCCATTTAGAAAGTGTTGCCTACCGTGCAGGCATGATAACTGTCCGACGTCTCGCAAAGTAGAAGAGGTGTTCTACGTGGCCTGTGAACTATATCATGTAGTTAGTACGTGAAGAAAGGTAGCAATGCAATTAATGATGTGACACTGGCGTGTTGGTGTGATAAGCCTGGATAGACACTCCCGTGGAAAGAGAGAGAGAGCAAATGATAAATGAAAGGTAGGGAGGTTAACCAGGACTGAGCCCGGTTGGCTACCCTACACTGGGGAAAGGGAAACGGGGACGGAAAGATTAAAGAAAGAAGAGAAAGTCCACCGGGGATATCGTTCAGTCACTCAGTCCGGATCACAGACGCTGACTCAACCCTGTATCTTCCAAATATCGCAGCAGCGCTTTTGTGGCCTTTTGTAGCTGCGATATGCGAGGCCATGGTCCCAAGATCTTGTTCAAGGTGAACGGTTTTCTATCTAACTGGTTGAGAGCTGTGCAGAGTTCTTGTCTTTCATTTTCAAATGATGGGCAGTAGCACAGTAGATGGTCTATAGTTTCTTCGACACCGCAGGCATTGCACTCGGCGCTATCAGCCATTCCAATTAAAAACGTATATGCATTCGTGAATGCGACGCCCAAGCGTAAGCGGCACAGCATTGTTTCCTCATTACGCGGAAGCCCTGGTAACAGCCGCAGTTGCATAGATGGATCGAGGGAATGCAATCGATGTTGAGTGAAACCAGGTGTCTGCCACTTCTCCAATGTCATACGGTGCGCTAGCTTGCCTAAGTGTTGGGCTGCGTCAGTCCGCGATAAAGGTATAGAAACAAGGGTTGCTCCTTCATGTGCTTTCTTAGCAGCTTCGTCAGCGACGTCGTTGCCGGAGATACCGCAATGGCCAGGCAGCCACTGAAACACGACGTCGTGTCCTTTCGCTATGATACCATGGTGCATTTCTCGTATCTCCGACACTAGTTGTTCACAGGACCCGCGACGAAGAGATGACAGAAGACATTGTAAGGCCGCCTTTGAATCACAGAATATTGCCCACCGATTAGCCGGTTGGTTGTTAATATAATCTACGGCACCTCGGAGGGCAACAAGCTCCGAACCGGTCGATGTTGTCAAGTGAGAAATCTTGTATCGGATGCTTAGTGATCGTGATGGTATAACCACTGCCCCGGTGGAGCTGGTCTGGGTGGAAGAGCCATCCGTATATATGTGGACGCGGTCAAAGTAGAAAGTGTGCAAACAATCCAGAGCTGCTTGCTTCAAGGCCAAGGTAGGCAGGTCGGTCTTCTTTCTTATCCATGGAACCGTAAGACGCACTTGAGGTTGTTTTAAACACCACAAAGCTGAGGTTGAACGTGCTGATGGTGTGAAGCCCGATGGTAGGGAGGCACGATGCTTGCTGACCTCGTTGGAGAAGGATGCCTGTGGTCGTCCCGTGGAAAGGTACCAATACAATTAATGAGGTAACAGGTGGCAGATCCAGCAGCTGCGTCTGCTCGATCATTGCCATGTATGTCACAGTGACTAGGTAACTACTAATATATTATATCGTGTCCTTCGTCAACTATGCGATGGTGGACTTGTCTGATCTCTGCGATGAGCTGCTCATGTGATCTATGGCGCAGCGCTGAGAGTACACTCTGTAAGGCTGCCTTGGAATCACAGAAGACTGACCATGCATAGGGTGGTTCCTCAAGAATGAAATGAAGGGCTGAGCGCAAGGCCCCCACTTCAGCAGCTGTCGTTGATGATACATGCGACGTTTTTAGCTGTATTTTGACGGATCTTGTAGGTATCACCACAGCAGCAGCTGAACTTGCAGATATGACTGAGAGATCGATGCAAACGTGTACGCTGCCACTGTGCACCTCATGTAAAAGTTCTAATGTGGCCCACTTCAGGGCTGACTACGGCATGTTAGCTTTCTTCGGGATTCCTGGGATGATGAGGTATATTTAAGGTCTGTGGAGGCACAATAAAGGTGAGGATGGTCTTGCTGCAGGCTTGTAGTTCGTTGGCAATGAGGTACGATTGGCCACAATTATACGACTGAAAGTTGCGTGAGGCCTTTCTGCGGGTAGAGCTTCAAGATGGTGAGAAGGTAGTCGGGCAACATGCGAAATATGCGCCATAAGAGCGTCGGTTGCCACGTACGCAGATATTGTGTGATCTCTAGCTATGAGAATCGTTGCCGCTGTAGACACACACCTCGGAAGACCGAGACACGTCCTTAGGGCTTGAGCTTGTAGCCCCTGGAGTACACGCATGTTTGTTTTGCAGGTGTTACCAAGCACAGGGAGGCTGTATCTTGCGAAAACGAGGAATAAGGCGTTATAAAGCTGAAGCATTGATCGCACCGATGTGCCCTATGACTTCCCGCCGAGAAATTTGAGGAGATGTATTATTGTCATTAATCTCTTCTTTAGGTATGAAATGTGCGGGCTCCATGACATGTCGCGGTCGATAATTACCCCAAAGAAGCGGTGTTTCCGTGCATTTGCAACTGCTTGGCCGTTGACACTTTCAGAGTAAAGCTTCATCGCCTTCCGAGTGAATGTAACAAAGCAGCTCTAAGTTCTGTTTTCGCAAGTACAGTGATTTTAACCTAACTGCCTTTTGTCGCCATGCTCGTACCTGCAGTCGTGTTACAGCAGACGCCCAAATGCAGATGTCGTCTGCGTAGATTGATACTTGATCTGTGTTGGGCAAACATCTGACTAGGCCAACGAGCACTATGTTGAATAGCGTCGGACTCAACACTCCGCCTTGCGGTACTCCACGGAACGTTTGGTGCTGAGTCGTGGCGCCATCCTCGGTCATCACGAAGAAATGCCTGTCGGTCAAATAACTACAGAGCCACTGAAAAATGCGGCCACCGATTCCGGCTTCAATCAGAGCCTCTATTATGGCATAATGTGCTATATTATCATAGGCGCCTTTTATGTCAAGGAATAATGCCGCAATGAGTCGTTTCAGACGTTTTTGATGTTGAACAAATATGACCGAATCGATGACATTATCTATGGATGAGCGCCCACGCCGGAAGCCAGTCATAGCATCTGGGTACACGTTGTAATTTTCCAGGTACCATTCCAGGCGCGTCAAGATTATTCTTTCCATTATTTTCCCTATGCAACTGGCCAGAGCGATGGAGCGGTACGATGACAAATCTAACGGTGATTTACCAGGTTTGAGAAGTGGAACCAAGCGGCTGCATTTCTATTCACGTGGAACCAAACCGTTGTGCCAAGACTCGTTGTAATTGTTTAGCACCATGAATCGTGCTTTCTGCCCAAGATTGGCGAGCGCCGCATAGGTAACGCCGTCCGGCCCAGGTGAAGAAGAGCGCCTGCAAGTCACCAGTGCCGCTTCAAGCTCCTCCACCGAAAACATTACATCCATGCGGAAATCCCGTGGCACAGGAGTGGCACATAGTGCAAGTGCACGTTGGAGCTGCAAGCTGCCAAATTTTAGCAAAATTCTTCAGCAATGTCAATTTCGCTGCGACCTTGGTGCAAAGCGAGGGATTTGATAGGAACACGCTGTTGCGGTGATACGCGAAGTCCACGCACGGTTTTCCATATCTGAGATAATCGCTGACGTGGATCCAATGACTCAGTGAAACGTTTCCATCTTTTAGATTGTAGCGCATCAATGCGGCATTGAATCTCCTTTTGCATCCGCCATGCCTCTCTGAGATCATGGATGGATTTAGTTCTCCTGTATCTTCTTTCAGCCCGTCGGCGAATCACTCGTAGTCGCTGCAGTTCAGCTTCAAATTCTTCATATTTCGGGAAAGGCTGAAAACTACGCCTAGCCTCTTGAATGACTTTTTGAATTTCGTGTTCCAGACTTGAATGGTTCCCTTGCTGGCACTACTTCCTACATGTGCGACCGAAACGCCGACAAGTCAATTCGCCGGAGGGTCGTGGAGGGGCATTTAGATAGTCCCTTGATCATCAGGTACGCCGGAATATGGTCGCTTCCATGTGATTCGATGTCTGGAAACCACTGCACGTTTCTTTCAAGACGCCGAGAAACCACGGTCAAGTCTAGGCAGCTGCTGTATGTAAGCCCGCGTTAATATGTCGTTCTACCATCGTTGAGGCTGTAAAGGTCGTGCTGTGTGGCAAAGGATGCTAGTCTCCTTCCCCTGGAGTCCATCTTCAAGCTCCACCAAAGCGGATGGTGAGCATTAAAATCTCCGGTGAGAATCGTAGGGCCGGGTGTCGCTGATGGCACGTCATGCAGTCGTTTAGAGTCGAAGCCACTTGAAGGAGCAATGTAAACAGCGATGGGTGTGAACGTAAGCTTATTCGTTTTCACAATTAAAAAAAACGTATTGGTTGTCGTCGTGAGGCGGGACTGGGTGCAACACGCCAGTCAGATCACATCTAATATGTACAATTACCTTGCTCACATCACCACAGTTAGTGGGCATGAATGCCTCATAGCCAGAAATGCGTATAACATTCTGCACGTTCGGTTCACAAATTACTAGGATGGGAAAACGGTTTTCGAAGGCAAAGGGTCTAAAATCTGAAATTCTCGTTTTGAGACCACGGGCATTCCACTGCAATAGAGATGCTTTCTTGACTTCCTTGTGCAAGGGCAGCGAGGGGTGGGCCATGGTGCGGTGCGATGCTTTCATGTACTGAAGTCAGCGCGTCCAGTACTTGCAGTGCACTACGAGCAGCCGGAGTGTCCATGTTTGTCAGTAGTAGACGCATGAAATTCGTGAGTGATTTGAGCGTTGCAATCACTTGTGAATCGTTGTCTTGCATTTGGTCAACTGGTGTGACATGTGGTTTTAAGTGGCGAGTCATATGCTGTGGCTCTGGCGCGTGGCCTGTCTTCGGCAGTGCTGGCCACACCTCACTTGATGAAGCATCAATAGCATGGCCGCTTTTTTCATTGACATTCGTGCTCCTACTGGAGACAGATGGAATAGGAGGCGGCGTTGCCGAACGAGACATTTCCCTTGAACCGGAAGAGGATTTCGTGGACTTTCGTTTCCGGGAGCGATGTCGCCTTATCGCCGCAGAAGCATCTCTGTGTGATGATCCGTCTCTGGCCATTTTTCTCAAAATTTTCTGCTCTTTCTTTAGGCATGGACAGTCTTTTGAGGATGCAGCGTGTGAGCCTTCACAATTTGGGCACTTCAGCTCCGTTGCACGGCAAGTGTCAGTGTCGTGTTGTTCGGAACATCGTGGGCATATCATTGTATTTCGGCAGACAGCACTCACATGTCCAATTCTTCGACACCTTCTGCACTGAAGTGGTTTGGGTACGAAAGGTCGTACCACTTGCCGAAAGTTGCTGACCTTTACATGTGATGGTAGGAGGTCACCTTTAAACACGAGCCTTACACAGGTCGACTTGCCAAGGCGCCGAGCTTGTAGTGCGGCAACACCATCTGTCGCAGGTTTGATTAAAATTGACAGGTCGCTGTCGCTAATGGATGTGTAAGTATCATAAACATTAACTTGTGATATAATATTTTTAAAATTTTCAAAGTTAAATTTTAGTGACAAGACGATGAAGACGAACGCGACATGCAAGCTATGAAAAAGGGTAAACTGAAATATAGATCAAGGTCTCCTGGGCGGGAAAAAAATACACACCAATGGACCAATGGACGCTATGACTGGCTGGAGCGATAACCTTTTTGGTAGAAAGTAACGAACATCATTCGCACCCCCTTCACTCTTGGTAGTTACACTCGGAAAGCTTCGAGAAGCCGCGCTTACAGGAATCTAAGACGATTCTTGCTATAAAATGTCGGAGGTGGCACGTTGTGTCAGCTCCTGATTAAAGGATGTAGTTCGAAAAGTTGGTTCGACTATGTGATCTGAGAACTCTGCAAGTAAATTAAAAGTGTAGGTTACACATATAACAATACATTCCAAGGCCATAGCTGATCGGTTGTGTCAACCATGCTAAGGTAAACATGGCTGGAGATATCTACAGTGGGGGTTTCGTGCGACGGTATTTCTTGCGACATCTAGATCGCGACATATTTAGAAAAATTTGGATTTCAGAAGAAACAGAAAGAACTGTGGGAAATCTACTGTGTGATAAAGAAAGAAATATCCGTGCGAAAGCCAGCGCTTCGGTGACCTATTTGTTTCAGGATCACATCATACACAGCAGCAGCAACACAAGTGAACGTGTTTCGTTATCGCGAGACTTTTATGTATTAGAATTAATCTCAAACATTTTCCACTAGTTTGGTGCGTGATAGCGAACAAGCTTTTATATTTGTAGAAATTGCGGTTTCCTTACATACAAGGGTGTGCGGGGAGAGGGAGACAAAATTTCTTTATATTTGGACATTGTGGTTATGGGCATCAGCCTACGTACAAGGTTAGCTTAGGGCGATGGAAGTAGAGGTCACGATGAACAATATAACGTGCATAGACTAAAACATTGCTAACAGAAGAAAAATGAGATTTTTTTCGGCGTAGTGGCGGACCCGCGAGAACTGCATCCCCCCTGTTCCCCAAGAAAAAAAAAAATAACAAGAAAGAAAAATTGAAAAACATAACGGCACTGTGGGATCAGCGTCAATCTGTCTGTCCTGTCCATTCTTTGTAGCTTCGGTCGGCCTGTTTAGCCCTGGCATTCGACAAAGTCCCTCAGCCGCTTCTGTGCGTTCTTGTGCCTGTTTGTACCCTCTCCCTTTCTGTGTCTGCACGCGTGCGTCAGGTATCGATCGAAGCCTTCCTCGTTCTCCGATGTCCACAGTGCGTAAAGTGGGCATGCAGAGATGGTCGAGAAGCAAAAGAAAACGGTGGCATAAGCAGCAGCGGCTCCCCAAGCCGAACCGTCTTGAGCAAGGCTCCGCCTATTCCTCTGCGAAAGACCGGCCCGGCGAGCCGCCGTCATCTGTGATGATGGTCTTCGGAGCTGCACCGGACAGCGGGATCTCCTGAGTGGAAGCTGGAGGAAGAGCCGCGTGGGGGTCGTTGCCGTCTTGTTTGACCGCGCAAATCGCTTTTGTCAACAACAGCCGACGTGTACTTGCACGTTGACCTCACGGCCTCAGCTTCTCGAATTTAGTTCGCGTGGGACGTGAGTTGTGAGCGATAGTTTTGTAGGAAAGGTGCGCACATCTCTGTCGGTATGCTCTATGTTTACATACTTGACAGAGTCTTGTATTGTGCGATGTTGTGTCGGGCCAGTTTGTTTGGCAGCGCTACACTCGTATTGTTGAGTTAAACTTGCCCGTGTAGCGTAAAGCGCGGATGTAACTGTGCAGTGAAGGTTGATTTCAGAGATGCGCTTGCCCGAAGAAGTTTAGACGCAGGAACATTTACCTACGGTTGCACCGGCTTCCGGTATGTTTCAGTAAGTTTCAGGGCAGAAGTCGTTCGTCTTTCAGATGTCAATTTCCCATGCAAATTTACTCCTTTTGTCGCACAACAACTTGATGTTTGGCAACCTAACGCCACATGCGAGAAGCACTTCAACGGTGGGTAAATTTACCAATGCTTGGTGGATAGGAGATGTTGGCGCATGAACGTTGCTCGAGATACTTTTAACACATGAAAAGGTACTGCTTTAAAAATATGCTTTACAGGTAACACACTTTACGTGCATACTGTAGGTACTTTACGCACGTAATATAGCATACATATACAGTTGAGCGCATTGATAGGTCTTTCATTGCATGAGGGCAGCTCTACCGAAAGGAGAACGTTCACAAATTCGTCCAGTTATCTGTTCTGCTGCACGAGTAGAGCTCGGTTTTCTTAGATTTGTGTAAATTATGCATATACAGGGTTGTTGTGGCGTTGATATGCCATGTGTTGGCATGTGCACCGGCCATCTCTATTTGGCACTGTCGACACGTTGAAGGGAAAATATCAGGAGTGGCGCGTTGATCAGAGTCGCTCCACATAAGCTGAGCACTCTCAGAGCTTGCAAAGGCACGCCTTACTTAACAGCTACGCGCAGTTGCTAAGCAAGTTCTTGAAATTTAGCGAGATCTAGACCTAATGAAGTTCACTAGGTATTGCTAGCAAAGTCCCGGTCAGCCACAAAGAGCCAGCAATGTACAGTCCAATTGGCTGGTAAGCCACTCGGCAATGAGAAAACGTAAGAGAGCCGAGGCAGTTTCAGCTCCAAGCAATAACTGGGCATTGACCTATACACCAAACTTTAATACCCAGTTATGTAATCTTCAGGAAGGATGAAGCATTCGTGACTAACAGAACGGGCTCGACGTGCTTTTAACGTCGAACGCTATTCAATTCTCTTCACTGCGGCGAATGAACGGGAATGGGAGTTAACTCATTAAGGAACGCTATTAGAAGTGACGCTAAAAGGTGGTATTATGCAGGGCGTCCTCTCTGTTAAGGTGCTTCTGAGATACGTAGTAGAATGGGAAGCTCACAGTAATTTCACTACCGCCATTTCCTTGATGTGCGCTATGGGCCGAAGTTAGCCGCTGTTTATGCGTTAACATTCTTATAGGCTACTTCACGCACTTTCAGGGGGCTATCCATATATGTTTGTACCTATTGCATCTAACCGTTTTCCCGCCTGCCTGTGTCACTTAGTCCATGGTCTAACGGCTAGCGCATTGGGCTGCTGTGCTTCCAAAGGTGAAACCAACCGTTGGACCAACCTGTATTACTGAGTATGTGGCAATGTGCACATATGTGCCGCTCTTCAACGAACCTTTTTCATGCCGACATGGGTCACTGAAGATACAGGACTGGCTAGGTACCCGCTGTTCAATGAAACTCTTCGATGCCGACTTCGAGAACTCTGTACGTACCACTCGGTCTCTGCTGCTCTTCAATGAACCTCTTCATTTAGTCATTTTGCATGTGCGAGTAAGTGCTTACCGCTTTTCAATCAACGTCTGTGATGCCAACTTGGACAACTGGGTATACGCCACCGGGAATGTGCTGTTCTACAAAGAAGAAAATAACCCTTAAAATTTTCCGATGCTGAGCCGAATCGAACCCACCGCACAGGGACTCCTCAAGGACAGCAACCCGACCTTTTGCAGGCTGCGCTACATGTGTACTGGGTATGTGCTGCTTTTCAATGACCGCCTTTCACGCCAAAACTTTTGCGAGCTGCCCCATGAAGGCACTGGGTATACGCCGCTCTTCGATGAACCGCACGCCAACTTGAGTTACTGAGTATGTGCCACTGTGTGTACGGCGAGCGCGGGAACAATTCCCAGCGTTCGCAGGCACCGGCACGCCACACTTCTCTTCTTGGAGGCTACGCGCGGACTTCTCGGTAGTGCCACTAGATGGCGCGGCTAGTCCAGAAAGATGCTGGGAAGATATTGCAGCAAAGCAGGGAACATAATAATGTGAGCGTATACATTACAGCATAGGTAGCGATACAAGGTAGATAGAGGAGTTTAGATAAAAATAAAATAATTAGGGAATTTATACGAAAATGCTAGAATGAAAAAACATATATAACATATCTGATTAAATCAAGCAACTGGGTGACTGTTTGTCACTGGCCCGTTTCAAAGGGGGATGTGAATAAATCATCATTGTCGTCATCGCCGGTGATAAGAGAAGAGGGTAGGTGCAGGCGAGCGAGTTCAGTTTAGCGCGTTTCCGGGGAAATTGACTCGCGAAGCGATAGGGAAAGCCAAGGAACACATGTGGGACAACAATGGATGAGAAGCACATAGTGGTGCTAATGGGCGCAGTTACTGACCCATTGCAAGGAATGGGGAAGGGGATCGCGAAGCAAGTAGCCAAAGGGGTTACCAACCTGCGCAATGTTTCAAAGGAAGTACAAATCGCAGTGCGCACGGTGCCAGTGGATGAAAGGCAGGGGTATGTACTTGAAAGGGCCGTGCTTGAAGTAAACAGGGAAATTTGGGCACTAGCTAAGGGAATGAATTTTGCGGCCATTGACATCAACCGAGAAGTGCACCGAGCAGGACGCGAAGGTGCTTTTGTACGTGACGGAATACATTTTAGGGATAGTGTAGCAACGCCGGTTGGACGTCGATTTGAGGCACGGACAGTAACTTCTTAGGTGTGCCCGAGGCAGTCATGAAGGAAGAACAAATATTGAATGTAGTGGCGCACCAGCAAGGGGAGCAGAATCAGACCACGAAAAGACGGACAAAGGATAACCATAAATTCGGTAAAATTTGTTACATACACATGCAGAGTGATCGCAAGCAAGAACAATGGCTTAAAATTCAGACGCAGTTGAATGGCGAGATTTAGAAAATCCGCCTGTTACTGACTATTCTGTATAGCAGGGGTGCAAAAGAATGACTGGGTCAAGGAAAGGCGGAGGCGTATGGATGCTACTTAGCCGAGGTATGAAGTTACAAAGGCTAAAAGAGACACGTAAATATCATTTATCGATTAGCGGCTCAAAGGAAGAAACCAACATATGGCTTGGAGTAGCTTACTTATGGGCAGGTAGTGATAGTAGATATAAAAAAAGTGATTAATTGCATTAGAAGCGATATTTATGTGTTCAAGAAATCGGACAAGGTGGTATTAGTAGGAGATAGGTAGGCGCAGAGGGAGGATTTAGACGGATATACTGATTACAATGGTTCTGTAGTGTTGGATCTGCGGGATAAACATAACTTTATGATTGTTAACAGAGAGAATAAGTGCAACGGGGCAATGTGGAAACAGGCAGCCATGTGTCGTCTACACCTTAGCCTCAGGAACGGTCTATGGGCGACTAGACCAAACGACGATTGATGAACATGAAAAAAGCGGTCTGGGTAGGGGTCATAAATGTTTAACCTCAAAAATTGGAAGCAGTACTAACGCAGAACACAGAACAGTAGCATCAGAATTCCTAAAGATGAATGAAAAGCAAATAACAGATCGCGAAAAACGCAGAGAAGAAAATAGAGGTGTTTCCTACAACTGTCTGGGAATATGAGGAGCTCGTAGAATATGAGGAACTCGTATGCAGCAGGACATAAGACAGACACGGTAAAAAAGTGTGGTGTTCGAAAAAGAAAACCACTTAAGTATTATTATTATTTGTTTTGAAAACAAATATACACTTGACAGAAAAGGGAAAGCGAGGAGTATGCTGGCAACTGCCACCGGAAAGGGCACAACGCACGCCTGCTCTTCGGAAAGGAGGAGACAGAAACATAGAAATGGAAGGTAGGAAGAAGTGGAGGGAAGAAGAAACAAAAGAGCAAGATGACAAATTTCAATGAATTAAGCAGAACACGCACAGTACTGGTCATGCACAGTACGGCTGGGCACTGCAGGTCATGCTACTAAAGAATGTTAAAATAGAAGAAATAGTGTTGAGGCCTAGTCATTTCAAAACAGAAATAAGCTACAAACGTAAACCTAAGTTAGTTACTTCTAGAATAGTAAGAAGAGCGCGGTGAGCCTGATCGCGTCGAGACGCACAAACACTGGGGTACAAACATTCGTCGAGTGCCGTACACCGCGCACCAAGGAGACGATAGTCCCTTACTAGCGACGTGCCCTGCGTAATGAACGCGGGACATTCCAGTATCAGCTGCTCAAGTGTCTCGAAGCAACCGCAAGATGTACACGATGGACTACCCACAAGACCTTTGTGGGCATAAACATTCGCACGTGTTCACACAACCAACACTTGGCTCGACTAGTTGAGCTTTAGCGCGATGAGGCAAGCCTCTACCGTGAACACGGACGGGAACGTTCCATTTGCGACGCGTTGGTCCTGATGCTGTACGAGTAGGTGGCGACGAATCAGCAGACGAGCGTCATCAAGCTTGTGTAAAATGTTTGGGCAGACACAGATGTTATGAGTGCAAGTTGAAGCCAGCCGACCAGCCTCTTCATTTCCGGTGATCCCTACGTGTCAAGGTATCCACTGGGCAGCGAGAGATACTCCACGTGATTCAATTTTGTTGGCAGAGTCAGTTATGCTGCGCACAATTGGACAATAAATCTGACTCCGTTGTTATTTGCTAAGGGAAGCGAGGGAGTCCGTAAAGATGGCAATATTCGATGCTGTTAACACCTCTTGCACGTATTTCAGAACAAAACTAATGGCTGCTAGCTCCGGAGTTGTTGACGAAGCTAGATATATGAAATACACGTCGTGCTTGAGTTGAAGGGCAGAAGAGAGCTGCAGAGGGCGCCTTAAAAAATAAATACGGCATATCCCACGCCCTGTGGGTATTGAGGTTATGTGAAGCAGTGCGCGGGGAGCCTACCAAGTTAACGAAACGACCATGAGAGTACCAAGACGTAGGCGGCTGTTTCATGGACTACATGACACGCATGTCATGATATTTATGTCTTGACCTCTCATTTATGTTCGTCATGCACTCTTGTCATACTATGCCAATTGGGGTACATGTCAAGCTAACGAAACGACCATGAGAGCACCAAGACGTAGGCGGCTGTTTCACAACCTACATGACACACATGTCACGATATTCATGTAAGGACCTGTCATTGATGTTCATTGTACACTCTTGTCATACTGTGCCAATTGTGGTACCTACCAAGTTAACGAAACGACCATGAGACCACCAAGACGTATGCTGGTAGATAGATACGAGTAGATAGATACCGTACAAGTTAGATTTGTTCGCTAAGAAATGCTTCGCATTTAAAATTATGGGGTTTTATGTGCCAAAACCACAATCTGATTATGAGGCAAACCGCAGAGGGGGGGGGGGGGGAGGACTCCAGGAAGTTGGATCACCTGCAATTATTTAACGTGCGCCTAAATCTAAGTACACGGGTATTTTCGCATTGCACATAATGTGACTCACGCAGTTCTGCGCAGAATTCTGACGCTGTGAAGTGCTGGAAAAACACATTGACCAGCTGGTTCAGGGGATTATTGAGGCAGCCGAGATTGCCAGATTTCGTGACCTATGTGTTAGCACGCAGTCCTTGTTGCTAACAAAAACGAACTTGAGCTTTTGCACGTGCAATCATTTTCTTGAATGCGCAGAAGTGCGTGTGTCATTTGATGTACAATGACGTGTCCGTTTATTTGAACGAAATGCGGATTCGTATACATTTCCCCACAGGAATCACACGTGTCTGTAACACGTGTGATTCCTGTGGGGAAATGAATGCGATGCTGTGATTCTTTCAAATAAACGTTTTTGAAAGTCAGCACTCGTGGTGTCGTCTCCTCGTCTCGTGTCCCCGTCTACGTTTTGTGCTGTTAGCACCAGTATGGAAAACCAAGCCCAAGCTGCTGTTTTAGCGAAATAAACTTCATACCCCGCTGCGCTCTGCGTTCGCTCTTTCATTTTTCGCTGTGCTCTTTGGTTCGGTTACGAGGGACGCCGACGTCGACGCTCGCCGCAGCAACGGGCACCTAAGTGCTGCGATGTAAAAGGCGAGATATGTGTTTTTTGATATCGCATCGTCTATGCGTGGAAGCGGTTACACGTCTTTTTTGGTGATCTTGTTAAGTTACCGGTAGCCCACGCAAAATTTCCAACTGTCGTCTTCCTTTTTAACAAGAACCACAGGAGAAGCCCGAGGGATGCAGGAGGGCTCGAATATATTTTTGGCGCGCAACTTGCCATCCTCCTTTTGAATGATGTGGCGCTCAACTGGAGATTCTTGATAAGCCCGTCGGTGGATTGGACGGGTGTCGCCAGTGTTTAAGCGGTGCTTGACGGCGCAGGTTTGACCTAGGTGACGGCCACAAAAGCCAAAGACGTTCCAATAAGAAGAGAGGAGCCGAAGGAGATCGCCATCTTGATGGGTCGAAACGTCTGGGGCGATTGCTTTTTTTTTTTTTTCACGACGGCGTGAACGCGCCTCCAGTGTTCTTGTAGTTCCTATTGCGATAAAATGAAGTGGGCAGCATTTCTGAAGTTCGTATAACGGAGATATAAATAAAACCTTGGACAGTTCACCTCAAGGTATATAGTGAATGGCTGGCTGGATGGTTGGCTGGTTGGTCGATTGTTTTGTTTGTTGTTTGGTACGTAATGGGGTTTATACAGGTGGTGTTAACCTGGAAGTCTGGGTAAGCAATTGCTCCAACTCGTGATCCTCTTGTGATCCTCACGTGATCCTCTTGTTCTGCTCTAGTTATGCTTCCGTTTTATAGGAGATGATCAAAGTACCGAAGCGCGAAAAATTCACTTGCGATCCACACTTATTTCCGCGTAGTGGTATATAATCACTATAAAAGGGCACCTCAGTAAAAATTAAGGAGGGTCGCGTAACCATTAAGCGACATCCATTCACTTATACACCTAAGATCAATTGTATCCTGCCACATCATATGAGCGTTTAAGATTTGCTCCTCTCACTACTGAATGGCCTCACGCCACCTTATATATGTCTCGTGGTATCACAAATATTGCTTAATTATCAACAAATAACAAGAAGTCCTCAAAGTGCAGCGTTCAGATATCGAAGCGGCCACTTCATTTATTCACAACGAGGCTTTTTGGTGTTTTCTAGTTTTTGTGAAGTCCTTAAAACACAACGCAGCCATAAACTTTAAATGATTGTGACGAACGGAGCACGCGACGATCACAGATCGCGCGCTCGAAGCGTGCAGTCACTAATTTTATTGCAGCGCAAAGTTGATACCGCAAAGTCAAATGAGTCTCTACATCAAAGCGAAAAATGCATACCGCCTATTTAGTACTGGGATACAGCCACGGAACAGACAGACTATGAAAGTTATGTGTGCCGCACGCGCACATGTAATCAAGTAGCTGCTAGCAGCCAGCGCGACGCATCAGCCACACTATCGTAATTCAGCCTGCCTCCGCCAGGCGCCGACCCTGCCCTCTCTGCAGGCGGCAAATTCGTTTTTCTTGTTAGCGTCAATTAATCCGAGCGTTCAGAGACGTCTCTTAACAGACGCAATCTTGAAAACCCTCCATTCATGCTCTGGTTGGACCGGAGCCTTTGCCTGTATACTTAATAAACATTGCAGACAACTTCGCCATACAGCTGCAGTGATAATATTCCTTTAAGCTTCCTTCACATCCTTTAACCCTTTAAGGCCCAGTGATTCCAAATGGGATCATCAATTTTGTAGGCCAGTGGATAACCCGGCGTTTAAAAAAAGGAAACGTTCTTCAGCTACAACTCATATGTAGCTATTGCTCGACATATGCTGCCAACCTGGTAGACTCAATGAAATGCATTTCTGTGAACGAAGAAATGAAAAAAGCGCTTGCACTGTTTCCGCCGTTCGCTGAATCCGCGTCTTCTTTTCACCGTGCAGAGGTAAGAAAATTATTTTAATCTTAGTTTTGTATGGAACATTTGGAACTTGAAATTAGGCATTATGCCATCCCTTCGCGATAATTTTTTTTTCGTCGAAAACTATTTGAGGGCACCGGAGAACTTCGCGAATCTTGATGACTCCAAGTGGAATCATTGGCTTTAAAAACGTTCCTGTGGCTGTAATACAGTGTGGTAGCCCCAAAGGAAAGAGTTGCAGAGGTTACATTTAGAGGTTATGCATACCTACTGTTACATTATCATGCCATACATGGCCATGTTTTGGCCACGTGTTACCTGGTAGATCATTATCGCGTCAGGAACCTGCAAAGTTGGTGGAACGTAGCTCTGCTTTTTCTCATCTTGTGCTGCTGATTCACACGATACATTTTCGATTGACGTAAACTCACCGACTGAATCGTGCGTTTTTTCGCGCTCGAACTGCGCACAGAGGTCCTTCTTCTTGTTCTCTAGTGAAATGGCGCAACCCACTCTGGGAGATCGGTCATGAATCTGGCGGTGAAGGAATTGTCAGCATTTTAAAAAAATAAGTTAGGGTGAAATTAAGTAAGTTTCTTACAAATGGGATTTATATTGTCTACTGTTACAGGTATGAATAATACATTATCTGGATATTTTTTAAATTTTGTGAACATTATAAGTATTTAGGAGATTTCTAACGCGTAATTCGTTTTGTCTCACGCAGAAAAATACAGAGGGCTTTAAAAACGTTCCTGTGGCTGTAATCCAGTGCGGTAGCCCCAGAGGAAAGAGTTGCAGAGGTGATATTTAGAAGGTGATACATGGCCATGTTTTGGGCACGTGTTACCTGGTAGATCATTATCGCGTCAGGAACCTGCATAGTTGGTGGAACGTAGCTGTGCTTTTTCTCATCGTGTGCTGCTGATATGAGCTTATGCCGTGTGGATATAACTTTTCATGTTCTTTGTTTTGTCAAATTCCTACGTATAACGGAAACATTTTCTTTCGGAACAGGTGGCCACAATCAGCACGCGCAAATTTCGTGGGGAAAAAGTCGCAATTTCGCCCGAAAGGCGAAGCACCGATTGCGATAGCACATTAGTGGATAGCTGTGCGAAGTAAGAATATAGTTCTAGCGGCCGTATAAACTTGTAAAAGATTAGCTTACTAACTAAATTAACAATGATAGAATATGTAAGCCCGACTGAACGAGGACGTAGGAAGAAACAGACGTACAGAGACAGCGCTGTTTTTGTGTGTCTGCTTCTGTCTACGGCTTTGTTCAGTCGTCGTTGCGCATTCTATCATACATTCAAACCAACTAGCCCGCCAACGTGTTTTAACTAAATTGACAAGCACGGTATCACGCACGCACAAGTAAAGATCAACACATCTCGCTCGATGAGCGCGGAAACTCGCGCTCAAAATGCTGGAGTGAGGAATCGCGGCAGCAGCAAGCCTACTGACCTTCGTGCATCTCTCGCTTCAATGCGAACGAAACGTCGAAAGCACAGCGTATACGAAGCTAACGACACTACGCGCAATCTGCAAACATCGCAGATCGCTTTGCAGATGAGGCCCGCACGCGCGCGCACATTGGCCACGTCGCAGATCGCTTTCAAGACGCACGAGTGCCGGCAACGCGTTCCCACGGCGTCTGTCAAAGGCGTCTACTACGGCGTCCGCCGATCGCCTGCTCGACGCCGTAGTAGACGCCGAGAGAGAGAGAGAGTGTGTGAAGAGGTAGGGGCGCTATTTTCTGCAGCCCTTTAGGGAGCATGACTCAGCGCCGCGATTGTCTCAACTCTGTACGGAGCGGTGGGCGAGGAGGACATCGAGACAGCTTAGCAACCCCCGGAGAAGGACGCCCCTGTTCCCTCGCCTGACCCCCTGCCTCGTGGGCGGCAGGAGAGGGCGCGCTTCCGGCCCGCGTTCCTCGCTCGCGCATGCGAGATTGAACCGCGTTCGCCGGCTCACCCTCGCATGCTTTCAATCACACATACGGCATACGGCGTGCTGCGACGGTTTTACCGCCCTTGGACTTTTTACGGAACCTCACGTCGACACCGATGGCGACGCCGATGGCAGAAATGCGCCTGGAATGTCCATATAATTGCTATCGCAATAAAAGAAAGAAGTTCAGAAGCTTGTGCTGATCGGTCGAGGTGACGCGTCAGACGGAGACATTGATTGATTCGTCCGATGAAAATGAAGTAGTATTCATTGCGCGAACTGGAAAAAGTGAAGGTTGTGTAAGTGAAAATCTTGCCCATGATATCGGCATGTAAGTCGAGACTGAGAATTTCAGCGATGGTGAAGACGCTGGTGAAGATGCATAGAGTAATAAAAAGCTGTCGCAAGTCGATGACCACACGAAAAAATTGTCAAAAGAAGCTCTTCTGTGGGCGCAGGATGATATACTTCCCCTGCAGGTCGAATACAACGAAGAATTTGGATCTACACATTACGATCACTCTACCGGTATTTAAAGTTTTGTGACGACTCAGTTTATTGAAACCTCGCGGATTAGACAAATCTGTACTCTGTGCACACTACTGGAAGTCGTGCGAAAACGACAGCTAAACAGGGGGAACAGTTTGTAGGGATACATGTTATCTCGGGAATTGTGAAGATGCCGTCCTACGAGGACTATTCGAGCGGAGCAACAAGGTTCAGCACTGCAGCAAACGTGATGCCGAGGAACCACTTCAGCAAGCTGAAAGCACTGTTCCACGTCAATGATAACAGCTACGTGACTGCTCCTACAGACCCCGAGCATGAAGGGCTCTTCAAGGTAAGGCTCAAGCGAGTTTCTGAATATACGGCAAAACTTGAACCTCAAGAGTTCAACGCAGTCGATGAAGAGATCATGCCGTTAAAAGGCAAATGTGCTCTAAAAGAATACATGAAGAACAAGCCACATAAGTGGGGCAGCCAATTTTTTGCCAGGGCAGGGGCTAGTGGCATCATATATGCATACGATATTTATGTAGGTAAAGGCACTGTCATAGAAGCATCAGAGCTCGGCATCAGTGGATGCATTGTATTCAAATTGACCGGCGCTCTCTTCCCGAAGAAGAGCTTCAAGGTAGCCTTTGACAACTGCTTTGCCTCATATGATCATGTATGTGCACTAAAGGGGAATTCATTCTGCGGAGACTGTACGCCCCAACCGCCTAATGGGCTGCACTTTCAAAGGCGACGTTACACTGGTGGAGGAGGGACGAGGTAGCTTCTACGTAAAGAGTGAGCCAAAAAACAAGATCGCCGCGGTAAAGTGGTATGGCAATAAGGCAGTCCATTTGGGATCGTCCTACGGTGGAGTGGAACCAACTGGACAAGTTCAGAGGGGGAGCTCGACAAGTCGCACTCATGTGACTGTTGAGCAGCCGGCCATTATAGGAGAGTACAATCGCCTAATGGGAAGTGTCGACTTGTGCGACATGATGGTGGAACTATACCACTGTGACATTCGCGGGGGCAATTGCTACTATCTGCGCATTGTGTTTCATATAATTGATGTTTGCGTTGTGAATGCCTGGCTGCTGTAAAGGAGGCATTGTGCTAAATTCGGCATGCGACATCAGCCGCTTGTTAAGTTCCGTATGCAAGTTGCCCAGGCTCTCCTGAAGGCAGATGCACAAGAAGACTGAAAGCGCGGCCGCCCTGCATCTCACATGCATCCGCCGAAAAGAGGCAATCCATGCCTCCGATCAGTTCAAGATGAGCGCTTGTACAGGACGGCGCACTGGCCTGTGCACTGTTACACGTAGCAGACGCATAGCTGTGCGTCTATTATTCCCGCATTCGGTACGAGAAATGAGGCACACCTCTGCCTCAACAAATAAAAGATTTGCTTCCATGAATTTCATCTGAAGATGACTATTGAGGTATTGTTTGCAACGACACCTTTTAAGTCCACCAAGTCGCACTGATTCTATTTAGAATCATTAAACAAAACATGATTGAATAGTCTGAGCAGAATTTTTTATCTAGCACAATCATGCATATTTCAAATCATAAAAGGAAATCTATTATATTTAACAGAAATAAATTTGGACGGAAAGGGCTGAAGGCTGCGAATGTGTGCGTATTGCCTGCGTCAAAGAAGCAAAACGTTTGGAGACATATTTGTTATACACAATCTTGAAAACTCTCCATTCATGCTCTGGTTGGACTGCAGATTGCGCATGCATACTTCATAAGCATTATAAGCAGCTATATCGTAAGGTTCTAGTGATCATTCTCTTTAAGGTTCCTGCACATCCTTTAATGTAACATCTCAGACTGCGAAGTAAATACTTGCAGACTGGAAACTATGCTGCGGAAATGCTTGCAAATAAAGATACAAAAAACGGTTATGGAAAGTCGAGGTTGGGCTTACTTGTATATATAAAAAAATTGTGAACAAAGAAAGTCGCAGTTTCGCCCGAAAGGCGAAGCCTCGATTGCGATAGCAAATCAGTAGCCAGCTATACGAAGTAAGGATAGTAGCTTTATCGACTGTATAAACTCGAGAACATTCGCTTACTTAATTAAACAAGCATGTTGCCACGCGTGCACAAATAAAAAAAGAACACATCTCACTCGATGAGAGCGGATAGTCACTGTTAACCACTGGCGTGAGGAAGTGCAGCAGCAGTAGCAGCGCCTTCGTGCCGCCTCTCGCTTCAACGCAAAGCCATGAGCCATCGGTGCACTTAAACTCTGTACTCGTCGCAGATCGCTTTCAAGATAGGGCCCACGTGGCCACGCCATACGCACAAGGCTGTTGCTGGCGGTAGATGATGGAACGCTTTCTTGCACAGCAGCTCGAGGTCACGGATGCTTCAAGCGACAGCTTTATTTTAACGCGTAACGTGTATTTCAACCAACTAGCCAAGCTCGCCATCTTTAGACGGCTTTATCTCAGTACAACATAGCGCACTGTATTCTAACATGTGCACCTTACCACGTCGGACACCGCAATGTGTTTCACATGTCGCTCATATGAATTTGCAAAGCCGGTATAAATAATGACAAGATCAACGCAGTTTTCAGCAGCTCCTCAATGCGCATAATGGGAGCGGAGCGAATCGTACGCTGGAGTTGAAACAGTTTTGTCTACATGGCCCTCTCCTTTCCTTCTTTGGTGGCCAGCTGGAGCAGAGCTAATTGAGCCGTTGTACAATACATTAGCCAGTAGAAGGCGGGAGCGCGAAAGCGGGAGGTCAGGGCGCGTAGTTCGTGCCGTTTGTTATAAGCAGCCGGAAACCAACTCTGCCCCGCCGCTGATCGGCGAAGAGGCCACGTGAAATCACCCACGTCGAGTGCCGGGGAATTGCATTAGACGGGATCTCTAACGAGTCCCGAGCGACAGCGCCTGTTTTGGCAGCCGTCTCGCACCCTGGAGTGATGGATGGGCCTCCTTGTGGGCACGTGGCAGTGCACGCAGGACACGATAAGGTTCTCTCTCTTTCTCTTTCGTTGCTGTCAAATGAGAGTGGTAATTGTAATAAGTACGCTAATGGCGTCCCGTCTCTTTTCGCACTTTCTGGAGCGTCTCTTCTTGAGCGGCTGGTGCAAAGGTGATGGGCGTTGCGGTCTCGGGTTGGATATGGTGCCGCGATAGCAGCGCTTCCAACCCATGATTGCAGCGCCAGTCAAAGCCGGTTTTATCGCTGTTTGAACCGTCGTTAATAGAGTTGGTTCAACTTGTCTCGACGTCTTATGCTGTGTGAGATTAAGTGGGATTCACACCACGAAGCATGAAATCAGCAAGAAGGAGACTTGACGTTGGCAGTAACAAATGGCACACAGTCAATGAAAAACATGGCGCCATCGTCAGCAACGTTGATCATATAGTAATGGTAGCTTGGAGATTCTGTCCTTCTTGCGTATCGAAAAGAACGAATAAACTTCTTAAATCAAACATTGCAGCGCCTAGAAAAGCCACGTAGCTATGATAAGAAAAGCTGCATAGAAGAAATGGAAGTCTTGCGAGCAACTAGGAGTCACGCTTTGCAATATATACATATGGAAAACAGAGATCTGGGCACATGAAAGGGTAGATCTTATAAAAATGGCTGGTGTAAATACTTCAAAAAGTTTGCAAGCCTTTATGTAATTGTCATCTTTATGTTATTGTGATTTGAATATCTACTTGGGCATTAGAAAAGTGCCAACATTATATTAATCCGCGAGAAAAGAGGCGTTCAAGCGCTGGATAATTACAGGTGATTGAGCTTTCGGTCTTTTTTTTTGTACATGATATATACACTAAAGTAATTTAGAATAGAACGGGGCAACACTGGATATCAGTCAATCTTGTAAGCAGTCTGGCTTTAGAAAAATATATTAAACAGTGGATCACGTCCATGTGATCCACCAGCTAGCTACAACATTGCAAGCTGCTTAACATTTCCTTAAGCTTACCAAAAATCATTCAATTTGGTACAGTTACCGACAGTCATAAAGGCATTGCATGGTCAACGAAGAAAGGAGGCGTCCGTAAATATTTTAGAAATTATATACAACAATTCCACAGCTACCCAAATGTTCGTGAACAACAAGAACGACGGGAAATGGAATGCCGGTTAGACAGGTTTCATGCAAAAGAGACGCTCTCTCCAAGGCTATTAACAGCAGGCTTGTACGAAGTATCCTATATGCTAAATTGGGAAGGAGGAGATGTACTTACATCTCGTCCTTAAGGAGGAGATGTAAGGAGGAATGTGCGAAGATGATTAAAAAGGAATCCCTCATCCATCTGCCGTTTGGAGATGGCAGTCTTCTATTGAACGACTCTGAAAACGATTTGACACGAATGATTTGAGAGTTTAACAGCCAAAGTCTGTGTAGCTTTGGAGATTAACATGCAAAAGACTAATGTGATATTCATATAGCTGACAAGAAAACAAGATTTCATTAATGGCTGTCTACTTCGTGAAACTGTGCGACACTTATTTTATGCTGATTGGTCACAAGCGATCCGAATATTTCTTAGCATAAACATTTTTGCATTATATTGCTGCATCCATTGCGTGCAGCTATTGCAAGTGTGTGTTGCAGTCGTGTGTATTTCACCGAACAGTGCGATAAATCAAGAAGGATTCGGGCATGACAGATAGAGAAGTCGTAAGGGACAGGCAGGGAGGTTAACCAGGCTGACTCCCGTTGGCTACCCTGCGCTGGGGAAGTGAGAAACGGCACTAAAAGATGAAAAGGATGACACAAGAGATGGTCACAACACTCACGCGCTCATGCACACACAGTGAAGCATTCATAGTTAGCAGAAACGGTAAGACAGAGAAAGAAAGGCAGGAAGGTTAGCCAGTGTAGACCATATGGCTACCCTGTGGAGTCTGGTGGATGTTAACATATCTGTAGCGATATATAGTGAGCTTTTTTTTTAAAGCTGTACTAAATTTCTGAAAATTGCCTGTGGCAGATAACAGAATATTAATCCTTGAGCTGTGCCACTCAGTGAGGCGGCCGTTACTTCTACGAGATATCAAAATGCCTAATGGAACAAATAACATAATCACGCTAAATAACTTTTTAATTAATTACGTAACTGTGCCTATTTTAATCTCCGAATTGTAGCTGGTGTGATTGCAAGGCATATCCGCTCGGAAAGAATTCTGAGGATGGCGCTGGTTTCGAAATATGCGCCGTCAAAGCTGCGGTAAAAAGGCACTGTTAATCCACTTCCTTTATTTAAGGAAACGCTGTTTCATGCATTGATGCCAACACTAACTGGAACGCGAATGCATTTCGTCGGACACAGAAAATTAATATCTCGGAAATTGTGCAGCCCTGAGAATTCGTTCCAAGTGGGTAGCCCCTGAGAACTCACAGGATATCATTCGTAAATTGATATACGGGGAGTAAAGTAAATAATGAAACAGTTTATTTGTGTAATTATAGTAATATTGAATTAGGCATCTTGATATCTCGTAGAAGTAATGGCCACCTCGTCCAATAGTTTCGACTCGAGAGGTAAAATTGTCCTATCTGCCGCAGGCAATATTTAAAAACTTGCTGCAGCTACACACACACAAAACAAAAACAAAAACACCTTGTATGTGATGTAGATGGTACTTCGGTGGAAATATTATTATTATTTCTAATAAAGCCGGAAGTAAATGTTCTCGTCGCCAATGCGCCCCGCCCCCTTCCCTTCTTTCCGCTTTACTCCCACCTGTTGCTTTTGAAGGCATGCAAGAATGCTTTTTTTAGGAGCTGGAGGGATCACATGTTTTCTTTTGGATTTTCTTATGGCTACAAGCTGCCTCCAACGAAAGAAACATGACTTGACTGGGCAGGAAGCAAGCTGAAGTGCAAATAAGGGCTCCAAATCATATTTTCAGCTCTGGGAGCATCCGGACTGTTTTTTGTTCTCTGAGTTACGTTATTAGTTTCAGGAAGTTTCAAGGGTTTCCGAATGCCTGCACCTCAGGACTGTGTCCATATAGAACGTCCAAGAGATTGTACTTGTTCAGATCTGCGTGATTTGTCGAGCGTTTTACTTAAGCTTACGCCTTCTCGAGTTTTTTTAAAAATTGGTGTGAGTAGGAACTATATAGGGGACCAAATATGTTGAATTGAATTCTTGGGTTTCACGTGCCAAAACCAACATTTGATTATGAGGCACGCCGTAGTGGGCTACTCCGGATTAATTTTGACCACCAGGGGAGCTTTAACGTGCCACGAATGCACGAGACACCGACGTTCTTGCATTTCGTCCCCATCGAAATGCAGCCGCCGCGGCCGGGATCATGATCCCGCGACTTCGTACTTAGCAGTGCCACACCACAGCCGCTTAGCCACCGCGGCGGGTACCAAATATATTAATGGTGCAAAAAGCTCATGTCGCACTTTAAAGCAGTCTACACCCTTTGGGGCATATCTTTGTCCCATGCCAATATTTGTCCTCTATTTCGCGTGCATTTCCTTTCTTGAAAACTATGCGCTCGCCGTTTTCCTGTCAATAGACAGTTTTAGTACTGCGTACGTAGCGTACTCACCGGCGTTGCATACATAAGGTCGCTACGTTCTGCAAAATGCGCATGTGCAGAACGCAACACGAACGGTACGTGATGCGTACGCGGCCGCTGCGTACGCGCGCATCTGATTTTTGCGTGCGTACGCAGGGAGCCTTGCGTGCTGCTCTCGTGGTTCTCGTTTGTTCGGGTGAGCGCGAGACAAAAGAGTTTCCCAAAATGGCAGCGTCAATGGCGGCCAGCGGAAGGCTGTACTTTTCAATGGCCGACGATTTGGCTTTGCTGCGTGAAGTGAACGCGCAGAAGCCATTCCCGGGTCGTACACGGTAAGAATGCAAAGCAAAAATAGGAACTTTGTTTTTGAGAAAGTGTTCAGTGTGTGCTGGTTGCGCGAAAGGCTCGACCTGCTTTTGGCGCAGTTCGCCGCATATGACCGTGCCAGCCTCAGAAAGCAAGTACTCGGTTTTTATTTTTCTCGATATGATGCGTGTATTTGATCCGTATTAAAAGCGGAGTCTCTTAAAGGCCTAAATATAGTTCGACGAAGCGGGAACGTGCCCAGACGTTACATCAAGTTAGCGAGATCAACAGCGTCTAATTCGACCGAAGGTTCGACGCACTGGCGGACGCGGCCAATGCGCTTCGATGCGCCCGGCGTCTAACGCTCGCCCGCTTACGCACGCGGGCATTTCGCAGTACTAAAAGCCCTAACGCGACACGCGCTCCTGCGTTCCCCAAAGCACTTGCGTGCTGCGTACGTATTTTCATGGCGCAGTACTAAATCTGTGTAATAACGCTACGTTACACTGATAGCGCGCGTGCACTCTATGGCCAAGAAGTGCCGGGCGCAGCGTTAAAGAAAGGAAAGGCATGTAAGATAAGTAGCCTTGTGGGGCGGAGGTATGCTTGAAAGTGCGTAAACTTTATTTAGAGTGCATTTTTTGGATGGTGCTAAGTCAGGCTCTAAAAGGCGTGGAAGCCCTACGTGAACGCATTGTGGACAGTGATCTCATTACTTCCTTGCGAATAGTGCCATATATCTTAATGAGACGTACCTTTATCTTTAGTTTACTGATTTGAAAATGCAGCAGTGTCATGGTGTCGGGTAAAAAGCCAAGACTAATTCACCCGTATGAAGGAGAAGTACAGAAACAACAGAGGTTACACTGGACATTTGCATCTAAAACACATTTTATACATGCAAAATATTATTACGTTATAAATTCAGGTGGCATATTTATACAATGGAGAAAAATTCACCTAATTAATTTCATAACTTTACTAACTACAAGTTCATGCAAAACTAATTTCACCATTTTCATCAGAAATGCCCTCCCCCCGAACAACAACGACGACAACAAAGACAACGACAACAACGACAGCAACAACAACAAGATGAAAATAGGAGAAAAATATGTGTAAATTAAAGTTAAATAAACACACACTAATACAAAACACATACCAGGTGTTAAAAATTAAGCTTTACAGTTTACTTAAAATTAGGCACTGGGAGGCACGCGAGGACCACCTGTGCAAATAAGTTATGCGGCCAGGGGGACACAAAGTGAGATGATAATTTTCGCTGTCAGCAGCCCAATTAACTAAAATTGAATAATTAACTTTATGTTTTCTGCAGCAAGTGGGTATGTTTATATTGAAAAGTTAGAGACAGTCGTGTTTCTACACAGTATCAGTCGGAATAATTATTCTAGCGTGTCTGTGCCCCGAGATATCCGACTCCAAATTTTAATTGTCGTTCGCATGATTACGCATGCAAGATAGTGAGGATCGTCGCAAAACTCCTCCCTGATGTGACGAGGCTGTTACGTGCGGCATTTAGTCTGACAACAGGGCGGATGCATAGGCAAAGATAACTGTTCCCCTTCCCCTCTGTTCCTCTTTCAAAGGTGGTCTTCCCGTGCCTCCCAGTGCCTAATTTTAAGAAAGCCATAAAGTTTAAATTTGAAAACCCTGTATATAGAATATGATATCAATGGTATATTATAATTTAACAGAACTGTTTGTTGGCCCAGTTGGCACTTGCTGAAGGACATACTTTGCTGCGAACTAGATACACACAAAAGAAAGATGTAGATGTTCGACCGCTGGATATCCAAGTTTGTGACTAGCCTGCGCATGCGTGCATCTATCTATTTATTCCTGAATCTGTACCCCAAATAAACCAATCGGAAGTAGCACCTGCGCCTTGTCTATATTTTTTCATTCCATGTGTGTGTCTTATTTCGCGGAAGAATATGTACTTCAGATTTTATATTTTGCAGCATGGTCATATTCTCGTGGCGGTGACATTTTGTGTGTTATGTCGCGTTGTTTGTTTCTGATTCTCAACCTCACTCAACGCAGTGCTTTCTGCCTCAATGACTTCTTATGACTGCAGCGGTGGCGTAGAGGTAGAACACCCGCCTCGCGTGCAAGAGGTCCGTGGTTCGAATCCCGGTGCCGCGCAATTTTCCACCGGATTAAAAAAAAAAAACATCCGCGTGTTGATAAAATTGCATAAACAGGCCTGGAGTGTGGCCTGATCCCGGTGACCAGAACCGGCAACGCACTCCCTCACCAGAGCAGGTTTGGCCACCCTGGTGCAGTACTTGGCCACAACCTCCTATATGAACACCACAATCAGCCACAATTAGTAGATGACCGGGGTAGTTGGAGAAGTATGGGAGAGGCCTTTGCCCTGCAGTGGGCGTAACCAGGCTGCTGATGATGACTTATGTACTGTGCTCTGAAACCATCATTTCCGCAGGATTAGAGGCCACTCGTGGTCGTGACAGGTAATGTGGTGACTCTACGTTGCGTATGATGTGGATATATGTTCTTCGTATATAGCGAGAGTTTCCTTCATTTTAAGCACTTGTGATAGCTTTTGATTGTTTCTGTTTGTCCTATATATTTATTCCTTAATTAATTAAATTACCTTATGAGGTCTTACGTGCCAAAACCACGATCTAATTTTGAGGCGCGCCGCAGTAGGGAACTCCTGCAATTTGAACCACCTGGAGTTCCTTAACGTTTAACGAGCACATAAATGTTAGTGTATAAATGTTTTCGCATTTCGCAAGTTTTCTCGTGGTCATACCAACATCAGTGAAGTATGGATAATTAAGCCATGAAATTCCTGAAAAAGGATGGGTGCATGGCAATGAGGTACGAATAATAAAAGTACCGGGTGTGTATCTTTTAGATAATGCAGAATTTTTAAAATCGTTTGTGGCAGATGGCATAATTCTTGTCATTGAGCTGGATTGCTGGAAGAGGCGGACATTCTTTCCACGAGAAATTGAAATTTTTAGCGGACTTATTGTTAAAAAGTGCAATAATTCATTTTTAATGATCACTTTGCGGGCACTACAGCAGTTCATAAATTGCAGCTGCTGCCTTCGGAAGGCAGCAGATGGAACGAATTTTCATGATGACATTAGTTTTAGATGACACAAGTTGACATTAGTTACGCATGAATAAAAGAAGTCTGCTTGTTATCATCACTATATTTTAACATTTTCGTTTAGATGCCCCAAACCTAATCATAATTAGTGCTGTGGTTGCTGAGAAAGACTATTTTACCGTTCCCATGTATTTATATAGGAGCTCCCGAGGTAAAGGTTTTATAGAAAACTCAAACTTAAGTGCAGATTTTCTACGTTGGATTGCGACATTTCAGTGGATTCTCGGTAATATGCCTAATAGGGCATTACGATTGAAAACGACGCGAATCTAAAGGCTGCACATAACTGCTTTCTGCGTCAGTGAACCCGTGAACCGATCGAGGAGGGCAGTTTGACTTGCAGGAAAAAAAGACGCAGTGACCGCAATTGGCGAAGGAAGATTTCGGCGAGAGCTCCACCCGGAATTTCTTATTCCAACTGTGGTTCACGCTCATCGTGGATTCTATCGCACGTAATTTAGTAAAGTGACATGAAGGAAGAGATGGGAGTGCGACGGGTGCTGCGTTGTCCAAGGACTCGCTGAGGATGCACGGCTTAGGAATAAGCAGTGCGCATGATCCGGGCTCCACTCGATGCGCGATCGTCGAAAAACAACCACGCCGCGCGCAATAACAACGCACGAAGTGGAATTTTGCGACGAACAACGCTCGAAGAATAAAAATGGTGATTTTCGCCGTGGAAATAGAACCAAATTTGAAGCCTCGGATGTTTCGCGGGAGCGACCTCTACGAAGTGTTGTCGTGGAAAGCGGGTAGAACGAAGACGACCAAGGCGGACCAGGCAGTGCGACGGATGAAGCTCGATGGGCAGCTTTGCATAACTTTTTCTTTCCGGGCGTGTAAGCCCCGGCGCTTCGCATGAGCTGTGGACCAGAATCAAATACTACTGCGATAAATAAAAATAAATTCATCGCGACGACCTCGTGACGGCGGGTCGTGGCGGGCTGAGACCAGCGCAAGCGTACGCGGAGTTAAACTCGTTGATAACTCTATTTCTGTATGCGGCTCTTTGCACGACCCGTCCTTCTTTCGTTCACTCCTGATGTGTTTCGCACTCTTTTTGTTTTCTGTGCACAAAATGCGGCGTGCATTTGCCGTTGGCCATTTGGCTTTCGCCGAGCTTTTGTGTTCCGCCAGCTTTAGGCTGCATAAATTTATGGACGCAGTGGGGGTGGGCTATTTGCTTCGTATTTCACGCGCGCCAGCTCGAGCCCTTCATTTCAGCGACCATAATGCTCGACATTTTTGCGGCGGGGTCGCCAACATTTCAAGTGGCTGTCATAGGCGACTGGTGGTGCCTTGGCAGGCTGCGTCGGGAGAGCAGTGCCACTACTTCACGCTTGCCGTGTCGTCCGTATATTCGTATGAGGAGCGCAGCGCACGAATATTAGGTATGTTTGTCTGCAGCGTTAGGTAAATAGCTTAACCTGGCTAAAGTATGAGGCAAGGTAGACGAAACCAGACGAACCACATGCATGAACCATATGCACAGTACATGACGAACCATATGCACAGTACATGCGCCTTCTGCCTTCCTCCCCCATCTAAAAGCAGCCGCATTTACCGGGGTTTGATCTGGTGACATCGGACCACGGTCTGCAGTTTAAAATGTCCAAAGAATGAAAACACGTACAGGGGTTACATTCTTTCCATATAGTCAGCCTCCTGCAGCTACGCCTCGATCACCAGAACGTGACAGGATAGCAGATTTGCGCGCCTCTCTTGTAAGTTCGACTTCTGAGATTTTCTCTTATAATAAACTTCTTTGTCTCTCTCTGCTACGATATAGGCAGATTTTGGTCGTTTGTCTGTCTGATACGGGCCTTTTACACCAATTTGGCAATTGTAACACACATACAGTACCTATCACTGAGAAATCTTCAACTTTATTTTAAACTACGTTACAAATTTGACTATTTTCCCAAGGAACGTGAACGCTTGCTGGTATTAGTCATTTAAGTCTAGATGGCTACCGTGTGAAGGGTTCTGCGAGGAGGCTCATCAGATGTTGCCCGACAAATTGCAAGGACGCTTCTTCGGACGTTGATATCACGGAATCACCTATGGACGATTTTTCAGTTTTTCATGGGCCCTATCAGGAACGCGTTTCCTTAACCCCAGCAACAATAAAACGAAGCACTGCGCTTCATAGAGGACCCAGACGTAGGCATCGTGGCACTGAGTTACTAGAATTTTTTTGCACGATGTGTTCGTAAGTAACGACACCAGCCTTCCTTCCAGCGCGCGCATATTGAACGGGTTTTCAGTGTCGTTGCTGATGCCTTCACAAGAAAACGAGGGTAGACGACCACCGAAAACGTCAAACAGGATTTGTTATTGAAGATGAAGAGAGCATGAAGGGATGCAGTGGGCTCAGTGAAACAGCCAGGCCAGGTTGTTCGTTTTTCTGTATTCGCGAATGTAATTAAAAGTTGGGAGCAATTTGAGCGAAAGAGCAATTGATTATTTTTAGGAAGTTACTTTCCTGGGAACGTAATTGGCTACTGTGTTCAATTACAAATTTGAACGATGTAACTGTAACTGAAACCGTCTTTATTTTTCTGTAATGCGTAGAAGTGTGACACGCACCGATAGCAAGCTCAAAACAAAAAGATTTATTGATTGTATTAAAAGCAATATTAATGGTGTCCAGGAAATTGGACAAGGTGATATTATTAACACGCACATGGAGAATTTAGACAGGTATGCATACTACAATGCTCCTCTAGTGCAGGATCTGTGCGATGAACAGAACCTTATAGTAGTTAATAGGGAGAATAAGTGTCATGGACAGGCAACCTGGCAGTGCGGATGTAGACAGTAAAGTATCGACTACGTACAGCTTAATCTTAAAAACGTTCCACGAACGACTAGACTAAATCATATCGCATGATTAATGTCGCATTGTTGATATGTTTGATACGATGATTATTGTGCAAAACGCCACAGACGCAGTGACACGTGTCCAGTTACCCAAGTTGGCTTCAAAGAGGTTCATTGAACAGCAGTTCAATGAATGATTAGGCCAGTTTAAAACAGGGAGAAAAATCATGGAATGGGTAGGAATTCAATGCGACAGGGGTGCCCCGACTGACAAGAAAGACATTCCGTTGGACGTGCGTAAACGCTTCCGAATCGCCCCCCTACCTAAAAATATGCATCCTATCTACAACAAAGAGAGGAGAGCTCACAGGGCTAAGGCTCTAGTAAATAAACTTAAAAACACACCGGCGCATAACGTAGCGTACGTGGACGCCGCTTGCGGCAGAGCGGGGCTGCGGTATCGACGGTGGTTGATGGCGACGGGTGCGTTAAGATAGCGTGCTCCACGTGCACGAGGGACGCCTGTACAGCCGAGGAGGTTGCAGTAGCGCTCGCTTGTGCGGGTACAGAAGCGGGAGTAATATTATGCGATAACAAATTAGCTATCCGAAATTTTAACAAAGGGAGAATCTCGGAAGAAGCCCTCCACATTCTACTCAAAAACCCTCCCAGGAGAGACATAACATTTATTTGGGTACCGGCCCATGAAGAAGTCCCAGGCAACGAAGCCGCTCACGAGCTCGCCCGAGCACTCTACCACCGGGCAACTTTAGAGCAGCCAGTTCCAGGGTTAAAAGATAGCATGATCACGTACAGGGAAATTGTCGATCACTACAAAGCCGAAAGAAGAATATTTCCGCCTCCGCATCGGTCTCTCTCACTGGAGGACGCTCGCATTTGGCGACGCCTCCAGGGAAACAATTATACATCACCACATTGGATCTACTTAACACAGACGAGGGACTATAACGACGCCCTCTGCAAAATTTGTAAGCAAAAAGGTACGCTAGACCATATAATATGGGAGTGTGCTGGCTCCCCAGGGGCCAAGGAAAACATTGACAGTAGAGAAGCCTGGGAGGCCTTGCTCCAGAGCGAGGCTGAAGACGACCAGCGTCGAGCAATCCGCCTGGCCGTTGAGGCCGTGAAGAGACTCACCGTCCTCAACGCGCGGGGACTGCTTCGTCCTCCCCCCCCCCCCCCCTACCTACCTACGTGTAGGTCAAGAGGCGGGCACCCCAGCTCGGTGGAACAATAAAGTTTTCAATCAATCAATCAATCAATCATTGAACAGCAGCACATACGCAGTATTGAAAACCCAGTAACGCTAGTTTGTCCGACGGTTGATTTTGAACCCGATTACCTCAGCACAGCAGCCCGATGCTCCAGCCATCTGTCCATGGACGACCCAGAGATCCATGTTAGCGGGAAAGAGGTTAGGCGTGGACATACATATACACATATTCAGAGAGACATGACCCAAACGTGGTGAAATCCTCCCCATTCCCCCCTCCCCCCCCAGAAAAAAACAATGATCATCGCATTGAAAAAACATTCTCTTAAGCATTTCCGCAAAGGCTGGTCTGACATTTCAGATGTATATGCGTAAGAGAACGCTGCAAAATTGGAAAGGATGATTTTTTCCCCATATACCTTCTTGCTTAATGAGACATTTCGGCGTTTCTATGTTTTATGTTGTCACAAATTGAGGTGCTCGCCTTAAGGCATATCAAAGGCTAGCTGGTCTGACAACGTGAGAGAGATAAAGAAATAAGGAGTGCGTGCTAATGTTAATAATTACATATACTAGATACTAGTTATGTCACGAGTTTCTATGAATTGGCATTTTGCTTTTCTTTTTGATCAGTTCCTATACGATGGCAATTTTGTCATTCAGAATTTTCGCAGAAGAGCACTTTCTTCTTCAGTAACCGGCGTAAAGAAGGCATGAATAACGGTTTCCTTGCTACGCCGACGATGGCCCCTGCTCCCGATGCATGTCACGTCCCGTCTTCCTTGAGAGCGTTCCTGAGCATCTGTGTACTGCGTTATTTTCAGCGTGGCTTCTTCGCGTTCCTTTTTTTGTTTTTTGTGGCAGTTTCTTCCTTTAACACCCAATTTCTCGTGATTTCTCCAAGGACGAGCCACAAAGGGGCTTCCTGAAGAGGCAGCTCATTAGGCTTAAATTGCCGGCTCGCACCCTTCACTTGTCATGTCGGTTTTGCTGTCTTTGAGCCGAAGCGCACGTGCTCTTCAGCAGTCTCTGGGGAGGAAGCGACAATTTGCGAAGCCGCCGCTTGTAAGTTCAGAAAAAAAAACAGCGGTCTCTGCAACGAGCGAAACCTAATCTCGTGCTTGTATAGGGCGGCCGTTTCTTGGTCGCCTTACTTTGGAAAGACCTTCCGACAAGAATGATCGACTAAGGACTGTTTCACATGACGGGAAATAGCTTGTGTTTTCGCGTTTAGAAATTGGCAGATGCTGTAAATGGGCCGTGTGAGCGATATTTCGGTTTTAGTAGGTGCCGAACTTCTCTTTAACATCCGGAATACGGCGGGCACTGATAACTGATGACAGCGCGAATAGCCAGACACGTCACTGTGACCTGACAACTTTTTTTTTTCGGTAGTATAACAATTTCAAACATGAAAAAAAGAGACACTTCACAAAATCAGTTCATAGCCTGTTTTACTTGATGTTCACCAAAGGAGGCAGAATAAGTATATTCTAAGTATAATTTAGTCAACCACTAGATGTCTGCAACTGCAAAAATCATAGCCGCCGCAAAACGCGCACGTGTAAAAGTAATGCAAAGTCCGGATTTGAAGAAATCATGGTTGCTAAAAGCGCATTGCAGTATTGCAGCATGTGAACCAGACATACGAATATGTTGTAGTTTTTGGTTATACTAATATCTGTATGCTGTTTAAACCATAAAACTGCACCTTGCTTTATGAGATACAAGACAAGATAATCAGACAAAACCAAAGCAGCCAGTATATTACAGGAATTGCATGGAAGTTGTCCTACCTTCACGTGCCGGAAGGGGCGATCCAAGTTGCAGGAAACGTGAATCTCATCACGTTCTGTGATGATGCGGATCCCACCGACACGTTATGCCTTGCGGCAAGGGTGTTTTCTTGGAGTATATTTTTGATCCTTCCGGCGTAATCTTAGGTAATGTACACATCTGAGAGGTATACACCTGGTAAACACCGGAAGGTTTATGCACCATTAGTGCAGTCTACGACTTGCATTTTCTGAGACCCTGAGATTACGTGAGTTGTTCGGCAGCGTTTTCTAGGCCGCACTTGTGGTGGCTAGGTGCGCTCGCAATTTACATAGCCTGTGAAGTATGTGGCTCCATTAGCTGCATGCTTACCCACACTCCGCTACTATACCTCTACTGAGCCTAGTTGTGATGCTCTGTTGCTGCGTTACATAGCAGGGAGAGGACATTGTGTGAGAGGTCGGCATCTATAGCGTTAGCGAATGTGACATGCCAAAACTGAGTCGTACACTGATGCACAGTGAATATCAGACGTAGTGAATGACACAATACGTGGCAATAAAAGATAATTCAGTCTTGATAGCTGTATATAGCCCTCAGCAATTGGTCCACACAAATAAAACCTACCATTCTGGGTACCTTTCTGTTGGCTGGTTAACAGAAATCATCAACACACATTATTGCTAGCAAACACTGCACTTTCGAATAAATGTTCGCACTTAGCAGTACTCAGTGAAGGAAACATGCTGAAAAAAATTGCTGGCTCCCCCGTAATCGAGTGTAGATGTAAGCATAAACTGGCAACCGGCAAAGCAGGTTGGTTGGAGCTGATACTAGCCACAATATCAAAATGGGGGTAGTGCGTGTTCGCAACGGCACACTTCACGCCACTACACCCCACCCCACCACACCACACCACACCACACCACACCACACCACACCACACCACACCACACCACACCACACCACACCACACCACACCACACCACACCACACCACACCACACCACACCACACTACACCACACCACACCACACCACACCACACCACACCACACCACGCCACGCCACGCCACGCCACGCCATACTGTGCACTGGTTCATATGGACGCTGCTTAGGTAGAAGAAAACTAGCTGAAGGCCACATGACAGGCAGCGAAAGACACCAGGGAGACAGAGCGCACTGCCCAGCTTGAAGAAAAATGAATTAAATTCCGGGATTTTACGTGCTAAAACTTTGATTTGATTATGAGGCACGCCATAGGGGGGGACTCTTGATTAATTTTGACTACCAGGGAATATTTAACCTGCCTCCATACCACGGGACACGGGCGTTTTTTCATTTTGCCTCCAACCAAATGCAGTCACCGCGTCCGGAATTTGATCCCACGACCTCGTGCTTAGCAGCGCAACACAATAACCACCAAGACACCGCGGCAGGCAGAAGTGCCTGAAAGAGGCGCCATGCAGCGTGGCGCCATCTCTCGAGGAGGCGCCATACCCGCGCCGAAAAACTCGCGGACCACTGGCGTTCAAGAGCGCTGAGCGACTAAAGATGGCAATGAAGTGCATGGTGCCTTGTATCTGTGTTTTGAACGTCTGTATTGGAAATGACAAAACTTCAGCGTGCTAGAAGTTACAGTTTGAGTGATATTGTGAACAAAAATTAGGAAGAACTCGGAAGCAATGTTTTTTGTAACTCGTTTGATCTGTAGCTCGCGTATGTAATGCAATCCTGTACAAAGGTTTGGTGGCCAGAGACCTTAATTCTTAAGGTTTGACTGGTTGTCAGGATATTCTCGTTTTCTTCTCACAACTTGGCCAGATGTTCTCGTTTGAGTGCCCGAATAACGGCTTGGCGATAATGGCAGCTGAAAGCATTTCATGCTTAAAACTACGCTGCTCAGAAAGTATTTCCCCAGCTCCGTGAGAGAATGATAATAAAATAAATGAGGAAACTTCAGGGGTTCCTCGGGCCCTGTAGTCGTTTACTGCGATAGCATGAAGCTACAGCGGACACATCTGTATTATAGAAACTTATGTTTCTTTTAGGGAAGAGTTACAAAGATTAGAAGCCTGTGCTTAATGCTACTCCATCATTTCACTTTTACATGTGCTAATTTACTATGTGTAATAAAATTTATGTGAAGAAATGCTGATGGGGCAGTACAAATGACGAACAAATGATGGTTGACGTATTGTCACGCGTAAGTGCGAGGTTGAAAAATATAATGGGTTCAAATTCATGTACGTTGACAATGCTTTGAGGTTAACTGGTTTTGAATAATTTCTTCCCAGCACATAATGCACTGCTTGAAATGTCTGGAGAAGGTCAGGGTGCAGGAATGTTCCCCAAAGCCAGCGCAGTGCTTCTCATTGTTCTAAACTTGCCGTAGAAGCTTTGACTCTGCTGAGCAAGTTAATAGCGCAAGTGAGACGCCCTCATCTTGTTCGCAACAAGCACATGATGATGATTAAGCGCGGCATATTCCACCTCCATCTTCTAAAGAACAACTGCTAATTTGCGATGGTAACAGCGTCGTCCTCGTCGCTGCAGTATAACCTTTGGGATACGTGCATTTCTGTGTCCTGTAGTTTTGAGCGCACCTGAAGTACCTTTCTACCGAAGTCGAGTACGGATAAGGGAGCGACTACCAACGAACTTTTCGGATGCTGCGACATCTGCACGTATGCGCCACATTAGGGGGCTTAGACACAGTAATCAGACAATGCTTTCTTCAGAAAATCCTGTAAAGCAAGAATGAAGGACCAAATAAAGAAAGCCGGTTGCACGTCAGAACAGCGTATACTGCATTATTAATAGTTCTACATTTGAGACACTTGCAGGTGACAGCAGGGGCACTTCGGTGCCTTCGTAGCGAAGACGACGAATAGGTTTAGCATGAGCGGGACTCCATCTTCCTCAGCGCAGCGTATCTTCTGAATATACATTCTGTAAGTAGTTTCGCGCTTGAGTTTTCTTCTACGTAACATCTTTGATCGAGTTGCTAATTATCTATCGCATCTACGATGTCTTTAAGATGTGTTGCATCCGATTTTCACTTTTTTTTTAATTTCCTGAAGGGTTGACACAACACGAGGTTTGACTAGAAACACTGAATCTTGATCAGTAACTCGCTGACAATGTCATCCAGTTCTTACTGAGACTTCTCACGCATATTCCGCCTATGACACAACAAAGGTACCAATAAATTAAACGAAATGCACACTTGGAGTTGATCGTGTTTCGAGTAGAAAGATTTGCTCAGCCAGGGGGCTGCTTAACAGACACTAAAAAGAAAAGATAAGACTTTTGCAGCGTTGATGTTGTCTATTACGCGAAACATTCACCCAGACCGAACAAAAATATCAAGAGGTAATGCTAACTACTCACTCTCTCTCTTAATACTTCTACGTGTCGTTTCTCAACTTTTTATTTACAGCGTTCATATTTAGCGCATAATTCCTTTATAAAGTTGACGCCTGGCACAGGACGCATCTACAGTATCCAAAATTTCTTTAACTTAGTCGCCATTTACAGAGCGAAGGAGCCATGCTTGGCCGTATGGCGCGCGCCCTATGAGTTCAGCGTTGTAGTAAATTCTTGAATGTATGCGAGCATATTTTAGTACTCTGGAACGTAGGGGGTGACATGTTTAGGCTGACTCAAGATAAACCAAACCCAAAGCAAGGGAAGAGCATACGAACTGTAAGGCGATATTAATAGCGGAAATGTCGCTCGTCCGGCGTTAGTTGCTCTACGAAGGGCTGGAAGGTGTTGGCAATGTAACGCGCTGAGTTCGCTGTGTATGCTACTTGTATTATATCGCCTTAGAGTTCATGTGTTAGTCACTTGCTTTGGGTTCGGTTTAACTTGGTCCACCCTGTACATATAGCGGACCAACACGGCACGTGGGATTACCTTAGATTACCGACGGCTCAATTGATCCCTATCGTTGTTAAATTGAGGGTTGCTTGCCTTTCTTGGCACAAGTTTGCGAAATCACCTGTTGGATCTTAACTCTCAATTCTAGCAAGTAATAGCACTTCAGTCATTACACTACGTGACAACATTGACATATTCTACTTAGCGCACGATGAACGATTGTCATTGGGCATCTTATAGGCTAAGGATAGGAAGAAAATGAAAATGGAACATGTTTACGGATCCAACAAGGTCCTAGGACTACGAGACGTAATAAAAAATATGCAAATCCTATGCGCGTGCTGAAATACTTATGAAGCGAAGCCTTACTAAAGCGCTTAAGAAAATGCTAAACGACTAGCCGTGACGAGTAAAACTGCATTATTTTGCATCCTATGCAACGTGTAATCCTATGCAATGTTAACGTTTATCCACCACAAAGGTCAGTACTCGTGCATTTCTTTTGCGTTTACGCACTACAACATTCGCAAGGTACGGCGCAATGCAAGCACCAAATCATACGGATGCACAGCACGACACGTCTACACAGCGGTGTCAAGAGGACGAAGCCTTTGCATGATGCTTGTCGAGGGGAGAATTGTGGTGACAGGCGAATGCACAGAAGAGTACGACAAACATATGGCTTCATTTAAATCGTGACTGACATGCTATACCAGTGATTAGCAGACTTAGATGAGCTCGTAGTTTGCTGGATTGATGGAACGTTGTTATAACGACGCGTTTTGAGGACAGGACACAGAAAAAATGCACACTGGACAGACGCCCGCGTCTGTCCTGTGTCTATTCTTTCTGTGTCCTGCCCTCAAAACGCGCCGTTAAAACCATCCTATATCAGCCTATTGCCTTTTTTTCTTGCGCTAAATGAAGGTTTTAGGATTCTAAACTCTAGAAAAGACAGTGGGAAGCCTCAGAACACTGTTAACATTCTAATATAGTAGCCAGTTTTGGTTTCGTTTTTCACTATGGTATTGTGTTGTGACGTCATGACACCGTATGTGGTCATGTGGGAGCAGGACATTGCGACGTTTGGACACTTTCTACGGCTTGCTCTGTCATCTCGTAAGCTGCTACTCGTGGAAAGGGCCGATATCGCAGCATAGCGGACGACCTAGCGAGCCATAGTGTTTATATTTTCTGCTCTCACAGGACCAAATGCTGTGCCATGACGTCACAGCGTAGTACGAAATCGAGACTGGCTGCAGGAAAGCTACTATATTACAATGTTTGCAGTGCTCTCAGGTTTGCGAGTATGGTTGCTAGAGTTTAGATGTGCCGGACCTTCATTTAAAGGAGAGAAAGAATACTCGAAATTAAGAGGTCAGTACCCATTCAAGGATTCTCTACCTCTTGTGTCACAGTGACAATTAAGCAATCTGGTTTGGGTATTGGCGCACACATTTTGGGAAATGACCTGGAATGGACCCACACCCAATGGTATCTAGCGAGTTTCACATACAGAGCTGCACATAAGTGCAGAGCTTGTTTGTTCGGGCACATACGCAGTGACTCGGATGTCTTCCTAGGCCAGACAGCAGTTGGTCGCAGGTTGTCTGTGCTGGCGCATACTCAGATGGTCCGAGTTGTTTATGTACAGAGTGTCCCAACTATCGGGCACAAAGATTTAAAAATATGCAAATGCCACCTAGCTGGAAAGGGCCAAGGTATTGTTGTTTGCCGTCACTTGGAGATACTCAGACTATGTTTTTGCATTCCGCCTACTTAGATATTTATTCCTAATTAATTAATCAACTTCTCTAATATTATAATTGGATGCAAATTGTCAGTGAGAAAATTGTCGAGCAACATGAAAAACTACCAATACAGCTTTCTGTTGCTCAATAAGTGCTACATGAAACTGTTTTTCCGAGCGTGAAAGTAGCCCGCGAATACACGCAAAGGGCCTCGAGTGCCGAGTCGCGCGGTAATTTTACTTGTATTCGTGGAATCGAGGAAGGAAAGCGTAGGAGAGGCCCCAGCGAGCACGGACGTGTTGGAGAAAGTGTGGCGGAAGTCACGTGCTGTTTTTCGCGAAGGAACATTGGGACTGGTACCCCAAACGTCAACTTTGCCATAGCAACCACGCTGCTGAAGCTCTCGCTGCTGCTCTCGGCCTCTGAAAAGTGAGACCAAATTCTTCGGTTTGTGTCTTTCTCGCAGTATATACTGTTCGCGAGACAAGCTGACTTTGGAGCGTGGTGAGTCAGCTTGAAAGTTGTTTTTAGGGTCTATGAATGCGAGTGTCTGCTGGCAACAGGGACGCTTAATAATCACGGGGTGGGTCTTCGTCGTCTTGGTCAACACACCACTAAAAAGCACAGGAGCACGTCAGCTCCACTAAAACTGTCACAGGCTTTGTTCTGACGCACGCATGTCGGCAGCACACACTTCCGGCGGCTCGCAGCAATGCAAGTTCAAAGCTCACGCCCATATGCTCCGGCGAGCTGATTGGAGGCGCGAAGGGAGATGGCACACCAACATGGATGCCTTTCCGGCTTCAAAAACGTGACGTCAGGGTCTCCCCTACATTGTTTCTTTCCTCCGTGATTCGCGGGCTTTCACGCTCGGAAAGGTACTTTTATTTAGCACGTATTGAGTAACACAAAGCTGCACCTGGAAGTTTATATGCTTCAACGTAAATGCGAATTTCAAGTGCAACTGTTTAGGTGTTTTGAATTCGCGATATATTATGGCAAAAGATTTCATTCTGAAAGACAAGGTGCTCTCGGCGGCGGCGCTCAGCCTCCAGCTTGTTTAGCAGCAGCGGCAGACGAAGCATTTCCACTGGTTATGCCGCTCATTGTGCAGAACGAAAGCATGACGAAAGCGTGAAAACGAGGACGCATGGCCCGCACGGAGCGCGTTCTTTAGCGGCGCCGCAGGCGCAGTAGCTCATGCTGCGCTGCCCCCCCCCCCTCCCCCACCACCACCACTTTGCTTCCGCGCTGGCCGCATGCCTGGTCATGCCTTTGTCGTGTCGGCACTCCGCTTTCTTCCCTCTTTTCGCCGTACCATACTCCATTTTATCCATGTTTTCAAGGTCCAGGCGCCGCGTGTCCGTCATCCGCGAGGGTCCGGGACGCGCGGTTACAATGGTGGGGGGGGGGGGGGGGTTGATTTGCAAGAGCCATTGAATGGGCGGTCGCCGCACACTCTCCAAGGCCATTAATAATTCTGATTAGTTTCATTATAGTGCACGAGCTTTCGAAAGGAAAGTCCAAACAGCTTTCAAAAAAGCTACGTAGCAAACTCGCCTTTCTATTCAATATGTGAACGCTTAATGAGTCCATCGGCAGGTGATGCATATTTTTCTAATTAACGCAAATGAACCCGAACAATTTAATTATTATCAGCACATTTTGAACGGGCAATGAACTTCATAATTCTGCCTGATGGATTCTTAGGATTTTCTAACGAATCAGGAGGGCCACATTAATCGAGGCCTTAATACTGAATGAAAATTGACAAAGCACTTTTGAATGGAAGTAGTTTGTTTTGTTTGGATAATAAGAAATATCACCCGCCGTGGTTGCTCAGTGGCTATGGTGTTAGGCTGCTGAGCAAAAGGTCGCGGGATTGAAACCCGGCCACGGCGGCCGCATTTCGATGGGGGCGAAATGCGAAAACACCCGTGTACTTAGATTTAGGTGCACGTTAAAGAACCCCAGGTGGTCGAAATTTCCAGGGTTCTCCACTACGGCGAGCCTCACAATCAGAAAGTGGTTTTGTCACGTAAAACCCCATAATGAATTATTAAGAAATGTAATTTTTATTTTTCTGTACAAGACTTATCACAAGACTTACTCCCTGATTATCGTTAGCAATGAGAAACAAGTGTAACAATGAAATTATTTACAATTTCCAACTCTGCTCTCGCCTGAGCTGAACTTCCTATATTTAATTAGCTACGAGACGTAAAAAAAAAGGCAATGTACTTCATACACCACTATTAGCATTGCAGCTAAAGCCAGCCAACTGGAAGATCTTGCGTACTATTATTATTGGGATAGCAATTACTTGGGCATTCCTGGCGCATTTCTCCCTTCGGCGTCGCCGTCGCCGTGAGGTTCCGTATGAATCAAAGCGTGTGAGGGTGAGCCGGCGAACGCGATTCAATCTCCCGTACGCGAGCGAGGAACGCGGCCCGGATGCATGCCGTCACCTGTGACGCGCGAGGCAGGAGGGTCAGGCGAGGAAGGGGCGAGAGGTGTTCTCCGGTGACTGCTAGGGGGCCCCGATGTCCTCCTCGCCCGCCGCTCCGCGCAGAGTGGAGACAACCACGGCGTCTACTACGGCGTTGGCCACGCGGATCGCCGACGCCGTGGAAGACGCCTTTAGGTTGTTTCACATGGCGCAGTTGGGGCGAAAAGAATCGTTCTGCCGCGCACGTCGCAGAGCGATTCTCGCTGACAGCTTTCACATGCATTTGCGGCAGCGCGTTTTCCGTCGCAGCGATGCACAAGGTTGCCTCCTGCTCACGAAGTATCTATGCCTGCATTGTTAAATAAAAACAACATGGAAACTAGTCAATTATTCGATAATAGAATAGGTACGCCACTTTTTAACGTTTAAAAGCGTTGAGGCTTTACGACAGCTTGCAGATGCGGTGAGTGAGGCGCTGCACAACACCGCAAGTATGAGCGTGCGGCTTGTGCGGCGTCGGTGGGGTGGTTCCGTTTAGTACACTCTAGTTTCGTTGTTACTATGCAAGCCACAACTTTCTTTCCTGGATGAGTATTTGCGTTTGCAGAAGAACAAGCTACTATTGAGTGTGCATGTATAAGCAGCTGGTGCAATTTGTAGCGATGAAGAGGTTGACGATGGTGGCGATCGAGTGGGTACGTGCCTTATGTTGAAGCGGCGTCCTTCGCCCGACCCTGGATAGCGTGCAGCTTCTCCTTTTAAACGAATTGTGTAAGCGGAAGAAAAGAAAAATGTAGTGAAGCTCCTAAGCCGCGAACGCTGGTGGGTAAGCCCTATTAAAACCTAGCTCCGCAGAGCTACCAAAGCGCGGTAAAACAGGAAAGCGCCTATTTTGACGGCGCTTTGTTTTGTCGCCATTGCCCCTCCCACATCGCGCCGATCGCTGCGACTCAGCGACGGCGCGACCAACTTGTTGGAATCCAGTCGCGGATAGCCCACGACGTCGCGGTGGTCGCTCAGCGACGGAATTCGCTGTGTGGCTGACTGAAAATCGCGCCACATGTGAAACAGTCTTTTGGCGGCCGCCGTAGGGACGCGTTGCCGGTGCTCGCGTGTATTGAAAGCGATCTGCGACGTGGCCAAAGTGCCCGCCCACGCGGGCTTCATCTTCAAAGCGATCTGCGATGTTTTCAGAGTGCGCGTAGTGCCGGTAGCCTAGTATGCGCCGTGCTTTGAACGTTTCACTCGCGTTGAAGCGACAGATGCACGGATGTCAGTTGGCTTGCTGTTGCTGCGCGATTCCTGACTCCAGCGTTTTTACAGACAGTTTCCGCTGTCATCGAGCGGGCTGTGTTCATGTTTATCTGTGCGCACGTGACATCGTGCTGGTTAACTTAGGTAAAACACGTTGATGGACTAGTTGGTTTGAATCCATGATAGAATGTAAAAGCGCCTCTGAATAAGGACGCAGAAAGAAGCAGACACCCAAAGACAGCGCTGTCTCCGCGTGTCTGTTTCTTTCTACGTTCTTACGAAAAAATTCGCAGTTCCGCCCGAAAGGCGAACCACCGATTGCGATAGAAAATTAGTAGATACCTGTAAGAAGTAAGGATAGTAGTTTTATCGGTGGTATAAGCTTGTAAACATTCGCTTTCTAACTAAGTTAACATTGATACACTATGTAAGCGTGACTCAAAGAAGACGTAGAAAGAAACAGACATACAGAGACAGCGCTGTATTTGTGTGTCTGCTCCTTTCTACGTCCTTGTTCAGCCGCGCTTACATATTCTACCATTGTTAACTTAGTAAGCGAATGTTTACATGTTTATACGGCTGATAAAACTACTATCCTTACTTCGTACAGGTATCTACTAATTTGCTATAGCAATCGGTGCTTCGCCTTTCGGGCGGGACTGCGAATTTTTCTGCCTAGGGAGCCTCATCTGTACGCTTGGGCTGTCTTGAAAGAACAGGCGTCGACTAACCGTGAAGCTTAACTTATTGCTAACGAAGGCAACCGACCTTTGACGCGCGGTTGACATCGTGCTCAGCAGCGCAACATGATAGCCGCTAAGCCACCACGGTGGGTTGAGACACAGAATAACGATGATTGTGGATATGCAACTTTCTTCATTGCACATGACTTGATCTTGGAGTGCTTTCTTCTTTTTTTGTAGCAGATGGCTTCACGCGCGCTTAACTCTTGTCTTAATCTTGACGCTTTGAAGAATTAAAGTTTATGATAGCGTCACTAAAATGTTCTTTTTCTTGTCTATTTGAGGGAAGACCGATACAGGAAGGCTTTTATTTTTTAAGGTGAGTACGTCTCGATATTTCTTTATTTCGACGCCTATATTTAACTCGTGCATACGTCCCCTTATACTATTTTAAGCCATGAAGGCAGCATACTGAATGGGTACTGATATTCTGGCTTGCTGAAAGGCTTAGCGCGCCGTTGAAAGAAGAGCCAAACGCAGGTCGAAGATTTTTAAAGAAGCGAAGAACGGTAACTTTCGTGTTGGTTTTCTGGTCCTATTCGTAGATCTCCGAGAGCATGGAACAAGGAAATCTGGAAAATAAATTGAATGCAAATTATTTTAGCCCACAGTTTATATTTAGCACTGCTGCATACCAGATGAAAGGGAAGCAGTCGAAGTGTACCATGAGAGACCTTATCAGGCTTCGCACACGTGGCGCGAAAATTGAATGCAGGGGAGGTGAGTTTAATATAACCTGCATTAAAGGAACCCTCTCGAATATTTGCTGCCTGGGAAGCCAAACAATGAATAGAAGGTTTTTGATGGGCTGCTCCGGAGAAAGGTTAATTTATCGGCAGACCGGGCTCGCAAACTTTTTGGGGCCAGAGCTCACTTCCTGCACTGTCGCATTAGAGTGTAGTTGCCTACGCCTCTTGAATAGCGTGGCTTTATATTTACATTAAATACGGGCTTAGGCATTCGAGATCTAGAATATGATTGGATTATTTGATGCTATTTAAATAATGTTCTCAGCAGCAATCGGACTTTCCCTAATATTCTACTTTTGCTGAAAATACGATACACTTGGAGCCCACATTATTGGCTGCTTCAAGTGGGCATTGCTAAGATCGCTGATGTAGACTTTAAACTCAAGATTAACGAATTGATTCGGAACTTCGTTATCACGAAAAGTTAGCAAGACTTTCTTACCGTTCTCACGGCAACCGTTTTTAATGAGAGATTATTCTTTGCTGGAACGTGTCCCTCATGCGCAATGGGAGCAGCTACTGGAAGACTCCACATGGTGGTTTATTTCCTGAGTGTCTTACAGTGGAGGTAAATCAGGAAGCCATGTGTTTATGCTGCTTGCAGATATGTAATCGCTTGTGATGCGACGGTATGCATTGTTTTATTGGTCGTACCTTGGCACCTTCATTAATGACAAATGCGGTGCTGCGTATTGCGTTCATATATTTTTCTGAGCGATGACCTAATGACCTTGCACAAAACGTTACATATTCTTTCGACAAAAACAGTTGATGTAAGTCATTTTCGTTTTTTCTTTCCGTGGTAGTAAAGCGTTGTGTGAGACGTTCGGTAGCCGCTAATGTATAATCAAGTTGGAGTGCTTTAACGTCCATTCGAAGAATATCCAACCATTTCAATATGTAGCCTACTACTGCGTTTCTACATTTCACGCTTTTGTAAATGCTTGGCTATGAAGATCAACATGAAAACAAGTTTTTTCACGCATTCCTATTTCCTTTCGAGAATTATTCATCAAACGTATTCCGAAGCTCTAAATTGGGACTCTTTATTTGCACTTATTTTTATTCGCTCCTCTTCCCATGTCGCCCTGGTGTTACCGAAGCTGAAAACAACTGAGACAAAGGGGAAAATGCAGAGAGAAAGGGAAGCAAGGAAAGGCAGGGAGGACACCTATTCTTTGTTCAGCTTGCTACCCTACACTTGGGGAGGATGCAAGAGAGAAGGCATGAGTGCCGGTCACTCTCATGCGCTAAGAAAGGTGCAGTGTATTTACAGTTGAACATTCAAGTCTGTCGCCTTCATGTAGTGTAGAAGAGCTCGTGTGGCTTTCTAGGCCAATGAGCTGTGGGCTACCAAGACCTTTGCAGCTGTAAACGACTGAGGCTATAGTCTATTCAAGCCACACTAGAGAGTCCGGCGTTGTTTGTCGAAGTGGGAAAGTTTTGGCGAAGTGGGGGGGGGGGGGGCACAGGAGATGATGGATGGTCTATTCACATGTGTACTTAAACAGATATCAGTGAGTCAGTCATTCCAATGGGATGGTTGTATAAATTAGTGAAGGCTACTCCGAACCACTGCCGACGCAGCAGTGTTGCTTCCCGTCGTGGAATATATATATATATATATATTTTGGTAACTGCAGTTCTAATGATGGATTGAGGCTGCATAAGCAAAGGTTGGATTTCTCTAAAATAAAGGTAACAGCGGCAACGATGTCATTTTGACTACTTATTTCCATGCTAGCAAGCAGAGAAGTCGCGCGATAATGGAGGCCACGCAATAAAGCAAGGCACACTAAAAGTTATAATGATGCTCAACTAAAGTGTACAAAATGGTTTGCAAATATTACAGGAATTTTACAGACGGCTGTATGTATTTTAGCGTCGGGTAAACTTTCTTTCTCAACATACGAGCCTAAGCGGGGCCATCAAAGCCAAGTTTTTTTTTGCCCTTCAGAGATCTGTACTATACCGGCCAACTTTCATTTCGTCACTAAGACACAGTCGGCTTGGTAATGAAAGTGTTAGATCACTGTGGAATCCCGTATTCGCTGAGCGGCTGTGGTGTTGTGCTGATGAAGACGGTGTTATGGCTACCATTCCTGGCTGCGGCGGATATTTGAATTCCCCTTGTGCCTGAATGCAAACGATCTCGTGTATCGTGCTGTGGGTGCATGTCAAGAAATCCTATAGCTGGTAGGAATAATTCGCAGCCCTCTGCTACCGCGTCTGCGCTTTATAATGGAAGCTTCTTTTTCCTACTTTTACAACGTGCGAAGAACCGTTATCGCACAGTCCACAGCCGACAAATATAATCGTAAGCACGTTCGTGAGCATGGGTTTATATCAACACAGTTAGCTTTCAGTCTTACTTCAATGTCGTGAATCGGGCCCTCGACCTGGACTATTTCCAAGGCCTATATCCACGGCCTGGATTCGCGTGTCTTCGTCCTTCTGGCCGGGGACAGAGGGAGGTGGCGCAATAACTGGGATTAAAATCTGATATCATCGTCAGTTTTTTCCGCGTGCCAACTCGATTGAAACGTAGCTGACAATGCGGTGCTATACTTTAAAGAAACTGACTTATTACGTGCATACCGCCCTCCTTCTCTTGCTTTCCTTCTACTACTCGTTTTTATGCGACTAGCTTTCGAGTGAGAAGCGCAGTAGGACGGGAGACTATGTTCTATGTTCGCATACGTTAGGGACTGCAAGTGAACGTAACAGAAAGAAAAAAATAATAGGCATACCCAGTGCATACGTTGGAATGTGCGTTAAGCGAAACCTTAGTGAAGCGGTTGATTACACGTCACACAATCAATGGTGATGTATACGATTGTGATTACATTCGTCCTATGCAGCCTGTAAACTCACGTACTGTTTATGGTCATACACCCTAAAGGTCACAACTTTAATGTCACGCAAATTTTATGTTTAAGCGTGGCATCGCTCACAGCCTGTCCCGAAATATGAAGCACGGCGGATTCTCTGTATGAGACGTATACGCAGCGATTGCTGGCATTTCAATTCGGCCCACGTTAAGCTTTTGTATATTTATCTACAGCTATATCCACAAATATACCGACCGACCCAGCTGCTAGCAGACCCAGCTGCTAGCAGCTGCTATAGCAGCAGCAGCAGCAACCTGGCCAACTTTGGGAGAGTAAGTAAAAAAAAAAGTTCACTTCTTAAGAGAAGCAAATGAGGTAGCAGTTGAACAGGAGTAGAAATTGGGAGGAATTCAACGGCAAAAATCAACGTGTACCCAAACCGTTCTAGCTAACCTGCTCTGCTTCTTCCGCTTTGTTTGCCCACAGTATCGTTATCGTTTTCTCCGAATCGCAGCATGGTCCTAGAGGCTAAAAGACGTTGTACCCGGCCTATGTTTTGCTTTTTAACTGTTTACTTTACGTTCGTCTTTCAGTTGCCCATTTCCCTCTGGCTCTTTTTCCTCCATTTGTTTTTTACCCAGCGCTGCGGTATTGAAACGGCGACGGTACATGGTGACTTTCATTGTTTATTTGTGCTTCGAGGCAGAGTGATGAAAGCGGAGATAGTGTTTGCACACCTTGGGGGTGTATACACATTCGGCTGAGTGAGCGGGAAAGGCCTAGATTGCATTGCACGGGGTCTGTGGCATCACCGAAGTTGAAGTCGGTGATCGCTCGCAGCCAGAAGGCGAACGAGCGATGCGTGAGGTTCGCCAGTTGCTTGCTGTGCTTCCTCATTTTGCGCAGCCTGTTGCTTCCTTGCAATCCGAGACTGCTTCACTTTTCACTTTGCACACTGTGCGTTTGATGAGACAAGACTATATCGCTCGTTTTCTCGCTTTTCTGTGACATGGTGATTTCATTTTATTTTCTTCCAGAGCTTGAGCTTCAACGTAACATACGACATTTGTAAACATACTAAAGCATATCGCGTGGCTATTTAACTGTTACCTTGATACGAAGGGCCTCGTAAAACGACTTCAATAAGAGCTTGAAAGTTCCAATAAAGCTATCGCAATGTTTAATAACAAGGTGGCAGAAACACATTTCAGTGTATTCGAAAACGTGCATGACCCGAGCGATTGCATTTGAAGCATTTCAGAACCAAAATCTGGGAGAGCGCTAAAAACGCGCGAACACTGTACATCCGATTATGTATGCATAACGAGGCTGATAAACAAACCAGTTTACCACTGCGAATGTTGTAGCCTTGACCAAGATGATATAAGAAGATCATGTATGTCCCCTGGATTATGTAGAATGGCTTAGGTATGAAGCCATGTTGATAGTGTTAGCATTTCGAGGGTGGCGGGGGGGAATGCTCCGAGTCCTCACAAATGGGATATTGATTATGCAGCAAAATTGGACTGCACGATTTTGTACACGTTATCTGGAGGCATTCACGCAGGTGTGCTTTCGCAGGCGGCGCATGCACAACATAAAGTATGAGATCAAATGTGTTATTAAGGCTAATAACGTACGACCATGAGATTTTTTCGATATCTTAAAGTACAGAAATTGCCAATTTTAGTTTCCTTTTATTTCTGAGATACTTATAGGGCTCATTTACCGGCTGCACTTATGTCTCTTGACCTAAGCCAGTGCGCTAGGCGAGAAGGTCTGGCCGGGTACTATATATCGCGGCTTCGATTTCCTGGCGTGGTCCTCGTATTCGGACGGAAGTAGCACAATTTTGGTGCATGGTTTGGTGCCCGTCTAACATGTCTTAATTTTAACTTCGAACTACATAATGCACACATAGCCTCTTAAGCTTTATATGTGAATTTAGAATATAAATAACGCATTCGCATTGCTGTTACTCCCTACTGACCCTTGGATCCGAGGAGGTCGAGAACATTCTATTTTAAATCAAATACTGTTGACGTTGACGTTGTGCTATATGTTAGGAAACTATACTTCGATCGTGCCTTACAAAATGAGGTTTCTTCAGAGCACAAGCGACCCAGCCAGCTACCTCAATCAATATAGATGAAATCGTTAGTTGGCGTGAATGTATGGCTGATTATGCCATTTCACAGAATGAGGACAAAGAAAGCCCAGACAACGCCATGCGATATGCTAAAAACTAACTTTTTTATGAAAAATGAAAGCCTAAGTACAACGGAAACCTCAGCAGGCCATACTATCACAACTAAGATCAGCTGTGAACAACTAATCTCTGGACCTGAGAAAGATCCACTGTCTGAGTGAAAAGGGCCGCTCCTCGAATTGCTACATTTTCTAAAGCATACATTGGAACCGCACAACTATGAGAGATCGCTCGAACATGGGCTGGTTCTCAGATCAGGGGTTGGTGCTTAATTCTGGAGAACGTAAACCTCATACCAAAGCACTACCTGCAGTGTGTCATTTGCACTTGTTTTCTACAAAAAGAGCATTGATGAAGTTATATATAGAGGAAGGGCGAACATTCGTTCAGAGTTGCAGTTGCGAGTATGCATAGACTCAATATCAACACAGATAACCACTTTTGTGCGTTTTTGGTCGAGAGGACCAAAACGCAAAATCTGAAGCACCGCACTGTATCTGGAGCAAAAGCCTTCGTCAGGCTATTAAGACTTTTGCTTTTGCTCCTCTTTCTGTTGCTGTACAGAAAAAAATAAAAGTGAAATTCTAAAAAAAGAGAGAGGAGAAATAATTAGAACCAAGATGAATGCAAATGAATTTCTGAGATTTTTTAACTTCGGTCTCATGCTTGCTTCATCCTCACCACATGACGAAGACTACGCTGTGCGCGAGGAAGAGCAAAACCATAGCCTTCACTAGGCATCGAATTCAGTGCGGCAACGTTCATCTCATAGCCGGACGTGCTAGCACGAGCTATAGAGCAACTTAGATGCTAGGTAATTTGTACGGACTTTCGTGCACTACGAAGTTTCGGAGAGCGGTGTGCGACTCCGCATGCATTTAGGAGGCCACCGCAGACAATAGTGCAGATGTCGAAGACGACAAGGGGTCGTCGCAAGGACGCTCCTGAAGAGAAAATGGGCGTCTGACATAATTTTAAACAACAACAACAACAACAACAACAACAACAACAACAACAACAACAACAACAACAACAACAACAACAACAACAACAACAACAACAACAACAACAACAACAACAACAACAACAACAACAACAACAACAACAACAACAACAACAACAACAACAACAACAACAACAACAACAACAACAACAACAACAACAACAACAACAACAACAACAACAACAACAACAACAACAACGACGACGACGACGACGACGACGACGACGACGACGACGACAACAACAACAACAACAACAACAACAACAACAACAACAACAACAACAACAACAACAACAACAACAACAACAACAACAACAACAACAACAACAACAACAACAACAACAACAACAACAACAACAACAACAACAACAACAACAACAACAACAACAACAACAACAACAACAACAACAACAACGACGACGACGACGACGACGACGACGACGACGACGACGACGACGACGACGACGACGACGACGACGACGACGACGACGACGACGACGACGACGACGACGACGACGACGACGACGACGACGACGACGACGAACCAAGATGAATGCAAATAAATTCTCAGAAATTCATTTGCATTCATCTTGGTTCTAAGAACCAAGATGAACGACGACGACGACGACGACGACAACAACAACCTGGCGCTGTCGTAGTAAATGAATAATAAAAGCGTTGGAGGAATCGCTCCAGCACCCTTCATTTCAGCTCCAGCACAAAACTGCATCCTTAGGTTTCTATCTTCTGAAATAGGAAAACAATAGAACTAACATCGAGGATGCCTCTTGCCATTGCGTACCGGACTTGGTGCTAGAACTAGTGCTCTTCTTGTACGAAGAAAAAAGAAAAGGAACTGGCGTACGATGCTGAAGTCGTCCGATGTGCTTTCAATCGACGGGATTTATACTCGACTGTGCATTCGAGGATAAAGTTTTATGGCCTATTTCGTGGCTCCGGATCTCGGCGGTAGTGTTTCATGTCACACTTGGAAGCTCAGCTTCCTTGTTTCAACTTATACGATCAAAATTTGTATCCTTACCGAGGGACTGAAAGGCGTGAGTTCAGCAACGTCATAAACCTCTGGTCAACGAAGCGCGTAGTCAGGAGTGTGGAGGGGAAATAAAAATGACTGCGGCGAAATACCAAAATTCGCACGTCTTTGAAGATAACAGGAAGAAGGCGAAAACGCTTGCACAAAAGTAAGACGTCTCACGAAGGCGTTGTACCGTTAAAAACGGTGAAGTTCGAATGAAATTTTTGATCATCAGAATAGAGCGTAGAATAGGGCGTAGCAGCCTTCTAATCTTTTTACTTCCCAAGCAAGAGGCGAAGCGTGTAATTGATATCACGAAGAAAGCTTAGGCGGATGCTGCTCTCGCAGGTGTCAGTAGTTGTTCCATAACTCTTTTTGTTTCGTTTCGTAAAATTGCGGTAAAAAATGTGTCTGCATGCGCATGCATAGTAACACTTAGAGGGGCGTGTCACACGGAGGGACACCTAGACATATGTGTCTTGCCAAGTTTAGCAAAAGTGAGACCGTTTTGACGTCAGTTGCCTAGAAAGGGAAAGCGCTGAGAAAGGAATAGAGAAGAAGAAATGCAGCGAAGTTGGCTATAGTCTCGCCTGATCGACTGCCCTAAACTTGGGGAAGGCTAAAGAAGGAAAGATGCCCCCCCCCCCCCCCCCCCCCCACAGAAAGGAAGAGAACAGAGAAAAGAAAGGAACGTTGATAGCTACGATGTGGGGAAAGTTTCACGGCTACATGACTCGAAGAAAAGGCTAATTGTGAAAGTTGATATCGGTGATAGCATCGCCTTTTGTCATTGCTTAGTTTTAAGTTATCCCGTCGTGTATGCGTATATAGTATTCAAAGATTTTCGCCGTTGACAAATAATTTTTGTCCGGAGAAAGCTGAGGAATGCAATGGCAGCGTTTAAGATTGGCGCATTCTATTCCGAGTCTTAAACCGGTTTGGCGGCGGAAATTGATCGAATGTTTTTCCCAGCTGATGAAAAAAAAAAAAGAAACATTAAAGACGCTGGCTACCGTGCGCATGCATTTTCGCAGACTTATGATCGCATGACCAAATGGGTTAAGTCTGGTCAACATGACCAGTATCAGAATAAAGCAACGGAAAATCACAGAAATCTCGCCATTACAACGTGTGTAATGGGAGTCTCAAACGATACGGTTAAGCGTTTCTGCGTTTATGTGGTATTCTCAGCAGCGAGGCTAAATTTGGAATTGTGTGGTATTCTACAGATGCTCAGCGAAGTGTGGATGCATTGCCAAGCTTCTGCGTCGCTAACTCTGCCATATGTATTCGGTTTTTTGTGTAAGAATATGTATATTGGAGCAGATTCCTCACAAGCTGAGCCAGCGGGAGAACAGTTAGATAAACATAGCGCGCGCGCGAGAGAGAGAGAGAGAGAGAGAGAGAGAGAGAGAGAGACGAAAATGGAAGTGTAAATAGATTAGCACAGCGATATTGTAGCACCTAGCTTCTGAATGCTTGAATATGGATGGTTGCTTTTGCATGGGAGTTGGATAGAAAGGCACTGAATTTTGTTTAGTGATACTGTGAGTTTGGCAGAATAGAGGTAGGAACCCTTCTGAGGTGATCCACGCATAAGATATAGATTAAGTGTTACGTTTATATGGGTCGAAGCTAACTGTGTTCACGGGATGAGTAATTAACTTGGTGTCATGGATTGAATCGTTATTGCTTTGGTAGATATTTTACGTAATACTTCAATGTTTTTAAACAAAGGGCGTGACAGCTTTTAGCTATGATCACTGGGTGCAGTGTTTAATGTAAAGCTAGCAAACGAAATTGCTTCAATCAGCTTTACCATAATAAGGATATGTCGAAATGCGGCACTTCGTACAGGTGTGGTGTCCTTTTTTCAATTGTAGTCTGTCTAAAGCTTCCTTATTTGAAGTGAAAGAAACGCTATTACACTAGTGCTTTTCCAACTTGTCCTTTCTGTCCCCGGTTTGTCTGTGGTATATTTTTCGAAGTGTAAATATATTTGGACGGCATGAATAAACTGTTTAAATACGTGTTCGTAGCCTAACCAAGTCTTACTCTCTGATTGTCTGTTTGATCAGGATTTACAGGCCATCCTAATGCAGGCTGCATGCATACTGACGTCCAGTCGATGCGGTTCCAGTCATGGTGGTCCCAGTCAAACGACGCTCCAGTAAATCAATGTCTTCGCTTTTTGGAACTTATTACAACAAAAGCAAGCAAGGGATCGACTAACATTTCGCAACGTTTTCTTTGCCTACAGGATAGGCAGCGAGTCGTAAGGTGACTCATTTTTTTTTCCAGGCTATTACCAGCCAACAACTTCACTCTCCTCCAAATGGAAGAAGAACGAATTTTTATCTGAACCATCAGAAAGATAATTTTTGTTTACCGGTGATATGTTTAGGGCATTCGTGGAAGAAAGAACTTGTTGATCGACGCTGGGAAATCTTGCCAGCAAGGTTGTCACTGTCAACCGCGACGGTTCTAGTGAAGCGTTCCTGTCCATCCACATTCTTTTATTTCATTACGCGACACAATGGTAGCGATATCCATCATTAAACAATGTCCCAAAGTGTCCCATCCGTGTCAAATTGGTGAAAGTCGTCCCAAGCTTGCGTCTCGGGGGGAAAAGCGTGATGAAGGTGGCAAAGAAGCGCGACAGTATAGGCGAGGCTGTCAAACAGATAAAAAAGAATGGAACACGTCAACACTGATTTTTCTAAACGTTCGTTCTAGTATTTTGTCACTGGTAATGAGACAGTGAAATAACTGAATGATGCAGATATGTAAGACGCCTTTTTTGTGCAAATATTTTAAAGAAAAGAAAATAATAAAAAATATACGTGTTGCAAGTCTGCAGGACTATTTATCGCGTTTTTTTTATTTAATTTTAGCTGCACACTGCACAAGGCTGTATTCAAACTGAGACTTTGATGGAGCTGTCGCATTTAACTTTTCCAAACTGAACACAATCCATTCGAAGGTCTACATTTCACCGAAACGTTTTCATAATTTTAGGACTTCTTATAGGTGTGAGAAATGAATGGATTAGTAGACATTATTTTAATAATAAACAAAGCAACACGTGTCTGAAATCAATAATTACCCAGCCACAAAATCAAGACAGTGTTGTAGCTATGTAAGCAGAAGACATCGAAGGTGGTCTGCAATTCGTTAAGAATGAATACTAAAAATATGTCTCGTTTTCTATGAAGTCGATGGTTTGCATTGATCAATCCGCAAAATTTACGTGCCCATACATGACAATTCTTGTTTTATGTTACCGATTAAAGCAGCCTTATTTATTAATTAGCATTCACGAACGAATCGCTTGCTTTTCTCCGTTAAGTGCTGTTAGCAAATCGCATACGCCACTACGCTTTGGTTATATAGAGTACAAAAAAAAAAGTCGGACAGCAATCCTATTAATTGATGAGAATAATTATTTTGCTGGTAATATTATTATTTCAATATTAGGAGTTTGTGTTCGATATACATGGATCAACCTGAAGCTTCATGGGGGCACACAATCGTTTCGCTACAAAAAATCTGTACAGTAGGACGCTTCCGGCAGAATATTGTTTATACGTTAGATAGGAAAGAACCAATTGTGACCTACCTACTATATTAGGGTACCATTTCATCAACAAATTTATTTGTGGTGATGAACTAACACTTCGGACACCAAAATTCGTCCAAAACAATAGCAAATTACCTTGCTGTTACATTAATGCATAAAATAATAATAGTACGTTGTACATAAAATCACAACCTACACACAGTCAAAGTATATCGGTCGTGGTAAAAACCAATGATTTGAACTGAAAAAGCAGGTTACAGGAAACTTCTTTTAAACTCGGAGGTCCAACGACAATGCGAGCTTTTAGTATCCATCGTGACAGCGTTCTATCAAGGAAGAGCGCTAATAATACGCACGTAAGTACTTACTCAGGTCAAGATGCAGAGCGTTCTGGCAAGCGCGCGAAATGTACATATACATACACAGACAGTGACGGTTCTGCTAAGAACGCCTCTTGATCGGCGTATTTTCGGCATCTTTGCCTGGCAGGCTTGAAACGCCATGGATGGGCTTAACCGGTAACCGGTTCTGTGAGTAAATGCTAGCCTGTTGTCACCTACGTTGACGTTGAGTAGTTTCATTGTCACCTACTATATTGTTTCATTAGCTTGATTTTATGCGAAGCATTCGTTGCCGCGTTCTTGGCTCTTTGTGCAAGGTAGGTTCCGATCTTGCTTCGCTTTAAGAAAAAGAAAATAATACATGATATTATTACGATATCATCGAGCGATGCTCAAGTGACGAGCCGCCGCGAGAACGACGACGAAGTGGGTCTGTGCCCTTGGCGCGAGCGAGTGTCGGCCTGGCGGTCTGGCTCCAGTGTAAATAGCCTGTATATAGCCTCTTTCATCTGTGTCTTTCCACACGTAACAATATTAATGGCGAAATCGAACCTCTGGGTTCGAGCACAGTGGCCTGATGCGCTGACCATAAGGCCACGATCGCACGCATACTCATCTCGTTCCAAAACGAGCCAGTTGTTGTTGTCGCTGTTCTTGTTGTCTCAAAACAACAGCCTTTGAAAAGGCCGGCGCGTGCATCCCGTGCCGCGAATTCCTCGTTTTTCTTTCCTTGTGACCGCTCGTGCTATGAGGTACTACACGGCACTATCCCCGCGGCCGGCTTACTTCTTTCCGCAGTGTTTTCCTCGTAGAACTCTGCGTAGAAATTGAGCAACGTTGTACTGACACTCAACGTGGTTGCTTACTGACTTTCGTGTTGCGCTGCTAAGCACAAGGTCGCGGGATCGAATCTCGGCCCCAGCGGCCGCATTCCAATGGGGGCAAAATGCAAAAAAACACAAAGAAACACCCATGTATTAGATTTAGGTGCACGTTAAAGGACCTCGGGTGGTCAAACTTGACCCGGAGTCCCCACTGCGGCGTGCCTCATAATCAGAACGTGGTTTTGTCACGCAAAACCGCAGAATTCATTCATTATCGTTGTAATGACTTCACGCTCACTCAAATTAGTAATGCTTGAACATGACTTCGCTGCAGTAGACATACACCACGAGACGCAGCCATAGATACGTACGATTGCATAACGCGAAAACGCTGATGAGATTCACAATCTGTGTTTATCTCGTTTACGCTCGTCTACTACCTATGGAAACACAAACAGCTGCTATGTAAGCTCGGAGTCGAACGGCCAGAGTAGAAATCATGCCGTTGCCGCCATATGATCGTCTTCAACGTGGTCGTCGTCGCACTGCTGCCGTCACAGGCACGTAAGCTCACGACCATACACACACAGCTACTCAATTTACATAAACAGGTTCGTCGACGTGGTTTCGCTTTGCACTACCCCAAACAGTGCTAGATAGCCGCGTGTCTGCAAAATCATTTTCGTTCATTCCCACAGTTTGTGGAATCTGCCCAGATTTATTTATTTATTTATTTTTGAGCGTTCCTAACTACAACGGCTTTAGAAAAGACAATCTCAGTGAGACAGCTGTCGCCTGTCATTAGATCAAACTTCCTCGTCCTCCCTTCTTCCCGTACACAACTTCATCGTCTTTTTTTCAGGCATCCAGCACAGACTACTTCACTCTTCCGGACTTCTTTTGATTACACATCATGGTGTAATACTTGAATATGTTGCCAATAGAGGCGCACTCCGTTTGACCCGAGGCTCCGGTGTAGCAGACGTTCTAATGTTACATGCTGGTATGTGGTTTTAACCACTTGAAATCGTCTGTAAAACTTTGAATTTGAAGGTACAGTTCCTTCCCTTACAAGGACATAGTCTCCAGCTTGTATGCCTAATATTTCGTTGTCGTGCCTTTCGTCCAAGTTTCTTCTTCATGCGGTGCTTGTGGACCTCCTGTTCTGTGATAGTTTTCTTGATTTCAGTGAGTTCTAGGTTTCTGAAAGCGTAGTTCAAGATCTGCAGGAAGTATGGACCCTGCGCCCGAAGTGGCAAAATGAGGACTGCAGCCTAAACCAGTGGTCTATGACGTGTTGTGATATTTCGCAGCGGCCTCAAGGCAGCACTTCCAGCCGCTTGCAAAGACTGAATACATCTTCAAATACTGTTTGAAGTTTCGTATGGTGTGTTCCGTTTGGCCGTTTGCTGTCCGGTGGTATGGAGAAGAATACTCGATCCTTATCCCGTGCTCCTGGGCCCACTTTGATAGTTTGGCACTCTGGAAAGACGATCCGCTGTCGCACACTAGTGTTTTCGTGTGTTTAAATTACCCCACCTTGAGGACATCTAGCTCTAGCCGCAATCCAGCTCTAGCCGCAATCGTCTTTGTGCACTAATCTATGGAAAGTAGGAAAGCTTGCGTTCGTTTGACTCCTTCCCCCTTCTTTTTGAGCTCTGAGAAGTCCAAGGGACTTACTTCGAACGGTAATAAACAGGGATAAGGTGCCTTAGAAAGGCTGGCCAGCGTTTCGATAAGAGGACCTATCTTCGTCAAAGGCGGCCTCGTCATTCTCGGCATGTTAGTTTTAAAGGGTTAGTACAGTGACGTCACGTGCTGTTGTCGGTGGCGGCTGGTTCTAAAGGGAGAGACTTCAAAGAGTATGAGCGCTGTCGCCTGACGTCTGTGAGCGTGGTTCCCAAGACTAGGGGACGAGAGCGGGAGAGTCGGAAGGTGGGGAGAAAAAAAAAGAAAGAAACAAAAAGACGGGGGGGGGGGACACCAATAGGAAAAAAAGAACAAGAAAAGAAAAAGAGGGGAATGGGAGGGTGTTGGCAAAGCGAGAGGTTAGAGAGTATTCAGGGGTGTCATTGGCAGCATGTTTTTGTGGCTTTAGAAGAGCAGGCCAGGCGGTCAGTGCGCGAGTAACAAAAAAGACCCAAAAAGACATGAGTTGGAAGAGTGATTTTAGTAGCGTAGCACCAATGCGTGGAGTAATTTTGAAGGAGTTAAGATGGCGACAAGAAGTCTGGGGTGAAATGCGTAAGGTAACTGGAAGGCGGCGGCATGATCTACTGGCGGCCCCAGTAGCTCAACGTAGGTGTCGTTACGGCGATATGCAGAAATGACGATAACCTGTTTGGCTGAGGCGCCGAGAAAGGTATCCTGGCGTCTGGGACTTTGGAATGTGCTGGTGAGGGTGTTTCAAAAAATATACCATAAGAACAGGCAAAAAAGGGAAGGAAACGAAACCGGATTAACATACAGGAGAATCACGTGCGCAGAAGCGGGCGTGGGTATTTGGGAAAAGGGGGTCGTACAGTTGATATAAACGTAAAAACATGAAAGAGTATAATAAATTCAGTATTAAGCAGGCAAAAAATTTCGAAATGGAGGAATAGGTGAGGTTAAGAATTAAGTTTAGCTGGTGGCATAATGTGTTTTATGCCTTGGTTGATAATATGAGAATTTCAGATTTAAGTTACTGCTTTTAAATATGATTCCCGTCGGGTGTAGCCAATCAAACTTGTGTATGAGGTATTATTTCGTACAATTCCTTTCGCGAGGTGAACGGAAATGTGTTTGTAGTATATAGAGCCTTGCTTTGTCGAATATATGACCATGTTCATTAATGTGGCTGGCTACTACTTTAGGTAAATTGTGTTTTATATCCGCGTGGTGACCGCCGAGTCTTGTATGAATTTGTTGTCTAGTCTCACCTACATATTGTTTGCTACAAGCGGCACATTCTAGACAGTAGGCTACGTTGCTTGATGTGCAGGTGAAACCAGAAGTTAGCTTGTGTAATTCGATGCTGTACTTTTACTGTAGTAGTAGATTGAATATATTTGCATGTAGAGCACCTGGGGCGGCCACAGGGACCGGTTCCCAACTTCGTCTTTGTCCTTAGTTTGGCATGCACAAGAATATATTATAAGTTAGTGCTGCGGCCGTGGGCTACTCTGGGCTGGTCGGGAAAATCTTGTTTCTGGTTGCTGGTGAGAATTGGGTAGTATTTACTGAGGATGTTGTTCACGTTTGGAAGTGCGTTTAAGAATTTAGTAGTAAGAAGAGGCGTTGTTGTTCTTGTGATCCTCAGGAGGGGCTGGAGGACCTCGGCTCGATCAAGTTTGGTGGCTCGTATATTCTAGGGACTGTGGTTTGTCGAAAGGTTTCCTATACAGCGTTGTCTTTAGAGCCCCATTGTCAACGTATATTGTTGTGTCCAGAAGGTTTATGCACTCAGTTGAAGATTCTGATGGGAATTTTATTGTTGGATGAAAAGAGTTTAGAAATGGTACATAATTATCTAGGCTGTCTTGACTGTGTCCCCAGATTGTGTATATGTCGTCTATGTATCGTAGGTATGTGTGGGGCTTGTCAGTGCAGTGCGATAGGAAATCTGTTTCTAGAATCCCCATAAATATGTTCGCGTAGGTTGCTGCAAAAGGCGTACCGATGCTTGTCTCATGTGTCTGTAGGTAGGAACTCTCCTCAAATTCGAAGTAGCTTTGTGTTAGCACTAATTCAAGAAGAGACAAGTAGACTTCAGTAAAGTGTTGCACATTGTGTTCTGACAGCCTTTGTTTTATCGAAGATAAACCATCGGGGATTGAAATGTTGGTGTACAGGGCTGTGACGTCTAGTGTTGGGAGAATTATGTTGTGGGGTAGTGTGCATTTAGTTTTAATTTCCTCCATAATTCTCAGCAGGTGGGGCGTATCTTGTACAAATGACGGAAGTGCTTTTGGCAAGTCACCAAGGAATGGGTTAAGGAATGTGGAGATGCTCTCTGGCGGGGTTGCTTGATACTATCCGACGACCTGAGATAATAGTGGTGTGTAGTTCTGTGGATGGAATTTTATGAATTTTTGGAAGAGGTGGAAGCGCCTGGCAATTTTGCTTCTTGGTTTAAGAAATTTGTATTCTGACGGTGTTATCAATTCATCAGCCAAAAGTGGCTTCGGTCTGTTGGTAATTGTCACTGTATAGGATAATGTCGGATTGTTATCTAGCTTACGGTAATGTTCTGGGCTGTTTAGTTGTCTGTAAGGCTCGTGCTCGTATTTTTCTGCTGCCCAAATAACTATACTTCCGCCCTTATGTGCTTCCTTAATAATAATGTCATTCCGGCAACTAAGATTTGAAATGATACGACTCTCCGACGCAGTTATGTTTTTATGTCGCTTAGATGTCTTGGAGTGGCTTATAATTTATTTACTGACAGTTTTGGGGTATATGTTAAGTTCTATGGCTTGTTCTGGTTGGGGAGTCTAAGTGGATTGGGCTCTAAGTGGTGTTGCCCCGGCGTCTGGTGTGTTGTCTGCGAAAAAGTGTCTGATACGCATTCGTCGGGAAATTTCTGAGAGGTCCTTGTGAAGCTCGAATTAATTTATTGTGTTGTTCATGGGACAAAAGTTTAGGCCCTTGCTGAGTAATCTTGATAGTGCGTCAGCATCAGTGAAGAGCGGGCCAGGACGCTGTCAAATTACGAAATGAAACTGTTGCAGATAGTTGACCCATTATGCGGAATCTCGGCTAGGCCATGCTCAAAAGTTGAGTCAGTGCTTGATGGTCACTGAAAAGCACGAATTTTGCGCCTTCCCGGTAAGTATGAAAATATTGAGAACCTTTTGAGACAGCCAGAGCTTCCTTTTTAGTGGTAGAGTATTTGATAGCAGCGGGTTTCTAGGGTATAGCTATAGGAACCCACAACGTGGTGTTTCGTTTGATCAGCTTGTTTTGCGGGTTTCTGGTATAAAACTGCACCGGTATACTAGTGTGATGCGTCCGTGTTTAACACGAAAGACAAAGAAAAATCCGATATTTGGATGGGTTCCGAGACGATGTTAGTGTTACCAGCTCACAATAGGCACCTTCGCACTAATCGTCGCATTGAAAAGGCACGTCTTTCTGGGTTAAACGTTGGAGGCACCTTATTCTCAGATCATAGTCCTTGCTAAATGCCCTGAAGTGTCCTGATAGGCCAATAAAAACACGCAGGGAGTGCACGTCATACGGCTTTACTAGCTTGGACATTCTCTCTACCGATTCGTACTTAGTGCTTTCAGTGTGTACGTCAAACACCCTGTAAAGAGATACAAATTTACCTTGAAAGAACGCACTTTTATTGAAGTGGACTTTGAGTCCGGCAAGGCTGAGAGCCTGAAGAACTTTTGAAAGATGACTGCAGTGCTCCTTCTTTGGAGTTGACTAGATGATGATGTCGTTGATGTACACATTGCAATATGTGCGGAAGTAAGGTTTCAGAATGTTAGTCATATTCTCCTGAAACCACACAGGGGGCCAAATAGTAGGCGGTTGTGTTTAAAAAATTTAAATGGGGTTATGAACTCGGCGTACTTTTGCATTTCTTCACTTGGAGGAATCTGCCAAAAGCCCTTGCAGAGATGCATTTGTGAAAAACAATGGCAAGCACCAGTTTCGTCAATTATGTCCTCAATTCTCGGTATTGGGTAAGCTATCAATTCAGTTTCACGATTGAGAGCCCGGTAACCTGTACAGAGGCGGAATGTTCCGTCTTCGTTTGGTGCAATAGTTATAGAAGAAGCAAATGGGGATACAGAAAGACGGATGCTACCTGCGTCCAATATTTCTGGAAACTCCATTTTCAGTCGCACCTTCTTATATCTGGAACTATTATAAGGGACTCTGTGAACTACTCTTTTATCTGCGAGCTCGAAAGGAACGACATGTGATTTCCTCCCTGGAGGATAGCTCCCCATGCATGCAAGCTCTGGGTGCTTTGTACTGATGTTTTCCTATACTAAAATCAGCCACAATACGCTAACTTCTTCACCAGGATCTTCGGTTATGTTGTCTTCAGCCATTACTTCGTCGTCCTATAGAGGTTTACGATATTTTCGTGTCTGGGTGGGACAAAAGAAAATTATAGCCGACATTGGGAATCGCCAATACGTCACTGGTAATAGAATGTCCTAGGAATTAAGTAGCCAGGGTTACCCATTAGTTTTGCATGGTCACTGACCCAGCGTAGGCTTGGACACACAACGTTCTTCCAGCATGCATACGACCGGCATCCACTCAACTCTTTCTGATAATTAATACAGACTCCTCACTGTCAACGAGGGCCTTCACTTCAATGCCATCTACCTTAATGTGGGCGTACACTAAATTTGACAATGCCAAATACACAGTCTCACTATTGTTCTTTTTCTAAGGCTTGTGATCCACGGTAGTCAGTTTATGTTGAAGTAGTATGCCGTGAACTGCGGTAACTGGTCCTTACCATCATCACAGTCATCATCGACGCTTCCCAGGGATTCATTTATGAAGCTATCTTCACACTCAGATGATGGCAACGACTCTGGATGTTCAGTCACGTTATGAGAATCAAGTTCTTCTGTTCTACCACCTGGCTGTCTTCTCCATGTAATTGTTGGCAATAAGGTCTGTAGAAAGCTCAGAAGGTCATCAAATGTTCTTGGACCTAGAGCTGAACTTGACTACGGATATCGATACTCAACGATTGTGTTACCAAAGCTACAAGTGCCAGAGACGGCAGCTTCGGTTATGCAGAATAGGCGCCGTTTCTCAAGACAGTACTGCAGCAGAGACCCACATGTATATCTGAACCGTAGTGCAGCATCCTATCTTTCTCTTGCATTGCCTTGAAAAGCCGCAAAAGAATTTCTTTTCCACAGTTCCCATGATGTTGGCCCATGAACCATGAGTTGCACATCACACCATATTGTGGCAATACCGAAAAAATAGCGGTACATATTCCAAATATGTCTGTCATCGGAGTGCCACATAGTCTTGGCACAGGCGTACTCGAAAAGCCACAGGCAGTTGTGCGCACTTTGCGAGTCTCCTTCAGAGACATCCGGCTCAACAATATCTCGTGCTCATTTCTCTTGATGAAGCGGTTGGATGAAAGTTCTCATTATTTTACTCTGTTGCATCATTTGCCTTTGCAGTTGTTCTGTATAGCAGTCAAGACCAGGCTCACCTTCCCGGTAGGCGTTTCCTCTTTGAGGGTGCCACGGCGTATGGGTTCGTGAACGAGTTTGCTCAGTGTCTGGAGCTGTAGATTCATTGTCGCCGATCCTGTTTGCTCCAAGGCTGGGCGGCTAATTGCAGCTTCTTGCAGCACCACGTTGATCAGTCATGTAGAACTAACTTCATGAAGAAGGTCCCTCGCTGGCTCACCGTGCACTTAGTATCTGGTGAGAACAACAGTCTCTGATGACGCCTAGTCGATGAAAAACGTCACCTACGTGTTTGACCTTCACAAGCTGTCGGCTGCGCCAAAACATAGCGTTTCTAACAACAACGGTTGTAGAAAAGGCATAATATCCGTGAGCCTGGTGTCGTCCGCCATTTAATCTAACTTCTTTATCCTCACTTCTTCCCCTAGCCCACCTCTCTGTCTTTTTTCATGCATCTAGCACAGATCGCTTCAATTCATTCATTCATACCTGCTGAATAATTGAAATATGTAATGCTCAGCGAACGAGTCGGAGCGGAGAGAACAATTGTTTTAGATGTAAATATTAACGGTCACTTGTGTTGTTACCAATATACCGATATATTAGTACTAGTATGTAGGTAGCGTATAGGGGGCAGGCTGTATCTGATTTCTGTGAGCTCTTCGTTGCTGTATTCTTTACATTACTTAGTAGCTGGAGCTCAGTGGCTGGTGAATGAAATAGCCAGCCCTTCGGTGCGCTATTTTCCTAAGGTATCATCGTTTAATGACCAACGCAATCGCGAATAGTGTCGATTACGCATCTTGATGGAGCAACGGACACACTCCGCCCCAAGTTGTAGTACGTGGCGAGGAACAGAGATTCAATAATTGTAAATGGCACAAACGAAAGAATACAATGAAAATTGAACAACACTCTCAGAAAGCCGTGCTAACACTGCACTAGGAGTCATTTATTGTCTGTGCCAGCAGTTTATTTCACGTTCCTCCTGCCGGACGTTCTTCGTGTTATGCCACCAATATTACTTATTCGATCACGAAATAACAACCTGACCTAACTGCACCCCGAGGTGACGGTGCTGGCTGACGTCGTTTACAGCTTCGGTCTCTTTCTTCTGCGTTGCTATCGCCGTGAGGTTCTTGCACGTCGTATTTCTTTGTTCCGTTCTCTTGGTAATGAGATCTACCAGCTAATCCAAAAATAAAACGTCTTTTCCCTGCATTGGCTTAAGATCGGGCTTCCTCTCTCAAAAATGCAACAGCTGCCGCAATACAGCCGCACTTTCTACTGGTTATTCCGTGAAGAAAGACAGCGATAGACAGAGAGAGAAAATACCTCGCCACGTGTTTTTGCTTTTCTTTGTATACTCAGGTGTACTTGTGTGTAAGCGTTAATTTTGCTCCCGAAAACGTTCATGTGTCCTTTGTTTTTCTTGCCTGTCTCCTAAACCTACGACCTTGCCAGAACATCTCGTTCCCTCCATAAACTCTATTCGTTTCAACTGGCCAAAGGAGACTACTGAAAAACAGGGGAAAAGAAAGGAGGCGCGCAAGAGTGCATTGTTTAGAAGAAAGCGCTTCACGAGGTCAAATACGTATAGAAAAAACGGCCATACGAGTCCCAAATGCCGAAACAGCCGCGTATGCTGCCGGCAATCGTATAAGAGCAGTCATAAGAACCAGCGCACCATCGGTGCAACTGTCGACACGACTGTCCTACGACTAGCACACCCCGTGTCAGGGCCAGCAAAGCCTGTGTTCAGTTGCTGCTGATTTGAGGGCGTTTAGTTTATAGGGTGTACTTGGTTCTTGCAGGTAGGAATTTGTGCGAAAAGCAGTTCTTGGGTCATTTTTCAAAGCAGTTTGTCGAGTAGGAGCTTTCTATGTACGAGGCTTCACATCTACTAGTGCTTTAGGCAGCGAGTTGATTTGGGAATTTTCTTTCTCTGTGTGTAGTTGTAGAAAAGAAGCATATTGCTCAGCTGGTGCTGCTTTTTCCGAGGCAGACTTGTTGTATTATTCCTTCTTCGCTCTGTCTCTTTGCAGTTCTGTGCGTCGCTGCCTACTTTGCTCATAATTTCACAAAGTTAAGCTATACGGTCTGCACAGTATCGCTTGTTCGGCAAGCAATTTAGCTTTCGTCCAACCACGTCCCTCTCAGAGGTTTTTCAATGACGTTCATAAAAAACGACAGATGTACACTCATATATCCTAGAAAAAGCCAAAACCACTCGACGGGTGCTTCTATTTTGTTCTGTTCAACTACAGTGTTTGAAAAAAGTTATTTTTCTTTTCGCTCTTCGCTTAACTGTGCTTTCAATGGCCTCTGTTTGTAGCTTTCGCCATCGCCACTAGTTTCTTATTTTTTTTACGATCCCGCTCTATTTTACGACGGCCATGCCTGTGTATAGCAGGGTATATCAATCAACTTCGGCGAAGTCGATCGCCGCTGTATAAGTTTACGGTTCACAGCTCTGTTCGTAGGCAGCCAGGCAGTAGGCGAGAGAAATCGACATGGCCGCGCTCGTTCATCACGCACGTGTGGCCGAGACTGAAACCGAAGTCGAAGCCAGTGCGAGTCAAACAGGGCGAACCTGCTGAGCCGATGAAACCACGACCCACTGGTCCACGTAATCTTGCGGGCGAAGAAGCTCGCCAGCTCCCAACGAGTTGAGCGGGAAGGTGTGCTTTCCCAGCTTCCCCGTCTTTCGGAATTGTTTGTTTCGCGTGTTTTCGCTGTATTTTCTTACAGGTGAATGGATCACTCATCCTCATGTATTTGCGAAATCTAATGGTCTCTTCGACACATCACGAGGCCTACCTTAGTTGTTTTTCACGAAAGGTTTTTCACGAATTCAATTTCACTGAATATGAAAAAATTGAAGATTCGCCGAGGACTTCATAAAAGTGACCTTGTTTAATTTTTCCTGAGGTCAGATAAAATATCTGAATGTTGAAGAATAAAAGCAGCCAACTGAAGTGGCCTCAACGTTCAGTTTAGTCACACGAAAGGTTTAGGCTGAACAACTCTCTAATAGCAAGGCTTATCTCCATCCATCAAAATCCCTCATTCATACATCAATTTAAGGTTATAGATAATCCAGCAACATATTTAACTTCAAGCCAACATTTTCAATCAATATTAAAATAAAAATGAAATAAATCATATCTAGTGCATTGATTTGAGATTATCTGTTCTACGGGATAAGTGAAAATTCAGTACAGCGAGGGGTTAGTTACAGCGCCGAAAGAAAACAAAAATGATGAGCAGAGTTAGCGGAAGTTTCTTTTTCGAGAATGTTCTCATAGAAACCAGTTGTCTGCTTGATTGTACGCCAAGTTTACAGGGCGTTATCTCGCTTACACTTGAAGGGTTGCTATTCGCCAAGTCTGGAATGACGTACAGCTCGCTCGAACTCAACACTGAGGGGACAAAGTACGAGCTTTAAATAGTCCAGCTGAAATGAAGTCCAGCTGGAACTTGCCTGCACAAGCTTTGGACGGAGTGACATCACTTCGTTGAAAAGGTGCAGTCACTTTGTGCAGTCACTGGCAGAGACCATCGATGCCATACTATATACCCAGTGTGAAAGTCGGTGAAAGCGGACGGAAGCTAAACATGGCAAGCTCATGCGATGCACGTTACCGTTCGGGTTTCGAAAAGGTCTAGCTTAGGGAAAAGTAGACAACATACTAGAACTGTCTAAAGTCAGTGTGATATAGAAAGCTTTACGGGCGTTAGCCACAAACGAGCACATATATTAACCGTGTAAACTCAAATGTCCACGCACCTGCGCGTGAGCAAGTCCACAGAGGCAACAAATTTTTCTCAAATGTGGCTGGTAGCGTCATTCGAGCCCCTTGTTCCTGATATCTGTCTTTGAGCACGTAGCGCTCTACGATATCCAGCCATAGTTAAAGTGCTGAGGGCCGCATGACATGTAAAACTGACATTGCTAACATGCGCTACTGGATGAAAAACAATAGATTCCCTCCTGAGACACAAGCACCTTATGTGGGTGAGTGGCTAATTAAATAGGAGTTTCTGTGCATCAAAAATATTTACTGCCATTGACGTGTACAGTGCAGGTGTTTTACCCTTAGAAGAAAATGAAGAATTAATAATGTTTAATGTGGTTTGTGGCGTTCTTGTAGAAAGTTCTGAATGAGCAGGTCATTAACTTGATGCTCTGCACTGCGCCATCGGCCATACCATGCTGAATACGCCGGTTCTCGTCCGATCCCCGATGCTCTGCACTGCAGTTTGTGGCCACCTCCGGGAGGGTCAGATTTTGTTTCCGCGTCGTAGCAACTGGTGGGGTAATCCCGGCATCATCTAAGGGATTACCGTCTCCGGAACCGATCGGTGAGATGGTAATAATTTTTGTCGTATCACTTCTTTTTCCTTCGGTTCTTCCTCTTTTCTACGCAGAGAGACTCATCAGGTCAATTTTGACTTCTTTTCTCCATTAAACATATTTTCTTCCTCTTTATTATCTCACCTCTCAAGCAGTTCATGCAGAAAAAACTTGTTGAATGGTCATGGGCCGTAAGACACGGTGAAGCATTGTGTGTTGTCTAGCCAATTAGGGACCACACAATGAGTAATACCGGCAATACTAAACAAAATGCTTAAATGTCCCTTGTACCTCCCCCTCCTTCCCCTCCACCATGGACCCTTCGTAGCTTATGTGGAGATAATTTCTATTGTCCGAGCTAGTTCTACACATGCTGTTTGCTTCTCGCTGCTTCTCTTCTACAACTACAATAAACTTTTACACGTGCATTTTTTGTGGTCCTGCCGAGGAAACCCGCCGAGTGACTGTAAGCAGCGGAGCTTCAAAGAAATTGAGCCTCATGAAATTGTCCGGTTACCCCACATGTTCTCTTCTTCTCCATCTCCTCTAACACTCCGCGATTCAATAGTTTAGGCGAGCCGTAGACGTTCCGCTAATACCACGCGCTCTTCGCGGAGACGCATTAGTTGTCGGCTGAGGATTCGGCACGCGAGACAGACAGCTTGGCTAGGTCCCGCTGAGAGCGGCCTGATTACGCCACCGCTCACTCTGGGAACTCAAAAACGAGATCCTGGAATCAGTAAGGCCGGTTTCAAGCAGATATAGGAAAACATTCTGGTTTGTCTTACACTACATCCAATAATACCAATAGACACAAGGACAATTTAAGGCAAGCTTTGAAGTTGATGGCCTTGCAAGAGCATTATTATTGAAAAAAAAAAAAAATGGTGCCTCTAAATTTTAAAGCGTGCCAGATTTCAGCAAAACAAATACTTTTAGCCAACGGGTATCTGTTAAGCTTTCTGAGCCCTCTTTTATGGGCATTATGCTATATCCATCCTAACTAGTGATGTCTCCAAGTGGCAGTCGTCTGTCATAAACCCGAACCGTGCACTTTCGGGTCTTTTCCCTCTTTTGACCTAAAGAGTCTTCCTTTTAATTAGGAATAGAAGATTACAGAAATAAAATGAACGACTTGATATATAGCTATTGTCGCGGTGTAACGTGAGCGGAAAATTGACGAAGAAAAGAAGAATGAAATGGTGAACCAAGTGCCGATGCTAAGGAAGACAATGTGACGTAGATGGATGCTCAAAATATTTGATGATAAAATGCTGATGATATGTCTCTATTTTATCTTTCGTGTCTTTCTTATATTCATTATTCACTAATCTCGTATTTTATTTGTTGCGCATTTCACGCCGACCCTGTTGGTCATCTTCAGCGCCGACACTTGATTGACCCGCAATTTTTTTTTTCTGGAAGTGGTTACAAGACAGCCACATCCGAGTTGCGCCGAACACGTGTGAAATCCGCAATGAAGACCTTGCCTTTAAATGCCCGTAAATCTGACGCGCGCAGAGAATGCATGGGGCTTGTAGAAACACCCGGGATTACACCCCCCCCCCCCGCCCCCCCCGTGCGTCTGATTTGGGGATGCCAATAAACCATCATCAATAAATAAATTTTGTGGACCCTGCATCTATTTTATATGTGTAAAATGTTTCATTTGCCCTTTTTTACGTGTATGTACGTTTCCATTGTCATTATAGGGCGTAAGCCTTTAGGGGCTCATGGCTGTCCGTGCACAGTCCGTGGTGGATTCAGGAAAGCGGTGATCAATCACAGCCGGTGACACTGCGCTTGCATCACATGCTCGCGGTCACGGCGGCGTCCGTTCGCAGAACAGTTCAGACAACAGCAACAGAGGCAGTCACAGATAGGCTTTCGCCTATCGCAGTTTAGCTCAGCAAAGTGCCCATAGATTTTGCGCGTTGGCCTTGGCTAACACACCTTACTCTCTCCACGCCCCCCCCCCCCCCCCCGCCTCCACTTTCTTTGACGAAGAGGCCAGGTTGGATGATCCTGAAATAGTGCAGCTTATAGAACAGTGCGGTTAAAGTGGCCTAAATCCCTTTTGAACGTAGTACTGCAACAATGCCGATCAGTAAACGAGGCTCCTGTGAACATGTGAGGCAAGTATTATTCCCTGAGATGCAGCAGATAATTTACTAGCTCGTGTTGAGAACAAATAGCTTGACCTCTCCTTCGCAATGTCGTCAGCAGCTACGTCACGAGTAGCCAAGCAGCCAATCAACCGGCATTGGCGGATTTTAGGGTAGCGAGAACGTTATGGCACTACTATTGTTGTCAATTTTGAGTGAAAAAAAAACAACAACTTACAGGGACGTTTCACTTCATGAACGCGGAGGACGCGCAAGCGCATAGTGCTATTGGGCACAAAGCGCTATCGGCCCTCGGTGCGCCTAGATGCCTTCATTACCCGCCCACATCGCAGATCATATTCAAGACAGGGCTTGCGCGGCAGCGCCATCCGCAGCAGCCGCCAGAATAGAACGAACGCGCCGTTCTAAGCATTCACTTACTAGCTATCACCTAGCATGGCGTCAGCGCGCATAGGCAAACATGAACACTTCACAATCGATGACGGCGGACGCCCGCTGTCAAAACGCTGACGTGAGGAATCACTGCAGCAGCAGCGAGCGAAGTGACCTTCGAGATATCTATCGCTTCAACGCAAACTGAGCGGTGAGAACACAGCGCAACCAAAGCTACAGTCTGTCGGCCTACCTTAACTGTGCCCCCAAAGCAGATCGCTTTCAAGATAAAGCCCGCGTGACCGCGCGCTGCCAAAGTGCAGCGCCCCCTCCCCCCCCTCCCCCGGTGCCATGGTGCCATGTGTGCGACGGAATTTAGCACGCTTTCTCCCCTTGCGCACGCGAGATTGAGCCGCCGTCATCGGCTCACCGTTGCACGCTTTCAGCCGCATACAGAGTGTACGGTGGGCAAGGACGATGTTACCACGAGACCAACCCAGTACGTAAGCATCGCAAGAAAACCTCTAGCAACTACCAGAGGAGGTCAACCCAGCGCACCTCTACCTTCCTTCCTCCTCCGCGACGCTTCGCCTCGATACTTCATCCCCACTTCGCTCAACGTTGCCTACACATTCATCTAGGCGGCGTTACTTTGTCCTGCATTCAGCACCCTCTTTCGTACTTTCCCCGGCGCGCGACTTTCTTCGCCACCAGGCGCCTTCCTCGTTAGCTTGCTTCGCGACCTGAGCCAGACACCGCCGATTTGAAGAGCAGGCCAGTTAAGCTTGCGCGTAAAATACCTGTCTCTGTGTTCTAAAAAATAGCAAAAATTCTTCATTTTTTGCACTTGCCCTCTATCCGCAGCAGTTGCGTGTAGCTACGTCTGGTGGTCATGGCCTCAGAGATTGCACCGGCTTGCTGCGTAGCATAGATAGCGTGGCGGCCACGGCGTGCGGGGATAAGCCCTCTGGCCACTGACAACCGCGGTCTTTGATTGGCTGTCTAGCGGTGACGTAGCTGCAGGGGAGCGGCGGTGTGAAACAGCCCCACTGCTGGTCTTACGTCGAGAGAGCGACGCGCACGTTTGAAGCGGAAACAGCGTCGTAAAGAAAGAAAACATGGAAATGCCCAACTTTCGGGCGAGACCTTGCCCCACTTGGCACACTCAGTCTAGCTTCCAGCGCGCTAGTGGAGGCGAAAGAAGAGAATAAGCCGTGCATCGGTGCAATAACTAAAACGTGTTTTAGGGCCCGTTTAATCTTGGACTAAGTGGCATCTAATTACTCCAATACAGTTCGTTTTGCCTACTTTGCGACTAATGCTTGGTCCCTGTCTCGTTGAGACCTACAGTTTGGTTCCTTTTTCAGGTCCGTACGACACTTGAAAGTAAGGAAATTTGCCCCCTTTGTTAAGCGGTCACAAGATAGATGACCAGGTCTTCCAATGCACCAAACCCGCATTAAGTCAGCAAACAAGACCTTGTCTTCAGTCGAAACAAGAGCGAGGCACTATGACGATTTCTTGGAAAATAGATAAAGCGATAGGCAGGCGCTAAAAATACGGTTGAAATTAAAGAGATATAAGAAGCAGTGGGGCGTGGAAAAGTGCTAGCCACACACTAAGTTGTCGCGGTAAAAAATAGAGGCGCAAAGGCGAAGGCAGTGTCTGTGGGTTTCGGTGTCGGAAAAAGACCCGACGCGTATCACTCATTTCACTCTGAAAATAAGCGAATCTACTGAGTCGCACAGGTTATCTTTCTTTTTTTTCAACAGTTTTTTTCTTCTCCTGAACGCAATACAGGTAAAAATGCTCAAATTCTGTGCGTACGTTGTAAATCTTGGAAGAGAGGCGCTGCTCTAAGAATCCTCTTCAGATTAGTCTTTAGGCCTGCATTATAAAGAGAGGGACCATCTATCAATTTCTCGCTGAGAAAGAAGATAGCGATGGATGGGAGCGCAGTGGAAGCGTTGTGAGGCCGGAGTGAACTGCCAGCTGGGATAAGAGTCACACTATATAAGGTAGCAACCTCTCGAGGAAAAAAACGCAAGCGCTTCGTTTGACAAACGCGTCATGGCAACGAATATATACCACGTCCGCCTTCCAGGTCGCTTTGGGCGCGAAAAGCGAAAAAAGTTCTTACGTGGGCAGAGTTTTGATGTAATACATGAAAGAAAAAGAGGTATATTAAAACGATGGCCAATAGTCAGAAGAAAAAAAAAAGGTAACTCTGAGGAGCCAGACACCTAATGGGCGTGGTAAAGCAGTGCGATCGCCAGGGGGATACTTTCGCCGCTTAGGCAGAATATCATGTGCCGCTTTTCCATATTCGGCGGCGAGCTTTTCCGCTCGGGGTAATCGCACCAGTACACTGTGGTTTGCTCTCGCATTTTCATTCTGCCTTGGACGCTGTGGAAAATTGAAGTTGGTAGCGGTGGGGTGCTGGTACGACAAACCGAACAGCTTCAGTGACGCCAACGTTTCGGAAGCCGGGTATTTTATTAGTGAGGCCATTCAATGATTAGCTAAAATAGTGTTTCAGAGCCCCTTTAAGCAAATAACTTCAAATGTCATGCAGATTTTATCAGAAATATGTTTTCCAATGTCCCGAGAGAGTTCTATATCAGATCGAAGTTGTATTTAGGGAAAATGGGGGTCATGCAAAGTGCAATATGGGGCGAAAGTATCGTTCCTGGCCTAATTAAATGCACTGAAAACGATTACCAAACCATCGTTTCTTTTCTGTCCTTACGTGTTAAACGAGGTTCGTAGTAAAATGCCCCGGTGTCCTAAGTGAACTAAACTGTCGGCCTTTGTAAAATATGTCTTAACAAGTGCTCGAAAGCATTAGATCCGAACAAGGTTTCCGATGGATTAACCACATTCGGACTACCTATTAAAGTGTGTGTTTAATTATACGTAGCTGCAATATTTATTGCAGCTGCTCGAAAGAAACAGCTTCACTGGAAATTGGGTCGCGATTCTGCAAAGTCACTAGAGTTTGCCGTCTTCTTTTTGTCACTTATCATGCAGCATGAGAGGAGGTTCTATGACGCAAGCGTCCCCTCTGTTCGTAAAATGAAAGGCGACTGTTATTTCTCACGTTAGCAGGCTATTACTTCGAAAAACTTTCTCTGTTAGAATCATCGCTGGATAGCGTTGATTCTAACGCTATCCAGTGCTGCATTGCAGCATTGCATTGCAGCATTGCATTGCAGCGTCTGGAATCACATTGCAGAATGGGAGGATCCCACTCTGAAATGTGATGCCAGACGCGCCGGCCCCGATAACTATTGTTCTGCCTGATGCTTCCTAAACAATATTTGGGGTTTAACATACCAGAACCACTTTCTGATTATGAGGCACGCCGTAGTGGAGGACTCCGGAAATTTCGACCACCTGGGGTTCTTTAACGTGCACTTAAATTTAGCTAAGTACACGGATGTTTTTGCACTTCGCCCCCATCGAAATGCGGCCGCCGTGGCCAAGATTCAATCCCGCGATCTCGTGCTCAGCAGCTCACCACCATAGCCACTGAGCAACTGCGGCGAGTCCTGATGCTCCGTAAGGCGCATGTTCGCACAATGGCCAGATTGGTCTAAGCAATCTCTGTCACATGTAAATTTCCCCGTTTAGCTGTTGCCACTATCCGCCCGGGTTCGTGAACGAGGGAGGGCTCTAGGCACCCTCCGTTAGACAGACGCTCCGTCGCGTGATGGTGATGAACGATGACTGACCGCCGAGCAGCTGTGCTCGTCGGTCTTTATTGGTGCGGTGACCAATGTTGCCTACCGAGTCTGGCAGGCCAACAAAGGTTATGCCCGAGGGAGCTTCACATGCTTGTTACACCCCCTTACCCCCAGTTTGTCAACTAAAAGAAACAAACGCCCAAGTTCCGAGCATAAGGCTCTGCTGCCATTCCAGCCAAGTCGACGGTGCCTGCTATCCAGGCGAGTAACGGTCCGGCGGCCTGCGCGGTCGAGCACTCCGCCTGGGCACCAGTGTTGACGGGCCGGGTGTGGCAATGCCGAGTGCTGCCGGAGCCAGCCTCGCTCCGTCCGGAAGGTCCGCAGTGGTAGGCTTTGTGAGTGGTGCCCGACTTGACACCGGCCCAACGGGCATCGCACTACTGGCAACGCTTGCCACCTCCGAGGTGGGTGGTGCTCCGCTGGAAGCGACTGGTGTTGCCGCTAGTCTTCCTGCGGGCTGGAACTCTGAAGTGGTAGTCGAGGGTGCTAACCAGGTGCCGAGGTGAGGCCTAACATGGTCGGCGTGTATGTGCCACGTGGCCCCGTCAGGCATGCGGACGAGCAGCGATGAGGCACTGGGAGGGGACACCGCCTCTCCGGCGGACCAAGGTGGGCCAGGACGGAAGTTCCTGGCGAAACCTGGAGCTCCCGACTCCGGCAAAGGTCCAGGACAGCACCCTTGGTCAACAGCCAGCTTCTGCTTCAGCTGCTTCGGGAGCACTGTTGATCGAAGGTCCGGATGCAAGACGTCCAAGGGTGTCTTGACCATCCGACCCAGCAGGAGCTCACAGGGGGCACGGCCAGTGACATCGTGGGGCGTGGTCCAGTACTGAAACAGTATCCGGGCAATATGCGTCCGGAAATCCCCAGTCTGGCTCTTCTTGAGCTTGTCCTTGATGGTTTGCACCACTCATTCGGCTGCACCATTTGAAGCAAGGTGGTAAGGCGGAACCATCATCCGGCGGATTCCGTACTTCGTCAGCCAGGCCAGGTACTCTGTGCTGGCGAAAGCAGGACAATTGTCCGACACGATGACGTCCGGCAACACCTGGGTGGCGAAGACCTGTGGTAGCGTTGCAGTTCTCGCGCCTGCTGATGGAGTGGTGACAGGTAGAAACTCACATGGTAGGCGGGGCCAGGGTCTCTGTGGGAACGGCGGGGGGGGGGGGTGATTTCCACATGACGTGAGACCCGCAGATGCTCCTGGCAGATTTGGCAGCTCTGCACCATGTGAGCGATGTCCTGGTTTGGGCCAGGCCACCGAACATGGGACCGGGCCACCGTCTTGGTATTTTCCATGCCGGGATGACCCGCGTGCAGCAACTGCAGGACCCTGGACCGGAGACATTGTGGGATCACCACCCTGGAACCCCGCAGTAGGCAGCCCTGCTGCAAGCTGAGGTCGTCGGCCTTGTGGCTACAGGCCTGCTAGACCAATTTCTCGCCACCGGACACCGCCTTGACCACCTGAGACAGGACTGGGTCCCAGCTGGTCGCTTGCGATACCGCAGATCTGGAGAGTGCCTCCGGGTACGCGTGTTCAAGCATGAACACTTCAGTAGGTTCTGGAACAGCATCAGGCACCTCTAGCAGGGGCAGGCGGCTCAGGACATCAGCAAATCCCAGGACCTTTTCCTGACGGTAAACCTGCTAGTAACTAAGCTGCCAGCCTCAGTACCCAGCGTACCACTCGAGGTGATGCTTGCACGGGACCTGCCTTGTCAGGCCTCAGCAGCCCCAACAGCGGCTTGTGGTCCCTGACAGCCTCGAAATTCCGGCCATACAGGTACTGGTGGAAGCGTTCGACACCGAAAATAGGACCAAGCCTTCCTTGTCCAGCTGACTGTAACGTTGCTGTGCAGCATGAAGACGACGAGAAGCAAATGACGCAGGGCGTTCCTGGCCATCCTTGTCCCGGTGCGCCAGGACGGCTCCCATGCCGTACGGCGACGCCTCTACGATCAGGACGACAGGCTTGGCAGGATCATAGTGTACCAGCACTGGAGCCTTGGTGATTAGCTCCTTGCTGCGCTGGAAGACTTGCTCCTGCTCCTTCTTCCAGACCCATTGCTGACCATCTCGAAGCAGAAGATGGTCTTCCTGCTGTTGTAGATGTTCCGACAGGTTCGGCAGGAAACTCCTGTAGAAATTAATGAGGCCGAGGTAGCTCTGGAACTTCTTGTTCCGGGGCTTATGCGCATAGAGTACAGCATGAACGTTGCTGGGAGCCGGGGCTAGGCCAGCCTGGGAAGTGACGTCCCAAGTACTCAACACTGGGGGCCAGGAAAACGCGCTTTTCCAGCTTGAGCTTGAGACCGGCGTCCTGCAATCGTACCACGACGTTGTGCATGTTCTGCAGGTGGTCCCCATCGTCACTGCCGGTAACCAGGATGTCGTCCAAGTACACCACCACGTCCCTCGTGCCCCTGAAGAGGTTGTCCATCTCCCTCTGAAATATGGCTAGGGCTGAGGCCACGCCAAACAGTAATTGCGTGTACTGGAAGAGCCCTAATGCTGTCGATATTCTGTCATACTTCCTGGAGGCATCCTGGAGCACCAGCTGCTGGTCAGCATCTCTCAGGTCCAGCTTGATGTACTTCTGTCCAGCGCACAACGCTGACCAGAGATCTCCAATCCGGCGCAACGGGTACTTCTCGACGGTAGTGACGGGGTTGATGGTCACCTTGAAATCCCCGCAGATCCGGACACTGCCGTCTCGCTTGAGGACTGGTACGATGGGAGCGGCAGATTCAGATGTCTTCGGACACCAGGATGCCCTCTCCCTGTAACCTTTGCAGCTTCTGGGTGACCCCGTCATTCAGGGCGAACGGCAGTTGATGAGGCTTGAAAAAAGGTGGGCGGGCTCCCTTAGTTACATAGATGCCAGCCTTCGTGCCGGCGAATGTGCCCACCCCTGGCCGGAACTTGAACTTGGTCAGGAGGCTGGGGACGTCTTTTGCCACATGCAGGCTGGCTTCCTCGTACTCTGGCAGACGAACGCCCAGTGCATGAATCCAGTTTTGGCCCAGCAGCGTCGGCGATGACGAACTCTTGGTTAAGTAAAGGGGAACGATTGCCTCCCTGTCGCCAAAGCGAACGCAGACCGACGCAGGCCCTGGACCTGGGAGAGTCGCCTGGACTAGCTGCGCAGCATCACGCCCGAAGCCTTGACGGACACGCCGGGGAAGGTACGCTTGAACAGTTTCCCGGCCATGACCTACACGCTGGCCCCTGTGTCCAGTTCCGCGGAAATGAGATGCCCGCAGATTTAGACGGTCAGCATGTACGGCAGCACAGACTACGGTACAGGGCCTGTGTGCCACACGTCGAGAATCGGCCGGTCCTCGGCCACGACGTGGAGCCTGGCCACAGAAGAACTTGAGCCTGCTGCCGCACGCCCCCGCCGCGCCTTGCGACGGATACCCTGGCCGCGGGCTTGTGTGGTACTTGGGCTTGAACCAGGCTGCTGCTGTTGTTTGCTGTTCGTCCTCTCCCTTCGTCATACCCGTGCCGAGTGCCGAGTTTTTCCGCACGTGAAGCCTTGTGCTTGAGAGAACTGGCACTGTGAAAGGGAGTGGGCACCACCACAGCGACCGCTGGTACTGCCCTTTGTCGCCAACTTGTTGACCGCCGCTTCCGCCGACGGTGAGCCAGACGCACGGGCAATTTCGCCGGCGTCCTTGGCAGCAGCTTCCATTGCCAGGCTGCCTTAACGGCGTTATCCAGTGATAGGTCAGGAAACTCCAGGAGTGGCGTCTGCATGGCGGGGTTGTTATTGCCGCAGACGAAACGGTCCCGGAGGAGCGAGTCCAGCTGGTCCCCGAAGGCGCAGGCGCTCGCTAACCCTCGTAGACCAGCGACGAACTGCCCAAGGGTCTCTCCTTCCCGGCGGCTCCGGTTGTGGTAGCGGAAACGCTCCATTGGTGTCGACGGTGCTGGGTTGAAATGCGAGCGCAGTATGGCGAGCAGCTCATCCAGCGTCTTAACATGCGGCGTGGCTGGCTTGAGAAGGTCGAGCAGGAGACTGAAGACGCGGGTCCCGCAGCTGGCCAGGATAATGTCCCGCTGTGTGTCCCTCAGGTGTGTCTCTCGCCCGGATGAACAACTGGACTTGTTCCTCGTAAACTGGCCAGGCTGACCTATCTCCCTCGAACGGCTCGAGCCTTCCATACAGCGGCGTGGCGGCAGCAACGAGGGGCGGTGTTTCGCCCCTCACGGCGGCGTGGGACGATCCGTAGGTACTCGTCGTCAGTCTCACGATCCGGCCTGGTTCGTGAACGAGGGAGAGCTCGAGGCACCCTCTATTAGACAGACGCTCCGCAGCGTGGTAGTGATGAACGATGACTGACCGCCGAGCAGCCGTGTTCGTCGGTGTTTATTGGTGCGCTGACCAATGTTGCCTATCGAGCCTGGCCGGCCACCGAGCCTGGCAGGCCAAAGAAGATTATGCCCGAGGGGGCGTCATATGCATGTTACAGCTGTGTCAAGCTCTGTGCAGGCCAATATATCCTTGACATGACAACTATCTAAAGCTCAAGCGCTTTTTAAGCAACCGACGGAATCTGCGCTACTATAGCCTTATGTAATTTAACAAAAGCTGCAGCTGTAGTCGAGGAAGGCATTCATGGGCCTATGCAACGAAATATTCAATTAACTTGCCAAGGGCAAGCCTACAGTTCTGTGTGCATAATGTGCTGTAGTGAGTGGAAGTGACTGCTATAGACACTTGATTTGCCACTGGTCCTTGGCACAAGGAATGTCTCGTCCTGTAGTTCTCTACTGCCATGCGTAGCTCAGAAACACTCATGACGCCGCATGAAGTTATTTATTTACACACTAATAGGATTCTTCAATGCTACCAAACCGTTGTGTGCATAGGTCTGACTTCATTTTGACCTAATTCGAAATACGCACCTAAGTTGCCAGCCAAAAAGAGTCCGCCGTGCGTTAGACAACGTGTTCACTTGCCTTCAATTTTTAATGGAGATGGCTGATTGTGTTGGATTTGATGTAATTTCTCTGGGTATTTCATTGTAGCAGTCATATTTATCTCACCTGTATGCCTCAGCATCCGCGAAGTTCTGTGGCAGCGGTTGAAGACTAATAGGCTATAGTATTTTACGCATAGAGTAGGCGGACAGTAAAAATGAACATCCGCTGTTCGCGGATTGTTTTAAACAGCAAACAGAAAACGGTAAACCTTACACGCCGAAGATCGCTAACACAAATCTCAGTGTTTCCATGACAATAGCGGAGCTACCGGTAATATTGTCAACACTGTCAGCGGCGAAGCCGGTAGCCCGGTTCACTGTGCTCTTCCAGTTATTTAATGCAGGGAAAGCGCGGATCGTGTGTCTTTGGGGAACAATTATATATATATATATATATATATAACACAGGGGCTCCGCCAACGCTTTGCTTTTTATCATTGTTTCTTGTTTGTTTGTTTCATACCACCACATTAAGGCCCTAGGCGTTGTTGGAACCAAATTCTTCACGCCGGGTGACACGGTACAAATACTGTTTTTTTTTTTTTTACTGCAACACATTTCCTGCTGCCGTACCTGCGCCTGACTCGCGCCCTTTTCTCAGGAAATATACGCACAACAAAAATACCCGAAGCAAAAGCGAGCGCCCCGAACAACAACAAAATGTAACCAAAACTTCGTCGATGAAGCTCCGTTTCCTAGCAGACTTTTTTGTTTTCCTTGCTGTATCGCAATCGTCGCCGCAGTTTGAAGCAAGTTCAGCTTGTATAGTTTTGCTTTCGCCGTCACTTGTAACTGTTTTCTTGTAGCGGGCGTAGCGGGCGTAGTGCAGGTATATAATCTGGCTAAGTCAATGAACCCTGGCCTATTTTATCGCATACGTGTCCGTTTACTCCTGAACGTTCTCAGCGAGTGAGGTACAGCAAGGGTGTAACAAGATCAATTATTGTTGCTGCGCTTGTTTATTATAAATGTGCCATCGAGCAGGAAAGGAAGTCGAACCATCTGCGAACCAAACTTTGCAACCCGAAAGCCCCGCGCCGCAACGTCCAATAACCACGCCCTGCGCCAGCATGGCAACTCTCCTATGGCTTATTGCGAGAAATCTTACGTTCTCAACATGCAATGTATATATTTGTGCGTTTGCTTTTTGCCTGCGCTTCTGATCACTTTTCTTAAGAGGAAGTTTACTGATTGCTTTTTATTATCAAGCTGGAAGAAATGTCCGTAACTTACAAGACCGCCCGTTTTCGTTCTAAGCAATAGAGGGTTACATAACCTCGAATGTTTAGTATTATTTTAGTGGGTAATCAGTTCAGTTGCGCTTCACAAGTTTCAGGACCCGGTGCTCCAAGATCGATTGGAATCATGCCAGGTGATGAAAGGAGGGTAAATGCAATTGCATGTCGAGGTATACATGCTGGTTACAGCTTCAAAGTTATCGGCACTCCTGCTGCAGCAACGGGACACAGCATAGTAAAAAAGTGCGCGTGAATAACAATGAAATAAAGTGTCCGAGCCATTGTTTTATCTTAAAAACATTGCTTGATTTTTGGCTGCGTGGAGTTCGCCACTGACCAATTTGTCTCCGCGTAAATAAACCGCCTAATGTTTGCATGAGGTGCATTAATCTGCCGCATAAACATGGAACTCTGCTCCCTGACGTTGCCTGCAGTTAGGCGAGCACTACCAGCATGACCGACGCGACTCCTGCACAGCGCACGCCTACAGCAGTCACCGTAACTTGTTACGCCTCTAACACTGAGCGATTCCGCGCTATCTTCAGGGGTCAAGTTGATTTCGATTCCGAAGGTTGGCTCTCGCCGTAGGAATGAGTCAGCACTCACAACGAATTGAAAGATCAGGTTAAGCTCAGTTATGTCATACTTCATCTAGCTGACGTCGAAAACTCTAGATTTCACAAAGACGAGAGCAACATTCCAGCACTAGCCGTGATTAAGGCTTCCTTTACGACCGCTTTGGTCGTGCCGCGGTTCGTAAGCTCCGTGCTGTGTGACGCTCGCACGAACGCGTGCAGCAAGCTGGCAAGAATTTCACCAGCTATATTAAAGATGTACTGAACCTTTTGCAGCCATGACGGACATTCTCAGTGGAAACGAGAACGACGCCTTCCAAATGTTGCTCTCCAAAAACCTACCGGCATCCGCCCCCTTGTCTCCTTGAGTTTTGATGAGCAGCGTTGGCAACACAATCGCCCGGCTGGAATTCGTATCGCCCGCTTCCCTGTCAGGCTTGTAGCTTACTTCCAGCTTTGCTGATCAACAGTTACTGATCACGAAGATCAAGAATATTATCCGTGATGAGGTCACCCACCTGAACGTTTTATTACTATACCGCACGAGCTTGCACAGTCTGTGGCTCTGGACTTTCAGAATTAGGTTGCACTATGTTGCATGAGAAACATGTGAGCAAATGAGCGTCACTAAGCTGCAGTCGGCTCACAAAACGCGTATGTATGTTGTCTGGAGCCTGTGCTATACTTACAATTTTGATTTTGCATGCGTAATTGAGCACGAAAAGTAAACGTAGCACCAGTGCTCTCAGAACGCGTTTTCCTTGTGCCCTGTTTTCCGCTCAACAGTAGCCTGCCGTGTTCAAAGATTGGCAGCACCTACGGAAAAAGAACGCATGCAATAAGGCATGACTTGACTGTTTCATATATGCCGCGCAATTAGTGCATTGAAGGGATTTTGAGCCACCTTTCTTCGATGCCTCAAAAGCACCTTGGGACGATTATTTTCCTTTACAGGAACATTTTGCAAAAGTAATTTTTCAAGAAGACCGAGCGCGAGCACAGATACTACGATCGCAATATTGATCCTAATCATTCCTCCTCAGCGTCATCATTTCCGAAGAAGAGGAGCGGTACCTGCTATGGTGCCCTGGCTACAGCGTTAAATTAGGTGGCCTTAATGTTTTACTTCTTTCAGCGAAAATTCACGGATGCTGTTGGCAACACATGCTTCGGGTTTCGTTCCTGCTACAGTGTACTAGATAGCTGCACGCGACTGCTTTTTTTTTTCTCATACTAAGTGGCACGAGTAGCCCATTACTTTCCTAGTTATCTCTACAGCAATCACAAAAATTACGAGGGTTGAACGTGACGTCGTCTTCGCTCCTGCGAACAAGTCGGCAGCGTGCACTTCGGCGGAGTCGCGATGAAAGGATTCCTAACGTAAAGAACTTCGACTACCGGACAGCACACCTCGAAGGTGTGCAACTCGGGAAGCAAATCCAGCCAACGACCTGTCCTGGTCAGATGTGGGCGCTTTCGCTGGTTCACATCGCGACGCACCTAAGCCATGCGAGCCAGAGAGACCAATCAGAGCACGCGGTTGCTACAGGTTGCTATATGTACGGCAGGGCTAAGTGGGCGCTCCTGGGCTCGAGTCTGGCTATGCAACGTGGTGCTGACAGGATTTGTCCTACAGTAGTAGCTGACAAATGCAAATTGCTGAAATTGAAGTGTCATACGAAGTCGTTTGCCAAGGTGCCTAGCCAGGAAGGTTCGGGAGTGAGCGCATGCTGGCGCTCGTCTCTTGAAGATCCTAACCGCCATTCCTCGCGAGGCCCGGTGCACGCGTAGCGTACGTGTGGTCTGGGCGTAAGTTTCGTGTAGTTCGAAGCAACTTGAGTGTATAAAGCAAATCAGAATTGCCGAGATACCCAACTTATACTACACCCGATAGGCCGTGATGGTGTTGGTAATATCTTCGTTGAAAAACCGGCAAATTCGTGGCCTGGGCCTAGGCTGCCCCCGACTGTGTGGCCAAAATTTTATTCCTACGTGGGCGGGCGAGGCTGAGTCTGAACAGACAATAGTCGGCTTCTTCGGGAAGAGCGCAATTCTTATCGAAATTCTATACGCAGATTTTTGTTGACTTCAGCCCTGTTTAGCGAACTGCGTCAATTAGCACACACAGCAACAGTAGAAAGAAGAGCACTGATCCAGACACCGTTCTTGATTGATATCCCCCATCAGCCAATAGCAACCGTGTAAGCGAATCTGCTGTGCACACGGGTAAACAGTGATGTCCGGTGTTCTTGGAGCTCAAATGGCGGTAGTCAAGGCGCAAATGAGCAGTCATTTCGTCTTAGCGTATCATTTTTCCTGCTTCTCTCACTGCTTTACAAAAACTATTGCCTGCCCAACAAAAGACCTCCTGTCAACGTATGCGCGTGGGAGTCGGGGGGTCGCAAGCGTCCGCAAAACGTTGATGATGGTAGAGTAACGACCCATACGGCTCACCGCAAGTGAAATCAAAAGCCGATTAGGAATGCATTTTTTTTTTGTCTGAGCGCCTTGGCACTCGGTGCGCGTATCTTTCCTACTAGCCGGATGAACCAACGGCAGTTACACACTTCAGAGGAAGCAAGCAGCCGATGTCCGCTAGCACGGAAGCTCGCGTGCGTGCTTAGAATTGTTTAAGCGCTTTTGAATTTTTTTTTCAGTCGTGCAATCCTCGCAACCCACATTACTTTGCCTTTCTATGCTGCAAAAGAGGATGTGAGTTTTCAGTCTGCTCGACTGTGCAACGCCTTTTGAATCTCGACGATCTATTCCTACACAGCAACTTCTTGTTTGAATTTTTCTGTTCTTACCCTCGTTTTGCAGCTGTTCGAAATTCCTGCACTTAAAATTTGGCCCTTCCCACTTGCTACTGTTGTTAGTTTCGACGGATGTGGCCCTCCTCCAATACTTCCAAACCACTTTTGCCTCTATGCTCGAGGGCGCAACCATAAAGAGCCTGAGATATGCCAAATAATTAGGGCCGGCTCACGAGTAAGCCTTGATTCGAAACTAATTCTTAACACTTCATCTTGGAACAGAGCGCCGCCCTTCGACTGAGGTGGACATAAGGTTTCAGTAACACTATTCGCTGGTCCCTAATACGGTCAGCTGCTACAAAAACACCCCTACACACCAACGCATTGCAGTAGACGCTGAGAGTATCCGGTTGCAACATTTTTGTTCTTTAACTGCCTCGCACTCCTGCTGCACCCTACTGACCACTTCAGCCGAGAGGTGGCGGATCTACTTTCTTGAGTGGAAGTGGAAAGAGGAGCGCGCAAAGGTTCTGGAATATGGAGGTAGGACTGCACGGGCCGGCGCAGTAGAGTAAAAGATTTACAATGTTTCGTAACGCTACAGTGAGGGCCTAAGGTTTAAAGTAATTTGTGGATGGCCTCGCAAAACGTTTGTCTTCATGGTAGAATGTTGCGCGTTCTGTGCAGCAAGTTGCTGGAATCAAATGACGTGCCGTACCGGCAAGAGAACGTCCAACAAAAAAAAAATATATATATTATCGTAAGATTATCCCGACGAATGTAATGAAATGGAGAGATTTGGCGCTTTCTTGTCTAGACTCCTAGTTTGCTCTCCTAACTAAACAGCCGTAAAACCGCAATGCTAAACTTTAGGAGAATTAGGATTCACTTGAAAACAAAAATGACTTTTCAGTACGCTAAATCTGGGTAATTGTTTATGGTGGGCCCGGTAAAGAAATCCTGGCGGCAGTTTCTCTCGCAGGACTGTTTCTTGAATGACTGATGACAGAGTAATACAATTTATCACGTGAAACGAAAAAAAATATTGAATTTTCTTTGAACGTTTCTTCAATACTAAATAAAAAGTCGTTTCGGAGAGCGCGCGAATTAGTTTGATATTTAAAACTTCGATTAATTCTTGCACATGACTGCTTCGCGTGTCTAACGAATGTGAAGCAAAACCATTCACGCCCGCTGCGGGGCGTTTGAGAAATGATCGACATTTTAATGCTGGAAAAACTGCTTGTGCCGGCTCCAATATAGCCGCCTTGTCACAGATGACGTGACCGAAACAATACGCAACTGATGGTCGATTGTAGTAATTGAGAACAATAAAAAAAGATGCTTTAGGTTTCTTGCACGTGCAGCACGCTTTGGGCCTCAGAATGGTGCGAATCAATGGCGGATCTTTTAAACTTAGTAGTTAAATTCAGCTTGCACGAGTTTTCAGCACCTTCTTCTATATTTATCTTAAGCATTTCAGAACAATTTCGTATAACCGTGATGTTAAAATCAATTTGCCCTGAAATGCCTTTTTTTTAAACTACCCCTTACAATCCAGAAATATTGAACTTTGGATATTGTAAAACTATGCGTGACATAATCAGACAGATATTAGCATTGAGGAAATATTGTGGCGCTCGTGGAACTACCCTGTCTTCCGAGCCCGCTGTATCGGGGATATAACAGGATATAGTCAAATATGTCGATGTGAATATGTGCGTGCGCGCGTAAATAAACAAATGCAAAGCATTTAAGACACTGTTCACCAGTTTCTAGTGATACGTGTTTCAACAGCGCCTATTTTGTTTATTACGATAACGGCTTGCTCTGTCACTGAAGATTTGAGGAATACATTTTCAGTTCCTCAAGGATATGAAATTATACTTCGTTTCATTTAAAGCATAATATGCTGCAGTTATCAAAACACACCGTAAGCAAACAGCATTTAAGTAAGCGTAGTTTGAATATTTATTGTTTTGCGCCTGCACTTTATGTCCCTGCTTTGTATTTTAATGCATTGTTACTGTGGCCAGATTGATTTATAGTATTTCGGCTACTCCACTCGTCTATATCGCACAGCAGCAAGTAAACTAAAGCTAACAAAAATATCAAATAATAAGATATGGCAAAGAAGGTAATCAAAGAAACGAATCATTCGGCGCTGTGATAGGTCTAGCGATTGTGATTTTCGGAACTCCGACTTCATTTATAGATACAATCAACTCTTGCAAAGAATAAAATGTAGACGGAGTGACCAATCTCACAAAGAGAATAGATGAAGACAACAGCCAGACATTCCAAGCAACTTCAGGTTTCATTGTTTTCTGTGTCATGCTCTAAACCATTATCACCGCCAGCGTTCCAATTGCGCAGCCTTTGCCACCGCAAGATGCCACAGCCAGCCACCGTCTCCTGTCACTCAGAGTTTGGCCGAGTGGCCGATGCTACCGACTGCAGACGGCAGAAGCGGCACGTGGGTGGTTAAAATTATATTCTGGGCCTTCACGTGCCAAAACCACTTTCTGATTATGAGGCACGCCGTAGTCGAGGACTCCGGAAATTTTGGCCACCTGGGGTTCTTTAACGTGGACCTAAATCTAAGTGCACGGGTGTTTTCGCATTTCGCCTCCATCGAAATGTGGCCGCCGTGGCCGGGATTCAATCTCGCGACCTGGTGCTCAGCAGCCCAACGCCATAGCCACTGAAAAACCACGGTGGGTTCACGTGGGTGGTGCTTGCATCAGTATTTCTGCGGAGTTATATCGTGAAGAAGGATCAGTTATTTGCAACAAAATATTGTGTTTTCTGTACGGCCATTCTTCTTGGACGAACTCAAGTGCGAAGAGCCGTGGAAGCCGGTCTGTCAAAAACCGCCAGGTGCTGCAGAAAACCCTGGGTGAAGAGTGCTTGATTTCAGGGATTAAAAGTAGGTGAGATGCCTTTAACATATGTGCTGTTTGGGGCTATTTAGCAAAGGCGCATGGTAGCACATGGCACCTAATATATTTAAGGACGAACACAACTCGAGTAAGCCCTTGTGTTCTTCTTTAGGGCCATTCGCGAAAGGAATCATAGATTCAGTAAAAGTAATATTCAAGTTGCCAAATTTGAGAAAGGAAGATTACTTCATATATTTAGCTGGCAGGCCTTTGTGTTTGTCGTGATTCCCAAAGTAGAACCGCAAAATTGAGATGAATTCAACGTCACTCTTCTTCGCCTGCGCTTCAGCAACTCGTGAATCACCGTCCTCTGATATTAGTTTTCTTTAGCGGAGCATTCATTCGCACTTATTTTCTACAACAGCAAGTTGAGTTCACGTCGTGCATGACATAGATTTTTTCTGCGCCACCACGAAAGTGGCACTGCGCTGACATGTAATAGTAAAGAATCACAGAATGAACTGACCGAACCTTTATTGAACACAGGTAGCTCATCGCTATGGTCGAGTTTCCTAAAACCTTTAAAAAATAATTTGGCTTCTGGTGCGCCGTAGGCCTCATAGCGTCTTGAAGCGCTCAAATTGGAGAATTAAACTTATTTTAGGCAAGAAAAATAACAGAAAATTCGCAGTTCCGCCGGAAAGGCGAAGCACTGATTGCGATACTAAATTAGTAGATTGCAGTACGAATTAATGATAGTAGCTTTATCAGTCGTATAAACTTGTAACCATTCGCTTGCTAACTAAATTAACAATGATACGATGCTTTAGCGTGAAGCAACGAGGACGTAGAAAGAAACAGACACACGGGAACAGCGCTATCTTTGTGTGTCTGCTTCTTTCTACGTCCTTGTTCAGTCGCGCTTGCACATTCTATCGTGGATTCAAAACAACCAGCCAGTCAGAGTTTTTTAACTAAATTAACTAGCACGTTGTCACGGGCGTAGGTAAACATGAGCACATCTCCCTCGATGAGCGCGGAAACTCGCTGTGAAAATTCTGGAGTGAGGAATCGCGGCAGGAGCAATCGAATTGACCTTCATGCATGTCTCGCTTCAGCGCGAACGGAAAGTCGAAAGCTCAGCGCATACAAAGCTACCGGCACTACACGCACTCTGCAAACATCCCAGATTGATTTGAAGATGAGGCCCGCGCGGGCACGTGCTTTAGCCACGTCGCCGACCGCTTTTAAGTTCCTCCCTCACCTCACCCCCCTGTCTCGCGCGCCACAGGAGAGGGCACGAATCCGGGCCACGTTCCCCGCTCGCGCACACGAGATTGAACCGCGTTCGCCGGCTCACCCTCACACGGTTTCACTTACACGGAACCTCACGGTGACAGCGACGGCAGAAATGCGCCTGGAGTGTCGGTATAATTGCTATCGCAATAATAACTCTTAAATACCCATGAACTGCGTGCATACTCCTCCGTCTTCCCCTTTACGTGCAACATTGTGTTGCATTTCTTGCGTGTTCTGCCACATACTTGCATTCCCTACACAACAGTCATTTGGAGCTCCGAATTTTCAGCTCGAGGTATGTTCGTACTCATTGTTTGGACTACAGAATGGCGCGTTACGAAGGCAAGGTTTCTATTATGTTTGTACAATGTAAGCCTGGTTTATTTTATATTATGCTGTGAGCGCAGGCACCGTGGCGACAATACTGTACACGGCGATTGTGGCCAGTGCCATGAGCAGTGGAAAGATTCACGATGCTGCTTTTCTCCCTGCTGTTCTCCTAGCCTTGGCAGCCCTCATTGAGCGCCTAGGCCAAGAACTAAAACATTTCTTGCGTGTCCGACTCTTCACTTCGATCGCGAAAGTATAGCCCTGAAACCCCAGTGTATGCCGCAATGTACTTCCAGGTAAGATAGACGCCAATACCCACTGCACAACATATGCTATGTTTTCACAAGTTTACTTCAAATGAATTGTGTTATTATTCTCCTCTTGTTCTCGAAGCGTCCTCTGTCTAGCACACCATTCATTATGAGGCTTAGGCCCTGATATTTGCTCGCCAGGTAAGAGTTCCGATGGACACAGATAAGCGTTGTTCCTGGTGTAGTAACAGGACGATAAGTACGCATACTGTTGACAGGACATCAAGTGCGTGTCGTTCACTTGCAATTAGAGATTAAGTGGCAAACGATGATTTTGATTTTGCAGTAGCTGTTGTAGGCCGATAAGCAACCTGTGTCTTTTCAGCCGTAACTTTATCTCGGGCGCTACTTAAAAGAGCGACTTTTCTACTACTTCAGTATTAACAGTATCAGCAGTATAAAGCAGTATTAACAAAGTCACTATCTTGTATAGCTGAGCTGTGCAGCCAACAGCGCTTGTATTGCCCAAAAAGGCGTCCTTTTGTAGGGTTAGGCAGATACATTCATGATCTTACAGATTTTGCCTATTATATGTGCATGTGTCTTTCTCTACAAGAATGCGTTGAAGAAATTGTTCGCAGCAATCTCATTAGTGAGATGACCTTCATTGTGGGCTGCTTAATTATTATGATGCGTAAAGCAAGAGGAACAAATATAAAACGCCAAATTTTTCGGAAATACATAGGATATGAATACGATAAAGGCAGTATATTGGGACGTAGCAGCGAGGAAAGAGACGTTTAGGGGAATGATCACATTAAGGAGAGAGAGAGAGAGAGAGAAAGTAGTGATGACCGAAAACCAAGGAGGTTAACCAAGCGGACCCTGATTGGTTGCCCTGCGTAAGGGATGAAAAAATGTGAGTGAAAAATCAGAAGATGGAGAGAAGCACAAAGCATGCACACACACATCCTTCACTGGCGGTTATATAAGCTGGTGAAGCTGAAGAATCGAAGCAGCCCTTTCATGCCCTTGCTCATCACAGACACACGAAGTCACTGTCCAAGGAACTTTTGTTCTGGAAAAGACTCTTCACCTAGTTTCCCTGAAGTAGTCTGAAGAATGTGCCTCTGGTCTTTGTATGGTGAGCAGTCACACAAAAGGTGCATTATAGTTGCTTCTATGCTACATGTGTCACAATTAGCACTGTCCGCCATTCCCATTGAAAATAAATGCGTATGCGTAAGAGCAACACCTGTTCTCAGGTGACAAAGTACATTATCTAACGAGTAAGGGCTGGAATTTCAAAAATTGGCCCGCTTCGTGCAGGCGCCGGTTAGTGAATCCCGGTGAATTCCATTTATTTAAGGTAACGGTACGGGGAAGAAAGCTAACGTTCAGCGCTGAGTCCCTTGTGTACAGAACAATTGAAATCACAATAAGGAAGGAGCAGGAAGGCCTATGTGAATAACTGTACGAATGACTGGCTTCACTCAAAGACTCTGGACATCTCGTTGAAAATGATGTGGCTGCGTCTCTAACATGATAAAAATATTTTGACAATCGTACCTTTCTGCGATGACAGATTTTCTGGTTGAATAAGCTTTGCGAACGCAGCTATACATGCCGCAGAAGCACAGGTGCTTCTTTCCGCCGCATAGCTGTTCGAAATTGCTTGCGATGTCTGATGTACGGCAGTCTTTTAAAGAACGTGGAGGCACACGGCACCAATATATTTCAGGATCGACGGCGCAGTCGCTGCATTCTGTGCTTGAGTACTCAGATTATCTAGGAAAAATATATCTTGCAGCGCGTTATTGCCCCATCTTTTCTGATTTGGTGAAACATTGGTCTGGGAAGTCTCTTGTTCTTTTCTTCGAGGCAAGCATTAAATATGGCAGGCTGCTGCGAGTGGTTCCCTAAGTGTTCCATCATATATTTAGAGTGGACAGCAATTGAGACGTATCGTGTTGCAGTAAGCTTTGCGAGCCAAGGCTGCGGGGGGTCACCCACATGTCAGTCTAGGCACAGACGTCCCTGCAATGCGGCAGCTCTCCTATGCGGCATAGAAAGATAGGGCACTCAGAAAGAGATTCGAGAGATACTATCGATCACAGCTTTTAGTGGCTTGTTTGCATCGCACGGAGGGACCTTGTCAGCTAAGAAAAGTCCTCATAGCCAGTTTAGTCTGCGTCGAGTCTCAGATGTCTCATGTCTCATGATGATGTCGTGTCTCATGATGTGGCTGCGTTTCTAACATGATAAAAATATTTTGACAATCGTACCTTTCTGCGATGACAGGTTTTCTGGTTGAATAAGCTTTGCGAACCCAGCTATACATGTCGCAGAAGCACAGGCGCTTCTTGCCGCAGCATAGCTGTTGAGATGTCGCGTAGCTAAGAGAAGTCCTCATAGCCAGTTTAGTCTGCGTCGAGTCTAGGAGTGGAGGTTAATGGTAACAAAAAGCAATCACTGTGATTTCCATCGTAAAAGAGAGATCCGTGTTGGGATCACCATGTATATTTCCTTTGTTGACGATGAATCAACAGCACAACTTATTATGCATAAAGGCAGGATTCCGAAGTTTAATAAACAATGGAACTTATCCTTTCTTTTCAGAGCGTGCCATATAATCGCCGACTATATTCTGTGCTATTGCCTTAGATCTACTGTGACGAATTGACAAGTTGCACTTAGTGTAAACGCACTTGGTTTTGTTGATTTCGGGGAAGCGCTAGTCGTGTATAGTGTCCATTATCACTTGTCTGTCTCCGTTATTGTAGGTGGTTAGGCTGGATGGCTTCCGAAGTGTGAGGAATTTCAAACGTTGGACAATAAACCCACTTCTGTTTGGTCGTTCCAGCGGCCTTTAAGGACAAAATGAGACTGAGAACTTCCAAGCGACGAATTTCTAAAACCGTCAAGTTGTGCTTGAGCGCTACGTTCTTAGATTCAATGCTTTTAAGCCCAACCGCAGCGCGTTGGCTTACGTAAGATGGGACATCGATGGATAAAGCGTAAAAGGTGAAATATGGCGCAAGAACCAATCTGGACGCTTAGCAAAACGAGGAACGTGATTACTAGCAGTTCAGTATGTTGAGCATTGTTGATCGGGGAGTTCGAAGTATAGCAATGCGACAACTAGCGTCGACTGGCGGTCTTTTCAGATATGTAGACAATGCATCGTAGAAGTTTGAACTATCCAATTACATGCAAAGGGGCTTATAGACCTAAACATGAAGTCCCTGGACCACAAAACTGTTCTCACTAGTAATTCATATCCAATAAAAAGCAATAAAAGCGACATGCCAGCCGATAATTATTTTAGCGAGGCTGCACCCATCTACTAGAACTGATGCTGCTGCTAGTGAACTTATTTACTGCAACAGCAGATGAGTTTAATAACGGCAGGGTCCGTCCTCGCAAAAAAAGGAAGTGGCTGAATGTCTTCGTGGGCAGACCGGACAGCATTGTCCTCAAAGTCATTACCAACAATGCCACAATGGGCCGGAAGCTATTGTAAGATGATCTCGTGCGCTGTTTCCAGAACGTGATCGCAGGATTATAGATTTCTGCCGATCCCGCATGCTGCAGGCAGGATGTATTCACTTTCTCCCTCTTATCCTTTTCCTATTTTTCCGTTCCCTTACCACCAGCGTAGAGTAGCACGCCTGACGCACGTATGGTTGACCTTCCAGTCTTTCATCTCCTTGCTTTCTCTCTTTGTCTTGTCACTGGGAACACAGCTGTGAAATCTTGCTGTTTTAATGCCTTAACATTAGGACTGTCAAAGTAAAAAGAAAAATGTGTGTTTGTGTGAAGTGTGGTAAGCCGGTGACGCGGTAGAGTTAGGAAGGGGATTGTCCTTTTTTGAAGTTCTGAACCCGGCTGGCATCTTAGACGCACCCCTGTGCACTCTCGTGCCACACTGCCCCTCTTGCCCATGACATTAAGTCAATTGGTCGAGATGGTCGTTCAATTCCATCCCAGACGAAGGGAAGCGCTAAGCCACTTGCGAAGGGTGGGGAGTTCGTGTGGAGAGCCAACCCAGATCCGCGCTTTTAAAAGCTATCGCAGTAAAACTGTGCAGTGTGCTGGTGTCTAGATAGAGCTTATCTCCATAAGCTGGAATGCCAATACTACTGCAGACTTACATGTATCTACGGACTGCGCCACAATGTCTCCTTCATAGATCTGTGGTATGTTTAATAGCTCCTATATTCTTCCTCACGAGGCACCATTGCCTGAAGCGCGATGGTATGTCGGATGCGCAGCATCCATGTCAGGAAGAGGCCTCCTCTCTTAACATTAGGGTGGACATACAGTGGCATATGCTCAGATCTCGTGAAAGCAGGCAAAATACGGCTGGGAAGAGAATACCTTTGGAAATATCAATTAGAAGTGGTCAAGAAGAAAATAGGGAACATTCAAGGTATAACGGTTGAGCGTGTGCATTCCATTTAAATTTCTGTACACGCATATCAAGGCACAGATGCATAAGGGGGACTCAGTGTTTCGCGACGTTCGCATAAGCCACAAATGACAGCCAGCACACAATCAACATATTGAGAAAAGGTCAGGATTTGCAGAAATCACTAGCCTCAGTGGGTCATTTTTGGTCGCTTTCTCTAGGACGTGATATATGGTGCGCGGTAAATCTCATCGTTTTTTGGATTACAGGGTAGGGAAAACCGTCGAACCCTAACTTGACTTCATGGTTGGCACATCCTTGAAATGGTCACTGTCGTGACTCTGGCGAAGCTGCACTTGTGCCACACAATGCGATGTGATTTTCAGACTGCCGCTCTCAACGGAAAAACGATGTACAACAGTGACTGCACAAAAGACTGAAAGTTTACGTTCGCAACAGCTGGTTATGCCTTCAGCAGTTTGAATAAGTTGAAGATTAATGGTTCAGCAGCTTCTGTTCTTTCCTTTCTATATCTATCACTATCATTATTCCTGAATTTCCATCCTCCTCTTGAGCAGAAATCAATACACTAAGTTCAATAAATATTTCTTCTACCATTAGAAAGAACTTTCTGGGCAAAAATAACATTGGCCATTAAGTCCTGCGAAGTAGGCTGATGCGAAAGAACACTGAACGATAGACAGTAAGATTATTTGTGCCGTGCAAACATAATAGACGTGGGAAATGTTTCCACAATTGATCTAGTAAAATGGGTTGGAGGTAAGCACTTTCTTCAGGAAGCGTTGGAACAAAAAGTGCACCTGGAAAAGCCATAATGGTGAAATAAATGAAATTGGTTTCATAATTTTTGCCGGTCCCAGCATAGTGCAGAATGTAGAAGTGTTAGGTAGGGCAAAATGCAGTGATCATGGATTAGTGAGGGCTAGGATTCACCTCAATTTGAAGAGAGAAAGAGTAAAATTGGTCAAGAAGAACGAGGCCAACCCAGACAAAGTAAGTGTAAAAGCAGACCAATTCTGGTTGGCACTTGCAAACAAGTATGCAGCCTTAGAACAGAGAGATGAAGATGACATTGAGGTATTGAATGGAGCCGTAACTAGGGTAGCTTCAGAAGCCGCAATTGAAGTGGGACGTAAGGCACCAATGCAACCAGTAGGTAAGCTATCCAAAATAACAAAGGACCTAATAAAGAACCGACAAAGAATGAAAGCGTCCAACTCAAGAGATGCGATAGAATTCGCGGAACTGTCAAAGCCAATCAACAAGGAGAAAATAAGATATATTTGAAATTATAACGTGAGAAAGACTGTGGAAGCAGTAAAAAAATTGTCTCAGCCTGAAATCAGTGAGAAGGAAACTTGGCATCGGACAAACCAAGATGTATGCACTGAAAGATATGCAGCGTAATATGATCAGTAATCTGGAAGATATAGTAAAAGCAGCTGAAGAATTTTGTACTGACCTGTACAGTACCAAACAGCCACAGCTACTCTACTCGAAGTACTAATGAACAGGTTACAGAGACCCCTTTTATAACTAGCAATGAAGTTAGAAGGGCCTTGCTAGACATTAAACTGGGAAGACGGGCAGGATAATATGGACTACCAGTTGATTTTATCAAAGATAGAGGAGACATAATGCTTGAAAAACTAGCAGCACTTTATACGAACGGTCTATCGACTTCAAGGGTCCAAGAGGACTGGAAGAATGCCAACATTATACAAATCCACAAAAAGGGAGACGTTAAAGAATTGAAACATATAGGCTCATTAGCTTACTTCCAATATTATATAAAATATTCACCAAGATAATCTCCAATAGAACAAGGGCAACACTGGACTTTAGTCAGCCAAGGAAACAGGGACGTTTAAGGAATGATACTCTACAATGGATCACATCCATGTCATCAATCAGGTAATTGAGAAATCCGCAGACTACAATCAGCCTTTCCATATGGCTTTCAGAGATTACGAAAAGGCATTTGATTCAGTAGAGATACCAGCAGTCATAGAGATATTACGTAATAAAGGAGTACAGATCGGTTACGTAATTATCTTGGAAAATATCTACAGATTCCACAGCTACCTTAATTCTACACAAGTAGGAAGATACCTATAAAGAAAGGGGTGGGTTAGACAAGGAGACACAATCTCTCCAATGCTATTCACTGCGTGCTTGGATGAAGTATTCGAGCTATTAAACTGGGAAGGCTTAGGAGTAAGAATCAACGGCGAATATCTCAGCAACGTTCGATTTGCAGATGACATTGTCCTGTTGTTCAGCAACACTGAAGACGTGCTGGAACAAATGATTGAGGACCTTAACAGGGTGAGTATAAGAGTGGGGTTGAAGATTAATATGCGGAAGACACAGATAATCCTGAATATCCTGGCAAGGAAACGAGAGTTCAGGATCGCCATTCAGCCTCTAGACTCTGTGAACGAATACATTTACCTAGGTCAATTACTCGCAGGGGACCCTGATCATGAGAAGAAAATTTACAGAAGAATAAAAGCGGGTTGGAGCGCATCCGGCAGACATTGTGAGATTTTGACTGGAAGCATATCATTATCATTAAAAAGGAAGGTGTACCATGAATGCATTCTTCCGGTGCTGACATACGGGGAAGAAAATTGAAGACTGACAAAGAAGCTCGAAAACAAGTTAAAGAGCATGCAAAGAGTAATGGAACGAAGAATGTTAGGAGTAACGTTAAGAGACCGGAAGAGAGCGGTGTGAACCAGAGAGCAAACAGGGATAGCTGTTATTCTAATTGACAATAAGAGAAAGAAATGGAGTGGGGCAGGTCATGTAGTGCGTAGCTTAGATAACCGTTGGACGATTAGGGTTACATATTGGGTGCCAAGAGAACGGAAGCACTGTCGAGCACGGCAGAAGACCAGGTGGGATGATGAAATTAAGAAATTCGCAGATGCTAGCTGGAATCGGTTGGCGCAGGATAGACGTAATTGGTGATCGCAGAGAGAGTCTTCGTCCTGACATAAAATAGGCTGATGATGATGATGAAGAAGATGAACGACTTTGCTTTCTATAACCTTAACACAGGCGCGTTTCTTCCAGTTATATAAGATTTTATATAAATATTTCGCTCTGAAAGCAAGCAAGGATCAGTGCGGAAAACCAGAATGTTTGTTGGGTGATTTCCTGTTCATGTGTTTGTGTCGCTAGTTTGAATGTGCTGCTGCAGCGTTTTTTTTCCAGGAGAATACTGACGGGTTTCCATAGAACTATGAGCTAATTTCAACAAGAAGTTTTCCGTTGCGTGCTTATGATGTATAATATACAGGTATGAAAGCGCATGATGACACTGACTGAAACAATTTGCTTCTTCACTAAGCGGCAGCATGCTGAGTTCAGTAATCCCAAATGTCGCGCACAACAAAATCTGCCGAGTCTACAAGCCAAGTTAATGGGCAAATATTGTCGAAAGGGAGGAATGCGACTGCCACTACATCGTGATACCCAGCTAAAGTTAGTTAAGCTGTCCGAAGAAAAAGAAAAGAAGAATAAGAACATGGTGCAACCTACAACTATCAAGCATATGGTGCTCGGTCGTCAGATGTCTCACCCCCAAGCACCTTAGCTCTTACGTTTGTATCCTGCACTGTATTTATTAATAAGTTTTTTTTCTTTGAACAGCTTGGCTAACGTAAGCTGGGACACCTTATAGAATGTATTGTCTAACCTAACTTCGACTATGTATATGGAATTCGTTCCTTGAGATGCTGTGTCATTGCATGCTATATGGAAGAGGCTCACCCCTCTGCCTTTCATTCAGTAAAATCTCTCAGTCTCTCTTTCAAGCAGGCGCAACGTGGAATGAATATCTTGATATTAAGAACGAACAACAGCAGTAAAATAAATCCAAATTGCTTAGTGTTCTAAAACATTCTCTTCATTTGTTATTACGCAGTATATATTTATTTGTATGAGCCGGTATTAAAACAACTTTATTTTTGCAAATGTGCATACTTGTTGCACAGTATAACGCTGTGCAGCTGCAGCCGTGCGTAAGTTGCAAGAATATGTTATGCAGTCAGTGAAAGGACATTGCGGCAGAGCAGCCTTGTGAGAGGAATATAAAGGCTGTTTTTCTAAATCGTATATATAGCGTTCCGCTATTGTGTACCAAGTTAATAAAAAGAGGGAGGCTTTCTGTGCTGATGAAAGAAACTACATGTTGTTAGCAGCAACCCAGAAAAGCGCGCAGTATTTAAAAAACATTTTCATTGGTTCTAATTATTAGTTGATGTACTATGATTAGCTAGCTAGCCTTTTAATTATCATACTTTCAAAAGATGTCAAAGCTATATTTTAGACAACATTTGAGAAGATCTAATTCAATTGTTTGCGGTGTGCTATCTCTTATTCTGCCAAGTTAGTATGCAACCAGGGGCGGGAAAAGCTTTAGGACAGTAGAAAGCCCTCTTTCCTGCCCTAAAGGTTCTTTTCCACCCCTGGGTGCGTCCTAACTTTGCGGAATAAGATGAACGAACTAACCCAGCAACAAGTATTGATATGCTTTCTTATGCGTGGCTCTTTTTCTCGCGTTCAGATTCAGATTCAGATTCAGATTTATTGGTTTCAAAAACAGAAGTAATTACATGACAAATATACAGACGAGGGTCCCAAAGTGAAAGAACTGTAGTGGGACCCTCGGTTAATAATAACAACATTGATGGTGATATCATGTCACCATGTCATGTCATGTCATGGTGATATAGTCAGCAAATTAGCGTATTATAAACAACAACTACAGATCAAATACATCATTAGACATGTCATTTACAATCAAACACGAAAAACCACGTTATAAAAGAAAGTCTGAAAAAAGCATGGGTGAAATACAAGAAATGACATGTGAGATAAAAGTCAAAGGTACACCACCAGATCGTAGTTAAGTTATCAAGAGAAATAGCACAAGATATAACGAACGCTTACCTCGGACCCCACTTGCGCAGCGCAGCTGTTGTGTTCTCAAACACGCGGTGAACGAACTAATCCCACCCGTACGTACAATGGACTATTCATGCCGTAAGTATGCATGGCAAAGTGCTCTCAAACATGCGGTGAACGAACTAATCTCACCCGTACAATGAACCATTCATGCCATAAGTATGCATGGGATGTCGAATTTCTTCTAAAGTGGGTGCCACATGTACGGGTTGTCCTTACGCGGTAAATCTACAGCTGGCGCAGCAGTTTTGCCAAGGTGGGGTTTGGCAATCTGTTTGCCGCTGTCACAAAGGTCGTGCGCCGAGACTCGAGGCTCACCGATAGCAGGAATTTCAAGGCCATACCAAGAGACGAGCCACTCTCCATGGTTGCTGAGTGGCTTTGGCGTTGCGTTGCTAAGATCGAAGTCGCGGGATGAAACCCCGGCAGCGGGGGCCGCATTTAGGTGGAGGCGAAATGCGAGAATACCCGTGTACCGTGCATTGGGCGCAAGGTAAACAATCCCTGGTGGTAGAAATTATTCTGGAGTTCCACACTACGGCGTGCCTCTTAAACAGATCGTGGTTTTGGCACGTAAAAGCCTAGAGATAATTTATCAATAAAAGTCAAACGCCCTGTCAAAGCTTAAAATGACAGAAAGCTGAGCTAGTTGGTAAGGATTCATAAAGCAAAAAAAGGGTAAGGCATGTAGACACGGACACACGAGAAGAGAAGTGGACGACACGAACGTCGAATATCAACTGAAGGAAGCACTGAGGCGAAAAAAGAAGACACAAAACTCACCTGCGCATGCTCTGGAATGGTAGCATCCCGTGTGAATCGGGTACACGTGCTGGTTTACGCGATAAGTAACTGTCAAGGCATTTGATCACTTCCTTATGTAAGGTAATCGAAGGCTGACTCACGCACGCACTTCCACCATTATTGATATACCATGCCTCGACCATAAGACGCGTATCTTCATTCCTATGCCTGTAAAATATCGCGCTTCATCTAACTCAGGTGCGCAATTACAATCTTGGCAGTCTTGGCAATGTAAGCAAAGATTAGAAGGCGATCCACCGGTTAACGACCTTTCATGTTCCATTAGCATCTGACTGATGCACCGTCCCGTTTGCTCTACGTAGAAATTAATTAATTAAATTATGTGGTTTCACGCCCCAAAACCACTTTCTGATTATGAGGCACGCCGTAGTGGAGGACTCCAGAAATTTTTGACCACCTGGGGTTCCTTAACGTGCACCTAAATCTAAGTACACGGGTTTTTTCGCATTTCGCCCCCATCTAAATGCGGCCGCTGTGGCCGGGATTCGATCCCGCGACCTCGTGCTTAGCAGCCCAGCACCATAGCCACTGAGCAACCACGGCGGGTTACGTAGAAATGACCACAGCTAAAGGGAACTTTATATACCACATCCATACGACAGTCAGTAAAATCGTTATCCTTGATGTGCTTCACTGGACAAATATCTGTTCTTTTTTTTGCCTTTCACCTGCTTCTCTTTCCTCTGCACGGCAGCGCATATATTACCTAGGTTATTGGGAGCAGTGAAAACAACATTAACACCATATCTACTTGCAACTTTCTTGAGCCTGTGCGATAATGAATGAATGTCGGGTACTTAATGAATGAAGGGTAAAGTGTTTCTGCATGCCTTACCCTTTTCTTGCATTATGAGCCCTGTCAAAGTGGTGCAACGGCCAGGTCGGACAGGATGCTTGTTTAGTTTTGTTGCGGCATGCTTAAAACCAGCACTGCTGCGGCGTGCAGGCGGAGCCCGTGGTCGCCTTTGTTAAAGCATTTTGTTTGCTTCCTTTTAAACACGAAAAAAAAAGGCATGCAGGAGATAGCGTGTTGCGCACAATTGAACTGGGTATTTTCGATTGTCTTCTAAAACATAGTAGTGACAGATATGTTGTAACTGTAATAATTAAAAATGTAGTTAATTAGTCATTAAGAGCTAACTAATTAAAAACAATGCAGAAAGGAAGCTGTAGCAGCTCAAATAACACAACATACATAGAATAGAAGACCGGCTTCCCCGGACACCACGAGGGACCATCGTGTCCGGCGTTGTGCTCCATGTGTCTCGTCCTATTGCGCTGTAGTGGCTTCGTTTGGTATCAACCAACAAACTCAAGAGCAAGTCATTTTGAATGTAAAGAGTACCGGACGTTTCTACCGTGTGATGCCAACACACAATTGGCTTTCTCTACATAGTTTCTTTTAGAACATGGGGCATGTTAACCGGGAGACCCTCCACATATGCTTTTTATCTCACTTGTGTATCGTTATGATCGGTTCAGCTTTATATCTCAGAGTACATCGGGACTTCGTATGCTTTCTCAGCTCTTTCTGAGTAAGTGCTCGTCCCACGCTCCTGCATTTCTAGGACCAGAATATGATCTCCTTGACTTCCTTTAACTTTCAATGCGACAGCGTTATATGCCCCATTACGCTAAAATCCGTCGGCGTAGTCGGCGGGACCGATCGGTGCTACCAGAAATGGCCGAGGGTGCAAAGATAAGGACACGTCAGAACTACCCAGATTGACGTCAGATTTCTCAGGGAGGTTTCTGTAAACAGTGTAAATAATTGCTTTGAAAAGAAAATTTGGTATATTTCGGTCTGGGTTGGAATCGAGCCCGGTGCGAGACGCGGTGCGAGACGAGCACGCTTCCCGGATGCCATGGCGGCTTCATGGTTTTGGCTGACTGAAGGTTCAAATTCAGATTGAAGTTTGTTGTTTCATTAGTGGTACATATATGCAGTAGTTGTTGCACAGAAGGAGAAGTTCCACAATTAGAAACTGCAACGGTACCTCTTGTTCTTAGTTACGTAATAACATAAGACTGAAAAGGCGTCAATTATGGTTAGGAACAAACAAAGAACGGATTACACAATTTCTACAGTGTTAGAGCAATAAAGCTTATGTCAGCAAATCATAATATAAGAATGTACATAATAAGCAACATAAAAAAAGACACCGAAAAACAGATGCAGTTTCCATAAGCTCCCAGTCAACGCTGGTACGATGATAACGTAGTTGATGAGTTTACATTAGCGTTTAAACTATTCCGTATTTTCACACTCGCGAAACCTACAGCTTGCTACAGTTGCTGCGTGATTTTGGAAGTAAAAGATTATTTTGCTAAGAAAACTTTCTTTCTTTTCTTTCTTTCTTTCTTTCTTCCTTTCTTTCTTTTTTTATTACGCACACACATACATTTCATTATAAAAAATAGCAGAATCTATATGGATCCAACGCCAATGGCTAGTACGGGGCCCGTTCAAATATATAATTATACGAAACTGTTATAAAGTAGCGCTAGTAAAGAGTTTCAAATATATTAACAAAGAATACAAAAAAAGACAACACTTTGCAATAAATACAGGAATGATGAGTAATAGTAGTACATGGATTTGCAAAATGAAAACTTATTGTATACATTTATTATTAGTCTTTTGGAAAAGTTAACAAAGAGAAAACAGGAAAATTGCAACGCTTCGCGATAAACATAGGAAAAACCTGATGAAATAATAGTTGTACAAGTTTAACAAAAAGAGAACATAAGGATCAGTTCAAGAAGGAGAGAGAATAAATTTGAAGTAATACTTTTTCATTCCTCTCAGCAAGTTCTGCGAGTTCTTTATGTAATGCGGAATATCATTACATACCTTTGCTCCGGCGTACCGTAGCAGTCGTTTGCCATATATAGGCGGTTTTTATTGGCGGGATAGTTAAGTTTGCGAATGTTTGGTTCCTAGTGCGGCGTTATGGCTTGCAGAGTAACGAAATAGGGAATGGCTCGTTGTATCTTATAACATTGTTAATACATGTGGCTAATCGTAATTCCCGTGCGAAATCAAAAGGCAAGATTTTTAACATAGAAAACAGTGGTTTGCTTGGTTCATAGTATCGCGAACCTAGAACCTAGTAGTGTTAAGGTGAGCAATACTATTTCTGTCAATGACATAATGTAATTGCGTGCTTTTAAGTAGGCGGAAAATAATTATGCTGTGTGCCAAGTCCATGCGTCATTGAACACGTGACGGCACAGCCAATGGGGAGGACGTGGCGCAGTGTCTTGTGTGCATAAAATGAGCGATCTGCCTCTCGCCCCTCACTTGCTCTTCGGTATTCAACAGTGCTGTGTCTACTGCGTTGGACTCTCGGCCCCCGTCATGAGTGCATAAAATGAGCCTGTCTGCAGCCAATATATATGCAGACAAACACAGCGAATCAGCGGAAAAAACTTCAATGCATGTGAAAAACACCAGTCGAAAACATTTTACCAAAGGGACTCCAACGCTTTCGCATTCCCACACGTAAGCAGTCTTAAGAGTATTTGCCATTTTGAGCGTTATGAATTAGTTTGATAATTTATTCGTTACTCATTGTCGTTCTCGCTCTTACTCAAGTGATGTAGCCATTACCATTGTAAGTTCGTTGAAGCTTTCTTTTACAGTCATCGCAATAGAAGAAAGACAACTTGTCAGAAAATTTTGGCTGGGATGATGCGTCAGCTATCATTCTTACTCAGGAAGCATATCTGCCATGGACGACTAAACCAACCACGCCGCATGTCTAAGATTTACTATTTAGCCCACCTACCACGCATTCTTCTCCCTCCCCCTTTTTTTTGTGTGTGTTTGGCACAAGACCATAGTTCCGCGAAAGCTTTCTTGCTTCTGCGTTGCTTGAAAAAAAAACAAAAACAAGCTGTAGGTTGAAGGAGAATCATATCGCACAAAGGTTTGCCGAACGTGGCGTGCAAGTTTCTTTAATCTGTCTAGAAAGGATTGCATAAAATGTGATAAGCTTTCAGTAGCCTCGCAAAGCTACGGGGCACAAAACAATCGGCTTGTCAAAACGAGATGACCCTGTCATTCGTGCTTTTTATATGGCCCAAAAGCAAGACTTGTTCACAAAGCGACGCGCTGTCACGTCTTCTACCACAATAGGTAGATGAAAGCAGAAAGAAGAGCTGTCTGGGGGAGGGAGCATTGCGAATTCGGGTATTGTGTTTTGTCCTGGTTTAACGAAATGGCTTCAACTTTGAGTGATGATGGAACTGTGTTACGAAAAAGCATGCAAGTGACACAGCCGCTTAAGAGAATGACGATAGCCTTTCTTGAATGTTGCATGTACTTGGTGGTCATAAGATTATGCACTGGTCGTCACCATGATTTCAGCAGTGTTCTTTGTTTTTACGATATCCGGAACCAGCCATGCTCATACGCTTCCAGGTGATGGCTACTTTATTTTTGTGGCCCTTGTGGCGAACATTTCATTCCTCAATAATACCGAGCTCTTTCCTTTGCCACTTATTGTATAAAGTGCGTTCGAGGAGTGGTAGACAGAGAACACGCTGTGTATTTTGTCGAAGAAGCCACGGATTAGAGGGAGGAGAAGCTTATATTATTTCTTAAAATACTGTTAGCGAATTCCTGACGGAACTCCCGGTGCTCTATATAACTTGGCATTACGCGTAATTGGGCCACATGTACCACGCGCATATCACGTGTGAACTACAGTGGGCGTTTTGTGCGTCACATGCGGTATGTGTATGGCGTGCATGCGTGGCTGTATATACACACCGCATATGTATCGCATAATGGGAAGTTTCTCTAGTGTTTCACATATTCTCGTAACCCGGGAAACTGTAGTTTGTTACTTGCATGGCGAGCTTGCAGGCACCAGCTTGCAGGCACCAGCTTTACCATGCGGGTTGTCTGTTTAACATGCAGAAAGATTCTTGAAAAAAAAAAAAAACAGGAGAAGAATAAAGCTCGTATATCCGGTAAGCTCCAAGATCAATATTTTAATATGATCATAAGTGATTTTAGGATTCATGATTATATTGCGCTTAGTGTTACACTGACGAACGTGAAGGACAGGACGCGGACGGACGTTGCGCTACGTACGTCCGCGTCCTGTCCTTCATGGTCGTCAGTGTAACACTAAGCGCAATATAGTCATGAACGTCCACCAACCATCCCCGTTCATTGCTTTACTAAATGATTTTAGGATGTCAACGTAAGCTTTCTTTTACGAGATTTTTTTTTGTAAGCAAAGAGCTGTTTTTAAGTTTCTCCAAGAAACCAAAGTATGCCTTAATATGACGTACCGGGTATCATTCTTTCAGACTACATGTGAAATAAGGAAGTGAGAAACTTGCTTTGAAGGACACTTTTGCTGACGTACAGAATTATACACCAGGTATACAAATTTGAAAAGGAAAACATTTAAGTCTCGCAAGCGCGCACATGCACTTATCATACGGTATATACACGTCTAAGAGCGGCCCTTTATTTTTCGCAGTTTCGAAGTGGTGTGGCCTTTACACGGGGTTATGCCATTTGCGGTGTAATTATTTTGGCCGCGAGCCACACCCTCGATTTCCTTGGGCAAAAACAGCAGTGCTGTTAGTTTCATATACCATATATTTATTCGCGTAAGCACTCCATGCAGCTTGCGCCCGTGTATAGTACTCACTACTGTCGCTGTCACCACTGCTCATATTACGTTCGGTAACACACTCTTGGGTAGAGTTGTCCTCAGTGCCCTCCGTGGCGTTAGATGTGACTGTGACGTCAAAGCTTTCGGCAACCATCTCAGTAGACTGCGCATGCCACACACTCAGAAACCAATGGCATTTGCACAGGCTGCGACGCTCTTTTCAGTCTTCGAATTCTTTATTTGAACGATTCTTCTTTTTTTAATTTCAGGCTGGCAAGTTGGGGTTGCGGCTCTTGAATGAATACGTCCCTTAGTCGAATATGTATGGTGTGTAGTCATTGTGGAGGTGCAGCTGAAGCATAATTCTGTAAGCGTAGAGACATTCTTAACAATTGTTGGCTGTAGTAGACTGTTAAGGCATGTGTGGAAGCTTGCCTAGAGATATATGTCCTCCCAAACTACTAAATGAAGTTGCGGGCTACTAATTTAAATGTGCAGCTTCTATTGTCTACATCGTTGCGCTTGGGGCATCAGTCTGATTTACCTGGATGCCTCACATAAAGCTTTAACAAGCAGATCTATGCTTCCATTTGTGGATGAGTTGCGCATTAAACAGCGCAAATTATGCTTTGGGCAGTTTAAACTGTAGTTTTCGATTTAGATATAGGATGTCACAAGGCATGGCGTGGGCCGAAATGTATGATTGGAGACGCCCTGCGGTACACGTTCGTAAGTTGTGAATGTCAAGCTGTGGTCTTGGCAAATGTTGCTTGCCACCTATTTAACTTGATATACTTAAGAAAAAAAAAGAAAACAAAGTGAAACCCATAATTCATAGATGGAAAAGGTATCCTGTGGCTATCAGTGCTTGTTACAGTCATGTTCCTCCGCGTAATTTGTGTCGTCAGCCTTGCTCAACACTTTACTGAAGCATAGGTACTACCTTTGTGGTGACGGTGGTGTCCACATTTGCTGAACTACCATTGCTGTATTTCATTGACATTGGCGCTCAGTAGCAGCTTTCACATGAATACTCCATACAGAGAAAAAATTACCTTACGGCGCTTGGAACAAAGCCACTTATGCAGTCCTCTCACATATGTGCGCAATTGCCGATGACTTGTGCAAATACTGCTACATTGCACTTGAATGTGACCTCAGGTCCACACACGTTTCATGCGTTGCTGCAATGACGCAGTGAGAAAGCGGCATAGGTGTGGTAGCTAATATCTAACCCAGCCATTGTTCTGGCTATACGGGACCAGAAAACTGTTCCGCAGCCTGGATACGTTTTTTTAACTGCTCCACAAGGCTGTATAGTCCACCCAAAAAAACCCATGACAAAGACTCATGTCCATGTCAACAGTAGAAGCTGACTCATGTCACTGTAATCACACATTGTGATAAAGCATCCTGAGGTTTTCTAATGTGCGCTTTTTCAGGGGTAAAATAACGCTCAGTGAAGCATTAACTCTTCACCGGCACCAAAGCCTTGCAAATGGAGCATTGCGATCACATTTTGCTTAAAGGGTCCCTGAAACGGTTTGAACAAATGTTGTAGACGCGTAGAGTACAGCTACAGTGAACTTCAGTAAGCGCCTCATATACCAAGAGAGTTACAGATGATTGCAAGTTACCCTCCTTCTTAGCCATGCTTTTTCTCCTCAATTCGTTCGCCGAGTTATCGGGACTAAAAGCGTCGCCTTCACTGGTTCTGCGCCATGATGTGACGTCGTGCTGTTTATTTGCGGTTGTCTTGGAGCCATCACGCGATGCCTTTCCAACCTCTCCGCTAGCCGCCTAGCCGTCGAACACCCGCGAGAGCTATTCAACCAGCGTGCGTTGGGGGCGTTCGGTTTCAGGGCCGAGTGTGATAGGCATTCCGGTTACCGCAAACGAGCTGGGCCTTTTGATGGAGGGGCGGAGGCCTAAAGTAAAGCTCCTACATGCTGATACTGCTGTGATGAAGGGGCATAGAATAAACATGAGTGGCCTGAGCGGCCTGTATGGTGCAGCAGCCTGGCGGCGAAGAGCTTAACCGGCGAAGCGCAGATCTACTATATCTGTGACCAAGTGTAAGACGTTTTGAACATATTAAAAGGTAGTGCGTTTACGATAACACTCCTGCCGAAAATTTACACGAGCCGCAAAGTAGAATACATTTAGTTACTGCAAGGTTACCTATGTGGTTGTCTAGTTGAGCTCTGTGTCACCAGGTAACTGCACCGTGCAGGAGGTTCACGTTTGCGCCTCCACTCATCCGGTAAAACGCGCAGGGCCAGTCCGCTTGCGCTGGCGTTTATCCGAATACCAGGCACGCTAAAGCTCTCTGTTGTGGTAGTAATCCTTTGGCGGGAAGTCAGGTCCACAAACGCGTAGATGCTGGTGCCAATCAGATGCCGACATCCCGATGCGCTACAGCCATACAATTCGCTTGTTATTTGCAGAGAGACACAATGTCGCGGCTTGATGTGTTGACGATCGCTAGATTTGCAGCCCACAACATAACAATGGTGATCCATGGTGCTCGCGAAAAGAAAGCTCGAGACGAGCACTGACTGTGCAGCTTGCGTCCACATGGAGAACGTTGTAACACAAGTAGACGACACCTGCTATTCGCAGGAAGTACTTGAGTGTAGTGAGAAATTGCCGGTGTGCATCTTTCTATTACTTTTTTATAGAAAGAAATTAACCAACATTCCAACTATTACGAACAACATTTGTTCACCATAATGTTGAAAAAATGATCGGGGATGCGACCTGGGTAGCCAATTGGATAGGTCGCCCTACTGCCGTCAATTGAATCGGGAGGGGGCGGCTGAAAACAGTGCAGCTGCGCCGATGCCATTGGTAGCGATGCAAATTTTAAAAACCTAAAAATAAATTTCGTGTTTTATGCGGAGCACTTAAGTGCTCTACTTAATGATCACAAGGACTTACCCTAACGACTCAGTATGTACAAAATTATCAATAGTGCTTCAAGGTTTATTTAGGAGAGACTGAAGAAGGCGGAGTTCGTACTACTGCATCCGTGGTTGGATGCCTGCAGCAGGCCAGCCATTCCCCCCCCCCCCCCCCCCCCCCGATATTTTAGAGTCGTTTTCCATCCCCAGATTCATAGTCGATGCTTCTGCAGCCTTGAGGCACATAATAGATTGGTATACATCGTCTTATAATTTTGCCGTTATTCTGGGTTACCGTAGAAATTGATGTTTTTTTCCCCCCATAACTTTAAGTTCACAGCATGGAGATAGGCAGTAACATTTATGAGCCCTCGAAGCCTGTTGCTTCTGCTAATTTATTTAGGCAGCAAAACGTTTGTGTAGCTATGGAACTATCCTCAGAAAGTTGTAGGCGCATATATGTGAAAATCGACACGTTACAAGTATTTAGTAGCTATCGGATCAGAAAACTATTATCGCGGTAGTGCTGCGCAATACAGATAGTTTCTGATAAAAAAATGAAAATGCTTTTTGGACTAAAGCACCGGCCTTTTTATTTCCTTCCAGAAATGCGAAAATCTGGAACGTACTTGACAGTGTCATCGTTCAGCGGGCTTGAGAAGCACGGCTACTTCGAGCTGAACTGGTTTGGCATACAAGAGGATTACATAGGCCAAACATTTGCCGTTCTCTCAAGATATAATCCCCCAAGAGCTCTGTCTGACATTCTCAGCTTGTGGACTATCAAAACTTCTTCCGGTAGATACGAAACTAGTGTTTTAGCACCAAACTTCGACGTCGGCACACTGATGAGAGGACAGTGCCTCGGCTACTGGGCACTCATAGTGCGAAACGAAAATGCTGACAAAAATGGGAAAGGGTTGGAATTTGTTAAGCAGAAAGCAAGGTGGAACTTGGAAAAGGGAGAATTCAACACGACCATTCTCCACCTTACTCAGCTTTTAAGCTGTTTTCCTAAGCGCATTTCGTCGTCAAAGGGACCAGCTCCCAAATGCGTCGAAGTACTGCATTCGTCGTGCTTCACACCGAAGCCCCGCTGGATGCGTGAAAACTACTCCGTACTCTCGTCGCTGAGTTTAATGGACATGCTCATTCCCGGAACGCACGATGCCGGGATGTACAACCAAGGCGTCACGCTTCCACACGAAAAGCACGTGTACACTCAGGACCAGACGATAAAGCAGCAGCTGGCCTATGGAATTCGTTCCCTGGATCTGAGGGTGCAGTATTCCAGTGGCCAGTTTTATATTACCCATGATAGAGTGCGAGGATGGCCAACCGTAAAGCAGGTACTCAGGGAGGTCCGCGAGTTTGTGAAAGAGACCGGTGAGCTGGTGATTCTCGACTTTCACAGATTCACGACGGGTTTTGACGAAGGATACGACAACGTGCCGGCACGACATGCGGAGCTTCAGAAACTAATTGTGACAGAACTGAGTGGCGTGATTCGAAAGCGGTTCGATTATTTGAAAAAGTTGAACGAGATCTTCGCTGAATCCCAAAATGGAACGATGGTGCAGGGCCACGTCATAGCATTTTACCATTCGAAATACTTTAGAGGGCGTTATGAGAACTACTTGGCACCAGCCATACTGCACCGGTGGGCCAATGCGCAATGCCCCAAAAAACTCATGAAATACTTAGACGGAAAAGCTTGCGTACATGGAAGTTGTAACCCTATTGCTATAATGGCTGAGCTCACGCCGTCCTTCCCGGACCTTATCGTCGGTACTCGCCGAGCGGCGGAGTGGATAAACCATGACGTGACGGAATTTTTCAGACACAAGCAACAGACGTGCTCCGGCATTGTTGCCACAGATTATTTTCTCGGAAACGGAATGATTGACGTAACAATCGAAGCCAACCTACTTAGAGGACGCGACGGACAATTCGTACAACAATACAAAACATACACTCAATGCGACACGGCAGATGTACATTTGAAGAAGTCTTTGAAACAATAACCCTGTGTTTGTATAGCGTGTATAAATATGTTACTTCCCCGAATGTTCACAAGTGTCATCGTTATTTTTGTTTGAGGGGGGGGGGGGGTCGACAAAGCTTGGAGCTTGCTGGCTCATTCGATAAATTCCTGATAGAATATAGAGCATACGCTACATGCTTTGCGGTCTGTACCGATGGTAATATCGATTAAATAGTTATGTTCCTAGAAATCTGCTCTCGGTTCATTTGATAGTTGATGTAACATTTTTCGTATTTCTAACACTGTACCATTGGTCCACACTTCGATAGCCTCGTTATCAATGACTAAAAAAAAGGGGGTAAAGTAATATTGAAAGCAGAGACAGGAGTAATTTCTCATATTTTTTTAGGGAACTGCTAACGTTACTGGTAATAAAATGTACCACACTGAAAAAAAAAAAAAAACCCTACGCTCGCTGTAGGCTGTTTACGGCAACGCCAGGTAATGGCCGTGCAGTCGTTTGGCGGAACACGTCACTTGGAGTGGTACTGGTCCGGCCACCGTCGCGGCCTTTCATTGTTTGTAAATGCTGTTTCTAAAGATAAACTACCCGCCGTGGTTTCTTAGTGGCTTTGGTGTTGCGCTGCTAAGTACAAGGTCGCGGGATGAAATTCCGGCACGGCGGCCGCATATTGATGAGGGCGGCATGCAAAAACACCCGTGTACATAGATTTAGGTGCACGTTCAAGAACCCCAGGCGGCCAAAATTAACCCGGGATGTCCCACTACGGTGTACCTCATAATCAGACCGTGCTTTTGGCACGTAAAACCCCGCGTTTCAAATAATTTTTTTTTGAAAGGTAAGAAAACTGTTCTTGTGGACGCATTTTTTTAGTTGGCAAAGCAAATAAGTGCTTTGCATTCTGACTCCCTATCACAATCGCCACCAATTTGAAAGAACACTTTTCTTTCTCGTGTGTAGCAGCGCGCCGGCAAAATAACACTCAGCACGTTGAAGTGCATTTGCTCAAAGTGCACTTTAGTTTGCCCGTGTGACAGGGGTACTAGAACAACACCTGAGGAGTCAAGCGCAACGGTAAGCATCCCTGTTTGCTGTCAATGCTTCAAACTGCCAACTTTGTTCTATAAAAATTAGACCCCACCCTAAAGTTACACCAGCATTCTTTGGTATCTATGAGTAGTTAGCAAACGCAATTTTAGGTATATTTTATGTCCGCAAAGCTGTGGCAAGAAACATTGCGCGTCCTACGGAAAATGCGCCACGGGGGTGGTGTACGAAATTCCCCTTGAGTGCGGCAAGTTCTACATAGGACAGACTAGACGCTGCATAAATGAACGAGCCAGAGAACAGGAACTGAATCTAATGAAAGATGGCGTGGCACGTTTGCCAGCGCACTGCAAGGCCTGCATGTGCAAACCACGTTTTTCTGAGATTAAGATTCTTGGCAGAAGTAGAAATCAAACAGCACGTGAGCTAATGGGAGCTTACTATATAAAAAAGAAAGGTTCAAGTTGCATTAGCGATACATCTATCTCGTTCTACAAATCGGAAACGAGATTGTTTGACAGCTCGATAACGTAGATTTGTGAACAGCCTGCGCATGCGTGTATGTGTATATATATTCATGGGTCACAGCCCAAACTAAATCAGTCGGAAGTGCTGCCCGTGTTGTCTTCTATGTGTCTTCCTTTTGTGTGTGCTTTAACTTGCGGCTCAAAACATGTCTTGTATGGTGGGCGTTTCGCTGCATCGCTTTCCGCGCTATAAGCTCGAAATGACCATAGCGTTGAAGTGCGGGATATGTGAATATACTGGCCTGATGGCAGGGCACCAAAATAACTTTCTCGCCTTTGACAATTAAAATTAAGTCGCTTGTTTTTTAACGGATATGGTGTCACTTTATTTTTGGTTCCGCTTCCGCCGGAACTGTTCCCTCTTCACACAGGTAGCACTAAGCCCCATTTATCGCCGATGAACCGTCACGTTTTGAACGTATGCACTTGTATGGAAGATTCGCTACCCGGCATATTTACTTCGGTGTACGTACTAAGGGTGCCTAGTGGTGCTTATGGAGCCGCCAGACGCGCCGTTTCTCAGGCTTACACATTTTGTTGGCTGCGAAGCCAGAGAGCTTTTTGAGAGGAGCTTCCGCACATGTGTCCGTACACAAAGTAGTCCGGGCGCGTTTGGCACATGTTTCGGTTTCTACGAACTTGCATAGCTCTTTTACTTTACTGAACGCAGGCACTGTTGGGCCGGCATGTATTTCTGAGGCTAATCGATGTTTGTAGATGTCCCACATGTAACTGATTTCTGAAAAGCTATAGCAACGCAGCCAGCCTCGGAGCCCCAAAGCGATAGTGCCACCTCGTCGGTGGTAAGAACGCGTCGATATCGTCGGCGGAGCACAAGTCACTTCACTCCCTCATTTGTGCACACCGGCGGTTGTCATAATAAGATTGGTTCGCGTCCTTTCCTCGTAGACATTGCACGCACTTGTTTTATGCGCTTCGACAGTTATTTGCTGAAGTCGACCATCAGTCTTTCAGGTGAGCTGACAGGCGATACAGCAGGTGGCAAACACTCGTCATACAATGCGGGCACCATTTTGCCTTTGAGGAAAGCGTAAAACGTGCGACGGTGTTGGAAGTATGAAAACTCGAAATGGAAAATTAGAAAAAGCGAAGAATAGACAGGTCAGACGCACACATTAAAATTTGCAGGAAGCGAGGCTGAAGTGAAACGATAATTTACACGCTTTGGGCAGCTTGAGGAGATGCGAGCAATGTTGCTTTCATCCTACGCAACGTGTAATCTCGTGAAATATTTATTCTTATCCACCAAAAATGTCACCACTTCTTATGCAATCTTTATGTTTATGCCCTATAGCGTCCGCGAGCTATGTTGAAATGCAAACTCTGTGCCAGACTTATTCACAGTGTGAGACGTCTACGTAGCCATGTTATGAGAACGAAGGTGATGATGCTTGTCGAGAGAAGAATGGAGACGACAGGTGTATGTCCAGAAAAGCATATGTAGCTAGAAATATTGAGGTAATATGTACCTCTTCTGTCACATTCACAAATAGTCGTTAGGATTGCCCGAGAACGAGCAACGTCCTGTGATGCATAACGAAGGTCTAAATCTGTGAACAAAAAAAAAATCAAAGGATTAATTAAATATCATCCACTCTTTCATTATGTGGTCGGTGCGCTTGACAGATACCTGTGCGCCAAAAAGAATTCTTGGTTTTCTGCAGGAATTTTTTTTGTTACGCAGAACAGAGGTGCACTTACTTGCACTACTTTGTCAGTCAGCATACATAGTTTAGTAAGCGCGTTCGCTGGCACTTTCACTCAGCATACATATGACCTCCGTATACATACATGAAGAAATATATCCGCCGAGAAAATGGCTTACATATCAGGCAGCAGCCATGCCAAATCCGGTAGGGGATGGCGAAGAAAGCTTCGCTTTGCCACTTTCTGTTAGTGCCATCGTTTCGTGCCCATTGCGTCCAAAATAACTCGAATGTTTTACTCCGTGTTGTGACTGTCACCTTAGAGCGGCCTAGAGTCAGGTGCAATGTATGCATTGACCCTCGGATGTATATCCAAGATGTGTTGGGGTATTAGCTGTGCCTCCTGCAGGCTGGGCGATACTGGCCCGTACGTACGATGTACAAGCGAATCAAGAAGTTTTCGATATTGGGCTATAGTATCACGGCATAAGATAAGCGCAAGTGCCCCCCTCACCCCCCCCCCCCCCCCCCCAACATTGCTTTGGTTGCGGATTGTTGCAGTTCATGTTACGCCACTCCCTCAGCAATGTTTGCAACGCCACCGCTGAAGCTGTTCCTAGCTACGTGCACAAATAATTCTTATCTGATCAAGACGTGCTTGCTGCTGCAGTTACGGCTGCTGAATACTCTTCTCATGTCGCGAAACAAAAGATTTAGCCTACGTTGGTCCATGACCATTTTTTCATGCATACTGGTATTTATAGCAAGCTCCTGCCTCCTTTGACATGTTGTTTGTTACCGTAGTACTCTGTAAACAAGTTGCGTCAGGAAAGAATACGGATTTTTGAATAATGTGATTTGGATAACGTTTTAACGCGGTACTCGGTAAAAATGTGATATCTGAAGAATTCATATACTAATATTATCTAATTGCGCTGGCAATAAGTACTTTTGGTCACATGTTGCACTTGCGGAACCGAAGTCAGTCATTGTTTGAGGTACGTTCAAGCGATAGAAATCTGATGTTCGAAGTCGCATCATTTTCGAGTATATTTACCAACGTATTCTTCGAGGTGCGAAAAAATCCTTTGAGGCAGTTTATAAGCGCGAGTTTCTCGTAAATGTAGAAGTTTCAACGTTTTCACGTTTTTTTTTTCAAAACTAACATGTTTTAAAAACGTCTGCGGTTGTGTTCTCGGTGCTTTTCCACATTTTCTGAACAAAACCGATTACATTGCCCTTCAGTCTGGGCTTACCCGTACACGCATGACTGTATGCATCAAATCTAACCTTTTGACAAAACTACTATTCCTGATTTGACCCCTATTTTCCCTGGTCAACCAAATGATCACCGAAATTCTTATGATCAACGAAATTTGATAAATTTGCGCGATCAAAGCTAGTCACCTGTTTTATAGAGTGTAAATAGTCGCTTACAGGGAAAACGAAAGAGTGGAAATATTTACAAGCAGTAAAGAAAATATAGCACCGAATCAAACAGAACGCTCCGAAAGAACCTGGCTTCCACAAAATTTGTAGCAGAGCTTGCGAGCTTGCACATTGAGGGATTACTCGAATCTTTGGGCTAGCGGTCTTGTGGTTTTGCTGCGGTGCATTTGTGTTCTTTGGCTGGCGTTGCCTTCGGCTTGGATTTCATGCTCTATCGTACATTGGTGATGAATGAGTTCAGTCACGCCGACTTCTCTGGCCGACTCCCTCGCTCGGTATAGCTCACTGCAGGGAGTTGCGTAAACATAGACGGTAGCGATTGACTGCGCCGAACGAAGTCGATTGATCTGTCCAGGCTGTATGCTGGAATCGCGCTGTATAAAAGCGTGCGTAACCTTAGAAAGTAAATTGGCACGCGAGGCTAGCAAAAGGGGACGGCTGCTTGCCATGGCACCAGAGGGAAAAAAAAAGGAGAGAACGAAAATTTCAACTGCTGCGGGAGAGGTTGAGTCAATTCTTTTTGTTATGTTGTTTGCTTATTTCCTTTACGTTACGAAGAGCGCGCGAGCAAACAGCGAAAAAGGCGAATCTGCAATGCCGCCGAAAGACTTACCGAAAGAGCAAAGCGGGCACGTCATGAAAAAAAAAAAAGAAAATGTAGATCCAGCTGAGATATACGAAGAAAAAGTGATGGTCTGGAGGAACAACAACAGCGGGTGAAACAAGCGAAATGGTAGTGTCTTCTATTTTTTTATTCTCTGTACGGTGGATCAAGATGATAGAGGAAACGAGATGCGCATATCCACTCGACGAAGAATTTTGAGAATTGCCTGTTCTATTTCTTTTTTTGTATCCGGTAGGCAAACACATACATCACCGCCAACTGCATTGGGATGCGCGTTATTGTTGGGGTTGTGACAACGTTTACATATGGTCCTGCTTATGAATACTACCTTGTGGCCGTTGTGCACTGAGATTGCATTGCTTCAAATATTTCGTATGCTTTTTGCTCTTAATCTCGGTTTCCCTGTTCACGATGGCCGACTGAACGAAACGGTGCCTTGTGAATTTATGGCTTGTTTTATTGTCTGGATAGGCCGCCTTGCTCTGTGGTCGTTATGCGAGCATATCAGTCATCGCATGTAGTGAATGGAAAAGTGGACTGAGGGTGAACTTATAAGAATTGGCAAACACTGCACACACGCTAACGTTACTCGCAGTGGAGATTTCTTGAAAGATGCGGCTGTACCTACTTCTCGGGAAGCAGACGTAACGTCAGAGATCAATCTCAAGCCTTGTGGTAGCGTTAGCAGCAGCCGCGCTTTTCAGCTAAACAGATTAAATGTGCGGAATTACCCATGTGCCTGGGTGTCGTCGACGCCATTCAGAGGGAGAAAATGAAGACTACTGCAACAGCATGTCTTCGAATTAGCCATTTCGATCTTAAAAGTAGGCTCTGAAGTCTCCGGTGATGCTTTCTGACGAAAAGTATACTTGGGTGATAGTTTACACATACGCATATCTTTGAACTACACTTCATCAAGTGTAGTTCAAAGATATAGCAACCGAATAAAACTTCAAAAACAAGTATAAAATATACATTGGTGAGGAAGGTAATCAAACTGTTGCCCTATCTATGATTTTAGAAGCGGACGTTCCAAACGATGCCTTTAGAATAAGCAATCAATCTTGAACCCTCGAGAGAGAGATGGAGAGAGAGAGCATGTTGCGAGGAGAAAGCGTGTAGGGCTGCGCTCTTATAGAGTAGCGCTAGACAGATCTTGCATTTGGGTTAGTGTTTTCCTTTAACCGAGTGTTCCATGCACTCCACTAATATTGAATCGTCAAATCTTTATATATCTGAACGCCCAAGTCACGTAACATAAATCTGCGGAATCGCCGATACTCGTGCTTTCGTGCAATACGGTGGCGTGAAAACAGGCAGACATTGATTTAAAGATGAGTACTTTGACGTAAAGTACCGCCTCACCCAAAAACAATTGGAAGAACGCAACGAAATGCATCGCCTACAGTAAATTAAAGTGGTGAGAGCCCGTCGACGGCGGGCCCGGTTCTTCGCTTACTTAGGTAATCAATTCCTATAATTTCTGCATGAATTTTTTTTCTGTCATATCTGCTTTGTGACTCTTGCGTTATACCCTGACTGCAAAGAAGAGAAATTCCGGATTTCTGAAAAAGATGGCGAGGAATGCTGCATGTGCCGCCATGCCTCTTTACCAAACAATGCTCAGTGGCGTTCTGCTCGAAGTTTTTATTTTACCTAGTGCCACGCTTGCCTCACCTTCTCATTCACCACATCTTCACAACACTTCCCTTCGTTAATCCAAAGGTCTGTTTACTCGAGGAATGCTGATCTTCGAATGAAGATCAGTATTCCTCAGCTCCTGTCATTGTCATTCTCCAAGTCCTGTCGTCCGTCGTTGCATCTTTGCTGTCTGTTTGTAACAGCGCCAGAAATATGCAATAATATGAAGTATCCCAGCAGGCCAACTGTGCTGCATTAGACAAACACATGGACTTGAGTCAGCTATGTTAGCTCCGGCGCATTTGCCGAGATATCATTCTTGCTTTCAAATCAAGTTTTACCGTAGCTTTTCAGGGATTAAGGATATGTCACATTAAAAATTTACTACAAGCCATGACTGGCGAGGTCTGGTACGTTTTCGACGCAAGGTTAACTGTAATTCTCTTCAATTAACGCGAAATGACATCGTAGAGAGCGAGAGCGCTCAATATCTGGGGCAGGCTGCACTTAACCTGGCTTCGCATTAATTTTAATTGCTCAGAATAAAGCTTTTTGTGTCATTAATCTTTGCGTCGCAGAACAGGGCCATTCGCTCGAGCGCGTCAGGTGACGCTAGCGTGGTTCCAAGTCTCAAGGAACCTGCCACGGCGTCTGAGTTGTTACAGCGTTCTGCTGCCGAGCATAAGAGAGAGGAGAAAGAGAGAAAGAGAGAGGAAGAGAGAGGGGAGAGAGAAGTGATAAACGCAAGAAGGTAAGCCAGGCTGAGCCCGGGTGGCTACGCTGAGTGGGGAGAACAACTGAAAGATGGGAGGAACGAGAGAAGAAACGTTCACAGTGTGCACATACGTACTTGCATAAGCGCCCATCGTTCCGTCCGTCGCAGGCGGTCATATAATTTGGTGGACCTCAGAAAGCGAAGCTACGCTTTCATGCCTTTTGCTCATCGCAGACAGATGAGGCCACCTCACTAGGATTTTTCTGTTCTGTAAAGGGCACGCGTCACCTACACTGTCTCCAAAACGGCACGAAGAACAGGCCTTTGAGCTTCGTATGGTGAGAAGTCGCACAACAGGTGGAATGTAGTTTCTTTTGTGCCACAAGTGTCACAATTATCATTGCCCGCCATTACAATTAAGAATGAATAGGTATTCGTAAAAGAAATATCCATTCTCAGTTGACAGAGTAAAGTACCTTCACGTCGAGTATGACCGGTTTGAACTCCCGGCCGCGGTGGCCGTACTTTATTGGGGGTGAAACGCGTAAGCGCTCATCTACTGAGAGTAAGGTGCACATCCAGGAACTATAGTTGGCCAACATAATCAGGAGACCTTCCCTACGCGTCTTTTATAATCCCAGCGTGGCTTTTAGACATAAACGCCATATATCTATCAAATATTCAATCCATTTTCAAGGGCCCAATCACACGCTTGCTTCGTGGTGTTTCACCATCGCTCCCTGCCCGGGGCTAACAATAAGAAACAAAGGAATGTGACAGATGTTTTAGGAATTTGTGAGCCGGCAGCGAAATACGGCATCGGCGGTGAATAATAAGCACTGTGCAAATAATTTTCACGTTGCCGCACTGCTACTTTTGTACCTTATGCCTTACTCTCAGCAAGCATGAAAGAAAAGGAAGAGGTTGAGATGGTCGTAGGCGACGCATGTATGACGTGTGAACAAAAAGTTTATATAAAGCAATTCTAGCAATGCTCCCATTGAACGTGTCAATGATTGAAAGCGATAGCGCAAGCTGAAAGCAGCAATAATTCTTTTTCACCAAGAAAATAAAAGGGGAGGGGAGCTTGTAAATAATCAAGATCAACATGTTCAGAATTAACCCGAGAGAATGCAAAAATATTCCGTACCTCAAACGTCCTTTTAGATTTCCCTTTTTATGACTTTAATTTTGTTACGAAAGGATCCCTACGACGAGACAGATATACGTTATAGTCACCTCATATTTACAGGCAGCTCACCAGGCAAGCGTTTGTTATCGAAGCGACTGAAGGTAGCATTTAGAAGATTTTGTAACGCATCAAAAGCTGAACTCGTCTCTACTATCCAGTTTCTCCACTTTCCAGGATTACGAGTACATGGGACGGGACTGAGAAATAAATTCATCCTCGTTTATTAGGCGCCAAACAGGAACGCAAGAAAAGAAGACGGGCGATAACGCCTTTGTCCGTCCATCCCGATAACTCTGTAAAAAACTACCCAAATATTATTTCTTCGAAGAAAAAGATATTTCCTCATAAACACTTTGTAAACGCGTTGTAAGGTTATAAGATCATTTTTAAAAAAATGGCGAGTATTCGGTTGCAGCATTTGTGAACTAGAAGGAGTACAACAGGGACGATAAGCCGGGAGTGATCAGCGTCTCAAAGAAAGGATGCGTTACTAAGAATGAAACACAGAAAGAGAGAGAGAGAGAGAGAGTTAACCAGGTTAAGTGTCCGGTTGGCTACCGAGCACAGGGAGACGGGGTCAGGGCAGAAGAGATAAGAAAACAATAGAAGATGAAAATACAGAACACACCAGTTCGCACACTCGATAGTTTTTGGGTGAATCCTGTTTTCTTTTAAGAGAACAAACTAGCGCTTTTCAAGCAGTTAGGGCCGACGCCGACAGGGGCCAGGGTCCAAAAATTCTGGTTTCTTTAAGGGGACGGTTGGCAATCTTGTCGAGCGTGGTGCTGAGGACTATTCTTTGCGCATTGGAACGACGAAAATCACACAGAATGTGCGCTATGTTCTCTTTGTACCCGCAAACGTTACATTCTGACTTCGGCGATTTCTATGAGGTCGGAACACCCATTAATAAAATCTACTATATGTTGCTACAGGGTGCTCCCGAGCTATGGTGATTGTGGCTGCTGTCGATGCGTTCTTAGGGAGGTCGAGGGAAGTCCGCAGAACTTGGGCTTGTATGCTATGGAGCAGTGCTGGGTAGTATTGAAGCTACATGTACCTTAGATACGGTTTGAGTATCTTGTGTCCGTATCATGGTACTTCTGCCAAAATGTGTGTCAGTATCTGTATTTCCGATACATGAAAAAATGTATCCTGTGTCTTAAGATGTAAAATACTGCTACTGCAACATCGCGCAACTATAACCGTTGGTTGAACTCCGCTTCTCAAGCTGATATCGCTGCCGCTAATCCACCCGAATAAAGCTAAAGGCAGATATATTCTTTTTATATTTCTGCCAGAGACCTTCAGCGAGGGCAGGCGATGAGGCCTGTGCGTCCCTATTGGTGGAGCACAGTCACGTGGTGGTGTTCGGGCCGTCTCGGCAAAAACAGGTGCGCAAACGTTTGCGCGCAGCCGACGTTTCTTTTTTTAGTTGCGTTGGTGCAATGACACTTGCTCGTAGCCATCATACTGTGCTGAGTACGCCAATGCGTGCGGCATGTTTCGCGCAAATTCTGATGCCGCTGTAGGGCCGTTATCGAAGTTTCTTTTGCGTGGTGCTTCGTTACGAAGTCTGAAGGATGTAAGAATGGCGTTGGCTTGCGTCTGGTGGCTTTCACACACTGCTTCGGAATGAAAATATTATGCTTCGAGCAAGAAAGACAGAAATTTTGAGACAGTAACAGACATTTCATTCAAGTGAAATAAGGTTGGTTGGAGTTAAGAAATTTTCAAACATTTGTGTGTGCATTTGCCTTTGATGTTACATTATATCAATCTATCATAAGAAATTTGCGAATGCATCAAAGTATCTTATGATACAAATGTAAAGTACACGGGCGCTATAACGTAAAACTATTCCAAACTTTTCTATTCCAATTCTGCAATCAGGCCTGCATGATTGGTCAAAAACTTTTTTGGACCACCCCCACTTTACCCGACTGTCACGCGACATCAGAAAAGCCGTGATATCTCCCCATCTGATATGACATGTACACACTGATTATGCATGACTTGACCATGCAAAAGAAAAACAGTTATTTCTGATTCGACACCTTTTTGCCATTAGCCTTTGGCTATTGGTCAAAAGTTTTCGGGCGGCACGCACTTCACCTGCCTGTCACGCACGTCACAAAACCGCGAAAACTGATCGCGTCAAAGTGACGCGTACGCGTTAGAGATGCAATAATATGCCGAACAAAAATGGATTTTCTTCTGAATAACCGCAGGCTGCTTCGTTCCGAAAGGAATAAAATATGGCTGCCGCCGATGGCTCCGGCACTGGCTACTCGCCCCTGCCGGAGAGCATGGGTTTATATGCGTGTAATAAAACCTTTTGCGTGGCCGTGTAACGTTTTCGAGAACTTTCGGCACGTTTAGGACCTCGTTCTGCCAACTCTTCTTTGCTGAGAATCCGTTTTAGCGTCATTCTTAAGCTTCCGTTGCATGCCGCCGCGATTTTCGACCCGCCACCGCAAGCTAAGTAAGGGAAAGTGGACCAATCGCAGACGCTGGCACCACCCTCTTCATCCGGTTATCGATTTTCAGTGCTTTCATTCGGCCCCATTGAGTCCCTCTCCACTTGAGGGTGCTCCTCGTCTCTTGTCAGCCAATTAGATAAGACAAGCGGCTCAGTGTAGGCGATGTTATTCGCTTTTCAAGCAAATAAAAGTGAACGCCTATGAACAAGGAGATCGTTTGAATGGTCTGTTCAGACAACCCTGCAGGTGACTGCCCGATGCTTGCGTCAGCGGTTACGCAAATTTGACCTCAGGGGATTAGAATGAAAACATATTGGAATATTTTTACGTTATAGGGCCCCAGCATCGGATACAATAATGGCGAGAGTATCTTGTATCTGGATATAGAATACTTGTTGTCCAAGTACCTTTATCCTATCATGATAAATTGCAAAGTGTATTTGCCCAGCCTTGTTCTGGGGTGTGCTAAGGTTCGTTTCACTGCTGCTACCCAGCACAGGCAGGATATATCTTAGGAAGCCCATGAATAATGCATGGCATAGCTGTAGCATCTATTGCACAGATGTGCCCCAAGGCTTTCCGCAGACAAATTTGAATACATGGGCTACTGCAGTCAACCTCTTCTTCAGATATGAAATATGTGACGTCCAAGATAAATCACGGTCGATGATGACTTCAAGGAAATAGTGCTTTGTTTCGTAAGCAATTACTTGGCCGTTAAGGCACATCACACTAGAGCCATTGTTTTTCGCGAAAATGCGACTAATCGGTACTATTCTGAAGACAGTTCTAGGCCTTTCATATGCAGGAAGAAGACGTCTGTGTGACCTCCTTCTGCAGTCTCCCACGTATCTGCGGACGTGTCAGGTCGGGCGCGCCGATGAAGATATCTGCACAGATGGATATCTGGACTGTTTTTGGCAATGATCCAACAAGGCTTAACGATGCTACGTTGCAGAGCGTGGCACGCATGTAAGTCGGCGCATGTTTTGAAGAAGAAACTGATTATGCTATCAAAAAAAAAAAAAGAGAGAAACTCTGCCTTGGACGTGCTCTGAAGTTCTGCAGGCAGGGTATGATGTAGCTCACAGTGAGTTACCCTGCAATCAAAGTTTGATGGCTCGAGAAAGGTGCCTGGAAAGGGGCTATAAAGCATTAGGGTAGCGCTAACAGCAGACATGCACGTGGGTAGTTGATTTTACTCACCAAGGAACATTGAGTCGAGTGGTTCATATTCACTTTGACATTGGTACCTTTGTTACGCCAACGCTTTGAAGCCTGGATTTTTATGAGCTGCCTTTGTTTTTACAGAAAGATACCTGGGGCAAAATAAAAAAAGTTGTGGGATACTCTATAAGTTTCGTTTCCTCTATTACGTCTAATGGGCAGGATAAACTATACCCCATCAGCTGTCCCTGCCGCTGCTAGGCTCTCATTCGTGAAAGACCTCTTAAGTTACATTAAGTGTTGCTCGTGTGCTCATCTAACGTGACTATGCTGGTTAATAATATCTGGAGATAAACGGCACCGAGTATCCGTCTCACAGTTGTTGCTTGCCCACGAAAGAAAGATCTCAAAAAGTCTTGGAGTAGGCCGCTTGCAGCTTGCTGATTATTAGGCTCTTGTGACGCCTCCTCATTATGATTGCTTCAGGACGGGTAACTGAAGAACGTCGCATCAGTGCGTCATCCTAGGAGCTGAGAAATTGTTTTCTGCTCCCCCAATAAAGATAAAAAATTACGCTAAAGTACAATAATAAAAAATACTCAGCCACACATTATCTCGGCGATGTGGCACAAATAATTCGCTCCTAATTTGTACTAGGTGAATAAAGAAGTTACATAAATGCACAAATCACGCACGATGCATTTGAAAGCATGATAGCGTCCAGCGTTGGAGGGCAATAAAAAATAAAAATGGTAGAAAATAAAACAACCAAAGCCCTATGAGGCGCCTCGCCCTGTATGCTGTCGAGAAAAAGAAACCACTTCTATTTGTGATTTCTCCACGGTCCTGTTTTTTTTTCAATTTCTACATTTCTTGATTTTTACCGCTTACTGCGAAACGTCAGCCCGTCTAAAGCATTGCTCAAGCCACGTCCTCTCCTCATATCCGCTTTCTCATTCCCTCCGTTTCTGACAGCGCTTTCATTGTCACAGTTTTTTCGGACTCCTTTCCTTTTCAGCTCAAAATAAGAGAAACGTAAATGCACCTACGAGTGCGTGAAATACATTACAATGCACAGCGAACGAGCAGTTCGTATGGGCTTTTAGGGGTGGAGGGATCAACGTCAATAAAGCAGCTGTCAAAAATGTACTGTAAGTAGTAGCAACGGCGCAAAGAAATACAATAGGGAATATTCGGAAGCGAATAAGTCTAACGAGAACCGAATGTACAACGTGGAAAACATAGTGTGTGTGGTAGGCGTCTGTGTAGATGCAGAGGGCAAAAGAAGTAAGGACAGGAAGCGAAGGGTCAAGGGAGCTGCTGCGGGAGAGGAGCTTATATGTGGTTGTGCACTATCCGAAGCACTTTCGATTTCCTGGTCTCCCGCAGGCATCGCCAGTGTGCTGCCTGTGGGGAGCCGTTATTGGCATCGTGGTGGAAAAATGCTTCGAGCAGCTGGTTCCTCTACTTTACTCTTCTTTCTCAGCGCTTTGTTTTCCTGCGGGTGAGTTGCAGACACATGGGCGGGCGCCTAGCTCCATCCTCGACCCATATGCGGTCACGTTCTTTAGAAGAACGCCTCTGCCCTGCTCGCCCAGAGTAGAGCCGAGTCGTTGGGAATGCCCCCCGGGGAATTCGGGTCTCGTTTCTTCTGAGCAGGGCAGTTATAATTTGTGCGGGGGCAGGGGGAGCAAGAAAAAAGAAAAACATTTTAATTACGCCAATAATTTTGTGTGCGACGAGAGGGTAAATTTTTCGGCGCACTGTTTGTACTGTACGCACCCCCCGTGCCCTGAATTTACCACGAGGAGAATGCGCTATTAGGAGATAGCGTTCATTTCAACTGACAGCTGAAAAGGCATCGTGAGTGTGCGTGGCGCAGAACGTCTGACCCGAACAACTTTGCCTGGCTTGTGTGATAGAGAACTACGGATGAATTCTAGTGTCCTTGGCTTCTCTCCATGGTAGTTTTTTACGTGTTCTTCTGTGCAGCACTGTTGCTATAGATAATGTTCCTCATATTCTTTCCTTGCCATCCCTGGTGTGCAAACCGTAAAGAGTTTGAGTACATGCGTGAACACGGTGTTTTATGCAGTTTCATTAGCGTGGTAAGCTTAGAATATTCGGGAGTATTTCAAGTAATTACGGGGTAAGTGCGAAAACAGTAATGTCATGAGATCCAAAGTAGGTGCCTGCTGGTTTCTAAAATATTTGCCATAGTTGTTATTCTCGTCGCCTACCTCAGCAGCTGAATGTGTATCGGCGACATTAGTAAGAATAACTATTTAGGACATAATGTAGCAATATCTAATGAGCTTGTTCTTTCATTACAGAACTAAGCTATAATACAAGATAAGAATTTATGTCGGCATATGTACGTCATCCAACAACTCAGTCAAAATCAAGTGCATCCTGATCTGTAGATGATGTTGCAGGTTTCGTAATCAACGCAGTAAATAAGTTTGATCTTAGGAAATCCTATGAGTAAATACAGCTTTATGCTCAGAAAGAAAATACAGGGTCCATAAAGTATAGGAGGTGAATGGTTTCTGTGTGCATTCGTATATGTATCCAGTATTACCAGTATTCTTTTATTTACGTGCCCAACGCCCAACCACTGCAAAGGGCTACGACTTGCTTCTCGGAGCTGTGTGCGGACGACGACGTTAGCGCAGTCATTCAAATAGCGGCGATCATCGGCGAATAGCGGCAATTATCGGAATCTTTTAAAGACATCGTACACACTTTGAAGACGATATGAATAAGCTGTCACCATAACGCGCACTGTGTTTTGATGCGGACTCGTAGTGTTGTCCGGCTTTCGCTTCGGCGGAGTTCAGGAATGCGAGAAGGAAATACGAGAATGACGTTATGATGGCAGTATCCTAAACACCTACAGGCTATTAACAAAACATATGTCGAGTGATAGGCTGCAACACAGCACATTTTCTGAGAAACCAGTGTGTGTAGCAACGTTCTGCGTGAACAGCCAGAAGGCAGGCATGCATTCTGGCTATTCACTTGCGCGTTCGCATTTCTACGAGCAGATCGCTTGATCATCGAAAATCCACGCACAGTTGAGGAGGTATCGCCGTACACGGACAGGTCCTTAGTCTTCTTCTCGAATAAATATTTAAAAATATAGATGTTTGGCCACAGATAGAGGCTATTCCATAAATCATACGTAGGGAGAAAAAGAAACTACGACTGAAAGAATGCTCGTTCATTATCTAAGACTCCCATGCACCTGGCTCTAAGCCCGAACGAACGCGCGTCCTCCCGGAGAAACATTCACTCGAGGACCACCACATCCGCGCGCTGGGACACCACGACGACGTACGACCGGAACCAGAGGTGGTCACAGACGCTACACGCCACGCCAATTTCGTCTGACACAACGCTTTTGGAAGAGCGTGTCTGCGACCCGAAAGTGGCGGTCCTCCTCGGCTGCCCGTTCAGCGGTCGTTCGTTTGGTGAGCCACTGTTCCTCGGCCGCCCGTCAATTATCTTGTTGCTCGCGCTCCACCGCTGCGCGTATCTCGTCGGCCCGTCGCTTCACTTCTTGCTTCGCCGCTTCGGTAGGCATCACGTATGCCTCTGAAGTCTCCGTAGAGCCTTTGCACTCTTCTGCACCTCTTCCACTTGATACTTTCGCACTTTCGAGGGCTCACTATTGTATCTACAAGTAGAGGCGTACGCGCAACATAGCGCGGCTTGGGCAACCGAGCCATGTCTATTTGTGGCGTGCACACCTGTACCGGCGAGTGGAGTAAAGAAGCGCGAAGCCAGTAGCGGTGTGCGAGAGGGCGCGTAGAGAGTGCGTGCGTGCGCGTGGTGGTAGGAGGGGCTGGGCCAATAGTGGCCAGCGAGCGGACGCATGGGGGCGTGCGCGCATCGGCGACAAATTTAGTCACCTTGGTCGGCCTCACGTTAGACTTTGGCTCCCACTAGGCAAGGAAATGCTTCGCAGTTAAAAGACAAACAAAATTAAAAACACCGTCAAACGTCTATATCAAAACGGCAAAGCAGTGCTGATCAAGTCCATGGATCACCAAAGAACTAAAGAAAGCAATTTTCTTGATACGAACAAACAAAAATGTACACACACTTTGAAAATAGGATACTTTGAGTAGAAAGTAGAAATGCAGACCATGTACGGTTCACGAGGAATTCACCAATTCACTGTCCAAGAGAAAATATCGTAGAGCCTTTAAAGCCAAAATCAGTTTGTTTCAGCCCGACCAAGCTGTCCGAGAAGACGGTAGTGCACTTCAAGTAGAACGTCTGGTGAAACAGCATGGCGCAGAGGGCTTTCAGCAGTGAGGATTCATGACGTTGAAACGTCGTCGTGCGCACCTCATGCAATCCTTGTGCTTCAACAGTCACTGCTCTTCAATCCACCACCGCTGCGTCACGCTTTTGTAGCCACGCGTCATCACGCGCATGACTTTCTTTTGTAGGGTGGCTGGCAAATAGATTTATTAAATGTGTAAGCATCTTTTATGCTTACCCAACCAGCAAGACCGTCTGTCCGTCCGTCCCGTAAGGCGACCCCTTTCAATATAGCGTGTAATAATCAATAGATAACGCAACAATCGGGAAATACGCATGGCGAGGACGTCTGTGGTTATAATACCATGACGTTACCTGGTGAGAGCTTTTTCCCGGTGACTTACGTCTTACATGTCGCGTTCGTATTACGAAAGTGCGCTATCTCATTGTGCTTCTCACAGCAATGAACTGAATTCCGTGATTTTGCATGCCAAAACCACGATTTGATCATGAGGCACGTCGTAAGGGGGTGTCCTGATTAATTTTGACCACCTGGTGACCGTTAACGTACCCCCAATGGAATGAGACACGGGCGTTTTTGAATTTCGTCCCCACCACCCCACCAAAATGCGGCGGCCGCGGCCTCGATTTGATCCCGCGACCTCGTGCTTAATAGCGCAACACCACAGCCGCTAAGCAACTACGGAAGCTATTGGCACAGTAATGACGTACAATTTCGAGCCAGCCTATGCAATACAGCGGACCTTGTATGGCGCAAACGTTACGCCTTTGGCAAGGCGCTGAAGATGTTGAATTCATGGGACTGCTGGAGGGAGCTCAAGGTTGCAGGCTCACTTCGATGGATGGAGATGGATGGAGGGGGGGGGGGTCTAGCAGTGGCAAGAACCCTTTTGTCCTTAGAGTTAAGTGCACGTTAAAAAAACCCAGGTGATCAAAATTAACCCGGAGCAGCCCACTGCGGTGTACCTCATAATGAGACCGGGGTTCTGGCACGCACGACCTCAAAATGCAATGTAATGTAACCTCAAAATGGTGTTCGACAGAAATTCTACTTCCAATCTTCCAGTTGCTGCATGATGGTTAATAAATTCAGTATGTTTGGTGAAGAAAATTGGTTTTCTTCAGGAGAAGTGGTTGCTCATGTACTCCTCAGAACAAAAGGAAGTCTCTGGAGTCGCCGAGAGGAGTGAGAGGGAACGAAAAAACAAGAACATGAGAAAGAAACCAATTTTTTTTTCGAGAATAATGAGGGCATTCTTTTCTGGATAAGTTTTGGGCTGCTGTGTTTGCTTGCCCGCAGGATTATTGGACGCAGCTGCCGCGGCGGCCGGTTTTGCAGCTCAGCAGCGGCTGTCTCGGTGGGCTGGCATTGACTTCGGCTGCTTGCCCGATCGTACGTGAGGGATATACGAAGTGTGTCCGAGCCGATCTCTTTCGCCCACTGCCTCCCTCGGCCTCACTGCTTTCGAACAGAACTGTGAAGCGCAAATTTAAGCGGTGGCGATCGACTGCACGGGAATTGATTAATGTACTAGGCTGTACAGAAATCGGGAAAATAAAAAGAGGGCCTCGGCAAAAGAAGGATTGTGGCGAAGCGAAATCGGAAAGCTGACAGGAGCCATTCAAGCCGCAGTGGAGGCGAGGAATAGTAACTGGAAAGAAATCAGCAAACGAGCGTAAAGCTCTTGATTTTCTTCCCCAGGTTATTCGTTTATATTTCGATCGTTCACGGGAGTCGATAAAGATTTGCTGAGAAAGACATGGCTGGAAAAGCTTAAAACAGCTTGCTGTGCAGTCTGAACTACAGAGGTAACACGGGCATAGCTCGTGACATAATGAAAAAAAAAGAAAAGGAAAGTTACTACAGCTCGAAGAGCTACATAAACTTCTACAGAAATGTAGGGTAGGAAGACTGGATGGAAGGGGGGCAAATGTGTGTGGCGCAAACCTCTAGAGCGTTTTATTCTTTTTCTTGAATTTCCTGCTGACTCAGGGGACGCATTGAACATTTCTACTTGATGAACTGCTTTGAAAAATTGGCACAAGCTGCGTTGTGCGGCGAATACACGAAGCAAACAGACATACGGCGCACAAAGTCCCTTTGAAGGCATCGACGGTAGAAACACAACGTTCTCTTTGCGCCTAAGAAAATGATCATTGCTCAGAAAGTGCCTGTCGCAGGCATTCGTGTCGATTGGTTGTGCCGTTGGTGCGTGGCATGCCTTCTATTCTGCAATTCTTCGCGGTCAACAGCCATCGTTGCAGCTGCGTCATTTACCACGCGCACGTATCTGCTTTCCCGACGAGGATCCTTTGGCCTTGTGAGGCCTGTCGTCTGAAACATATCTCAGTTTACGAGTGTTGTCTTGCTTTTATGTCTATTTGTTCCGGGGTGCCTTATTGGAGGAAGCAAGCGTTTCGAATTTATTAGACAGCGTGTTGCTCGAACAAGGTCGCCCAGCTTTATTGCCGTCGCGCCGAAAATGATATGAAAGCTGTACGGAAGGGACCAGTGATGTCCTTGTAAGCTATAGCAAGAGCGAAGAATACGCAGAATAAGAAAAAAAAAATTCGCGTAAACTTGGAAGTCGTTGCACGAAAACACGCGCAAGAAGCAAATGCTTGACACAAAGGGACGGAAAAGTTAGAAGCGGCACACGCGCGCGGCCTTAGTTTTACCGCTTGCATATCCGCCGAGAGAAATTTTATTTAAGAAATGCAACAGCCACGACGTATGAGGATAGAAAAAAAGAAAATGAATTCAATGGGGTTTTTGGAGATTCTGGGGAGGGTGAGAGGTGAGAAGTTGATACCTGATAATACAAGCAGTACCAGTGGCACCCACGGCTATAATGGAAGAGAGGATTATTTAGAGGAAATAAAAAAGTAACGCCAGAAGAAGCAAAGAAAGCCTTGGGAGCTATGCAAAGCGGGAAGGCAGCTGGGGTGGATCAGGTAACAGCAGATTTGTTGAAGGATGGTGGGCAGACTGTTGTAACTTTTATTGATTACGAGAAAGTGTTTAATTCATTCGATACCCCAGCAGTCAAGGAGGCATTGCGGAATCAGGGTGTAGACGAGCCGTATGTAAAAATACTGAAAGATATGTATAACGGCTTCACAGCCACCGTAGTCCTCCATAAAGAAAGCAACAAAATTCCAATAAAGAAAGGCGTTAGGCAGGGAGATACGATCTCTGCAATGCTATTCACAGCGTGTTTACAGGAGGTATTCAGAGACCTGGATTGGGAAGAATTGGGGATAAGAGTTAATGGAGAATACCATAGTAACTTGCGATTCGCTGATACTATTGCCTTGCTTATTAACTCAGGGGACCAATCGCAATGCATGCTCACTGACCCGGAGAGGCAAAGCAGAAGGGGGGGGGGGGTCTAAAAATTAATCTCCAGAAAACTAAAGTAATGTTTAACAGTCTCGGAAGAGAACAGCAGTTTACGATAGGTAACGAGGCACTGGAAGTGGTAAGGGAATACATCTACTTAGGGCAGGTAGTGACCGCGGATCCGGATCGTGAGACTGAAATAATCAAAATAATAATGATGGACTGGGGTGCGTTTGGCAGGAATTCCCAGATCATGAACAGCAGGTTGCCATTATCTCTCAAGATGAAAGTGTATAACAGTGGTGTCTTACCAGTACTCACTTACGGTGCAGAAACCTGGAGGCTTACGAAAAGGGTTCTACTTAAATTGAGGACGACGCAACGAGCTATGGAAAGAAGAATTATAGGTGTAACGTTAAGGGATAAGAAAAGAGCAGATTGGGTGAGAGAGCAAACGCGAGTTAATGACATCTTAGTTGAAATCAAGAAAAAGAAATGGGCATGGGCAGGACATGTAATGAGGAGGGAAGTTAACCGATGGACATTAAGGGTTACGGACTGGATTACAAGGGAAGGGAAGCGTAGCAAGTTGCAGCAGAAAGTTGGGTGGGCGGATGTGATTAAGAAGTTTACAGGGACAACATGGCCACAATTAGTACATGACCGGGGTAGTTGGAGAAGTATGGGAGAGGCCTTCGCCCTGCAGTGGGCGTAACCAGGCTTCTTATGATGATGATGACGGATACAAGCACACATGCAGTCGCATTTCTTGCCGCAGACCACAATCACTGTATAAAAACATTTTAATGCGCGAAAATTGTTTTGATGACATTTTACTGCGATGCATTAAGGCTACACGCAATCAGCCTTGGCTATGTTAAACTACATAAAAAAATTGCCTATTGCAATAGTGATTAATGGCAGTCAGTTTTGAGATAACCGTAGCCTCGCGTCATGATCTAACAACGCTGCCACGTTTGCGAACGCTAGGTTCGTACATAGAATTTAACACATCTTGTGGACGAGAACCCAAGTGCGCTGTCTAAAATAGTGGTACATTACTGGTATTTTGCCTAACAACCTGAATACAATGACGTTTTTGACTTTATTTGGTTGTTCCGCGGAATTGTCTGGTCGTTCACCGTTCATTTTTACTCGTCATCTAACCGCACACGCAAGACGTTTATTAAATAAGACACAGAGAGGGCGATGACACGTGAACAGGCTGTCGTAAAATTTAGAGGAGGGAAAGAAGTAAAGTATTGAAATTAGTTTTTTTTATATTTCCAAGGGATGCATTCGCAGTTTTAGCGGCCCTGACGAGTAGACGAACTCGCCGTTGTCGAACATGGCAGATAATTTCTTAGCATAATCACTCTCTGCTGCCTTCTTTTTTCCTCAAGAAATTTGCGCAGGCCTCATAATGGGACATTTTTGCTATTATTACTCGCTTTTCAATGCATCACACTTTGGGGGCGCTATAACGTAAAAGTATTGGAATATCTTTCTATTCCATTTTCTTCGTTAGCCCTCTGAAACTGGTAAAATGTTTTCGACGCCACGCCCACTTTGTCTTTCTTTCTCAAGGCTTCACGAAAACCGCGAGAACACCCCATCTCAATATAAGATCTGCACAGTGATTATGCATGATTAGACCGAAAAAAAGTATACATATCGTTCAGATTCTATGCCTATATTTTCGGGACACGCCTAGTTCACCTGATTGTCACGCGTCGTCATAAAACAGAAGTAACTCAACAGATCAAAGGGAGGTGCGCGCACAAAAGGTGCGTTACTATGCAAAAAAAGAAACAACTAAACTTTGTTATGAATAGCCACAGACTGCACCGTTCGAAAATGAATAGAAGATGGCTGTCCACTGATCGCTACGGTGCTCTGTACACGCAGTTGCCGGCGAGAATTGGTTTCTTTGCGTGTGTATGTTTTTTTAAAATCCTTTTTCTCTCTCTCACCTATTGCATCCCTTTGCCCCTCCCCCGGTACAAGGTAGTCAACCGTATATAATCCCTGGTTAACCTCCCTGTATTTCCTTTGCCTATCTCTCTCTCTCTCTCTCTCTGTCTTGCGTGTAACTGAAATTTCGCGGGGCAGTATACCGTTGCCAAGCCCTTTCGCCATGTACACGACATCGCTTTGCCAAATATCCTTCACTGAGCATCCGTTTTGGCAACATCTTTGACGCTACGTTGCACCACTCCAGAACCGTCGACGAGCCACTGCAAGCTAAGCAAGAGGAACCGGTCCAATCGAAGACGCCGGCACCGCTCTATTCACCCGGTTATTTACTTTCCATATGCTAACTCAGCCCCACCACGGTAGGCAATGCTATTTGCTTTGAAACCAAACAAAAGTCCCCTCCCCATCCTATAAGCATGGCAAGCGTTTGAACTGTTCAATCAGTCTTGCGTGAGATCGCCTGTGCTTGTCGGTGGTAACGTAAGTTTGACGTGAGGAGATCAACAAGAAGTCAAAATGAAATAACTTTACGTTATAGCGACCCAGTCGTGCGAAATAGAAATGCATGTATGGGCCAACTTAGTACGCAGCATATAACTCGTCATTGTTACACCTTGAAAATATCGTACTAATCTGGAATGTAAAAAATTCTGGCAGAGCCCACTTCACATTATATGTCGATGGTAATACGATTACCAATGAAGCAATGGGGCGACACATTTTATTGGCACTGCAGAGATTCGTTATGTATGAGGCCTGTATGCCACCGTGGTCGTCCTCGTGTTTTGTTTTGTACACTAGCTAGCAGGACCACCGCGAAATCCTCGCTAGTTAGTGTCAAAGAATTTCACTGAAGAGCGGCACATACCCCGCGACACATACACCATGTCGAACCTAGTTTTTTCAGCACAGCAGTCCGATGCTATTCTCTATCCCATACAACGATGGAATACCCACTAAACTAAGTTGGAAGGAGAACGGTTCGATAAAGACAGACAGAAAAGCAGGCAGCCAGGGAGGCAGTCAGGTAGGCAGGTAAGGCAAGTGAAGGCAAGTCACCGCAGAGTAGGGCAGTGCAGGCGGATTGTATAGAGCAGGTAGGGCCGGCAAGGCAGGGCAAGGCAGGCATGCAAGGCAGACACGCAAAGCAGGCGCGCAAGGCAAGCAGGGAAGGGCAGGGTAGGGCAGGTAGGCAAGACAAGGCAAGGCAAGGCCACCGGAAAGTGTGCGAAATATTCTGAGAAGGCTAATTTAATTAAAAGTTAGTCCACCGGGCTTTCGACGAATTTTAAGAAACTCGAGGGGCTCTAAATTAAACCGGAGCCTCCCACTATGCCGTCTATCATAGTCCGCAAGTTGCTGCGGGGTGTAAAACCCCAGAATTTTATTTCAAATCTGAATGTCAAGAGTAAAGTATATGCCAGCGTCCGACAGGCCACTTGATTTTGAGATACTTGAACGTCATTGTTCACTGTGCGCGTTGTCATACCTAAAGTAGCTAGATCAATCAGGGCGCTTAGTTCATCAAATATGCTAAAAACATTGAAAATACCCCTCCTAGTCATGGTGTTTTTTTTTCCACATGTGGTGGTGGACGTCCAGGGGGTATGTCCAGATGTCCTGGCCCTGACCCATCCACCCCGCGTCCTTAAAGGGACACTAAAGCGAAACAATAAATCAGTTTAGACTAATGAAGCTTTGTTTGAGAACCCTGCAGGCAGTCATTAAAAAAATAGTTTGATTATTAGATGAGAAAATGAAGGTCCGAGTATCAGCATTTGAATTTCGCGCCGACACCCTAGCGCCGGTACGTCAGCGTGACGTCAGGGATTCCAAAGTATGTTTTCGTATTTGGGCCACGTTGGCTGAATAAAGGTTCCCGAAACTTGCCATGTTTAATATTTGGTTCCGTTAGAACACAATGTAGTCAATCTGTGCCGCTATATATATTTAGTAGGCCCTAGAAGATGCCATCAAAATCCAAGACGTCACAGCCCCGAGGTGCAGGAACTTAAGTAGGCGTCGCTACCCGTATTTCGTTCTTGCGCTTTTTCTGGCTTACCAAACGTCTTATCGTTGCAAGAGTGGTGTTTTTGGTGTTGTAGAACGGTAATTTACTGATGCAGAAGAAATCATTTTTCACTTTAGTGTCCCTTTAAATTTGAATGCGTAACGCCAGCTTGCATGTAACAAATAGATGACTACTTAATTCGTCCCAGCTGTTTTGTTTTTTTGCTTTGGAGAGACAAGAAAGGTTTAATGATTAATGAAGAGAACCCGCCAGCATGTAAAAAAAAAACTCAATGATCATTATCCGTCGCCATCTCAGTAAGACCAACTCTCCTTGAAGAAACCCTGGATCCGTGCCTGAGCGTAGGTAATAATAGCTGCAGTTCAAGAGAGCGGATAAATCAGCACGAGTGTCCATAAGCCTCGTATCTCCTCTCTAATCCGTATACTGCTCTGCTTCGAGCTCTCGAGTACCAGAGGATTCCTCGTAGCTTGCTCTCCAGCGTGATAGTATCACCAAGTGCAGTGCGGGCCCTGTCATTCACTCGGTAATTTTATGGCGACGATGTTCGCAAAATAGCGTGTGCTTCAAACATTGCGTTACTTAAAATTATACCTGCTTGAAATGAGTCACTTTCTGCTAATACGTTAGCATTCTTGGGGTACTTCACGCAATTTCCAGGGTCTCTCTCTTTGTGTGTGTGTGTGTTAAATTCGGTCGGGGTTTTCAGCAGGTGATGGAGACCGAAGTGATGTTTTGTGTATGACAAGGATGAAAGATTGAAAAAAGTGGCGTCTATTTTAAGATGCACCATCTAGTGATCATCTGTATTAACTGCATGGCAGCCAGGAACCTATACTCCGCCTCAAAATCAACTTGCCGTGCAGCGGAAGATCGACGTGTGCTAAGGCACTGGAACGCACCATGGGAGGTAATTCGGAGCTTCGGTTTCGGCTAGATCGCAGATACGTTGGTTCAGCAAAGTTAGGCGCTACATAAAATCTTATGTGTTTTATAACGTCTGCAGGACTTTCCTTGTGTAAAAGTGACAGCGGCGTGTCAAAGGCGCTGATTCATACGTCGCGGACTGATACTACTTGCACGTTGGCCCCTCAGGCTTAAACATCCAGTACCATTCATCGCATTGCAGAAAGATTGCGACATGGATAGTAGGTGGATTACTGTCGGTCTCTCCCGTGTTATAGGCAAAATGTTCACCAGTAATAGAATAGTATACTTATTGTACCTCTATTTTGGGGGTGGGGAGGGGGTTTCATAGAACTATTCTCACGCTTATAATTTTCTATTTCTGAGTTAAATGCAGGAGGAGGCTGATTATAAAGCGGCGTGAACAAACGGACACAGGACAGCTATATACACACCACATTGCGTGCGCTCCTTTCCAGCTTTACAATCAATCCGCACCAACTAGACCAGATCTATACTCTCCAATAGAATGAAGGTCTTTTCTTTGTTGCATTGCATGTTTCTGTTGTTGTTTTCGCTGACTAGGCAAACCTGTCTGAAGCGATATACCGCTATTAATTTTCCTTATGGCGCTGGCCTCGCCTACCATCTCCTGCGTAGATACTGAAGCTTCTTTTGTTGCCAGAATTTTGCCTTTATGATAAATAAAACATAAACACTTTCGCTTCTTACACCGGACACTAAAAAAAAATATATCTTAAGAGAGCTCTGCGCGTGGCATAAATGCAGAAATATTGCCGTATTTGCTTTCATGCTTTCTTTCTTTTTTTGTGCTGGAAGAGAGATTAAACGATAAGTGGAGAAAGATGGGAGGTGAATAAGGAGAAGCACGCCCATTTTATTCACGAGATCAATTATACGCTTCACCTCTTTTCTGACAAAAGGACTGCTGCCCTCTGCATTCTTGAGCGAGTCCGTTTTTCTCATCGGCAATTTATTTTATTCGTTTTACTTGTCGTTTCGTCACGGTACAGTGCCTTCGCGAGATCTCACTTTTCTGAAAAGAGATCCCTAGTGCTTCCTGTTATCTTAAAAAAGCACGCGGAAGTTGTATTTTTCTTGTCACCTAGTTCTGTTTTTACCCTCACTACGATTTCACACCTCGTCGACCACAGTCGTTATGTGCTTCTCAACGCATCATATTGGACGTTTTTATGCGAGATTTAAATGGTTTCTCAAGCTGGAATAATAAATGGGCGAGCGAGGTTGTCAGGTGTGACGCGAGGCATTTGATGCCAGATGTGAAACTGTGGTGCTGGCATAGAATGACTTTTTTTAAGGAACATCGCAGAAATATTGTAAAGCGTCTTGCTCATCGAGGCCACCTTGTCACAACTTGAGTACTTTTTATCAATGGCTGCTTCTTCTGTCGCTGGGGAGACTCGCACACATAGAAGTGATGCGTCGCACGTAAGTTCAATGGGGGAAATGTGTTGTCGATGTTCGTTGTTTTTTTGTCTGTCTTTTGTCAGAATGAAAAAAAAAGAAAGACAATCCGGCAGAACCCATCTCATGACGAATGCCGACGTTAATGCCATTCGCACTGAAGCAATCTATTCGACACACCGCATTGCCAACGCCGAAACACGTATGCAGTCAGGCTCCTCTCTCGCGCTTCTTTAGGTGCGCATTGTGTCATCTAGCGGCACCGCCATGAAGCCTACACGTGGCGCTGTTTTGATTCCGGCGACCGTCAGAGAAATTTAAGGGATCGTTTTTTATTTTGTCATTGTGCAGCATTAAATATCCAATGGCGTATACGTGGTTACCCAAGTTAACGTCAAAGAAATTGATTGAAGAGCAGCACACACATTACTGCCACATACCCAGTGACCTATATATATATATATATATATATATATGCAGTAGGCATATGTATATAGTTCTGATTCCACGCCTTTTCGCCATTAACCCTCTGCCAAAAGGTTTCGGGCTGCTACCACCGCACCTGTCTGTCACTCGACGTGACAAAACCGCGAAAACGAATTGCGTCAAAGTGACGTGTACGCGTTAAAGATGCATTAATATGCCGAACAAAACTGAATTTTTTTCTGAATAGCCGCAGGCTGCCCCGTTCCGAAAGGAATGAAAGATGGCTACCACCGATCGCTCAGGCACTGGCTACTCGCACATGCCGGAGAGCATGGGCTTATTTGCGTATAATAAGACCTTTTGTGTGTCCGTATAACGTTATTGAGCCCTTTCGGCACATGTACAACATCGCTCTGCGAATTATTGTTTGCTGACGATCCGTTTCAGTGGCATTTTTAACCTTCTTTTGCACGCCGCCGCGATTTTAGACAAGCCACGGCACTCTAAGTAAGGGAAAGCTAACCAATCGCAGACGCCGGCACTTCCCGCTTCATCCGGTTATCTTGTTTTCCGTGCGCTGGCTCGGCCCCATCGAAACCTTCTCCACTTTACCGTGCTGCTCGCCTCTTATAAATTAGTTACATAAGAAAAACCGCTCGATGTAGGCAATGCTATTCGTTTCGAAAGCAAACAAGATTGACCTACTATAAACGAGAAGAGCGTTTGATTGGGATGTTCAGGCAACGCTGCGGGTCACTGCCCGAAGCTTGCGTCAGCGATTACGTAAATTGGAATAAAAACATATTTGAATAGTTTTACGTTATAGGGCCCCTGTATATATAGCTTGCCTACATAACAGACAACGCTACACACCCCAGTTCCAGCGAAGTTTGCACATCACAATACTTATTCGCGTTTAGCTTATATGCTTGGCATCGCAATAATCACCATTCACTTACTAGTAGAAATAAGCTAAACGCGGAAAAGTATTTGTGACCCGTCAACGTCGCTGAAACTGGGGTCTGTAATAAGTGCACACGTCACAATGCCTTTTCGCGTTTGGCTTATTTGCTTGGCAGAGCAATCGTCACCATTTATTTACTGGTACAAATAAGCTAAACGCGGAAAAGCATTTGGTACACGCCAACGTCTCTGGAACTGGGGTCTGTAATAAGTTCGCACGTCACAATGCTTTTTGCGTCAGCTTATATGCTTGGCAGCGCAATCATCACCATTTATTTGCTGGTACAAATAAGCTAAACGCGGAAAAGCGTTTGGTACACGCCAACGTCGCTGGAACTGGGGTCTATAATAAGTTCGCACGTCACAATGCTTTTTCGTGTTTAGCTTATAATCTTGGCAGTGCAATCATTACCACTTATTTATTTGTACAAATAAGCTAAACGGGGAAAAGCATTTGTGACACGCCAGCGTTGCTGGAACTGTTGTCTGTATTGTTGTTTTCTCAATCCGTTATCGCGCAGAACATGACGTCCGGCGAGGCTTGAGCGTTAACATAATGTCTCAAAACTGCACTGTAACAGACGGTACGGAGTGGTAGTGTGACACCTCACACTGCCAGCGTTTTCTTTGGCACTGACTTGGCTTCGAGAGAGGTCATTACCTCTTTTATGGAGCCTCTGCTCTGGCACGAAATTGTTAGCAATAGCAACTTCACGCTCACAGAATTTGTATTTTCCATCAAGCACATCTTGTTGCTGCCCGCTGTACAATCATTCATTCCACCGCTCGTCAAATCAGGCTACAGTAAAGCTACACAATCCTTCAGTGTCCGCCTCTTTATTTCTTGCCGTTGAATATGCTGGTAACTTGTACATGCAACCGTAGCGACATGGCCATTCCTTTATGTATTCTCAAGTGTTCGAGCGAAGAAAATTCGTGTACCGTCCTTTTACGAAGAAACAAAGAAGACCGCTTTTCGCAGTAAGCCAGAAACAAACACGGTGTGCTTTTCTCTCTGTAAGGCCGCACCAGTATTGCGCATATACGCTTTCGGGGGAGTCTAAGAATTGAAATAGGTGCGTAGACGTGGACGAGCTAGTGGAAAGAAATCGCCATGGCACAAAAAAAAAAGAGACCAAACTGCAACAAATTGTAAATTTTAGTTGGGTGAGTGCCTAGTGGCATGAGCTAGATGTGTTCGTGTGAAGTTGCGCCTCGCAGGAAGAACAAAGATACCTTGAGCCCTCCGAGCTTCTTTTTTTTGAGGACCCAGGGTTTGCACAGCTAAATACACGGAACGCTAAACGTCGCCATGCGTGGCTCATTCGCCTGCGCCAGTTGTCACCAGGCACTCCTAACATTTCCGGGCATACACTGTTCGACAAAGGCATACGTTGTTCCTCCCTTCATTCTTCGAGAGCGTTCAAGGACGTTCTTGTGCTGAAGTGGCCGCCCATTCCTTTTTGTCATTCTTGTTCCTTAGGCAAATGCTTGGGCAGCAGCGGCTTTATCGCTTTCGTTTTGAAAGAGAAGTCTTTTTTTTGCCCGCCTCTATTCGTTACCGTGTGTTCCCTGCGATGAAGATCACACTGACAGTCACGCATGTTGTGAACTTTTAAATTTCATATTGGGAAAGATATTGTCCAAACTATATGTTTATGATTTAGGCCTATGGAAAAGAAACGTACTCTCTTGTGTTACTTTTAAGTTCAGCGATATCAGGCATACATAGGCGCTTTCCATATTTCTGTCACTTCCAAATTTTCAAAGCAAGAAGTGTGAATTCGGTATCGGCAGCCAAGACTCATACCGATGACGACAACCTGAGCACAGTAATACATAAGTCAGTGATAAAATGCAGCAGGTGAGCTTAATTCACACAGTGTATATTAGTTATACTATATTAACCTGTAATTGCTCGGTGCCCGTCTCCTTCGCAACGGAGCTCCGGAGCGGACGTCAAATGTAGCTTGTGACCATACCTCCTGGGGATGACACACCATCTGTGCCTGTAATTGTACCGTTGTATCGTGGGCTACCCCGCACCTCTACCAAATGTTACGCGTATAAAACTATTTACAAGATCTATTTACAAATAGACGGCGTTCGCAGAGACAGAAGATATTCCAGGCAGGCTGCGTCGACTTTTCGTCGTCTTCGAGTTCATCGTCGTTCTTTTCTTTGCCTCACAATAACAATATTTGATAATAAGGTAGCTATAATTCTGATCATCATCATCATCATAATTATCATCCTATTGTATGTCCACTGCAGAACGAAGGCCTCTCCCTGCGATCTGCAATTAGCCCTGTCATGCGCCAACCGATCCCAACTAGCACCCGCGAATTTCCTAATTTCATCGCAGCACCTAGTCTTCTGCCTTCCTTGAAATTTAACTATAAACTGAGAACCATTGCTGCTGCGATGGAACGATGGAAATTTCACTCATGTGTTCATTCTATGCGGCTTTTGATAGGTTTACTCTCACATTGGCTACACCAGCGTGTTCAGAGGCTCCCGTGAAAAGTATTTTGTGGCACGTACTCGGCAATAAAAGAAATTAGGCCGGGCTTTGTATTTTTCAGTGAATTTTGCTATGGATCTTGCCGGGGTGATATCAAATTCATTCAATCAGTATGAAAATGCGCTGCGACTCAAGAACATATTTTATTGGCATCTGCTTTTGCATTTTTTAAACTACTAGAGGTATAATTTTCAGTGACCCATTCTAAGCGAGCTCTTAGAACAACTTCCCCTGATGGGCGACCATACTCTGTGCTAGTTGGTTTGAAGGGCGATCTACTGAACTTAGGAGATGGAAAGCAAGTTAAAAATAACCACATCTGAGAAGGCAATAACAGTAATGCTATTCTCCTAGCATACGAGCTTGATCAAAAACAAATGGATGCCAAATTGCATTGATAGAATTAAACGAAAATATGAATCAATACGTGACAGTATCTATCTTAAGAGACAGCATTAACACACAGTGTTAACCTGCACCCTTAACCTGCACCCTGCTTAACCTGCACACTGCTCGCCTTTTTATTCTGCGCCACTTCCCCTGAAGCCGTTAGAATATCTAATATATTGCAGCGCTTTCGCAACCAGATCTGTGTTCACCCATGAACATAAGAAAACTGCATACCCATTTCTATTTAATGTACGTAGCCTTGAGCCAAAATAGTAACGTGGCGTTGAGAGTGGGGTTTCAAATTCAGTTACCTTTCGCTGGGTAAATAAGGACTACGTGGTGGAGCGTGAGAAAAAGGGCACATGCGGAACAATTTCATAAAAATAAACTGTTTAGAAGTAAACAAGCGCTTTGCTTGGGTACAATGTTTTTCGGCACTGATACCGTGTTCCGATGTGGGAAATTGAATAAAATATGAGAGCTAGATGACTAAGAAATAGTTGATGGAGAAGGAAGCGTCAGGGCAGACTCTCTTTTTGACAAGTATTTGGTCCTACTCTGCTTTTTTTGCCATATTCCGTCTTCAGCTGGTTCTTCTGTATTCCCTTGTTTTATTTATTGACCGTGCTTTCGGATCGAAAGCTATGCTACTGTAACATCCTTATTCATGGTGCAGGTCTCTCAGGCTAGCTGCAAAAAAAAAAATATAGCATGAAAGAGGGAAGCAACTAGGGAGAAATGAATCGGCATGTTGCATTCACAAAAGTAGCAGTGCGCCTTTTCTTCGCAGTGCCACGTGTCCCCGAGCAGCTGGCACGGTCTGGACGATAAGACGGCAAAATCCGTGGAGAGATTTGAGTTTCACCCGAGCGTTTATGCTTTCCCTTTACATTCCACAACACTTCCCTGTTCATTTCTTGAAGAGTAAGGCATCCCCGTCACAGTCCTGGCCATGATTCGCAATGAACGCATTGTGTGGGCTAGCATCGAGCGGAATCGAACCATCGCACGTGCGTGGACTGCCAAGAAGCACGGGGATGCGCTTCGGGGCCGCACACGCGATGGCAGCTTCCTACTTTTTTTTTTCTACGAATGATCGTTTTTTCTTTTATCTGTCTATGCGGTTACGCAGAGAGAAATTTACTTCGCTCCATTTTTTTTGTGTACATAGCTTGCAGAAAGCACAGGAAGGAAAACCATCCAAGGAAAAAAAGACAAAATACTCATGACATTCTTAGTGCCAAAGAGTAAGACATACTGAGCGCTCAAGCGTAGTGGCACACGCGAACAAGCAAGCGGAAACACAAAAGGGCTTGCATTTGGGAACTTTCCTTTGCGCGTCTGTCCCTGGGCCTAAACACTTCTATGTTTAAAACGATGGCATACATTTGCTCAAATGAACAAGAACACTTTAACCTGTGCTAGCTCCTATATCAGATATCTCGCAGCTTCATCCATTGTCCCTTTTCTATTCCTCTTTCCCCCACCCCCAGTGTAGGGTAGCAAACCGGATACTCTTCTGGTTGACCTCCCTGCCTTTCCTGTCCTCGCTTTCTCTCTCTCTTCATCCATTGTGATAGAATTTACTGCTTCGCTATTGCCGCCATCAACTTATCGTCTATTCGGAGTTTGTGTTGTATAAGTAACAACGCTAAACAAGTTGACAATGAAGTGACAATGAACGTCTTCAGAGTGAACGACGCCGTTGTCTCACGTCGAAGTCTTCGTCTTCGTCGTGAATTGCGGATCACTTGAACGCGTCGCAGAAGCGGCAGCAGAAAACACGCCAAAACGTTCGACAACCAAGAGTCGGGTATGCGCGCAATAACGCACTCTCCACATTCTATACCGCCAGAAAATACACCAATACATTGATGCACAGAAAGTGTGATAGGGAGCCTCGTTGCTATTAGCAGGGCCACGCGCTGTTATATGTACACTGAACTGGACATAAATGAGCAAAATTATACGGAGGTCAGGCTCGCGAGAAAAACCTAGTTTATTTGTAATTGGAAAGCTCAAGCTGAAAGTTCGCTAGAAAAATCGCAATGCCAGGTTTCCACTGCAGCTCCTAAATTGCAAATTACTTTCATGGGGGCGTAGAAAATTAGCATTATCACAGAATTTCTGTTCCGCATACCTAAAAATGGGGAGCCAACTTTTCGGGTTCTGTCTACCAAAACCGTGACGTTACTAAGGGAATACTGTAGTGTTGAATTCAGAATTTTGACCAGCTGGGCTTCTTTAACGTCCACGTAAATCTATGAATACTTTCGTTTTCGCATGTAGCCCCCATCTAAATGCGGCCGCCGAAGCAGAAATTCAACCCACGATTTCTAGCATAGCAGCGCGTCACCGTACCCAATAACGCACCGCGGCGAGTGCGCATACTCTTGATCAGTAGTGTAAGTTAATGCGTTGAAAGCCAGTCGGCGTGCAGTGTATGTATGCTGTGCCACACGCGACATTTCGGAGACCTGATGAAGTGGGGCACAGCTGTGCCTGTGTCCCACTTATAGCTGGGGTGAATGTCATGGCATGCAAGCTTGTGGGATTCTCAAATGTCAACTTACAGCCCCTCTTTTGTTTATCATGACTACAAAATGCATACTCTGACACGAGACCAAAACAGTACAGAAACACGGGGAGGCAGAAAAAAGAAGTCGGCAACATGGACGCTTCCTCATGCCTATACACTGTAAGCGCAGTATGGTGACTTCCATCTTTTTCATGTGTAAATATCATCATGGAACATAAATATTTCTCATCTGTACAGAGCAGCATCAGGATATGCTGCGTCTTCTTCGTCGACTCAATTGGAGCCCAACGAGAATGAAGCAATTTTTAGAATACACACAAGTATGTATGTATGTATGTATGTATGTATGTATGTATGTATGTATGTATGTATGTATGTATGTATGTATGTATGTATGTATGTATGTATGTATGTATGTATGTATGTACGTATGTATGTATGTACGTATGTATGTACGTACGTACGTACGTACGTCTCGGCCCAGAGCATACAACATCACTGAAAAGAAAGGATCCTTGAAATGAAGAAAAAAGGTCTCAAGAAGTGCTAGCCTACTCTGTTGCACACAAGAAGTTGTTTAGATTGCCAATGGAAGACGCACATAAGTGAGCTGAAGCCTGCCAGGCAGTGTGCTCTGGCCATAACAATAGAACTGGAACAAAGTACAACGCAATGCGCGTTAGAGGCGCGATAGAGCAGGCAAGAGAGAAGTAAGACCGAAGCTTGGGCCAAGCATTGGGGGAACTTATAACCAATGACGGGCTCATGAAAGCAGTACACCAGCCTTCATCAACTCAGGACATCTAAGAACGCCTGCTCTCGCTGGCACGTGCCTCAGCATTCGGGAAAATGCCTTTGCTGTTGATCTAGTCAGCTACAGAAAAAAAAAAGCCCACAGATGAGATGCGAGATTATGCTCTGATCACTGATGCCAGAAATCGAGACCTTTTCCGGCAATGAAGATTACCACTGTGGGTTCGAAGGAGCAGTTTCTCACTTGGATGCGCACCAGCCCTGTCCAGCGTATGAGAAAAAAGCTAGCATGTGGAGCTCAAGGTGCTGGCCCTTGCGACACGTGCTTGGAGAAAGAGCCTGCTCCTTCATTCGAACGAGAAAGGGGTAAGAAAGATAAATTGTTTGACCTCGATCTGTGTGCGCGTGCGTGTGCGTGTGTATGTGCGTGTTTGCGTGTGCGCCTGTGTGCGTGTGCGCCTGTGTGCGTGTGTGTTTAGGTAGCTCGGACTACCTAAAGCGAACTGCCTTGACTTGTCAGTGTAATCAAAGGAGTGTTCCTAGGCTACTAGACAGTACTTAACAAACATCTGGAGAACGTCGTTGCTTCGTTTTGATTGGCTCTTGCGAGTTATGTGAATTTTACATGACTCGAAATGGGAAAAGATTTTGCTTTTCAGAGACAGTGGGGCATTTCTTTCTTTCTGTCTTTTTACACGGCAGCGTGGATGCAGTCCTTCACCCAAAGAAATACACTTTTTTTTTAATTACGACAAAATGGTGCGTTATAACAAAGAGGTGATTTCTCGACAAAATCCATTTTTGTCCTGATGAGAAGAATTCTCAGAGCAGTATTTCGATACAACGTCATGTTGAAGCTGTCGTTGGCATGTTTCGAGGGCGCAGAAAGCTGAAAAAGCTGGACATGTTTCTAAAAAGCGGTGAAGCAATTTGTGTTTCTCGAAAACAGCTACACGCGCCTGTAACAGAAACAGTATTAAATGTGACCATCTCATTTTCGGACTTCAGCCTCATGTTGTACTGTAGAACATGAAGCGACTAAACCGAGCGTTCTTTTCTCTTTTCTGTGTTATGACTGACTGATCGAGTGGGGGCAGACAGTGGCATGAAGCAATTTTATTATTGCGATAGCGATTGCACGGACGCTCGAAGCACATTCACGCCGCCATCGCCGTCGTCGTCGTCGTAATGTCCCCTTATTGACGGCGCATGGGCGCGAGTGAGCTGAGGGTTAGAACACTTCTGGAGATGCGCTGCGCGTTTGGCTGCAAAAATGCCGAAAGTAAGTGGACGCGCCGTAACTGTTCACTCAATTGGCTCGGTGGAGTGAATAGCGCAGCGGTCTTCCTTCCTTAGCTGGCATGAGCACTGCGCGAGCACGCTCCAGCGGTCCTGCTCAACAGTTGTGTTTGTGCACCGGTCCTGAGAGGAACGAATAGTATAAATTACAGTCTGGTATTTCGCGTGCCAAAAGCAAGATATGATTGCGAGGCCACATGGGGACCTTTAATATGTACCCGATGCCCGGGGCACACGGGCCTTTTTGCTTTTTGCTTCAAGGAGGCCAGAGGAGCCTAAACCAACAGTTGAGCAGATATCTTCATGTCGTAATGAACCTTCTCTATCGTTTCCCCTAGCTTTATCGCCTCAAGCACAGGCTTATTTTGCCTTCGTATACCTTGCTTTGTACCTGCGCATTTTAAGGCATATTGATCTCGCTCGGAAAAGGAAGGAGCTTTTCTTCGAGACATCAAAAGTTATTACTTTCTTGATTTCCTTTTTTTGTCTCTGAGGTAGTTAATCAAAACAGGTTTCTTTTCCATTGCCGCCACCCATGAGATTGTCTAAGCTTCTCCGACTTTCTATTCGACGTTCTTGGTTGCCATGTTGCTTACTGTACCGCTCGCATACTTGCTGGCGAACTTCCCAGTTCTTTTCCTCCACTGTGAGTTAGTGTTCTTGCCTGTAGAAATAACCGAAGACTTTCGCAACCCATTTACTTTCTTTCATATTCCATTTCATATTTTACTCGGAGCTTACCCCACTTCACAACTTGTCCAGCCCATATCATCCTGCACAGCTTCGTTCGTAGTCTTCCCTTGAGCGCCCGTTGCGAGGCGTCCCATTGACCTTTGGTTGCCATCGAGGCGCGACGCCTGCAGCGTCCCTGGTGGCGCTTCTCATCGCGCCAGTGTTGTAAGACGCCCTGCAGTAAATGCCAGGGCTCTGTTACTTCTGCGCAGCAGCAGTTGCCTTGCGTACTGCGTTGCTCCAACATATCGCATCCTCGTACAGCTGGAACAGCGTCCTAGAAGTTGGAGCGCAACGCTAAGCCTTGCATTCGATGTCGCTGCATCGCCCCCTTAGGGCGAAACTACCAACATTTTCCGTGCGGTCCTTTTACAAAGGAAATATTTCCTTCTACAGGCTTCCATGCTTAGATGGTGGTTTCCTTTCTAGGAAGTGTCATTATGGGCGAACCAGGAGACATGACACGCATTTCGATGGAGCCGAAATGCGAAAACGCCCGTGTACTTAGATTTAGATGCATGTTAAAGAACTCCAGGTGGTCAAAGTTTTCGGAGTCCTCCACTACGGCGTGCCTCATAATCAGAAAGGGGTTTTGGCACGTAAAACCCCATAATTTAATTAATTTAAGGAGACATGATACCAAATTTAATAAAGCTTACTAACTTGAGGTTTCCGTGGTTGAGCTTACAGAGTTCAAAATGTGTCGTGAAGTGAAATCTAGATTTCTTTCTGCCCGCCGTGGTTGCTTAATGGCCATGGTGTTGGGCTGGTAAGCCAGCGTCGTGCGATCGAATCCTGGACACGGCGGCCACATTTCGATGGGGGGCGAAATACGGAAACATCCGTGTACTTAGATTTAGGTGCACGTTAAAGAACCCAAGTTGGCCCAAATCTACGGAGTCCCCAACTACGGCATGCCTCATAATTAGGTCGTTGTTTTGGCACGAAAAAACCTCATAAGATACGTTTTTTTATATTTCTTTCTCTAAAGTATAGTGCCGACTGTTCTCTATTTGGTTGGTGACAACTTTACTGATAGTCCTACAGAGCTTTCGCTCGTTTGCTTTTTTTATTTTTGTGGCTGAGTAACATTGACAGAGAACAGCTTGTCGCACTTTTATTATGAAATAGTATCTCAACATCAGGTGTATGTTGCGCTTTACAAACAGATGTGCTTTATCTTAATTATCGTGGTTGGTTGTTCACGCTCTCTCCTACTCGCAACTTCTTAGTCTTCCGAATTACCTTTTAAACTGTGAATATTTAGAAACCTTTCCCTGAAATGTACAAAATATGCAATGTAATTGTGGGCCGAAGAGCTTACAAGTGCGTTCGTAATACAGATTACTTAGAACAGCCTTCTCAAACATTGTTTTCTCTGATTGTAGATAGAAGCTTGAGTGACAAGCTCCCGTTTCGCTCTAAAATGTAAACGCTGCATGAATCGACCGGCAAGTGTTGCATACTAAATCCTTATTAACAAAAACGAAAGCACATTTTATTATCTCTTCAGTGGATGGAAGAGCCAGATGAATGAGTGTGTTATTTTTGTTGATAAAAAGCTTTCTGATGGAGCTTGATTGCTTTCGGATCACCCAACAGCTTAAGACCACACTAATTGAAGCTTGAGTGGTGTTTGAGAACGGCCAAATTAATTTTTAATGAGAGCGATTTATCGTCTTCGCAATATTCTGCGTCAATTTTTAATTTCTTACTCATGATTTCATACTAAGATTATAAAGAGCGGAAGGCAATAGCACTCAAGGTTTTACTTAGCCAACTTCGTACTCTGCCGTACTCCATCCGCCTATCTAATTAGGATCAGTGTATGAGTTTTGACAACTGAAGCAAACGCAGCGGGATTCCCCCCCCCCCCCCCCCCCCACTTTCTCCTGACCACGAAGTTAAAATCTTGCACTACCCTGTGTTAACATTGGAATCTTCGATCTGCTTGCGTGAGCTGAAGGACGAGGAATCCAATTTTGTAAAGATCGGTTTCATTTAAAATTCTTTTGCCTGTCGTCATATGGCATCGAACCCCTCTAAGCGGTCGTTATTGCGAGAAGCGGTCACTCGGCGTGGCTTACAAAGAGGAAAGGATGGAAAATAAAACGAATTTGTACAGCGCATGCCACCTGGTTCGCGCTTCACTGCACGTTTTTTAAAGGAGCTAGCCGCAGCATATCGATCATTGTTCGTTTGCTTTCGCGGGTGCCTTCCTTGCATTGCGCTGCGTTTCGTTTCCTGCTAAGATTAAAAAATTCAGTTTACTGTTTTTTATTGCCTTAATGGCAACATCATAATTGTCATGCGCGTGCCTCTAGAGTCTGCAGAAACTAGAGAGGAAGGCATGCAAGAATAAGCTAGCAAGCAAATGCCATGGAAGAACAAGTGTATGAACCAGCGGCGGTCATATTATGTGCTATCTGTTATCTTTTTGAGCGTGAACACGGGAGCAAGGGAGCGCGCCGCTTTCAGTACTATGAGTGCCGCCAAGCGGCACCGCAGAATGCTGTGCGCATGCGCGACGACAATAACCTATCTTCGTGCGCATTACTTCGTCGGAGTGCTCGCGTGTCGCCTTCTAGGCGCTCTTTACTGCAGTGTTTCTTTACTGCAGTGTGGGTCACCGCTAACTTTTAGGCCATACTACGCAGCAAGAAGAAATGGTCCGTTGCTCAACCGGGTGATCTGGGTTAAATACCATGGAGTACAATATTGGATGCTGTTTCTGCCCATACACATATTCATGCTGCATTTTTATAAAGAGAGACAGAAGCACGGTGCACGAATGAAGTCACAGATGATTTTATTTGTTTAGTTCACGTTTGTAAATAGTTTAGGCACAATTAATAGGTGCTTTCTGAGATCAACCACTGCCGGCATAGGGGAACATTGGGAAGCATTGTTCGGCTAGAACCATTTCTGCCATTTTACACTGGAGTGAAATGCAGACAACAGGCACGTTGTTTATTTCTGTTCTCAAGTTTTCCAGCTGTTCGCAAACAAATGTTCATCGCTATTCTGCAGTGGCACAAGAAATTGTCATTCCACTACGGCTACTTTCATGAACATGTATACATTTCCCAGAGGTTCACTTCACTTCTCGCCGTAAAACTGGGCGTAGTAAACGATGAGCGGGATGACGTGACGTCATGAGCACGAAGTAATAATTCCTTTACGCTGTACCCCCTGAAAATGCAACAAGTTTTTCAGTACCAGCGTTAGACTGCGCTGATAGTAACGAATGCGACGGGCTTCCATGTTTACGCTCAAAAAAAAAAAAAAAAAAGACAGAGAAAAAGAAAATAGTACAGTGCAGGAGCAGGTCTTCTGCTAGTGCTTTTGAATCATCTTTACTTTGCATCATCCAGCTGCATTTATGCCTGAAAATTTCCTAATTTAATCAAGCCACCTACAGTGCTGTCACCGACCCCGCCTGTTGTTTTAATAGCCATCTTCACAAGCGCTATCATTTTAAGGCATTTTGAATTTTTATACTAGGATAAAGGTCATTGAGAGCTTGTGAAAGTAGGCTTGTTGTTGCGTAGAACTTCACTTCTCTAGATGATTTTAGCAACAATTTTACTGAAATTGAGGTAAAAGTCGGAGCGTCTGAGCAGATTGTCTAACAAGACATAGAGACAATGCTACGAACAAACGCTTCGAAACAATAATAAGTGCACACGTTAATTGCAAGTCGTTTTGATTGTGCCTTTCTTTTACAGTTGACATTATACACCCTACGCAAGCGTTTCCTCCTCTATGTTTGTGTGGGCCGGCACGGCGCTGCTTCTGTTGTCGTCGCGTGCTGCGAAACAAGTTGGGCATGTCTAGCTCGTTCTCCGAGAAAATAAAGTGATGTCAGTTCGTACAAGGTCGTCGGAGAATCACTGTGTAGCCTTTCGGAGCAGCAGTAACCACAGTATACAAAAATTTGTCTTGGCTGCGCACACAAGCGAATCGCATCAGCAGCTGCGGTGCGTTTACGTGTCTAAACTATTTTGGCTGCATCGGCTTCCACTTGAGGACGAGCCGCTGGAACTGTGAATGGCTAGGGTGAATTGGAAAACCTCCTCACTATCTGATCACGTGGCGCAAGAGGTAAAAAATAACATTGCTTGCGTGCGGCCATGTCATTGCATCGCCGAAACATCGTAGGCGCCGATCATTATGAAATATTTGCGTGAGTCACCGGCGATCGTTCTCACGTATTTCAAGTGTAGTAGACTTGAAATCACTATAATATGTTTGCGTCGGCCTCCTGTATGTGGATGTAGAAGAGTAATATCCGCAGGGGATCGCCTAAAAAGAATGCGGCGGCAATCTGAAAAAACACAATTTTCTTAAAATGAGTGAGTGCGTTGTGGAGGACGGGACAAACAAGACAGTGAAAAAAAGAAAGAAAAAAGAAAGCCGGTTTTCATCCTCTTGTGCCTTGTACGCAAGTAGATGAACATGTATGCTTGCGTAGAGTGACCACTCGACCGATTAATCTCAATCGTTCACGAAAAAAAAGGAAAAAGAAGTCCGGGCTAACGCCGCAAGAAGACCACGCATCGGAATGCCGCATGCTCAACCCAGTATCTACCACTGCTTCTTTAGCTCCCGCAGTCTCCAGCCGCCCGTACAACCACGCGAGAAGTGCGAGTTATGCTTCGGTATACTATATGCTATATACTATATGCTATATACAATCGCATTGATGCAGCCATACGGCGGCATACAAAACAGCTTCGTCGCAAGAGCTGGGAAGCTTTGTGTAGTTCGTTGCATACTGGAACTAGTTTTGGAAACGTATGGCACATACTGAAGGCTCTCCGCACTCCTGAAATGTGCAAGAATTTTACGGCTGCATTGAGCATAGCGACTGGCCAGTCACCAAAAGTAGTAGCGGAGGCATTTGCAGACATTTTCGTCTCTCCTGCATCCAGTGACACCAAAATTAGCGACCTTCCTTCTTTGACAAGTCACAGCACGATAACCGCTTCCTACGGTCAAGCCTGCCAGATGGACGAGGCAGATTTCACTCTTGAGGAGCTGTGACACGCGCTGAGCCTCTCCAAACGCCGCACTTCTCGAGGCGAAGATGGTGTGACGTATCAAGCATTGCGCAACGTTGATAAGAGTTCATGACCGTATATTGGAGGAGTATAATGAAGTTTGGAGAACCGGTGTAATCCCTGCTGAATGGAAATCGTCCGTGGTGATACCAATTTTAAAGCCCGGGCATCCTGCAAGGCACCTCAAGTCCTGCCGGCCAATATCCCTAACTTCAAATGTAATAAGGTAATGGAGCGAATGGTCTTGTTTCGCGTAGATGTCAGGCTAGAGGAGCTGATTTTTTTCCCTGATGTCATGAGTGGCTTTCGTTGCCGCCGTTCAGCTCTGGACAGCATATCAGACCTTGTTTCAGCACTCGAATTTGCTGAAGGAAACAAGCATTCCGCCTACATGCTCTTCCTAGACATACAGCAAGCTTTCCACTCAGTTCCGCATAAGGCGATTATTTTCGCTCTAGCAACCGCGGGAATTTCAGGTCGTCTGCTCCACTTTGTGCATAATTTTCTATCGGAGCGCCGGATTAAAGTGCATGTCGGAGGAGTAACTAGTGAATACCGAAATGTGAAGTGCGGTGTTCCACAGAGCAGCGTATTATCGCCACTTTTGTTTAACACCATCCTCGCCGCGCTTCCAAGTCGTTTGCCTCGGGACACTGACTTCCCTGTGAGCATAGCTGTTTACGCAGATGACATTGCTTTGTGGATAAGCGGCCCTTCGCACCTTGGTCCGCGGTTTCGTGCAAGCTTGCAAAGAGCTCTCAACGCTACTTCGGAGTACTTGGGTGAAGTTGGCCTGCGCATATCACCTGCTAAGTCGGCTGCAATAGCATATCACCCTAAACAACGCGCTCGTCGAACAATGAGCCGACTGTATCTTGACGAAACGCCTATAAACTGGGTGCCACAACACCGTTATTCGAGGTTAATTGTAGATGATCGCATCTCTTGGCGTCCTGCCGTTAAATCTGTACGACGCAAGTCACACTCCCTTCTTAAGTATCTGGCCGCCTTGACTGCTCGAGGTGCTGGTTGCGACCAAACAATGGCTCTTCAGGTGTACCAGTCATCTGTACTCTCAGGCATGCTGTACGCATTACCAATTTTGAACATACCACCTAGTTTCATGGCCCAACTGGAGCGAGATCATCGCATTGCCCTTCGACTAATGCTTGGATTACCTCGTGAGGCGCAATCTATTGCATTACTTACTGAAGCGCATCAGTTACCCCTGAGGCTGCAAGCAGATCAGAGAGCTCTATATCATATTGAGCGTCTGCGCCGCGCATCGAATGGTCAATCGCTCCTTGATCGTCTGATTCACCGCCCATTATCTCGCATGGGAAAAATGGCGGCATTATTTATGGATATCACTCCCTTTTATGAACATGCTGCTTCAGATACGTCTCCGCCTCCAAATGGTATCACGAAACGTATTCCCCATTTACCTCACAATCCCTGCCATGCACAAAAAGTCTGATATGCCTGTTTTGGCAATATTCCAATTGGCTCAGTCTCCCATGTTCGAAAAGTTTCCAGATTATCTTCAAGTATTCACAGATGCATCTGTACACAACGACGGTCAAGGCGCCTCTGCAGCTTTTTTCTGCCCTTCAACTCAGGTACGGCGTATTTTTCATATACCTCATCCAATTTCGTGAACTGCGGAGCTAACAGCGAGAAATGTTGCACTAAAATGCGTACAAGAGTAGTTAACTACATCGAAGGTTGTCATTTTTACGGACTCCCGTGCTGCCCTTAGCAGGTTACAACGCAGTGAGCTTGATTGTCCACTTGTGCGCAGCATTACTGACTGTGCGAGCAAAATTACATCAAGTGGGGTATCTCTCGTTGCGCAATGGATACCTTCACACGTAGGAATCGCCGGAAATGAAGAGGCTGATCGGCTCGCTTCAACTTGCGCTCATAACAAATGTGACTGCCCAGAAGTTTTGTGCAAGCTTGATGACGCTGGTCTGCTGATTCGTCGCCACCTACTCAAGCAGCATCCAGACCAGCGCGTCGCAAATAGAACGTTCCCACCCCGCGATTACGGTCGAGGCTTGCCTCGTCGCGCTAGAGCACAACTACTCAAGCTGAGGGTTGGCTGCGTGAACGTGCAAGAACGTTTATACAGACAAGGACGTGTGGCAAGTCCATTGTGCACGTCTTGTGGCTGCTGCGAGACACTTCAGCGCCTTATATTTGAGTGTTCGGCTTTCAGTGCGCAGCGCATGTCGCTTGTGAGAAATTATCATCTCCTTGGCCTGTGGTGTGCGACACTCGAGGAATGTTTATACCCCAGTGGTTGTGCGTCTGAATATGATCAGGCCCATCGCGCCCTACTTACCTTTCTAGAGTTAACTAACTTAGGTTCACGTCTGTAGCATGAATATTCAATATACTGTAGTTGCATGAGCTCCAGTGACCGGCCCTACTGTGTGTGATCTGTACTGTGTTCTACTTTAGTCTTTAGATTTGTCCTGTTGCTCTTCCTTTCCTCTTTCCTCCCCTCCTTCCTATCTTCCATTTCTGTGTTGCTGTCACCTCCCTTCTGAAGAGTAGGCAGGCGTTGTGCCCCTTCCGATGGCAGTTGCCAGCCTGCTCCTCGCTTTCCCTTTCCTGTTAACTGTGTATATGTGTTCAAAACAAATAATAATAATTATTATTTCTAACGAAACTATTTTTTTCGTGGGTGGAAACTAGGTACAACAAACGAAGTAGTCGCGCAATGTGTTTCAGTGGCGTCAGTCAGCTTTCGAGCACCCGGTGGGGCTGCTAGGCATGTCAGCCTCTGTCCTCTTCTCATTTTCTGGAGACTACCTCCTATTTGTTAAACAACATATTGCACACTGAATTTGAAATAATTTAAAAAAAGGCCCAAAACTTTTATTTTTGCTTGTAATTTGTCATTTGTTTCTGTAACACATTTTGCAAGCGTTCAATAGTTTGTGCCGCTATAGAAACTCCAAATTCCGAGTTCACAGCTAGGGGCTAAGATAATATACATTTAATTCACAGAGAAAACAATGTCCTGTGGGATAAACGCAATACTTATAACAATATATGATCAGTTTTTTTTGATAAGCGGAAACAGTTACTCAGCGGCGATCCGCAGCACAGCCGCCGCTCAGCGGTTGGTACCCACTCAGCGGGCTGCAACCGTGAGCGCGAAAACAACCACCAGAAACTGCCGCCGATCACATACCTGGCATACAACACATCGCGTCATAGGTGTGGAGCCTGCCTACGCAATATGGTGGCGACCATGCAAAAAAAAAAAAAGAAACGTTATAGGTCTTCGGCAAGTCATCGTCCGACATGGCTGCACTAAAACAGGTTGCTTCACGCTAAAGGTGCAATTTCTTCCCTGTTTTCCCTCTTCACGGGAAATGAATGGCGTCGCCAACTGTCTGTTCACTTTGCCTCTCCTTGTTAACAAAGTTGAAGCCTTATATCGGTGGTCTTCTTAGAACTGATTTTCTATATCGAGGGATAAAGCTTTCGCTGCCAAAGCGAACCCGTCGCTATGGTCAAATGTTGGTGTCTCGGTATATTTGCGGCTTAGATTAACATGGCTTCCGGTGGCGTATGCTCTCATTCGTTCATGCCAACTTGCGCCTTGGAAAAAATAGCAAAAGTTATTTGAAATACACAAACTGACGAATGCTTCAAAACGCTTTAAGACGCAGGCATCGGACGCCTCAAGTGTATTCCTTTTGGTTCTCCTTCGCTCGCGGCTACTCGCACCTTGAGGCGACTGAAACTTTCATTAATGCCCACAAATGCACGAGCACATCCATCTGAATGTTCGTCACATTACTAAACCTTACAGAGGCAGCAGACGACATAGAAAGACCAAACTTCACAAGGGTCGCACTAGAACAGGACATATTACGATATCGAGGCTTCGGTATACCTTTGAAACTGAGCACGGTGACTCGAAATTAATAATGCTCTTCTTGTTCTCATAAATATTTCTCGACTCTTAAGCGTACTCTCGGTGATGGGCTCGGTTAAGGCTTGGACTATCGAAGCTTTAAATAGTTTTTATTGATTTCTTAGTCGCAGTTCAGCACTACGCTTAGCCGTGTTCCACGGCAACTCGGCGTGAATCCGCCGTGAGAAACGTCTATATAAATGCTACATACCTCAATTGACCAAGTAGGTAGCACCTTAAAAGGAAGAGTTGGGTAGACAGTCAACTTGGGTCTTTTAGGTGAGCAGAGAACGTTGTGCCGATGTTAATCCCGCAGGCTTGGGTCATCACTAATCACGGGGTATTTTACGCCCTCTTTGTGACTACTTTCACTGTTCCTGTAGCGTTTAGCAGCAGAAGCTTTCGCGGCCTTAATTTTTTTCATTTCTTTCAAGAAAGCACACAAGCAGGTGCATGCCATCAGCATATAATGCATTTTTTTAGTAGACGCTAATCCTACGAACTGCCTACGAGTGACATTACAAAAGTAATACACTGGTTTTGTTTTAGTGTCTTGATGTCGCGGCCGTGTTGCTCCTCCCAGGGTCAGATTATCTGGAAGCATATATGCTGCGCATATGTATACATAAAATGATTTTTCTGGGCTCCCCTGTCCTGTGTGATTGGTGACTGCCCGAAGTACTGGTCCGTCTGTCCGGCGCTTGTGCCTATAGTATCACTATTAGTGTAGTTGGGACTTTTGTTCGTGTCTGTATCGCTTGTTAATAATATCTTTTTGCTTTTATGTCCTTCTTTATTCTTGCCTGAATTGTGTAAATATGATTTAGGGATTACCGGACCTAAGGAGGCATCTGTTTTCATTGACTTGCAATCAACATAAATAGAGAACGGCAACAACAACATAAAAACGAATAAGAAGAACTTTCGTTGTAGCTTTGTGCGTCAAACTAGCAAAACGCGAACAAAGATACTCGTATCAGCTTCGTGTCCAATGTTCTTCATTAATTTGTAGAAAATAATGTCCACAATAAACTAACGTGATAACAGCAGAAGAAAAGAAACATCGCTGGTGCACACAGGAGAGAAAGATAAAAAAGTGGGTAGTGTTCTTAACCAGTAAAAAGTCCGGTTGGCTACCCTACACTAGGGGAAGGGAGAAGGGTAACAGAAAAAAAAGAAAGAGAGAGAGAGAAAGAGAGGGATAGCGGGAGAGGGACGTGCACGGACAGCACTACGGAGTCAAAGGCACTCGCACAAACCAGACGTCCTTTGAAAGCACTAAAGTGCCTTCACTGCATTCTGAGCCGATGATCAGTGGAGACGGTGTTCTAATATTGCCTGTTCACCCAAAGGACGATCGTATAGTTTCCTGAATGTGTTAGACATAGATTGTGTTTGTGCTTCAAACTCAGGACAGTAAATCAATAGGTGGTCAATGTTGTCCTCGCAGTCGCAGACATCTCATGCAGGACTGTCAGCCATTCCAATTAGTGCTGAATAAGCTGATGTGAAGGCAACTCCCAACCACAAAAAGGCACTGAATATACGCTTCGCGTCGGTGCAGTCTGGCCGGAGGTCCGAGGTGCAGCGAAGGGCTTCTGTGCAGTCGGGTGCAGCTTGTATGCGCAATATTTCATTCAGCTAACGAGTCTTTGCGTGCTAGAATGCCAAGCCGTCTTGCAGCATCTGTCCTTGAAGAGGAATGTAAATGGAGTGGTCTTCATGGTTTGACATCCCAGCTGCCTTATCTGTGTCATCATTTCCAATGATACTGCAATAGCTTGGTATCCGTTGAAAAGAGATGTCATGTCCTTCTTCTCTCAAGTGATGGATAAGTTCCACCATTTCATGCGTCAGATGATCGTGAGTTCCATGTTGGAGAAACTATTGCAGACATTGTAAGGCCGGCCTTGAATCGCAGAAGACTTCCAAATTTTCAGGATTATCTGTATTAATCAGATGAAGCGCACCGCGGAAAGCATTAAGCTCTACAGCTGTAGACGTAGTGATTTGGGAAGTCTTGAACTGTTGGGTTATTCTCCTTGTAACTACAGTGCCACCGGAGCTGGTTCATGTAGTTCAGCCATGAGTATAGACTTATGTGCAATCACTGTATTTTTTATATAATACGAGTAAAGTGAGTTGTTTGAGTGCGGATGACGGTAAGTCCGACTTTTTATGAAGTCCTGGCATTGCGAGGTTTACTTGAGCATGTCTCGCACATTATGGAGGAATCGCAGGCCTTGTCGCACTTGTGTACCCTTGCGTAAAAGAGGCATGGTGCGCCAAGTTAGTTGCACTGAATACTGGGTGGGGCCTTTCTGCGGGAAGATTTGTGAAGTGGTGGGTAGGAGTTCAGGCGACGTGTCATGTGCACACCCATTTTTTTCAATGCTGGTGTGCATTCTGATAGTGTAATCTTGAGCGATTGCAATAACTTCTGTCGTTGATGCGCTCTGTGATAGACCAAGCCATATCCTGAGGGGTCGGGCTTGGACACCTTGCAGTGTGTTCAGGTTAGTTTTGCAGGTGTTGGAAATGACTTGCAGGCTATACCGAAGGAATCCAATAAAGAGGACTATGTCCAGTTGCAGCATCGAGTGTAGGTATTTCCAGTTGGGAACCTAAACATATAGCAATTTCCGTCACACGTTTTTTCACATGATTCAGTTGAGCAGTCCAGGAGAGATGTCTGTCAATAACCACCCCCAAAAATCTGTGACTTGCACTGTACGACATCATCCGTCTGTCGACGGATATTATGTATGGAGACATTGGTTTCCTGGTAAATGCCATCACTGCACGCTTTTCACATGATACTTGAAGTCCTTGTTCCTGACGGCAAGGTGATGTTAAAGTGGCCGCCTTCTGAAGCCGCGCGCGAAGCTGAAGCAGCGTCACATATGATGTCCAAATACAGATGTCGTTGGAATAGGTAGGGAGCCTAACGGTGCATGGAAGGATGTGAGCGAGTCCAGTGAGTGTTAGACTGAAGGGCATTGGGCTCAATATTCCGCCCTGTGAGACCCCACATTTCATGTAATGCTGGGAGATTGGGCCATCCTTGGTAAGTATGAAAACGGATCTTGTTTGCAGGTAGCTACTAATCCGGAAATAAATTTTGCTGCTAAACCCTACTGCCTCCACCATGCCGAAGATCACTTGGTGTGTTACGTTATCATGTGCTCGTTTAACATCCAAAAGCAGGGAGCAGATAATTGTTTGGGAGACTTCTGCTGCTCGACGCACGTCACCAAGTCGACAACATTGTCTATGGAAGAACGGCCACGCCTGAAACCAGTCATCCCGTCTGGATATACCTGGAAATGTTCGAGGTGTCATTCTAATCGTGCCAGAACCATCCTCCCCATCAGTTTCCCGGTTCATCTGGCAAGCGCAATTGGTCGGTATGATGCGATGACTACTGGCGACTTGTTAGGCTTGAGCAGCGGAATAAGGCGTCTGGACTTTCGTTCCAGGGGAACCGTGCCTGCATGCCAGGAGCTGTTTAATAAGAGCAGGAGCATTTTCCGAGCTACTTCTCCAAGATTACATAGGGCGTGGTAGGTCATACCGTCCGGACCTGGCGATGATAAATGCTTGCATAAGGCAAGTGCAGCTTCGAGTTCGTACATAGAGGAAGGAGTGTCCATGCGCGAGTCGTGTGAAATCGGTGAGTGGTGGAGTGTCGATGTTCCCGCGGAACTAGTTTGGCCAGCCATCCTCCTGCAGAAATCGTCAGCGACGACAATCAGAGAGCTACAATGTCCCTCTGCTGTGAGTGGACATAGTGAGGAGGAAGTGTCGGGGTCACGGACCTTTAAAACTTCCTGAAAGAAATCGGGAGCGCTCAAGAGAAGAAAGCTGAGAGGAGGGTACGACGGCTAGCAAACCGATGCTGAGCCGGACTTCCGCTATCACCGTGTTCCGGTCTAAGGCAGGGTGGACGATTCCGCGGGAGAACGCACTTTGTCACGTCAGAAACAGCGGACTAAGAACGAATAAAAGGGGACAACGTTAGGTGCATTCTCAGTAACACTAAATCACATCGCAAAGCTGTGGCAGCATCAACAGAACATCGCAACAGAACTTCCAGGCTAAAATAAAAGCCACATAGGTGCCTGGGGAGCTGAGGTTTAAGTAAAAAATTGTATACTGAAAAGCCAACGTAAAAAGCTTGTTTCGCGGCGCTTTGCAGTCTACTCCATCAAATACACTACTCACTTGGTCCATGACAATAAGTGAGAAGAAATTAAACACTTTCAATTCATTTCCGTATTTAGTTAGGCGCCAGACCGGTGCATCTTTAACGTTATCACTTTACTGGGGCACACCGTGGTGATGGATGTTCAGAATGAAAGGGAATGAGGCAAAAAAATAAATCTTACGTAACACCGGCTGAGCATTCTTTTTCACACTTGGATATTTTGCCGTTGCAATGCGCCAGTAGGGCTCTTTGTAGATAAGACACGCCATGGAAGAAAAACCTGGATGAAAAAATTGCGTTCCAAGGGTAGTGGACAACAGGCTCGCTTAATGTTTTCGAGCACAAACAAGACATTTATGTTAGTAAATCATCATGAGGTGTACGTGCTACAACCACCGTCTGATTATGAGGCACGCTGTAGTGGGAGACTGCGGATTAATTTGGACCACCTGAGGTTCTTTAACGTGCACCTAAATCTAAGTACATGAGAGTAAATGATTGTGTCATCGCCCTGCTTTGCGCCTCTAGCGGTCTTAAATACACGAACATGCTCAGATTCATCATATCGCATTTTGATAAGTGGCTGCTCAAATTTCGACCTTCTGCTGCATTTATGAACGCCCTTTAGCGATTCCCAGTAACGTATTCGCCAATAAGTTATCCGTAGTTTTCATGAAATCAATAAGTGTTCTTCTTAAAGCTTCTTTTTGTGCTAAATGCTCTAGGAATTCTAAAATTTGAAAAATTAATTTGCTTTGTGTGCTGCGATATTACGCGTATGTCATCGTGTGTGCAAGTTGTGGCACTCAGCATGGTACAGGTAGTAATCAAATTACCGGATGTTAAACTACGCAGAAGAAAAAGTGGCTGAGTGAAAAAAAACCTATTAGAACTTGTCTTTCTATTTTCTCCTGGTCTGCTTATTCTTGTCTGCCCTGACTTACACAGCAGCTACTGCGAGAAAAATTGGTGCCCGAATAAGACAGCTGTAAGCGCAAGACAAAGAACCAGCTCATTGTACACTTAGCATAGCAACCGTGCCACGTCGGTGGGGAGCGTGACCTCACAAGTGGACCGGTAAGGCCATGTGGGTCGCAATCAAAGGGACCCGTAGGGATTGCCACCTGTACAGCAACGAAGAAACGCCCTCAGCGCGAGGGGCTCTGTAAACGCGGAAGCCGAACCTTTCAACAGAAGGGCAGAGATGCAAGGGAATCCTCAGGCTCATTGATCAGTCGCACATTGAGCCGCCGAATCGTTTGTCCACAAGGTAGCTCAACTAACAGCGCTAGCCTTTCGGGAAGAGGCTTTCTTCATTACGCCGACACCCCGAATCCACTCCTTGTGTCGTCTTCATCTCTGCGGCCGAGTTCTTTTTTCTACCGATACAGAGATGAAGTCAGTAGAGCACATTCTCTGTGGAATTTTGGGCTTTGTTCCAGCGTCTTGGTTGGTTTGCTGGGGCGGGCTGCCAGCGTCCGCAACATGTGGTGTCGTTCTCGACCAAAGAGACAAAACTTCAGAAGAGTCGAAGGTAGACTACAGCCTGCGCTCCACAATTGCCGGGCTATATTTTATGCATTATTACCGAAATTACAACGTATAGCACGGAGTAGTGTATAGGGCGCTTCTTATGTGGGATGGTCAGCGTGGTGAACATGCACTCTCCACTGGCAAAGCGCGGGAGAATGGGGAACTGCTGGGCTAAATTTTTGGTAACCAACCGATACGCAGCGGCGCTTTTGTGATGGAATGACATATTGCTTTTTTAAGCAGTAGCAAAACCTGCTCGCAAAATAGCGGCAAATTCTTATTTGGAAATGCTTGGTCACTTCAAGTCGTTGAACAATATTTTCATGTCTTCTCGCGTCGTTAAGCGCAGAGATCGTGCACGACTGTCGCCGTCTTTGTGACACTCCTGAGGTGGCAATCATTTGTGTTTGTTAGTTTACTTATTTAGCAGCGACGTGTGTATTCCACGGTCCTTGCTTTCTTTTGCTAGATTTATATATTGTCGATAGATTTCTTTATATGCACTTATTCGGCTCGCATAACAAGCAAATCACCAAGGCTTTGATCGAACGAATTAGTATCGATGAAAATTCGGCCATGAATAAAGGGAAAATTGGACATCCACCCGTTCATAGCAATTGCTACAAAGGAAACCCATACGGGTTCCTCGAAAGAAAAGCCTCATAGTTGAAGAAAAATTCGTCCTGGTCCCGGACCAGGACGAATTTTTCTTCAACTATGAGGCTTTTCTTTCGAGGAACCCGTATGGGTTTCCTTTGTAGCAATTGCTATGAACGGGTGGATGTCCGATTTTCCCTTTATTCATTACTTCTCTCCACCTTGCGGGTTTCCGCAGAACTACTACGTCAAAATTCGGCCATGTAGATAAGCAAGACACGTTTCTCATGTTTCCCGGAAAGATGCGCTGCTCCTCTAGTATTTTGTCGACCTTCTTAAACGGTTGTACAGTGAAGGTTAGCTGTAGATTCTGAGAACAAATTTATTGTGAGCACATGGGTTCAAAAGTAGTGGTGAACTCCGGATTAATTTTAACCACCCTGGGTTGTTTAGCAAGCGCACGGTAAACGCATTTTTTTTGCATTTCGCCCCCATCGGAATGCGCCCGCCGCGGCTGGGAGTTGATCACGCGCCCTCGGGCTTAACAGCACACTGTCAAAACCACCACGCCACCACGGCGGGTGCTTCACAATTTTGCGCACTGTGTTTAGCTGCTTTCACTTGTCATTCCGCTCGGAAGATTTGTACACACGCTCCTAAATGCCCTTATGGAGTGATCAGCAGTAGAGGGAGTATCTCGAAGCGTCTGAAGCATCGCTAGCATGTAATAAAAGACAGGTGTGTGTACAGAACTTTATGCTGAGGTTATTTAGAGCCTATCACATTGTTTCTTCTTCTTATGTTGTTGTTACTATTGTGTGAAAATTAGTAGAGGTCACCATCTTAGGATTACAACATTTCTTTGCTTTATTTTCGCTCCCATATATAAAAACCTAGGTATGAGGCACAGAGGGAGACTAAATAAAGCCACACATAACAGTTCTTATTTCTGAAACCCAACATCTGCGTGAACACTCTTCTACATATATTAATGGCTGCCATGAGATGTGCGTTCACGAAATTATTATCGTAGAAGCTAGGCCTCCGCAAAATAAATGCAAGACGTGCAGTTTTCTTGTATACGGTCCGCCTAAGAAGTGCAGTAACTTTAGAAAAGAAAAAACAAACAAACAAAATACGAATGAGAGTTTGTCGCATTCAGCGTACACTGTCAAAGGGCCAAGCGTAGTTGTTACAAGCAGCCCGAGTAAACTGTGCACCAAATTTAGGCGTTAGCGTACGCACCTGTAAGAAATGGGACGTTGCTTGGCAGTAGGCGAGGATGGAGGTCATCCAAGGCAGCGCCTTTAGGCACTGTTCGCAACAGATGCTAATATAACTTAACATTCCCCATTCACAGTGGGACAAAGGGCGCAGGAAAGGAGGAGGCATTTAGGTTACGCGAATGACGAGTTTTTCCTCTCGCGTCCGTGCTTAATCCGTGTCGGCAATAGAGTGGTGCGCTGGTGCTAGTCATAGCGGCCAGATAACGAGGCGGTTCTCCTTAACCGACGCATGATTTATTTGGGAGTACTGGTCGCGGCCGTGCCTTTAATAAAGCTTACTGTGGCGACGACATCCGTACACATCCTCTGTTTGAGCCATAAAAGCCCGTAATATTTAATGTTGATATTTTGAGGCCAGCAGATGTAAAAAGCACCTTTTATTCTCGCGAGTGTAAATAAACACAACACTGGAAAAAGAAAAATTAAAATGAAAATAAGAAGAAAAACACTTTAAACTCAGTTTTCTCTATACGCTCGCTTCGACGAGTACGTCATCTTGCTTTCGGCAAGGCTAGGCATTGAGATCGCCGCTGCTAGGCTAGTCGGCACCGCACCATTGCCATGTACTGCCTCGTTGTCGATATGAGTTCATGCAAAATCAGGGTGGTATACTTTTTGGCAAGTGAGTGGCCGCGTTTTCATAGGGACTGGCTCCTATTCGTGCCGCTCCAAATTTTACAGAGGTTTTGTTGACGAATGGCATCGAGCTACTGATCTCGTAATGCGAGAGCCATCGTGCAAGAGAATGTCTTAGGAGAAAAAGAGTGCTTTGAGACCCAAAATAGAAAACGGGGCACGACGACCTTTGAGCGCATGTAAAAAGAGATGTAGTTTTTCACCCAGAATCGACAGGCATTGTTGTGCGTTGCCGCAATACATGTTCATCTGTGTAACAAAGCACTGAAGTGACTGGTTTAATATCATTCCATATTGTGTGGGGATGTACTGAAGCTTCAGAATAAAAAAAAATGACAGTCAGTGAAGTATCCTTACGTGATTGGAATGCGAAATCAATGGGACTTCTCTGGTTACTTGGCTATGTACATGACACGCGACGCCATAGATTGTGAAGTGTCCTTCACAACTTAACATTATTCTACCCTAATCTACCTTAGTCCACTTTAAACTATTTTAATCCACCTAGCTCTAATTTCTACAAGCCTTAATCCGCCTTAACCCACCTTAACGCACATTATTCCACTTTAATTCACCTTGCTCTAATTGGTACCAAACTTAATCCACGCTAATAATGATTTTGGTGGCACTTGTTGATGACAATGCTGGTTTCCCTGCCTCAAGGAACGTAAATTTCATTCGCAATTAATATTTCTAGCTAAAGAAATAAAGAAAGAAATGGCGTGTGGAGTGTAGGTGGGTTAGCTCCGTCGCAAATGGGTGGTGGCATTACGGTGGCTTCTGCGCGACGCTGGGTACCTGGCGCTAACTGCTGGGCTAGTTAAAATTACGGGGTTTTACGTGCCAAAACCACTTTCTGATTATGAGGCACGCCGTAGTGGAGGGATCCGGAAATTTCGACCACCTGGGGTTCTTTAACGTGCACCTAAATCTAAGTACTCGGGTGTTTTTCGCATTTCGCCCCCATCGCAATGCGGCCCCCGTGGCCGGGATTCGATCCCGCGACCTCGTGCTCAGCAGCCCAACACCATAGCCACTGAGCAACCACGGCGGGTAGCTGGGCTAGTTGGTCGTGCATGACTGTCGAGGGGAGATCAGCGCTAAAGAAAGAGGCGTACGCAGGAAGAGGAGCGAACATACGCAGTGCAGTTTACGAACTTTATGAAATGCGAGGGCTCTAGGCGAAGAGTAATATGCTTTAATTCAGCGGACGGAAGCTGTCCCAGTATGGCGTGTTCATAACATCAACTTTGGCCTTTCAAACCTGCTGGTTTTCTGGAACATAGAAGAAACAGCGAGCGTTCACTGTAGGCTAAAGCTGCGCTATTATACCCTTCCTTGAGAATGCGCCATTTGGTCAAACTGCCGGCAAATCACGCCAATTTCTGAGACTTGTGACATGCCCCCAGTACCACCGTGGCTAATTGGATTAGACAAACTTTATTAAAGGTTCTGCAGGACGCACGTCAGCGCGCATCCTGAAATTTCTTCTAAAATTTCGTCTGACAACGGCTTAAGTATCTGACGATATGTGCTGTTTAAGCTAGTTCAATACAAGGCAACCAGCCATATTTGATTAAAATTTACCGGTAGTTCTGCATTCAGTTACGTCGTTGACAAAGTAGCATGACATTGCAGGCAACAGTGCTCGTTTTACAAGCATTGGGAAGGTCGTGAGAAAGCCAAAAGACAAATACATACGATATGACGTGAAGAATTTCTTTCATGAGTTTGCGTGTACAAAAGTGCAAAGCTGCTTTCAGTATAGTGGGGGTTAACAAGACAAAAAAATTTCAAAGCCGGATTGTGCTGACTGCTGGTTGTGAGCTTAGGACATGACTTAGTTTTTTAATTACCATAGAAACATGCATCGAACCCAAAAGCGTTAACTTCAGCAGCCGGCAACGCACGTCCCAACTATTTGGAAGTTCTTTCTATTCTCGTTCGTGAAAAGAAGCCCACCCAGTTAGCCCGCACTTCGTTCGAGAGAAACTGCGACCGGTGTCTGAGAGCCGCGGCTCTGTGCATGCGATGTTGTGGAAAACGCACTCGACACTGATTAGTTGCTTGCACTTACTAAATGACTACGTCGCTACTTCGAAGAAACAGACGATCAATTATGACACATCCTTTCCCGCTCACGTGGCAGCTTCTGCACCAACCCAGGTGTTTGGCCGCCAGAATAAGGATGCAGGAACTTTGGCAAAAAATGGAGGATTTATCCAGGGAATGTTTGTACGCCTTATTTGATGCTACATGGCCGGTTCCGTTTCCCTTTCCACTGTCGCTGTATTTTATTAAATTTTTATAACCCCTATCTTTAATCACTGTTATGTATTATTATTATTACTATCACTGTTTTTTATGCTACTCATGCTTCTGCCATCACCTACTTAGTCTTATGAGCCATCCTGTCAACAAATGATTAATTAATTCATTCATTGATGGAATGCGCTGTGACAGTCACGTGACCAAGCTTTTCGTGTGAAAATGATGGAGAAAACGAAACGGATGCGTCACAGGTGGCAGTTGCCCACTTTTGTGTTTTCGTACGAAGTTGATTTTGTAAAGCGAGCTTGACACGCGTCGAATCCTTGAGCCGTATAACGTAAACCTATTCCAATATGCTTTTATTCCAATCTCCTGACGTCAAATTTGCGTAACCGCCGACGCAAGCATCGGACGGTCACCCGCAGGGTTGTCTGACCAAACCAATCACATGCTCCCCTCGTTTATAGGAGGTCACTTTTGTTTGCTTGAAAAACGAATAACATTGCCTGCACTGAATGGCTTGTCTTACCTAATTGGATCACAAGAGGGGAGGAGCATGCTCAAGTGGAGAGGGATTCGATGAGGCCGAGCCACTGCGCAGAATATCGATAACCGGATGAAGAAGGTAGTGCCGGCGTCTGCGATTGGTCCGCTTTTTCTTACATACCTTGCGGTCTCTCGTCGACAATCGCGGCGGCATGCAACGGAAGCTTAAGAATGGCACTAAAACGGATCCTCAGCAAAGAAGAGTTGGCAGAACGAGGTCGTAAACATGCCCAAACTTCTCGAAAACGTTGCACGGCCACGCAAAAAGTTTTATTACACGCAAATAAACCCATGCTCTCAGGCAGGGGCGAGTATACCAAGTCCGAAGCGATCGGCGGCAGCCATCTTTTATTCCTTTCGGAACGGGGCAGCCTGCGGCTATTCAGAAGAAAATTAAGTTTTGTTCGGCATATTAATGCGTCGTTAACGCGTACGCGTCACTTTGACGCGGTAAGTTATTGCGGTTTTGTGACGTTGCGTAAGAGGCAGGTGTAGTGGGTGCAGCCCGAAAACTTTTGACCAATAGCCGAGAGCTAATGACAAAAAGGCGTCGAATCAGAAATAACTAATTTTGTTTTGTTCGGTCAAATTATGCATAATCACTGTGTACACGAGATATCAGACGGGTAGCTATTGCGGTTTTCATGATGTCGCGGAATAGACAGGTGAAGTGGGGGTGGTTCAAAAATGTTTTGACCAATCGCGGTGGGCTAATTGCAGAATTTGAATAGAAAAGTTTGGAATAGTTTTACGTTATCGCCCCTTTTCAGTTTTGTTAATTCGTTCCTGCTAGAATGCTTTCGCTGACTTATTAAGTAATCTCCATGACTACTGTCGCAGACCAATAAAAATTACTGGGTCTTGGACAGAACTTCAATGCAATGGCAGGCATTATAAGTCACGTGGCCATCGCCAATATAGTAAAAATCAACATCTTTCTAAATGTCTTTCGCTAATAATCTTTATATAGTGATTTGAGGATGAACCTTAATTGTAATTGTTGGAAGTCCGCTGCTCAACACCAACACGGCATAGTGGCATAGAAAGCACCAGCACACCTACTTGCAGCGATCGTGACTTTATTACTTCAAAATTACTCCCACTACAAGTGCTGTACGCATTCCGACAAAGCGTTTCATGCAATAAACAGATACAACGGGCTGTCACTAAGCTCATGCTGGCCTTTACCGTCTTCAGTCCACTTGTGCAGGCGGGAAGTGTCATTGCTCTGAAGTGAAATTGCAGATCGAAAATCTAACTGCATACCTTATAGATAGCAGAATATTCACTGTGAACAGGTTACAAGATTATGATTATGAAGCTCTCAATTGTATTAATTTTAAGCTCGTCTAATCTTCGGGCTTCTTTTTCAGTAAACGAACTCAAAGGTGAAAGCAGCCGTTCTTTTTAGCGGTACGTAGCGTTTCTTTTTTGCAGCAAACTTTATGTTTTAACTTTCTTGTTGGCTTCGACCCCACTTCACCCACTTTTGGCAACTATGTAAGTTCCTTGTGCTTGAGGGTCGCTCTTACATTGAAAATACTTTCATATACCACTGGTGCTATATTTTTTTTGCTGCTCATCCTTTTTCTTTTTTGTTACGTTTCGCCGCGAATTCGAAACAACTGACTTTCGAAAGCGCTACGTCACTAATCTGCATTCAAATCAAATCATCAATGAAACGAGATTACGAGAAGAAAATCTTTAGACGAATAAAGGAGGAGCAGTGGCCTCACGCGTCGCAAGAAGCAGCTTACTAATATTGTCGAGTCAAAAGTTGTGAACAGTGACTCCGGCAGTATTATTATATGTGGCGGGAAATGTCAGGTTAAAGAAGAAACCCGAGGAGACAATTTCGGACCACGCAGCATGCAGTCGAAGAGAAAAGTATATGCCCAAGTGAAAAGACGTGCTGCCGGCTTGCTGAATTTTTGTTTTAGACTAACGAGATGTACTGGAGTTACGCAGGTCGTGGAAAACGTAGAGGAGAGAACGGGTGACCTATTAGTGTTGTAAATTGGGCTTCAATGGAAGTTGAAGATTAAGGCAAGGTAATTAATGCACCGCGTGCGGCTTGTTATTGCATTTGCGAGATGCTTTTTATACGAGATAAAACGTGTCTCTAATCCGCAGTGTTGTTGTGGCCATCGAGACGAAGATGTGCATCACTCCAGTTCGAGTGCACAAAATATGATTAACTGCGAAGGGTTTTGCAAGCAAATTTGTGGCTTTCAGAAAACGATTTACACCAAAAACAATAGAAGTGGCGCGTGGCCAACAGCACGCCTTCGGAAAAGAGCACTTTTTGCTTTGAAAAAAATTTATCGAAGACACAAACAGTTCGGGGAGATATTAAATTTTAGTTTTTCCTAATAATCTGCAGGCTAGTGGTCAATGGTGTTCTGTGTTCAAAATTGAATTATTCGGTGATCATGCTTCTTAAGCTATGTGTAATTACTTGTGTTCTATGCTTTGACCATTCAACATATTTGAATTTATATGTGCACATGCGTACGGAACTCATGACCAAAACATTGTGATTCATGTACTGTTGGACTGTCTCGTGTTGATACACCTGCTATTTTGCTGAGTGCCATATTTTGTGATATTATTAATTCCTGTACGCATAGCTGTTTTCTTTTGCCAAGTGACAAGAACTAGCCGGAGACTCCAGATTCCGAGATACCAGATTCTTGGTGGTGCGAGAGGGTTCAAGCTATGAAACTGAACTGTTTCATACTACGAGGTCTTGTAAATACTCATATAAGGCCGTCATTTCAGTGAACAATTCTTCAGTCACAAGTCACACGAAGTTTCTTCAAGTGCAACCGTTACTAAAGGTAATTTTCGTTGCTTATGAGGAGACGCTGCCTCCATGGTCGCTAGCGTCTATTCCTGCCATCGCTGTTGTTGATACCAGCTGTTCATTTAATGCCATGGTTCAACCACTCACCAATTTCTTTGCTAAGAAGGACATATTGGTGCATAGTAGCGTCGTGTCCGTGACAAATAGAACCACGTCGTTGTGGACTCGAAACTATTCTGCCTTGCCCGTACTACTTACAAAACACATGAAGCTCGCTCTCTTCGACGACGACACATACAGTTCTATTGTGGCTGTCAGCGACAAGACGAATTACCCAAACGAACAACCTATCTGCCCCCTTGAACCAAAAATTCGGAGCATGGTCAGCAAGTGTGTGTTTACGGGAACCTGAGGCCTTGGTACAAATGCTATCCCGACATGCTTCCGTGTTTAACTTCTTCCCAGGGGAAAACCGTACCACTCTTCCATCTTCGCGAACTCGCCATCTGATTGACTCCGGCGCAGCTCATCCTATCCGACCGAAACCTTATCGAGTGCCCTCATTTAAACGGAAGATTATTTCTGAGCCAAGTGCATGATATGTTAAAGAAAAAAGATCACCCAAGAGTCCTCGAGCCCATGGGCAGCGCCAGTTATCAGTGGAAGAAAAAAGAAGACTCTTGAGGAAGATTTGCGTTCATTACAGGTTGCTAAACGCGGTCGCCAAGAAAGATGTGTGCCCTCTCCCGCGAATAGGTGACGTATATGTATTCTGCCTCCTTCTTTTCGTCGCTAGATTTAAGGTTAGGTTATTGGAAGATACCTATAGATCCCACCCACAGAGAGAATTTGTGACACCAGACGGTTTGTTCGAATTTATTGTTATGCCTTTCGTGCTTTGTAACGCGACGGCCGCTTTTCACAGATTCCTGGACACAATGTTTCGTGGATTAAAGTGGGAGGTATGTCTGTGCTGCCTGGATGATCTTGTCATATTCGGCCGTACATCTGAAGCGCCCAAGAGCCGAGTTAACCTCGTTTTCGTTTGCGTGGAGAAAGCTAATTTGATTCTCAACTCCGGAAAGTGCCGGTTTGGTGAACGCCAGACATTGGTTCTTGGCCACCTCGTGGGCGATGATGGAGTCCGACCTGACCCAAGGAAGATACAGACAGTCAGCGTTTTCGAACCACCGCAGTATGTACGAGAGCTCCGTAGTTTCCTTGGCTTATGCTCGTATTTCCGCCGCTTGGTTACTAGATTCACTGACATTTTCCATACACTGACGCGTCTGCTGTAAAAAGGTGTACCCTTCGATTAGACAGAGGAATGTGCGTGGTCGTTTGTTCAACTCAAATTCTTATTTACGCCTGACTATACTGCGTCACTTCGACCCTTCCTCAACCACCGAAATCCATACTGACGCCTGTGGGTTAGGCATTGGAGCCATGACCGTACAACGACGCAATGACGCAGAACGCGTTGTTGCTGATGTCTGTCGTTGTGTCAGTAATTCTGAACGACATTAATACTGTCACGAAGCCAGAAAGCCTCGGCTTTTTTTTTTCAGATTTCGCTGTTATGGTTTATGGTTGCCCAATCATTATGTAATAAACCAGAACGAAGGGGGTTAACCGAGGGGCCCGATTTTTATTAGTCATATCAAAAGAAGCCTACAAACACTGACAGCAAGTACAACGTAGGGGAAATTACTTGTGCTTAATAAATGAAATAAGGAAACTATAATTTATTGGAAATGAAAGTGGGTGATACATAACGAGGGTCTCGAATCCGGCAACATTGATGCCTTCAGACAGCATGTGTGGGTTTATTGACCGGTTACCTTAACCCAAAAAGATCACGTTCTCGTGACGCCGGCGGCAGAAAGGATGTTGCACATCCACCGCCAAGGTCTGTGAGTGGTGGCGCTGGCTAACACTCCCAGGGTTCTTCCAAGAACCAATACCCAAGAAAGTGGATGGGGAAACGGCGCCGCGGTAGCTCATTTAATAGAGCATCGCACGCGAATTGCGAAGGTTGCGGCATCATTCCCCACCTTCGGCAAATTGTTTTTTCATTAACTTTCATTTTCACTAATTTATCGTTTCCTTATTTTATTTATTAAGAACAATTTCCCCTATGTTGTCCTTGGTGTCAGTGTTTGTTGGCTTCTTATGATATGACTAATAAATATCGGGACCCTCGGTTAACCCCTTTTCTTCGCGGTTATATATATATATATATATATATATATATATATATATATATATATAGTTTCGGCCGTGCCAGGGCGGAAACGTTAAAAACAATAAAGATGCAATTTTCCTAAGTGTGCATCTTGGTTTCTTCAACTACCTGTGCACCGGACCTACAGAACTTTTCATTAAACTGTATATATATATATATATATATATAAGGGCAAATCACAAAGTCTTTCTGCCCCTATTCTTTATTAGCTAAAATAAGGTACATGCCGGTAATTACAAATATAACTACTATGCTACGTACCTTACACTATTTTTCCACATAGTCAGCACACCGGTTCAGGCACATGTCCCATCGCAGCGCTAAACTTGAGATGCCCCTGGTGGTAGAACTCGTGCGGCTGGCTGTGGAACTACCATCGGACTGCTGTCTTGGCTTCGTTGTTGCACGTGAATCGCTGTCTTGCCAGGAACTTCTTGAGCGGACTGAAAACAAAGAAATCGCTAGAGGCGAGGTCCGGGCTGTATGGTGAGTGGTCCAGACTCTCCCAGTGAAATGACTGCAGCTTGTCGGCGATTCTGATTGCCACATGTGGCCTCGCATTGCCGCGTAGGATAACCGCGTTGACCACCTCGAGAACCCATCGGCGTTTTCGCCTGATGGCAGTCAGCAGAGGTGACAGTGTGGGACATTGTCAGCATTCATTGTTGCACCTTGTGGCAGGAAATCCAGCAGCAGCGGTCCTTGAGGATCCCAGAAGACCGTTAATATCAGTTTCCTAACAGGTGACACTGAACGGATTTTTTTTTTTTACGCAGGCGAACCCGAATACTTCTACACCACGCTTTGCTGCTTCGATTCCAGCGTGAAGTACAGTACCCAAATTTCATTGCGAGTAACAATGCGGTCCAGGAAACTTTCACCCTCCTCCGAATACCATTGCAGATCATTCAGTCAAGCAATCATTTACTTGCCTTTCATCGTGTCATCCAAGTGCTGAGGCACTTACCGACATGAAACCTTCCGGTACCCTAAGGACCCGTGAACGCCGTCGTAAACACTCCCATACGAAATGCCAAACTCCCAGGAAATGTCCTTGAGGTGCATACGCCGATCCGTTTTCGCCATTGCATCCAAGCGAGAAATGTCGTCAGTCAGCGACGTAGGCGGCCTCCCCGAACGCTCGTCGTCATGCAAGTCTTCACGGCCTTTTGTGAACTCCATAACACCACCACCTCCCACTTTTTATAGCGAGACACCTTTCCATATACATGGGCTGCATCTCCCTGTGGATCGATGGGCGTTCATCCCTTGCGCCATTGAAAATTAATAGCACTTCGTTGCTTACGGTGGCTAAAATTCCTTCCTTTAATTCAAGGGTTATCTCTCTCTTCGTTGCTCATACTCCGTGTACGTGGGAAGCACTACCGCCATCTTGAACAACTGACTGCAGCGCCATTCGGTGAAGCTACTGGCAGACAAGGCTGGGCCGGTTCAAGAAAGGTCCACGGCTGGGAATGGATACGCTGACTTCACATTTGCAGTCGTTCTACGTGTCTTCGCGTATCGGCAGCCTGTCATAGCTCACCCTGCCACATGCGAGCGAAAGAAATGCGATGTGGCCGCCAAAATAGCGTGCCGGCCTGCACTCTTCGAACCATCTTGAAAGGAAAGGACAGCATCATTTGTGCCGTTCTGTCCGGGAACGTATGCAAGACCTGTCACACATGCAGGCGTTGGTTAGCGGCAGATACAATGCTACCGTAGCTTTTGGTTGCCGCTACGTTACAATTTTAGATTTGGAAGGACGGAACAGTCCCTTTCTCGAGTTTACGAACTTCCCTATTGAATGAAATAATTCGGGCGTGGTCATCACTTCGTGAAATCGAGAGCACGGCGTGTGTATGTATATATATATATATATATATATATATATATATATATATATATATATATATATATATATATATACATATATACATATATACATATGAGGGTAGGTTTCGGAAAGCTGGTGGGGCCCCAGCACCCACTCCCACCGCTGGAAAAATTTAAATTTTCCGCCTATGCGCACAATGGTCATGCCAACAGCGGAAACCAGAATGCTGTCCACTTCGCCTAGTGAATGCACCGTCACGTGTGACGGTGCATTCACTAGGTTTAGTCATTTTTGCAGCAAAACGCACTGCGAGTCACTCGCGTCTCTGGATACCCTCTGCGCCTGATTTTCACTGCCGTTATCCACGACGTCCCGTCATCATCATGGCACTGGCGTCTGTCGAGGGAGAGAGAACGTTTGTTCACCGGCGACGTTGGCTGACGCCCTCAACGTTGTCAGCATCCTGTGTGACAGCCGAATATTCACTCGATAATGTTATAAGCCGGTTTTCATAGTTTTCTGAACAAAAAAAAAAGAAAAGAAAAAGAGATCACTCACGCAGTTAATATTTTGATGAAATAGTGCAATGACAGAGTTTCTGTAAATGTCGCAGTGTAAGGGGGAAGTAAAGGTAAATAAAGTCTGTTAAACGACAGTTTATGGCTCGTTTAGAGGCGTTATATGAAACGCTTGCAAAGTTTCTCGGCTGCCCTGTGAAGGCGAAAGGTGGAGAAAACGGCGCCGTGTTATAGCACCGAATGTTTGAAGTGTGTAGGTTGATTATGTGCTTTGAAAATAATGACAGAATAGTCGTTTTTTTTCTCAATTTACAAGCGTTGTACGAGGCGTATAACCGGTTTTCGCGGCTTCCTGGGTGAAAATATTCTATGTGAATTACAATAAATGTATAATTTGTTCAGGGTGATTACAAACTTTCTCTAAAATACTGTTCGAAACGTTCTGGAGTGCCATCCGCAATATTTGTAGTGTCACCCCTTATCCGTAAACATTACCTGCCGCGGTGCCTTAGCGTCTATGGCGTTGCACTACTAAGCACGAGGTCGAGGGATCGAATCCTGACCGTGGCGACCGCATTTCGATGGGGGCGAAATGCAACAACGACCGTATCGCGCTCATCGGGTGCACGTTAAAGCTCCTCTGGTGATGAAAATTACTCTGCAGTTCTCCACTACGGAGTGCCTCATAACCATTTTTTTGTCAAGTAAAACCATTAATTATAGGATTCAATTCAGTTATTCGCAATATTTCCGAAATAGGTGACGTGTTAATTGTAATGTGATAGGCAAATTTATCGCTGCTAGTCTAATCAGGAGTTTACCAAGCAATTACGGAACCTGCTTTTTCTTCTGCTTTCATGTGCGATATGCAAACATTAATTTACATATTCCCGACATCCTCGACAGACTAAGAAAAAGAAGGACGTTGTTCATGTTTGGGTATTAAAGGAAAACGCTTTCGGTTAAGCATTGGCGACTTTCGAAGGCTGCTAGTTATTTGCGGCTTTTACAATAAATTTTCTTCGCAATTGCTCGAAAGCGTTATAAGGCTGTTTTCTGTTATGTTTTGCAGTGTTACAAGTCACACAAGGTATACATTCGGTAGAAATGAGAAGGAATGTGAATTGTAATGTGTGGACACATTATTTATTTATTTATTTATTTATTTATTTATTGATTTATTTGAGTACCCTAAGGGCCCATTAGGGCATTACATAGGGGGGGACGAAAAAGTTCAAGCATGAGTGAAATCTGTACAATGTAAATATATGAAGGCATTAGGAACCATAAAAAAACATCTAGCAGAAGCAAACAAAAAAAGAAAGAAAGAAAGAAAAGGGTAACGAAATTTATACAATGTTTAGTAGTGTGAAACACGCATAAGAACCTAAAATGTGATGCAAACAATCAGTACCCATCGGAACACGAGTTTAAGGATACAATCAAATAAACATTTAGGTAAACAGCCTACACAGATACCTATCAGATGAAACGGAGTGAATTTTACACAATGCCAAGCACTTGAAAACGCTGTTTAAGTAAATATTCAAGAAAATGTGGGTTCTGACAGGTTGACACACTCTAAAAAGGTTAGCAGTGCTGCATGAAATGATGATGATTCCGTAAGCGAGACAATGTTTGCAGGTAGCGAGTTCCATTCGGCAATAGATAAAACTAGAGGCGAATTTTGATAAGCGTTAGTCCTGGCAAATATAGGTTTTACTTTATGAACATGGTCTGTGCGGGTAGAGATGTGGGGAGCGGGAAGAATATGGGCTCGAGCGAATGCAGTGTTGCTGTGGTAAAGGCCATGGGAGAAGGTCAACCGTGATAATTTCCTGCGCATGTCAAGTGAAGGGAGATTAAGTAATTTCTTTAAGGCGGACACACTTTGATATCGCGAGTATGAAGTTAAGATGAACCGCGCAGCTTTATTTTGAACTGATTCGAGTAGGTTCGTGAGATTAGAGTGATGGGGGTGCCAAATTATTGACGCATATTCTAAAGAAGGCCTGATAAGAGAACTGTATGCTCGAAGTCTGGTATCTGTGTAAGCAAGGTGTAAGTGACGTTTCAGGTAACCAAGTTTTTTGCATGCTTTTGTGGTGATGTGTTCAATGTGAGCATTCCAGCTTAAATTATGTTTCTTTCTTATAGTTAGAAGCGTTCCGAATAATTACTGAATTATATTTTTCTTTCTTATTTTATTTCTTTATACAAGGTTCGCATATGGTGCCCCAGGCGCCCTTTGTGAGCTAAGCAAGATACGCTGTTTATGTTTGGTTTAAGTAAGGACAGACTATGGTTGACGAGTTCGCACAGTTCAAAGTGCGTTACGTAATTACCGTCTTTGCTATAAATTACTTAAGCAGGCGCTTCGCAGCGTTAGTTGCAAACAAACAACGCAAGCGAAACTTAAGCCGCGGCTCTGGGAGAACTCTAATTGACACCGAGATGACCTATTATATCAAGAATGGGGAGAACTGGGGATGTCAAATCATCACGTGTTGGCAAACATGTGTACAGCCGCTGCGAAAAATTATTTTGAGAACTGTTAGTTTACAGGTATACGCACGAATGGTTTAAAAGGAAACAGCCCATATGCGGGAATCATTGTCAAGTGTGTGGCCCAGTTAAGAGTCAACGGACGCCGCTTACTGCAACTATTCAAACAAAACATCTTCGCAGGAAATTCGGCTGTGATTCAGTACGGTCGCGCTAGTCTGGTAAACGGTGATGAAACCCTGCCCTGACGGACGCTGATACCGTGACGGGACGCAGCGGATAACGGCTATGTGAATCAGGTGTTCCCTCCACGTGATGGCCGCGCACACGCCGTCAATAAAGTGGCCGCACGAGGGTGGCGAGAACGGGCCTTAAATGTCCTTATAATTTCTATTAAAATAAAACGCCCGAGCGGTGTCAGGGGCCCTAAAAACTGTCGCATTGTATAGAGTACCCTGGGCGTCATGGATTTTCGTTATGGATTATCCTGGTACATCATGGCCATAGAGTCAATTCACGAAGAAACTCCTACCGTACGATATGTTGAAGAGCATCCGGAATTGCTCAGGTTAGACTGGATCTTTCCTTCTCAATATTTAAATAGCATTTTGGGCACAAGCGAGAATATTTCTAAACCTTTTATTTTTGTAAGCTTCCTTTATGTCCCTTAAGATAACATATATAATCGGACGCAAATACATATGCGCCGTAAACCGGACTGCTGAAATGTTTTCTACAAAGGGATACAGAAAGAAGGTGGTGCGACGTCTTAACATTGACTCATTTTAGAGCGAAAGCTTTACTATTCCAGGTACAAACCCCCAAAATTGCCTGGTTCCGTAAATCTACCCTTCGAGCTCAGTTAATGTCAAACTGGGACTTAACCTGCCCATTCCAGCGGCTGCTGCGTACGTCGTGTGGGAGCCCATATCTTGAAGGTGATCTGCGATATGGACAAAATGCGTGATCGCGCGGGCCTCATCTTCAAAGCGATCTGCTGTGTGTATAAAGTGCGCCGAGTGATGGGGCCCTATAACGTAAAACTTTTCCAATATGTTTTTATTCCAATTGCCTGACGTCAAATTTGCGTAACCGCCGACGCGAGCACCGGGCGGTCATCCGCAGGGTTGTCTGAACAGACCAATCAAACGCTCTCCTCGTTCATAGGAGGTATCTTTTATTTGCTTTAAAAACGAATAACATTACCTTCACTGAGCGGTTTGCCTTACCTAATTGGCTGACAAGAGGCGAGGAGCATGATCAAGTGAAGAGGGATTCGATAGGGCCGAGCCACTGCACTGAAGGTCGATAACAAGATGAAGAAGATGGTGCCGGCTTCTGCGATTGGTCCGCTTTCCCTTACTTAGCTTGCAGTGGCTGTTCGAAAATCTCGGCGGCATAGAACGGAAGCTCAAGAATGACGCTAAAACTGATCTTCAGCAAAGAAGAGTTGGCAGAATGAGGTCGTAAACGTGCCGAAAGTGCTCGAAAACGTTACACGGCCACGCAAGAAGTTTTATTATACGCAAATAAACCCATGCTCTCCGGCAGGTGCGAGTATCCAGTGCCTGAGCGATCGGCGGCAGCCATCTTTTATTCTTTTCGGAACGCGGCAGCTTGCGGCTATTCAGAAGAAAATGTAGTTTTGTTCGGCATATTAATATATCTTTAATGCGCACACGTCACTATGACGCGGTCAGTTCTTGTGGTTTTGTGACGTCGCGTGAAGGCAGGTGGAGTGGGTGCAGCCAGAAAACTTTTTTGACCAATAGCCGGGGGCTGATGGCGAATAGGCGACGTATCAGAAACAACTATTTTTCTTTTTTCGGTCAAATCACGCATAATCAGCGTGTACACGTCATAGCAGATGGGGAGCTATCGCGGTTTTCGTGACGTCGCGTGACACACAGGTGAAGTGGGGCTGGTCAAAAAAATGTTTTTGACCAATCGCGGAGGGCTGATTGCAGAATTGGAATAGTTTTACGTTATAGCGCCCCTGGTAACTTCTTATGCGCTGTGCTTTCGACGCTTAAGGCCCAACAACTGCACGCGTCGGCATGCTTCGGCACGCACCAGTGGTCAAATGCGTCCAAAGCGTCAGTCGCGAACATGGGGACGCGTCGCCATCGTGCACCAATCAGAAGCCGCGAGGTGCCGCTGGCGTCCACCAATCGGAGGCTAGGAGGCCTCCGGCTGCTGCGCCTATGACTGCCGCCGATGCGATGACGCCGGCACCAACGATCGTCCGAGTTCTTCGGACGCACGACGTGTGCGACAGTAGACAGTTTTGGTTTCACGTACGTAGAAGCGCTAAGTGCATAAAGATCTTACGAGATCTAAATGGGCATGCGCCGAACGCAGGGAGGCCCGTCGCATCTCACGTACGCACGTGAAGTCTGTGCCCTTGTGTCTCGCGTCCCACGTATACGTGACGGGCTTTGCGAGCTACCAGGCAGAGAACGCAGCACAAGCTAGCACGCACGCGCAGTTCGCGACGGGCGAGAAACACGCGATGGCTCCGATTACGGCTCGTCTTGAACGAACTTGGCAGGAGTAGCATTTCTGTATGCCGGCAGAAGGTGCCAGTAGACCAAGCGGAAGCAACGATCTAAACGTTTACCAGGCCTACCTACACCAGCAAACTCTTGCATACGCGAAACTATAAGCGTCCCACGGATGCGGTGCGTAGCGCACATAGAACTCGCACGTTTACGCATGCAAAACTTATGCGTACGTGAAACTAACACCGTCTAGTGCTTCTGAAAGGCAGTGCTGTTATGCTAGGCCGACAACGACACGACCGACGACCGTAGGTAGTGACAGTGCGACGTGGATCCGAGCCGAGTTTGAACGACGTCGGCAAATCCAATCTGCCCACGGGGTTCAGCTTCTCCCACTGCGATTTTCTGCTAAGACATCCGTCCGAATCCCGATTGCCGCAAGGTCTGTGCGTGGGGTATGTATATTTCGTCGTGCTAGAAACAAATGGAACCATGCTTCCGAACTCCGAAGTCTGCATAATCAGCACTCGCCTACTGCCGATGTTGTTACGTTAGGCCTGGGCCTAGCGCATCCATCGAGTTCGTAACTGGCGTGCGAACCAGCTCAGTTGAGAAACTCTGTCGAAGAAAATGAATTTTCAGCTCCGTTTTGCGCTGCAGCGATTGAAAATATGGCACTGCTGCCTTCGTGTGGTGTGTGATGTGGTGAACGAGCCGCGTGAAACTTTGGGTAGTGAACAGTGGCGTCTTTCGTGTGGTCTCAAGTGACTGAAGTTTAACGGGCGATTTATGCGCTGTTTACAGCGGCAAAGATAACATTTGAAAGCGAAAGACACTAGTAACCGAGCAATGAGGAGTATGTACAGTGCGCTCTTCTATAGTTGACAGTACTCCTTCACTCCTTTCAAGTGCATGCGTCTTATAAGCTAGTTGGCGATAAATCGCTTGTGCAGCACTCAAGAACGATGACACATTGAAGGAAACATGACACAGCACGGTCATATTTGAGTCAGGGTGTCCTTATACTTGAGCAGTGCAAAAATAAATGATTTGTTTGTAATATGTGCACCATGTGCAACGCACAGGAAGACCTGCATCACGTGAGACCTATGCATACAGCCGCGTATACCAGGATTACTTCGATGACAGCTTGAGAAGTAGCACGTACTGAGTCAATGGAACTGTAATTTAGCTTTTGACCTCTTTTTTGTTTATGGAAAGAGCAGATTGTATGAATTCATTGCAGGGAAGGGGAAAAAGTGGCATCAGTGGAGTTGAGCAGTTTATATGCTTGAGGTGCCCAAATCTCTTCACCTCCCAGTAAAATGTTTCTCAATGCAATACTATAAACTGTGGTCAGGAACAAGATCAACTCAAAGCCAAGTTCCTAATGCATCTTTGCAGAATGTGTTTGCTTAACAAGTTAACATTTCTACTGCAACATTATGCCAATATATGGCATATGCGCTTGAAATAAATACATTCTGTAAAGGTGAATTACTGGGCCTACAATAACAAACTTTGCAGTAGCACTGCAAAAAGTGCTGCCATGCGTATCAGCCACAACATAACTGCTGCGTATCCAATCTACTTCCTCGTACGCACCCCTATGAAGTCTGTTCGGGCCTTTCCTATTCTAGGTGTAACATTCAGCCTTTCTCTCGACTTTTCCGCATATGTTACCAACACTGTATCTAAGGCTCGTCCCATTCTTGTGTTTGTGTCCCATGTCTTCCTTCCCTGTGGACTTGAAGTTTTCAAAGCACTCTACACTTTTATCATTCGGCCACCGCTTGAGTACTGCTCAACAGTATACTTCCTGTACCAAACTCACCTCAGTGAAAAACTTGAGCTTGTGCAGTGCCGGGCAAAGCGCGCCCTCTACTCCTGTCTTTACGGTCGTCGCAAATTCATCCTAGCCTACAAGGATAGCCTCAATGCCCCCAAGTTGCAGACCCTGCAGTACCAGCGCAACATTGCACTAGTCTGTCTATTCTGTCGGATGCTTGGCGGATCTCTGGACAGCACTCACCTTTCTTCTTCAATCCGTCTGAAGAAGTGGTCATGACAGCCCGAGCCCCATCGCGCTAGTACGGCCCGACGCCGCAACTCCATGCTTATATCTGGAATACAGAGCTTTCTATCCCCCCCCCCCCCCTGGTCATTTGGACTGCCCTTCCTCGCGACTGGACTGAAGCGGCGCTCCTGCGCGTTGTGCACCCGTCGACTACCCAGTTCTTGCGCAGCGTTTGTGTGCCGTGCTCTACGATTGAGCAAGTGTGTGTGTGTGGGTGAGTTGGTGGCTGGATGGGTGTCTTCTGCACCCTACAAATCCTTTCTCTAGATGGCTGGCTGTCAGACCCGCTAACGTACGGGCCTCAACCTTTTTTTAGCCTTGCGAGCTATCTAGAGTGCCATGTTACCGCAAACATTATTATAATTATTATTATTATTATTATTATTATTATTATTATTATTATTATTATTATTAGAATGATCCAAACTACCACATTGAATGTGTTGAAGCCACCATGACACGTAATTCAATATATTTTTGGAGCTTCGTGCACTCTCGCTCTTCTAAAGAGAGCGCCGAAGATGTCTTTTTATGAAAATGGTGATGTCTCGAACATTGCTGATGTCCTTGCAGAACATTTTTATTCTGCATATGTTGTAAAAGGTGCTTCAAGTAACTTTCGTTCTCAGTATGGCACGGTGTGTATGCTATCAGTCAATGAAGACCTTGTTTTCAATTGTATGAAGAACCTCAAACCTCCCTTTCTTGTGGTGCTGATTGTATCTATTCTGCAGTGCTTAAAGGGACACTAAAGGTTACTATGAAGTCACGTTAAAATGTTAAAGCAATGCTCTAGAACGTCTAAGGCGTCAATATGATCGCGAATAGAGCTTTAGTAACCGAGAAATTGAGGTATATGCATGACACGATTTGAGACCCCCCCGGTGACATTCCGGTGCCCGATGACGAAGGCACTCCTCATCATAACTTATGTCACTAGTACTCAACTACTCGTATTAAAAAGTTCATTTCATTAGGTTATAAGACGGAAAAAAATGCTACTTGTATACTTGTGCTTGACTCTAAGAAAAAATAACATTTTGATTTTACCCTTCAGTAGTATGGGTGGTCGAAAGGTTTCGTTTTCGCTCGACTCTGCGCCGCGCGCGTTTTGGAGTTTCAGTTGTTTCGTTATCGCGTCGTGCTGCGCTGGTTTTGCTGGCTCGAGAAACTTGCATTTGGAACAAGCAGCGGGATTGCCACGTCCATGTGATGTCGTGGGATGCGCGAACGGTCCGCGGAACATGACCAAGGGTAGTTGCAGCGGCGAATCCCACGTTACTTATCACTGTGTGCCAACGAATGAGCCTCTCTGTTCGAAGTGGTTAAGCGCCGCACCTCTGCCACAGCGCGTTGGCAAAGAGCCAAAAAATCTTACAGTGTGCTCGCTGCACTTTCGTTCAGAGGATTACGAGTTAAACGCCGACATACTGAAGTCCGGTGGAGTGCCTTTCAAAGCAATGCTTTCCTGTAGCGCTGTTCCGTCGGTCTTGCCTGCATTCTTTGGAGCGCAAGAACAACTGCAGCTCGAAGACGGGGCGGTGAGTGCGGCATTTGGTTTTCACGAAGGAAAAGCAACAAATGTACGAATATGCAGAGCCATGACATTCAGTTGCCGTCGTAGTAGTACGCAACGACGCCGGCAGCACGAGCCCTCAGCAGCAGGTCACGTTCATCAGTGCTTAAATCGCTGAAGTCGAGCCCAGCATCGCGAGTCAATGTGTCGTTGTCAGGGTCATCCATTGCAACGAGAAAGTTGGCGTCATAAAATAAAGAACCAGCTTATCGTCACGGTCTTTCCCTTCCGCTAGCTACCATTATTCCGCTTTCGCGCTGCTGTCGGCTCTGTCTTGGCTCTGTTTCTGGCCGCGCGTTTGCGTTTTGCGCAGAAAAGCCGTAGCGCCGTCTGCGGGCGCCGTTTTACTCACCGACGGCGCAACGTCACTATGAGACCATGACGTCACCACTCCTAGATCGGAAGGCGGGCGATTTGAACTGCGCTAGAGGTAAGCGGACGCTTCAGAACACATTTTCTCTTAAAATAAGTCTCTTCTTTGCATGAAACAAGCGTTTCGAGGTTTCTGGGATTGTATTTCAATAGTGCACGTTGACTCAATATTAACCTTTAGTGTCCCTTTAAGCCTTTCAGACGCTGTCGGCACATGTGTGTACAGCAAGATAGTGCATCAACAGTAAAAACACTGATGAAAGTAATGATATTTAAAATGTGTTGCATACATCCTGAAAGTTATTCTTGGAAGTGTGCTGCAAGTTTTGATAAGTTGCCGAATGTTTTAGCAAAATAGATGGCAAGGTAGACGGTTGGGTGTATTTTACTGGTGTCAGTATATTGTATGTAGCGGGTTCACTTCTTTGATTGTTTTTCGCAATGTCATGCACAATGCATAATTTTCAAGTGGCCGCATAAGTGCTTTTCAAGCTTTTAAAAACATGAAATAGTTTATGTTCTCCTATTGGATGCTCCTGTAGTGAGTTTTCGCACGAAGTCCACATTCTGTAATCTTGACAAAACTCAATAAACAATTAAAAATTCTTAATCTTTTCTACAGCTGTAGACATTCTATGGTTCTGAACATGCATGTAACGTGGTGAAAGCAAGTTTTCAATCAACGGGATGAAATGGCGTCTGAAAGCGTTAAGACGTATCGATGCATGCTTCTTCCCTGTTCTCAGAAGCATCTTCAATGGTTCCCTAAAGTCTAGCACGTTTTCTAGCACTCGGAAAATGGCATGGATATTGACCATGCACCAATAGAGTGCTAGACTTGCAAGTTACTAACTGCCGGCCTATATCTATCCTCTGGGCTGCGTCAAAAGTGTCTCAATTGACACTGCATTCCATGCTTTATGTTAGTGCTAAGAACATTTTCATAAATGAACCGCATGACTTTGTGTGCCGACGACTTAAAGCTATTTGAGGCTGTCAACAGTGTTCACCCCTGCACTGATCTCACAAAGACATTTTTCTTTCGCTCTCAAAGTGGCGAAGAAACCATAAGGTACTCATAAATGCTGCCATAGCAATGGCATTAAGTTGTACGCGGAAAACACACCATGTGCAATTTTCATACAACCTTCGTGATGCTGCACTGCCCAGGGTCGATGGAATGAAAGATCTTGGTCGGTACTTCGACAAGTTTTCCTTCACACGTTAAGCACGCACAACGTGCCTTTCACGCTCTTGGAACTGTGTCGCATAATGTATGATTTCCTGACACCTATTCTGTTTCTGAAATTGTATTCTGCTGTGTGCCTTCTACTACTAGAATATGCCTCTGTAGATGGGGTTGCAATGTGCAAATTTGATTCTGACCTCACTGAATGCGTTCAGAATGAAATGATATCTTTGATTTTTTGGACAATGCACTCGTGAAATGGAAACCGAAAGCCCGGGCGAAATTATCGTACTACTTGGCGTAGTAACACATGTGCATAGGCTACGTCTACGCAGCCTTAGCCGTGCTGCCACAAAAAATTGCCGCACGACCGCTGGTTGAACAGAAAAGGTGCGGCTTGCCACGTGGCCATGGCGCCACCAGGGATCGAAAACGCTGCCATCCGCCATGGCGCCACCAGTCGGGGAATGTTGTCTGGGATCGGCGTAGAAACTGCTTGAGGAACGCGCATCCAACGCCGTTGCCCGTGGCAACCGACGCGTCCCGTCCCCGATGGCTAGCGCCGTTCGGCACAGCCAAGCGGCCGAGAATTCAACTACGGCTGAGACATTCGCTCCCACTGCGGCTCGCCTGACGTGGCTGCATTGCTTGGAAAACGCTTGTCGTTGTTTCACTTCTGTTAACTTGCGGTAGTTTTTTCAGGAGGTGGAGAACAATAACCAGACTTCAACCGCTGGTTGTTGCGAAATATTTTGTCAGTTTCAATATTCGAAAATACCGAATAGTTCATTTACCGAATACGAATACGAACATAGTCAGTGTGCAATATATTATTCGTATTTGAAACTTCGAATATTCGGCTACCTTTAGACTAGACATAGATTGTGCAGAAACCTTCGACGATGATTGCCCATGTGAGGGAAGAAGCGAACTCTAGAACTTTTTTGGCTATGAAGGGGAAGCTACGTGGGCGGGGCTTCTGCCCATGTATTTGTAGTATTTGTACTCAAAGTAATGGAGTATTTGGCACCAGTTTTGGTTTCGGCTTCTTCGACCCTGCATGGCTCGCTTGAAGGCAGCGAAGGCAGACGCAGTTACCTCGGCGTTAATTTCTAAAGTGAATTGATGTTTATAGACATGCCACAGGTATGTACTTCTGAAGGGTAAGCAACGGCAACCTGCGTCGGAGGCTTGAAAGGGGCGTATCATCTCGGCATCGATGAGAAGTCAAGACCGACACTGGCGTGAAAAAAGCCGGCGCAGCATTAGTCAACTCGCCCACCCGTTTGCACATGCCGACGGTTGGGATTTCCAGATATGCTCACTTGGTTACCGCGTACAAGTTGCGGACACTTGTCTTTTGTGCTTCGACATTCATTTGTCGCTAAAGGGGGTCATCAGCGTCTTGAGAGAGCTCACAGGTGGGAGAGCAAGGGACGAACCCTCACTAAAACACACAGGCACCATTTCGCCTTTTATGAAGGCTTAAAACGTGCGATGGTCTCAGTAGAAGTTCCTATGAAGGCATTCGAGCGCAATGAATTGCTCAAAGGAGACAGCTGAACCACCTGACAGATAAATGCTTCTGTACCATTTCTTTCTATGCCCTTGTAATATGCCCCATTTCGTTGAAGCAATTGCACTCTATAGCGGTACCTAAAGAAGTTGGCCATTCTATCTTTTCAGGTGGATTTACGGAACAGGTGGAAATTGACTGCATGAGAAATCGCGGTGCTCGGGTAGCAATTAAAGTGTTGGTAATTGCTGTTCCTAATTATTGCGGTGCCCATTTTCATTGCATGAACGAGGCTGATGAGCAGTGAAGTTTGCTCAGGAAAAAATTTAGAAACATGACATGTCTGTCTTAAAATGTGCTAACCATAAATTTACGTTGCAGTTAATATCGTCTCGAACTGCTAGAGGAATACTTTTGAGAAATTTACCAGGAACGCTAACGTATATGGTGGGACAGTTAAGGGGCGGAAATTTTGTAGGTAGTACAAGTCTGAGGATTTATGCTAAGCAAACATACCTCCGACTTCTCTGCTTGATTTCGGCAATGTAATCTAGGCGATATGCTTTAACTAAACATTTAAATAACTAATGATTGAATGTTTTTATTTAGCTACTTGCACACGTTTATTTTTCACACAGGTATAATTTGCATGCTTTATATCCCTTTGTAGACGTCCTTAGCACGTAGATGCCTCCTTTAATAGTGTAGTGCATGCCTAGTCGCCGTTGACTTAACCAGCATACGGTGCCTGCTTGAAAAACGGCCCTGAAAACTTGCTTTTCTGATATAATACATGGTTTCACTTATAGTCGCGTTGTGTACCGAGGTTCTGCTAGGGCGTCAGCTCATTCGTAAAACTACTGAAATGGTTTCAGAAAAGAAAAATAACTGAGAGTGGGGTAATAAACATGAGTGAAAGCCCTGGCGAGGTAATTAATGTGCCGAATTTCAGAATCTTTATAGAAATCTAGCTCACATGAGTCAGATATCGCGAGGTTTATTCATTATATAATAGATCCTTGGGCCCTAATTTGCTTTGCTGCATGAGCAGAGGCGAAGGACTCGAATGCACGAATGAAAGCACCCAAAATGCATTTTTATTATTCCAAACAATTGACATAGTTCCTAAACTTGCCTAACTGTAGGCAAATGTGACGACGTGGCTTCCAACCTCCTAGAAGGAATCATTGAAGTTCATGGTATGTGAGCTGGCTGGTTTGTGTATCGTGCTCTACCTTATCCTCGGGATATCTCTCATTGTTTAGCGGCATATACCGACAGCGTAGACCTCTGATAAAATGTATTTGGATGAAAACAAAGCAGTATTTCCTTATTACTAAAACCAACAATCTGAAATATCCCTTGGCTCTTATACATTTGCAGTGTAAAATGTGAACTGTACTCATAAATTTGAGGTTATGTTACAATGCAACGTATAAATTCGTTTTATGTTCACAAAATTCTTGGTCATATCAGTACAACCACACAAGCCGGCATGATCACTGCCTGGGATATCCATGGTTGGGCAAAGAAGACGCCCTTCGCGATAAGAACACGTCTGAGTGCATGCATTTACCCGTTCGTGGCTACTCCCGACTATTGTCAGTTCTAGTGTCAGTTCTAGTGAACGCACGTGGCATCACAAAAGCTGTAGCAAAGAGATTATGCAACGTGAAATGCGGAAGCCTATGCAAACTGAGTACCCGTCATCAACGAACAGACACTTCTAGATTTACCGCACTCACGAAATATGTGAAAGCGTTGTGAAATTTCAGCGTCCGTGGATGCTTAATCAATGTGACTGTGGTGTCGCGAAGCAAAACCCCTACTACGTCCGTTAGACTTCAATAAATTGAGAACCTGTAGCGAAACTTTATTCCTCGTGAGTTTATGTACATTGCAGATTGGTGATGTACTTGTCATGTGATGAAAGTAAAACGAAACGTAGAATGAAATTTCCTGCCACGTCATCAAAGCTGCTCTGTGCAAACTGTCATTGGTGCTGGTTCTTCGGGGCCAGTGTTCACGACTCAATATAACGCTTCTATGTAGTACTGCATTGTTGAACTGGCGGAAGAGCATCTCGTTTTTGAGCACCGAGCAGGCAATGCAATGCGAGCACTGTACCTTGGAGCCCTTATACAGCGCTGACAAATCATATATCTCAAATCACGGATCTTACAGGTGACGTTATGAAAGGTGGCCACTTCCAATGCGTGGAGAGAAATAAAAGAAGCTGGGGCAATGTTTATTTCAAATCTATTTACATACCCTCTGTCCTCGACTAGTCTCTAAGCTATCATAAGCGGTGAGGGCTGTTGGTCACAGGGAACTTGTGTTCATGTTATACACTTATTTGTATAAAACGCACTCTTAATGAATAACCGCTCACCCAGATATGTGAAGAAGCACGGCTTCTAAAGCGCGAGATGGCGAAGCAGGACAAGTACTTATAGGAAGACAACAAAAGCGCTGACCAACAAGACTATCTTATGGCAGCAAGGCTTTCATTGTCATAATCATCACACAATCATCATCATCATCATCATCATCATCATCATCATCATCATCATCATCATCATCATCATCATCGTCAGCTTCATATTGTTTAATGTCCACTGAAGGACGAACGCCTCCCCCAGCGACCTCCAATTAGCCCTCTCTTGCGCAAGCTGATGCGAACTAGCGCCTGCAAATTTCCTCATTTCATCACTTCACCTAACTTTCTGCCGTCTTCCTCTGTGCATCCCTTTCATTGGCACCCATTCTGTAACTCTTAACTGTACACAGCTTATTTGCCTTACATTACGTGGACGCAATTCAGCTCAGTTATTAGAGCGAAGCTGTCCATGGCTATAATCGCGGGATTTCTAGAAAACTATCATCTATGGCTCATGCCCCCAAATTCAATGGCTCAAACCCCCGTAAGGCAGAGGAAGTGAAGCCAGCAGTACATACATTCTTTGGAATCATGCCTACAACATACATAACAGCATATGTTCTAATAAATAACAAGCTCAAAACAAGCATCGAAACCACATAATTGTTGATAAGGCGTTCCTGCGCCTACAAGCAATGTAGGCTCATGGCCCCAAATGCAATGGTTCATACCTCCGTAAGGCAGAGGCTACAGTCAGTCAGCAAAGTGAAGCGAACAGTACATATATTCTTTGAAATCATACATACAACATACAGAAAAGGATACGTTTCAATAAAGAACAAGCTCAAAGCAAGCATCCGAACCACATAATTCATGATAAGGCGCTCCTGCGCCTACATGCAATGCGAAGCACGTAGCAATCCCCGCATACGCTTGCCGGTAAAGACTACTGTTGTGCAAGCTGCCGGGGCGACGGCAGCTTGCTACAGGGGGAGTGACGTCCCTAGCCTTCAGTATATAAATAACAAGCGTATCAACTGATTTCAATATTGTTGCGGCACCACTATTGGCGGCGGCGTGCTGCATAAATTACAATTACTCCCATTACTACGACTCCTCTCAAATAGCATTACTCTAACATGGCATTACTACCATTACTCTGAAGCAATAAAGCATTGCATACTCCCCTGAGCAGTTGTAGTGGTGGTTTTCAACAGTTTCACGGGAAATCCACTTTCACAGCGCCGGGATAGAGAGTCAGTTTTTTTTTTCATTCTTTTAATGTCAACTAGAATATCGGTGATTACCGTTTGCTCTCTGATGCGCACCGCTCTCTACCTGTCTCTTAACGTTACACCCAAGATTTCTTGTTCTGTGCAGCTCTGCGCGGTCCATTACTTTTTCTCGAGATTCTTTGTTTACCTCTAAGTTTCTGCTCCATATGTTAGTGCCGCTAGAATGCAATGATTGTACACTTTTCAATGACAGTGGTAAGCTCCCAGTCAGGATTTGCTAATGCCTCCGGAATGCATTCCAACCAATTTTTATTCTTCTGTCAGGATCAGGATCCCCTGCGAGTAATTGACTTAGATAAATGTATTTTTTTGCGCGAACTGTGAAGGCTGATTGGCGATCGTGAATTCTTCCTTTGCTATAGGCTATTAAATATTACCTTCAACTTCTGAATGCAAATCTTCAACCCTACTCAAAGCAAAGCTTTAGGCGTATTCAAATGATGATCCAAGGAAATCCCATGGCTCCCTGGGCTGTTTCATAATGATGGCTGCAGGCGAAGCTTCATCCGTCATCGTGGCAGTTGTCTTCGCCATGATCTTCCTGATTGTATCAGGGAGAAGTCCGTGCTCCAAGGGCAGGCTTTGTAGCCTGCGGCCAGCTCGATGGTCCGGGGCGACGTTGGCGTGGCATTCAGGGTTTCGGCTTGAAGGGGGTGTCCGGTACACGAACGTAAAAGCGCCTCCGCCATATGTCACGCTTTAGTGACGGTGAACTGCCACAGCAGCACAACGCAACTCACATAACTAAATGTTTATTAGGCGAACCTGTGGGCATGAAAATAAGTAACGCTAACAACGATGATAGCGGTGAACACACTCGTCGATGGTCTAAATCTGATGTGTGGGTCAGACACGTCGGCCATTTATACATGACTAATTCAACCTTCCAGCGTAATCTGATTCAATTTTCCAGCGTATTCATTGGTCCTCGCGTAAGTTCTAGAATGTACAGCACTATTCTTGTTGTGAGGGCATTCTGATCACACAAGGCTCGGCAACAACATAGGCAACGGATGGAACCAGCGATAACATTCGAGAAACTTAATTCTATACTGAAAGGCTTATTTTGCGCTGGGCGATAACTTGTGGACATTTACTGGCCGGTAAAATTCGGTCACCGGCAAAGATAATCAAGTACGCCGGGTAATAATAGCAACAAATAACCGAAAATTAGGCATCCAGCTCAGACATGCACATTTAGCTCTCACCGCCCTGCACAATATTTTGAAATGGAGTACAATCCTGAATATGTAGGCCTAACAACCCAAGAGAGAAAGGGGAGTTGAAGGTAAATCGGAGCCTAGAAAGTTAAGCCGTATATGTGAGCGCTCGGCTGCCCTGTACTGGACAAAAGGAAAATTAACGGTGAAAAAGGAGGACAGAGAAATAAAACTAAGGGAGGAATGAAGAAGATACGAGTATATTATATGTACGGCACACTGTGACGCTGTATGTTGACGCCTAGTTAGTCTTCTGCAATAATTCAGTTGAATAGGCGCTAAAATAGTGCGAAAGCGTTGTTTTCCTTGTCGTGAACATGAAGGAGTAATTGTTATGTGCGCTTTGCTTCCGACAATACTTAACATACGCGATATTGTGTAGCCACGGAAGGTGCATATTCTCCCACACAAGCATTTTTTTTTGTCCCCGCTCTTCTGTTCTATAGGTCAGGTTAGCCAAACGGGCTCATCCTTGCTAATTTCCATGTCTTTCCATTATCACTGCGTCCACTATGTCTGCCTGTTTACCTTCTTACCTAGCGCAGGGCATCCAGGCGGTCTATGCACTGGTTATCCTCGGTGTCTTGCCCTCTCTTCCGTTTCCTTCCACTCCTCTACTCCGTATCTCTCCAAGATATCCCACCTTCGTTCTCTAAAAAGGACATAAAGAACACAGTTATCAATAGTCTCGGCTCATAGTCTTGATACAGTTGTTGTTTGAAAGAAATGTTAAGTAAATGTTGCATAGTAATTGTAATAAAAACGAGAAAAATTAGGAATTCCCGGGAATAACGATACCGCACAAACACTGTACTTGCGAGTGCGTGAGCACTTCTGCTAGTAAATTAAGTCAAGTTCGAGGATTAATGATTCGTCGAGGCGGCATTCTGATCAATGGAGGCACTCTTAAACAAAAAATAAAAATAAATTCCAGGATTTTATGCGCAGAACCAGGGTGTGATTATGAGGAAAGCCATTGTGGGAGACTCCGGATTAATTCAAACCACCTGGAGTTCTTTGACGTGCACCCAATGCACGGTCTCGTGCGTTTCTGCTTTTCGCCCCATCGAAATGTGGCCGCTGTGGCCAGGCTTAGATCCCACGCCCTCGGCCTTAGCATCACAATGCCATACCCACTATTACAGCACAGCGGGCGCCCACCTTTACACAAAAATTGGAGAGCGAACACTAGGCCTCTTCTAGGGCTAAATATGTTAAAATAAAAGTAATCAAGTAACACCTTATGTAAGCGTAGCCTTTGCATCTTTAATGTTTGAGGGAAGAGTTTTCTCAGTGCACACTGATGTCTATCTTTCTTTTTCTTTTTTTTATTCGTTTTCGTAATGTTCACTAAAGCCTTTCTTTTTTGTCCTAGTCGATTTAGGGATGATCTTTTTGTCTATCACAGCCCCGAGAAAATGCTGATACAGGTCAGTCACTTGTTAGATGTTAGTACTTTCATTATTTCCGTAGCACGAAAGTCCTTGTCTTTTCAAACGAAGCTTGTATTGGCCCTCAAGTTTCGGTGGTGTTGCCGTGGTCACGTAAAAAAAAAAGACCGCTTGCTCCTAGAGCAGAGTAGCTGTCGGAAAGGGTGCTTTCATGAGTTGGCTGCGGCGCCGGCGCCGGACCGTGAGTTATTAGCAAGGATTCCAGCTGCATAGGCGCGCGTTCATTTTCACGCGCACAACCATTCAGAGCCGTTTCGCTTCCACCGGGGAGGGAAAGGGCGGAAAGGGTTTCGGGTGAGCTGCGCCGTATTTCGGTTTATTTCACATCAGTCTCGGAAAACGGATGGGACAGCCACGCGTTGTGCGTGCCCCCGAGAAACAGGCAGCCTTCGACGAGCTGCGGCGAGACCTCGCCCGTGAAAGAGCTCGCCAGTCGTTAGAGCCGCCAGTGCCCAGGCAATCCGACAGCAAGGAAAAGAATATCCCTAGGTGAGGGAGCGGCAGGCCGAAGAGATCCGGCACCGTTAACTGTGGGTTACTTAACCGTGACGAAGGTCATGTGCACGAAGAAACACATGCAGTACATGTGTTTCTTCCCCTCCCATTTTGCGGTTTGCCTTATACTGGCCGTTAATGATCAGCTTGGGACTCGAAATGATACTAGTAAAAGAATGTGCACAGCGTACGCAGGGCTAGTTATTCATTTTTCACCCTGATGAGCTACAGCTACATCACCGTCGTAATGAGCTATGCCACTCGCCCAAAGCCATTTACTTACGTCAGTGCGCAGTGGCTTACTACGTAAGCCACTGCGCACTGACGTGCGTCCTGCAGGACTTTCATTAAATTTTGTACAATCAAAATCGGGTTGTCTAAACCAAGGATGAGATGCCAGACAATGGCGGCCGCGACAAACTTATTCGAGCGCATGGCGACATACTCTAGCGTTAACGTGGCCGCACTTCAGCCATGCTAGACGACCCCGTGGGATTGCTGCAGGAGTACACAAGATATCACAGCATGCCGTGCTTCATGGTTTCCATCCTTTCCCTGTGGCACATCACTGTGACTGCGTTCAGAACGACGTAAGACTCGACAATAGGTGTAGCTCCTACAGTCGTCAAGTCCTCTACCCTCATCAATTTCGACTTGTTGTAGTCAATGACGGCGCCTTGAAGGGGCAAGCGCCGAAGCGTGCCGATATATTCCACCTATCCAGTAGCGGGGAACGATGCTTGCTTTCGCAGTGCCATGTTATGGGTTGAATGCGACATGCCTATGTCGAAACACCACAGCATACGCAGTGAGACGTGCCAACGTGCAGGCAGCCCGCGATCTTTCTACACGCGTTCTGCGGTCTCCCCGCTTGTGTATCCTTCGTGTTGGTAGCAGGAACCAAGTGTGCTCGCAGGGTTTATCGGCGTTGTGCAAAAAGGTTTATAGGGATTATGTGACAGGGATGATTATGTGACAGGTCTTTCTAAAGCGATTTACTTGAGTATTGCGCTGTCTCACTAAAAACAGCCACTTACCGGTCGGCGCCCGTCCTGTTCGCTCTCTTTTCTTTTTCACCCGCGATGTTCTTGCACGAGTAAATGATCCGTTCTGTCCCCTTTTCATAACGTTAGCTTCTAATTTCTTCATTCAGCGAGCCAGTTCCATTCTTAGTTGGGTTTTTCATTTGGTCAACACGTCCTCTGTAGTAGCCCAGTGGGTGGTTGTGGTGTTCCTTTGCCGAACGCGAGGTTGTGGATTCGATTCTTGTCCTTAGTGGCCGCTCTAATCTCGCGGCGTAATGCGGAAAAAAGGATTAAGGTTAAAAAATTATCGTGGTTAAAACAAATAACGGTGCTTTCAATGCGGCGAGGATTCCTACTCAATCTCATATTGAAGATATATGAGGTAAAACGCCTTAATTTAATATTTTATTTTGGCACTGCGCACGAGTCTGAACCAGGTTCCTATGTCACAGGTTTCGCTAAATGATGCTGCAGCGATCCCAAACAGTCTAAAATTTATGCATTCCCGATGTCCTTTTCCTATGGCTTCGAGAAACAATAACGACAGTTTTCGGTTGGCGCTACTCACGGCTCTGTAGGCACAGGATTTAGAGAACATGTCTTTAGATTACAATGTTTATGCAAACAGTTGACGTTTCTCAGAGTACCACCAACGAACCAGTCTTAAGTGATTGATTTATTGATTTACAGTCAACAAAGCGAAGCACGCGGGATGTTGGAGACGTTGAAAGAATACGAAGTGGTCATGTACTGCTTATGAATAGCCCATATGTTGAAATGGGTGCCCCCCATCACCCTTTCAACGCCGAGCGTATGGCCTATGGCTCTGAGTAATAATGTCGTTCACCGGTAGGAAACATTTCAGGTAACAGGGACAATAGCACGCGCTGCTCTGAGAATTGATTGTGGTACTATATACGATGTCGAGTCCCGTGTAATTCTTTCCAATTAGAGACTGCGCGACTTATCATTTCATTTTATTCAAGGGCCGCACGCTAAAATATCTACTCCAGGCCGCGCTGCATAGTTTTTTTTTTTTTTGGCTGACACAGTTCAATGAACGCAAAATGTCTGAACGGAAAATACTCTTTCTTTTTTTTTTCGTCAATACTATTACCAGGCACATATAAGAAAGTTCGACCGCATACACGGGCAACGGAATGATCTCATTTACTCCCAGCTTGCTGTATTTTCCTCTTCTTTTTTTCATACAAAGTTGCCTTATTTTCTTGGGCAACATTCTTCCATTAAGTACAATATTTCTGTTTCTGTTTCTTCTAAACTTGAAAAAAAAACAGATAAAAAAACAGAGAGCAGGGTACTGAAAATAAGAATCTCATTTTCTCTTGTGATGTAGCGACGCAACCTCGTGCGCTCATGTCTGTTAGACACAGGTAAGAAAAGAATAGATACAAAGGAAAATCTCATTATGGGTCGGTAACAGCGAAAATGCCAAGATAGTGATAATGAGAAGTTGTCCGGGCTAAAACGAAAATGAACGGATCCATTAACGTTCCCGTAGAGAGAGGAGAATTTGCTATAATGAAAACGTTTCAACCACCAGCAAGAAATTGCACTGCTCCGACGAGCTTGTGACAAGCATGATATTTCTCTACTGGGTGCGCGCTTAACGAGAAGTGCTCTTAACTGAGTCAAACCTATTTCTGGCCTTCTGGTTTTCTGGGTCGCTACCGAAGATAGTGTATTCTAAAGAAATAAGAAGAAAGAAGAAAAAGAAATAAGAAGTGGGGTTCGCACAGTTATTGCTCAAGACTTAGTGTAGTCTAAAGAAACGCCTGTTTTGGTTTTTCGAAGCACCAGAATGCCTTTAACCGTGTTTTGACTTAGCCTTAGTTTGTTTACTATATTGTACGCTGCGAAACTTTGATGAATGCAGCCGATTATTACCACGCACATTTTGCCGCTGTTAAGTTTGTTATTAACAACTTTGCAGTGGACATCAGTGAGAAGGGGTCAAACTGCGCATCGCGAAGAAACCATTAAAGGTGGCCTAGCATAACTGTGGTCACACTTGACGTTTTTTGCAGACGCCTTCGAGAAACTGAATGCTGAGCTTATTTGGACGTTCAGGAAATGTCCGCCACCATCTCTGACAGATTGAGTTAATTCGAAACTTCGATTGGTCTGGGACAAAGAATACTCGCGAGTTTTCGGCACTGAAATAACTGTCAACGATTCTGACCAGCGAACATTCTGGAATTCAAGAGGGCATTGAATCATTGAACATACCGAAGTACAAATATACGCCCCTAACTTCGGTTGATGTCGGGCGTTCTTGTTTACATGCTCTGAGTGAAGACAAGCGTAACATGAAACCCGAAAATCATAGCAAACTGCGTGGTTAAACCGAAGCCTGCGACAGCCACACCAAGGGTTTGGCGTGGTTGCCCGGCTTTGAGTCAAAAGATGCCTCGCTGTTTACGTTTGCATATATATATATATATATATATATATATTAAAGCTATGGGAAAGCATTCGCGAAGTGCCTTATACGGGGTGTCCCACCTAACTTTAGCCAGAGTTTAAATGTAGGCGAATGGCACATAGCTGGACAGAACCAAGGTAATGTTGTTTGCCGTTGCTTGGAGTTACTCAAATTGTCTTTTTTCATTTCGCCTAATTAGATAGTTAGTCTTAAAAAAACTAATTAACTTCTCAAATATCATATAGAGGAAAGGCATCAAAGAGAAAATTGTAGAGCGACGTGAAAAACTCCCGATACTGCTTTAAGTTGCTTAATACATGCTACATAAAAGAAGTTGTCGAGCGTGAAAGAAGTCCGAAAATGCACACAAAATTGCCACGCGACTGGCAGCTCGAGGCACTTTGCGTATGTATGCTGTAACCCATGTATGCTGAGCAAGTATGCCTATTTCTGTATTGCATGAAAAAAAAAAAGACATCCTACATCTAACCTGAATATACAATGGCAGCTCACAGGCCATCTTAAGCCCATCGATCTGTGAAATATATTAACGCGATAGCTTTAAGGGCCCCGTGTCGCATGACATGCGCCACCGGCGCCCAGCGTCGAACATCGTTTCCGTAAATAAAATTTCGAACGACGCATGTCCGACCACACAGACCCTTCATGTAGCGCAGGGAAGTTACTGAACTATTTGAATTTCTCAAGGTAAAAAATGCCAGAAAAATCGTAATGCACGACTTACACACAACCTACAGACATGATAGCGTCGCATTGTAATTTGAATATACGAGGATACATAATTCGTGTATACGCGCACTTGCTGCCTCCGATTAGCAGGGAAGCTCAGTTAAACGCGACAGGGGTGGTGTCATGTCTAGCAGACGAAACTTGCGCTTCCAGTGAACTCTGTGCACATGCGCTGCTCTTGCTGAGCTCGTGGCTTCGCGCCGTTATCAGGCGCTGACCGGCCGGCCAGTCGACGCTGACACGGTACTGCGAATGTAAGCTGTAGTGTTCTACGCAGATGTGTAAGTTGACTTTCGTGCAGTGGGCTTTCGGCGCTCACGGATGAAGCAGTGATACATGGAAAGGTTCACCTTAAAACCTGAACCCCTATTCCAGCGTTTCTGCCATTCATAGAGCGGCAATGGCTTCCTAGATTGGCGCGCGCCGGCGCGCGCAAATCTCGAAGGTCATAAAGCAGCGCGCCCAGTTCCTTGCAACACTTCCAGATGGCGCTCGCCTCCACCGAAACGTAGCCCTCGCAAGAGGCTGCGTTTCTGCCAGAAAGCTTGCCTTCGTGCATAGCGTTCGTCACCAGCGTTTCCCAGTAAACATTAGAGTTACATAAGCTGCATTTTCCGGGAAGCGTGAGAAGCAGTCAGGGATGTTTGAATGCTATCGCGTTCCACTTCTAAAAGTGAAGCTTAGCGTCCTTCAAGTTTCTTTTTTCAGATTCTATGATTTAATTTACTTTGTTTGATTTAGCCATTTGGTGTGTTCCACTGTGGCTGCACCCGTTCTTGGCCAATCCTCCAGAATGCGTGTGTTCCATGTGCCACTGATGTAGAAAAAATACGTGTCGTTAATTTTTGTGCGCCCACGTAGCTGTCATCACCGTGTACCTTCCTCGATAAGCATCATACATCGCCTTCGTCCTCGTGAAATCGCTGCTAATACATTTCACACTGTGCATCTGCCTCATTTGGTGCTTATTTCGGCATAGGGGGCGGCAGCTGGTGGCAAAGGCACATGAATACCCCGTTTGTGTTCATCGCGCAGATAGCCGCAACCCTGCTGGTGATAGCGGCAGGCCATGGCCTCGGTGAGAGACGAATCCTACAGATGAAAAACGCGCATGCTGCGCATCCGCTTCCAGACCACCACACCGCCGAGCCGGTCCTGCTGGCACTGCACAGCAACAGCCCTTTCTATCACCACACTTCGTCGACCACTACGAGCGCCCGTTTGGACTTCAACTCGACGTTGGTGGCGCATCAAACGATATGTTTCCAGGAGCCATTAGGCGTGGCAGCTGGCAGCAAGGGCACATGGATAACAAGTTTGTATTCATCGCGCAGGCAAGAAAGCGCTTTAAACATTGCATGCATTCCAACGAGCTTCGTTTAATTGTGCTGACGTGCCCTGGGCTGCTGTGTGAACTAATTTTTGATACGGTGCATCTGGTCGAATTATCGTTATTAGCAGGAGATATAGAAACAAGCTCAGGTACTGGTGCACCTGAAATTTCGCGGCAACTACAACAAATTCTGAAGGATCTAAAAGAAATGAAGGGACGGCGCCTGACCGCAATAGACAAGAAACTCGAGCAACTTACAACGCTAGACAAAAAGATTTCGTCTTACGCGGAAATGGTCACTAATCTACAGAAAGTCGTTTCAACGCTAGAACCAAGACTAGATGACCTTGAAGAAATCGCTCCAGACGATCAAAGTTAATTGTGTATGATGTGACAGAAGATGGCAAACAAAATGAAGACGCACTAGAACTTGCAGTAAATAAAAAAATGTCAATAAATGTCCTGAAATTTGAAGCTGTAAGTATCGAACGCGTTCCTAGATTAGGCAGGTCAGATACCATTAAAACAAGACCAATAAATTTTGAACTTCTTGATTTTAGAGACAAAACTAGAATCTTGAGGAATTGTTTCAAACTAAAGGGGTCAGCTTAGTCGATCTCCGAAGATGTTTCGCCTCACGTACGAGATTTAAGAAGCAAGTTGTGGAATTCTGCCAATTCAAGATAAGATTGCCGTAAAAAAATGAATATGGTTTATGATAAACTGCGAAAAAATGGCGATATGGTCTACTGGGATGAGGAAAATAATCATATAGCCGCTTTGAAATCTGGTTGCGCCAACCCTGATCCAAAAAACCAGCCATGCGGCTCTTGAAGCCTGCGTTTCCGCTGAACTTTATATTCGACTTATCATTTTCGAACATGAATGCCCGCAGCATATTGAGACAAAAACCAATTCCCTTGAATCCTTGCTTCTCGCATATGAACTTGACTTTCTAACGCTAACAGAAACTTGGCTAACATCTGACATTAAAGATATTAAGATAGCCCCTCCCAAGTACGCTATCATCTGGAAAGACCGGACGACACGAGACAGAATCGTTGCCATTCCGGTAAAGAAATAAATCCCGTTTTTAGTGTTACCCAACGTTGCGGACGTTGAGGCTATCTTTTGTAAACTGCGTATCGCATCCCGCACTGTAGTCGTAGGCTGCGTCTATCGCAGTCCTTCTTCCGACCTCGACCATATGCGCCGGTTGCATGAGTGCAATGAGTAGTAAGCATCAGGGTCCAGAATAGTAATCGCAGGTGATTTCAATGTTCCTGAAGTGAATTAGCAGATAATGCAGCATCATCCACCCGGTGCGAATGTGTTGCGTGGTTTTATGTTATCGTTCAACCTTACTCAATGTGTAACTGAATCTACACGTGAACAGGGATCCAGCTGTTCCATACTAGATCTAACATTCCTGAGCATTCACTTCATAAATGACGAAACTAAATTAAGTTTACTGGATGGTATTTTTGATAACAAAATCAGCTATTGCACTGTACCCTCCATGACATCGTTACTTCTCAGGAAATCGTCGCTTGCCCTGACTACAGCAAAGCTAACGACACTAGTACACTTGATTACCTGATTCATGAATACGACTTGTTCTTGCAAGTTTCACATAACAGCAGTGCGGACATCGATACATTGTGGCTCGCGTTTCACGTGGTTATATCCTATTGTATAAGCATTTACATACCAACCAGAAAAAATAAACTTAGTAAGCGTAATCCATGGATAACGCGTGACGTTATACATGCGAAACGTAAAGTAAACCAAATGCGAGAACTGCTGAAAACTAACCCATTAGAATTTACTTATGACAGTCTGAGTGCAGCTATCCAATGTATGAAATAAAAAAATTAGACAGCCAAACAGTTCTACTTTACTAATGCACTGGCAAACGTTTTGAAAACTGCTCCCACGAAGTTTTAGAACTACATTAACCAAAAGAATCGTAACGACAACGGAGCCTCAAATGAAGAGTTTAGAAACTATGCTAACTTGCTTAACCACTACTTCTGCTCAGTTTTCACAGAGGACAACGGCACACTACCACAAGCCGGCTTCTCTAGAAATAAGTCACTAGAGCCGCTTACACTAACCGAAACAGGCATACTTGATCTACTACGTAGACCCAAATAAAACAGCAGGGCCTGATATTAGACCAAATGCATTCCTTCGCAGGTACGCTGCGTGGATGGCTAAGTAGAAAATAAATTTTAACAAATCAGTGTCATCAGGCAATCTCCCTACGGATAGGAAAACAGCTAAAGTGAAACCAATTCATAAATCAGGATGGAAAATAGAACCCGCTAACTACAGGCCAATCTCACTAGCATGCACAGTCTGTAAACTACTGGGATTCACTATCTTAAAGCACATAACCATACACCATGAACAGCAAGAAATGCTAGCAGATTGTCAGCATGGTTTCCGCAAAGGAATTTGCACGGTTACACAACTAATTGAGCGTGTTTACGATGTATCGTTAAGCATTAATCTACAGAAACAAATTGATCTAACCATTCTAGTCTTTTCAAAAGCTTTCGATCGCGTAACACATAAGAAATAATTTATGAACTCGAAGTTACCTTGGGAAGAGAACCTATACTCAACAGGATCAAAGACTGCCTTACTAACCGCACTCAATTTGTAGAAGTTAACCCGCAATATTTCATAAAACCTAGCATAAGATCCGGAGTTCCAGAAGGAAGTGTTCTGGCTCCAGTTTAATTTCTCATGTACATTAATTATCTGCCTTCTGATATTCCTGTCAGTGTTACTTTTTTCTGACGATTCTGTTCTGTACCAGGTATTTAATTCTTATAATGACCATGTAGCTTTGAACATCGCTTTATCACTTGTGTACGAATGGTGTAACGAATGGCAAACGACTTCGAACATTTTTGTTTCGGCGGCTCGAAAGAAACAGCTTAGCTGGAAACTGGGTTGTGATTATGTAATGTCACACAAGCCTGCAGTCTTTTTTTTTAATTCTGAAAATGAAAAAAATAATAATAAACACCGCCATTACTGCCTGCCCGCAGTGACGCTCGACCTGACGCGCGGATACTTGGTGTGACCACTAGGTGGACAGCTGGCCTAGTTTCGGTATCTGGCAAATAGCGTCGCCACGTTTCTGGTGGCCAATGGCAAATTAAATACATTTTACGTATTTTACTCTGTCTTTGAACGGCGCTGTTATGGTTATCACTTTGACTGCCATTCTGTTCGTATGCTCCTGGGGCTTTCTGCACACGTGCACGCCTTTGCAGGCTATTTTGGGCTGCAAGAATTTGTTCCTGTATCGCCCAGTGTTCCAGCAATTTGAGAAAAACATAAGAAAAGTCACTAGATGTTCTGAGCGGCTCTGTGGTGGGCGAACACGGGGATGAACATCGGGCCCACTTTTTCCGCTTGCAAGAGAACGAAAGGTAAGCACGCCTTTTATCCTGTTGTTATGTAGCGAATTGCCGCTAACCTCGTGGAACCGGCTACAACAAGAATGCAAGCGTCTTCCGGAGCGGTACATTTGTCTCTGATGTGCAAATACATTGAAGCTACCTATTGACAGCAGCTCCTGAGTCGAGTGAATGCTAGCTGAGCCACTGACGGAAATTGTGCTCCTTTATACGTCGGCAACTGCTGTTCGCTCTATGTAAGAATAAGAAAAGTTGTGTATATATTTTTTGTGAAGATGTTTGAATGCTTGCTGCGTGGACGAGGAGGTTAGGTTACAGAACACTGTGCTTGCCTATTCTTCTTGGTCAGGCATTGTAAGCTGCCTAGAACTTCACATGGTCAGACATTGTAAGCTGCCTAGAACTTCACAAGATACGGAAACCAACTGAAGGACCACTGTGCTGGCGCCAAAAGCACTGCAAGCGATGTTTTCTTGGCATTGCCTGCTACGGTGCTGGGCGCCTTATTACGTCATGCGTAGCGAAATGTGTCGCCAAAAAAATAATAAAAAAGTCGCCTAATGTGTGTTGTTCTTTAACCGGTATTCATCTGCGATGTGCGATGTTCGCGGTTATTATTTAAGAACAAGCAGACGAGCAGATTTTGCCGAGAACGAGCGCATTTAGGTTCGCGTCAGGTCGCGTAGCCACACAATGCGTACGAAGGCGCTTATGCATCAGCTCGTGTACAGATGGAAGCGAACTTATATTAATTTAACCTTTGATCTGTGTGCTGGCGAAAGTATTTTTTGTCACACAATAGCGCACGACCACTCACGGCGAGTACGACACTTCTTAATATTGGAAACCGCACCGCTTCATTAACTATTAAAATTTGGGAAGTAAGAGACGGAAAAAGCGTTGGGACAATGTGCGATTACTGCGAGGGAGCTACTACAGCAAGTTAACCGTGGTATTTAGCAATCGTCGAGTCGTGCTGAATTTCAAAAGCCGTGTCTAACTCAGTGGGTAGCAGAATAAGTTATCATTAACATCGGATACTCATTATGGCTGAGGCATTGATGCCTCCAGTTTGAATAGCGTCAGTAGTGCTGCGCTATCTGATAGGTCACCGTCAGACAGCGTCATAACGTGCGTATCTCTGTTACTAGAGAAGCGTGTGGCAACGGTAAAAGTGCCCCATTAACTTTTGCACGTGCGCGATATTTTGAAGCGTTGTTTTCTCACATTTTTTAAAATGTGAAGTACACATTTACTTTCGTGTCAAATACTACGAAACAGCCTTTTTTGCGCTGTTGCCTACGGCCGCCGGTAGTTCAGGTCACGGGAAGTTCTCGATGCGTCTAAGTGAAGCATATCTTGTCGTACAAAACGTATTACTGAATCCCGTTGGAAACATACCTGAAAAGTATTCGCCAATTGCTGCCGCTTATTTTGAAAGGTACTTCACCTTCTCACCGCATTACCCACACCTTCTCACGAAATAAATCTTTAAGGGAAGGGCGTGGAGTAAGTGGACAGGGGTTCACCTTTGTTGGAAACCACATTTTACGCACTCTGATTCCATATCAAGTACATAGAGTTCATCAGGCGAGGTATGGTGGAGTGTTTATCTGCACAGCATCTCTCTCAACCGCCAGCCCCTCACAACGCACTAAGATACTCGAGTCAGGACACTTGAATAGCATACCTGCACCAAAGTATCGCAATTACTGCTCGTGGTCTGAACCACGACTCGTGTTTCAGCGCGAGAGAATGTAGCTGTCTGTACAAGAACGTGCTGGCCACGAAATTACCATGCAATGCTACACTTTCCAGCAATACAGAGTGTGGCGACATGGTGCTATTGCGGGCTTCTGTTAGCCTGCTATCAATCATTTTCACGGGCGTCGCCTTCTCAATCTCGCCGTTCATTCCCTCACGGCGCCGCCTCACTCGTATAATCCTTCATAATTAATCAGCGTCCATCACTACCAACAACGAGCACAACAAGCAGCCACACGAGGGCATTCTCAATGAAGCTGAAATCTATTTTCTGGAGTTTCGTTGGAATAATTTTTTGTGAGCGCCCCCCTCCCACTTAATGCATTCGTGCTTTTCATGTAAAGGCTAGAGCACGTCATAACACGATACCGTTTGACACTCGTGGGCGCTGATGGGAGGACGACAGTCCGTATAATGTTAACACTGAAAAGCGGAGCATTTCGTAGTTTGTTGAAGGTAGGCCAGGACGGATGCATCCAGCTCGCACCTCACTTCCAAGTTTCAAAGAACGACATAGCTTGCAGGAAAGAAGAAGTCAATGCGATATGGCACACTCAGAACGATGGGGAATCGTGGTCGTCGTTCTGAGTATCTAAGGCCCGCCTAGAATGCCCTACACATGTGAAACTGTAGGTGGAAAAAGAGAGTTGAAAAGAACAGCTGCGGCGTCTTTCGCACCAAGGGAATGTCATCCTAAATAGAATGCCGGGAGGGGCAAAGTATCAAGCGGGTTGACGGCTTTTTCCTATCAGCTATATCCCGAAAGAGAAATGAGAAGAATAGCTGAGCATTTCTCATACACGTCCTTGTGCATTTGCATGAGGCTCGGGCTCAGCAAACGTGTATATTCAATGCTGCACGAAAAGCGGACTGAGAGCGTAGCTCTCAGTGTAAGCCAAATCCATGGCCGGGGTCGTCTTTATTATTTATTTGCAATACTGCCAGTCTCAGTTGAGACCAAAGCAGGTGGCCACAATTTTACAGAAAGAAACGAACAGGTCATGTTACATGGTACATTAAAAGAAGAAAAGAAGGAAGACGCTTCCTTAACTACTGCAGAAATCACCAATAATACAGTACTTTTGGTTGGTATAACAATATGGTTATAACAATATAACAATGTAGTTGGTATAACAATATAACAATATTGTATTACTAGAATTTATATAAAAAATAGCGAATGAATGTCACCTGTAAGATTAGAGAGCTTATACAGCTAAGAGATAACCGCGCAGAAGCGGCGAGTTTGGGGGTTGAAATGCAGAAATTCCACGCACAGAAATAAGTATTAGAGATATGTGGGTTAAGATTAAGATATGTGGGTGTGTTAAGTGGTGTCTTCTCTGTTTGATGTCTCTAGTAGGTTGATGAACGATGAAAGTGACGGAGAGGAAACTATGTCTGAGTGGAGGAGATTCCATTCTTTGATCGCACGTGGGAAAAGTGAAAACTTGAACGTGTCATTACGAATACTGTACTGGTTTAGTGTAAATGGGTGATTTTTTCGCGATAGGTGTGATGTAGAACTAAGTAACGTACTTAGTTCTGTCTATCTTATAACTGTGGTGCATTAGTTGGTAGATGAATTTTAAGCGGGCGTGTCTGGCCCTAACAGATAGTGTTTTAAGACCTGCATCAGCTAAGAGGTTTGTAGGGGAGTCATAGGGACTGTATTTGTTAAAAATGAACCTCACAGCTTTTCTTTGCACCTTTTCTAGTTTTGATATGTTAGTTGATGTGTGTGGAAACCAGATGATGTTAGCGTATTCTAAGACGGGGCGAACAAAAGTTGTATAGGCTAGTAGTCTGGTGTGTTTCGGTGCAAGGTGTAAACATCGTCTAATGCCGTGTTCAGACTACAGTCGCATCCGATATAAGTTGCGTATTTATTGCAATTTGCGCAACTGCTGGAACGACTGTTTACGCAGCTAGCAACCGGCTATGTTCACATTGAGCCTTTCGATAAGATACGTTTGTTACGACTGGCCAATCACCGTTCTGGGGCAGCCGCGTTTCGCATTTTTCAACATGGCGCCGATCAGCAAGCGGCTGTTAGCGCAGGTCGAGGCTCTTCAAGCCCAAAGTTTTCAGGCGCTGGTCATAGAGTATCGGCCTCTGTCGCACTTCTTTAATTAGTAATTCATCGCTGCACAGCGAAGAAGCTTGCGCACTTAGTATCATCACTAGGCACGGGCAGTGTACACAACACAATGAGACCAGAAAACCGCACTGCACTCAGGGACACGGCGCGCGTTCGGCGCGAACCCGGGAAAACGCAGATGGCGTCGGCAGCAGCAGCAAGGAACAGCGTTGCAACGCCGGATGGCTGGGATGGCGGTCACGCAGAGGCTTCCGAAGCTAGTATCATCACCAGCCACGAGCACGCACAGCGCAATAAGACCGTCAAACCGCATAGACACGCAAAGAACAACGGTGATACATCGGATTGCTGGGATGGCGGTCACCGGATGAAAACGCGGAATCTGGGGAGGCCGGAAGCTCCGTGGCCGGAAGATGCAAACCGAAACTGCTTCGTGCATTGGCGGCGTCGTAACAGCCGTATCTGTGCCTGTCGTAAATGTAGCGGGTACTCCAACATTTACACCCAGGCTGGTTGCGATTGTTGCGTACTTTCCGCTCAATTCAACAGTAGTGTGAACAAACTAGTTGCGATTTTTGCGTTTACGCTTACGATCCGTGCGAACGATCCGTACGTAACGCACGTAGTCTGAACGCGGCATAAGGAAAAAAAGTTTGCGTAATGCAACTGAGGTAATATTATAAATATGTAAGTTCCATGAAAGGGTAGAAGAGAATGTCAAACCTAGGTATATGTGGTTATTCACTTTATTCAGGCAAGTGCCACCGAGGGCGTAAGAAAATTCTGAAGGCTTCTTTTTTGTTGTAAAGGACATGCATACAGATTTAGTGGTGTTAATTGACATTTGCCACTCTTTACACCAATTGGACACCAAATCGAGTGCTCTGATTAATCATAAGTGGTCTGCGTAACTGACAATTTTTTTATAAATAATGCAATCATCCGCGAAGAGCTTAATGTCACATTCAATGTTAGCAGCAATGTCGTTAATAAAGATCAAAAATAGCAATGGGCCCAGTACTGACCCTTGGGGAACACCGGAGGTGACAGCTACAGACCTGGAAGGGGTGTTATCTACAATAACATATTGTGTTCGATGTGATAAGAAGTTTTTTATCCATGCAGTAATCTGACCACCTCCGATTGCAGCCTCCAGTTTTGCAACTAATTTTACATGGCTTACACAATCAAACGCTTTACTGAAGTCTACGGTGGCTACGGTTGTTTAGGTTGAGCGCAACGTCATGCATCACTTCGGTTAGTTGTGTGACCGTTGAGAGGCCACTTCTAAAGCCGTGTTGTTGAGGTATTAATATATGTTCTTGCTCGAGAAATATAGTGATGTGTTTGAAGGTAATATGTTCCAATATTTTACAAGATCTGCTGATAAGTGAGATTGGCCTGTAGTTGGAAGGTTCGTTGCTGTCACAGGATTTATGTATAGGAATCACCTTCGCTTTTTTCCAGTCATCTGGTAGTTGTGCGGACTCGAGTGATTTGCGGTATATAATGGTAAGGTATTGGCTGCACCATTCTGCGTATACGTTTTTAAAAATTCGTTCAGGATATCATCTGGCCCGTTAGCTTTCTTGATGTCGATATTAAGCAACAGATTAAGAATGCCAGCATTGGTAATGCTTAATGAATTGATGGTTTTAGGTGGGCAGGGTAGGGAGGGAAGTAAGCCATTGTCTGAAGTGAACACCGAGAATAAAAAGTTATTGAATGTGTTGGCTCGAGCTGTTTTCTCTTCTAGAGACCGTTCGGGTGACACACCTAAACACGGGAGGAAGTATTTCCAAAACCTGTGTGGATTGTTGTTAATGAAGTCATGGAATGTTGTGCTGAAATAGCGATCTTTTGCATTTTTTAACTTTCCTTTGAAGTCAGCGAGAGCGGAGGTCAGATTGTCTTTCAAAGATTGACTCGGCCCTTTTCTTTTAATAGTATGTCTAAGTGTTTTTACTTTACGCTTCGCTTGAAGGACCTCACGCGATATCCATGGGTTTTTCTTTTGTGGTTTGCAACGTTTCATCGGGATGAAGTTTGTTGTACAGTGTAGCACGATTGACTTAAATTGATGCCACAAAGTGTTGACGTCACAACACGTTTCTGAAGCTGCTTGGAGGAAAGCATCAAACTCGTGTGCCAGGTGAGTGAGAATACAGTCGTGAGCTGCTCTGCGAAAATCAAGTACAGCACGCTCCAGGTTTAGCTTCTTTATGTTGCCTTCAAGCGATAGCTTACATTTAGGTATGTCGTGGTCCGATATACCACCGACTATTGCCATCTCAATTGCGTGAAGTGGGAAATGGTTAGTTATGAGTATGAGATCAAGTATGCTATTCGTAGAGCCTTGTGAGCGGGTTGGCTGGTTGACTACCTGGTTGATGTTGAAGTTTAGCATTAAATCGGTAACTGCTGCGGATGTGGCTGAAGTGTAGTGCATGGTACTCCAGTTCAGATCAGGTAAATTGAAGTCCCCCATGAGGATCACTCTACTAGTACGAACATGGAATTGCATATACTCCTGCAAAGCAAGCACGCATTCCGATCCACTAGTAGGGCTTCGATAGACGCAACCAGTAAATATACCGGTATCATTGTACAATATTTTACAAAATACAGCCTCCGCGTTGGAGACTTCGGGAAGTGGAACGAATGGAATATCATTCTTAAGAAGCAGGGCCACGCCACCACCAGGAGACAGCCTATCTTTACGAATAATAGAGTAACCTGGTGGAGATATCTCGTGATTGAAGATATCTGGAGGTAGCCAGGTTTCAGTGATGGCCACTATATCCGGATTGTGTTCAAGTAACAGTCCTCCCAGGAGTTCTACCTTGTTTACTGTGCTTCTCGCATTTATATTAAGCACTGTTAGGGTCTCAAGCTTCTTCTTGTACACCACCATTCAAACGCCAGGAGCAGCTGCCACTTCATGCCGATAAAAGTTATTTACTGCAAGTCTGCCTGGCCTTCGACCGCTCGCATGGTCGCTTAGTTGGCTTTGTGGCGTATCTGTCTCTTCGTCTACTAAATTAGACCCTGGCCAAATCTAGGAGTCAATTCCACCGGCGGCATTGTCAATCACACGCGCAATACCGCTGGCGCTATAACAGCATCGCATAAGGCCTGTGAGTACATGCCAGTTGGTTTTATATAACGATGGCACCTCGCCGCGCACTGCAAGAACTGCAACTTCTTTGCAAAATTTGATAGTTGAATCGTAATAGCCCGAATCGTAATCAATGTTCAATGCTCATTATCGAGACGAAGTCGATATATGATGGTATATAAATAAATTTGAATATAGTGTCCCTGACGTTGACAGGAAAGGATCTACGGTTTTCGGATGCGTAATAAGTGAATACGTATGTCAGGTATCACGTATGACTCCTGAGATGACGTGATAAGTGATGACCCGATGTTCGAATAAACAAGTTGAAAGTTGGGCTATGTGTGTCTCGTCTTCACCTAAGGGCCTCATCTTTCAAGCGCATTTTCACCATCATTACATAACGCTTCGACTGCTACTGCTGCGGACAAAGCGTGTTCGTTTTGTGAAGACGAGAACTATTGAATGAATATTTCATGCGTTTTCTGTTGTCTGTGGCTCAATAATACTTATGCGAATAGAAATAAACATTTCTCCCTGTTTAAGTTTTGATTGCCGCGTAATGGTATTCTTCAACTTGAAGCCCGTCACAAGGGGGTAATTTCCTTATCAAGCTAAGTCTTTTTGTCATGTGGCTTCCTCATAAAAATGCATGGACAAGCCGATGTATCTCCTTTCCCGGTGCCAACGTTGCTCACACAAAATAAGTCGTCGAGGGACACTTACGACGCTCTCCATTGCAAAATATGAATATGTTATCGAGGTGCGCTCGTTGCGCTTGCGCCAGTGTGGCTGCGCAGGGAGGGAAGCTGGCCCTGCCAAAAACACTGCTGGGGCCGTTCCAAGTGCTACCCTTCGCCCACTGAAAAGTGCAAACGGCACTAATAAATGTGTACACATTTGCATATCTAGGTTCAGGTATCATCTGGCGGGTTCGTTGAAGACCTTCATCTGGTGTTAGGAACTCGCGACCGGTATTCAGCAATTAATGATAACATATTTCATCGTCAATGAGTCGCTTACCTGGCGAGTCTGAGCATGGTGTAACAGTGATCATGTTGCAAAACCAAAAATTGAAATAACATAATCTACACTGCATACGTCCATGTGAATGTTGAGCTGCGTCCTTTCACTAGTTCCACAACAGTAATAAATTCCAAGAATATGTTCTTAATCTCTGTACCCGAGCATCGTTGTATTTCTAGGCGTGAGCGCTGTGACCAAAGGATGTTACAGGGGCACAGTGTTGCTGAAACTTTATCTGTAAGCATCATGGACACAATTGCTGATTGCTCTATATTTCATGCCGTTACTTGACGCGTAGAAGAGCTGAACAATCCGCTAATACTTCCCTTCAACAGCTTACTCTCGTTTTGGTGTACAGGGCCTTCAAAGTTTTACTGCCGGCATTTTCCATTGCCTCTTCGTCTTTCCCGCTACTGCTGCCGCAGCTGCTGCTGCTATCATGCTGATTGCCGGTACCAGACCTCGTGCAAATGAGCACCGGATATAGTGCAAACGGAGGCGCTCCGGGTGGGGGGGAGGCAGGGGGCAGCTGATGGATACGTAAGCGTGTACGTGAGCTTGAACACAAGCATGCCGTCTTCATCATGCCTTCGTCACTATTTGATCTTATTCATGTCATTGTTGTCATTCTTTCATTGTCATGCCGTAGTTACCGTTCCGCTGTCTTCACTCTGTCGACGTCATCAGGCATTCCGCAGCCATCAATCTGTCGTTACTATGCCAACGAGGTTATGCACGTGACACTATTCCGCAGTATCTTATCATCATCATCATACGGTCTTAATCCCGCTGTCTCATTCTATTCTCATCATGCCGTTGCCTCATCCTTTTGTCGTAATCATGCTATCGTTGTCAATGCGTCGCCATGAAGTCGTCGTCCTGCATTCGTGACCGTAGTGATGCCGCCGTCATCATACTGTCGTCGTCACTCTATCATCGTCATTCCTTCTTCGTCATTCCACTGTCGTCCTTCCGTAATCGTCATACCACCGTCGTCATGCTATCGTCATCATGCACTCGTACTCATGGCATCGTCACAATATACTCGTCGTTCACATTGTCCTCACGTCTTCGTAGTTACGATGTTGTCGTCGTCACATCATCGTTGCATCTCCAACATCGTTGTGTTGTATTTGTAGCAGCTCTCCTTTTGCTCGCGTCACTGCTGCGCAAGGTGAATCACGTCTGGATCACCAATTCTAGGCGGCTCGTCGATGCAGGTCGTCTACATTCACTGTGTGCAAACACGATTAACAGCAGTCTCTGGCCAACGGTAGCCAGCATACTGTAAGCAATGTAAGCAAGGCTGGCATACTGTTTTTCGGGTCCAGTAGCCTGGAGTGTTCTTTTAGCTCGCATCTAGCTGATCGTACTCACTCTCTGCGGTCACCGTGGTCATCTGATACTAGCGCCGCTACACATTCACGCACTCGTCGTCATGCAGTCGTAATTATATCGCCGCCATCCAATTGTCGCCATGCGATCGCCGTTGTCATTCCTTGGCCGTCATTGTGTCCTCGTATGACGTCGTCGTTACAGTGTTGTCCTCCCATTGTAGTTATGCTGATGTCACGCCCTCGTAGTCATTCCTTCGCCATCGTGACATCGTCGTCTTTGTGTCATCGTCAGAGAGTAGGTGTATTCTTGTGATCACTACTACGGCCATCTCATTCACACCATGCCGTCATCGTCATTCCATCGTCAATCTGCCGTTGTCGCCATCCCAGTGTCATAATATTGTCCTCATGCTGGCATTATTTCATCGTCGTCATGCTATCGTCGTCACTGTGTAGTCGTAATTGTGCCGTCGTCATACAGTCATCGTCATAGCCGTTCCATCGTTGCATTCGAGTGTCGTTATTCATCTGTCCTGATGGATTCAATTGTCGCCATGCGATCGTTGTCATTGTGTTGTAGACACAAAGTCGTTATCATGTCGTCCTGGTTGTTGCATAGTCGTCATTATAGTGGCGTCGTTCCATTGTCGTCATGGGGTTGTCGTCATTCAATCATCGCTATGCGCCGCATGCGCATGCGCTTGCGCTACAAGCTATGTTCAGTAAAGAGCTTCCTAATGAACATGTATCGAACTTCTTAGTTTGCTCTAAAGAGGAAAATGGCGGATAAAATATCAGAATTCTCAGCAATGTCCAGTAATACCTTTACTAAACCTGTTCCCACAGCGCGTCAGATCTTCATACTTTTTTTCATAAGTCAGCCAGTCAAGGACACCTAAGTTATGGCAATGAACGTGGGAGGAGGTAGTCTATATAGGAAAACATTTTCGGACGTCTTGCTTTTGCTGCATGAATGAGTAAGTCTTTCCTTTTTGATGAAAGACGCTCTCTGAATTCGTTGTGCGCAGCGGTAAATCAAGATCTTCGATAACATCAGGCACACAGAAGCTTAAACAAACATATCAGCGCATCGTGGAGTCTAGTACCTCTTCGCAACGCAAGTCACGTCTCCCAGGCGCCATTGAAGCCAGTTCTTCACCGCGAACATTTCTTAAGCGATAGATTCAGCGCTTTCAATTTGTATTTAGCGTATTTTCCTTTTCTCTGATTGACAAATTGCTCCTTCAATTCAAGGAGGACGCACAATGAGAATTTTCCCTGAGAAGGCAGCTCATCAACTCCAAATTGGCAACACGAACATTGTTTAGTTTTTGTTGTTCTCCTTCCTCTGAAGAGTCTGTTATTCCGGTCTTTTGAGGAAAAGCAGAGAATTCACAGAAGAGGAACAACTGGCCCAGATGAGCGCAATGTTCTAAGCCATATGCCTGTACGTGTGAACACGGTCTACAGGCCAGCGAGATAGGGTGTGAGAATGATGAGTGTTACTTCAATTTGGTGCGCTGATTTCCGTTTCGATGCATATCCTTCTGCCTTCCTACCATTCGAATTTATTTTGTCATTTTCCCCATGCAACGTAGCAAACCGGACTTTTCCTAGTTAAACTCCCTGCTAGTCTTTTGTTCCTGTCGCTCTTCGACTGCTTCCCGTCTGATATTTGAAAATGCACACAAAAATTGTCTTACAGTTTTTTGTATCAATGGTACCTGAGCACTAATGCCATGATATAGTTTGCCAGGTGCGCGTTTACTTTATATACTAAAGAAACAGGGACACAATGCTTGGACAGGAAAAGGCAGAGGTTATATTGTGCCACAATTGTGTAGCGAGACATCAATTTTTAAACATGTCGTGAAGGACTACTATATATATATATATGTATATATATTCCTCTCGTAATATTGTTTGCTAAGGGTTTGATGAGCATGTCGCGAAAGCAGTGGTTCTGAATATGTGCACGTTTATGACTACATCTCCTAAGCCCCACTCTGCAAGGCGAAAAGCACGACATCCATTGGAAGAGAATAACATAACGCAAGTGAGTGGAAGACCAGGTAAAATGGCTGTTTCATACGACCAGCGTACGGGCTTGTCACATGTTGATGCTCTATTCCACGCGCTTCTTTAAATGTTGGTTTCTGGAGGGGTGCGCAAAGCAAGAACGATCATAACGTACAGAGTTTACTTCAGAAATTCTGAGCAATGTAAATGCCTTTCTGTATTGCTGTGCAGCTTTGTCCTCGTATAATAGTGAATAAGTGCAACCTTTGCAATGTTTCTAATTAACAAATTATGTATAAAATTACGGCAAATATGTCAATACAATGTTACTGGAAGATTTCCCAAAGAAACGTTTTTGATTATTCATGGTGCTCTATTTCTACAATAACTTACTGCCTCGATTTTCAAAGGCAACTCGCTAAATTAAAAAAACAATGCGCGGTCCCTCACCTGTAAGCTGCAGCAGCAGTAGTGCTGCTCTAAACATGCTACGAGCGAAGCAATTCTCATGGTGTCCCACAAACAAATAGGAATGACATGCGCGCCACTCCTTGGCGTAAAGAGATAAATCGATAGCTTGCGCCGCTGTTAGTGATAACCTACCTTTCGCGGATGACATGAAACTGTCAAAAACAATCTCGGGCTAAGACAACAATCCGACCAGGTGCACCATTAGCACGACTTTAGTGGTCACACAGACGTTAGCGACTGTCAAATCGATGCGACGGTTCATCAAGCGTGGAGTAGGCCTAGTTCGTCAGCACCGTCTTTGAGAGCAACACATCCTCCGATGTGCAATCGGAAGGCAGTTCTGACTTTTTTTTTAATTTTTAGAGCCTTTATTTTAAGCTAAAGAAAGCTACACCGAAGACAGTCCGGCGCGAGGGACTGAAACTGGTGTTTTCAAATGTGCTTCAAGAACTTGGCGTTAACACAACGACTGTAAATTTAGTTATTACAAGCTGAATTAACTGATAAATCTAATTATTTATTGCGAGCGTGAAATATACCGGGGGCTTCCTTAAATCATTTCTACCATAAGGTTGGTTTAGGCCTCACAGAGCTCATCACCTTTCTTTCACAGCCAGGCTGTTTATGCGGACCCTTTCCGTCGTTGTCGGACTTCAATAAAAAAGGACCACGTGTCCTCGCCTTGGGGAAAAGAACCCAACAAGGAGAAAGGAGTTGAAGTGACTTCCTTCCCCCTGTGAGAATGCTATCTTATACGCGAATCTTGTACAGTTGTCGCACGGTTCATTTTCCGCGATCGAGCAAGATCGGCAGCGGCATCGAATTTATTGACGATTGATTCCACCCTGCCGCAAAAGAAAGAAATGCTATGCTGGCGGTTCGCGGTCAACGAACAGTGCCCAGCGGTTGAAGCGCGATACTAAGACGGGTGACTGCCGGCAGTTCTTGCGCCAGCAAGAAGAGCCGGCAGCCACGTCAATCGTCAAACCAATCCGACCAATCGTCAAAACGATTGCAGCGCCCGCATCTCCAGTGGCGGGCCTTGCGCCTAACATACGGAGCTTTGGATTAGTGGTTCCGCACATCCTTTCCGAGCTACAGCTATGGGAACACCCCGAGTAGTGCGTACTCCTGAGGATCAAGCTGCCTACCGCAAGAGTTAGTGAGAGATGGCTCGTGAACGGGTTCATCGTTGCAGGGCCAACGCAGAGCTGCGCGCCAGAGACGCCGAGTTTAAACGGCAGCGCCGACCATCAGCAAATACAACATTACACTAATACTCCGTTGCATGGTGCGACACTTGGCGTAACTAGCACAGCTTCGCTGTTCGACTATCTTCACGGACTGGAAGGGGCGGGAATTTTTTTTTAAATAAAAAAGCTTATACTTTGTAGCTGAGATGCCCTACATAATGCACCAGAAAAGGTCAGTGTTCCTGTGTAAACCTAACGGATGCCTTTGGAAGCCCTGAAAACGCTTCAATCTGGGCCTACGATGATGAAAATGCTTTATGGAATACAAATTTTTTTCTTGATAAGCTTCAGTTGGAGCTTGTATTTGGTTTAAGCCACGCTTGTAGCACATGTAATTTACTCTGTGGTGACAGTCATCTAGGACCAATCACTAAAAGGTTGTTATGGAGCGTCCTCGCCGGTGCCAGACATGAGGCTGAGCACCGAAGACCAAGTGACATCTTTCAAATTTCTTCAATCTCCAAGAGTACTTTTTTTTTATTGAAGTGAATGTTAGGAGAGGTTGGCGCCTTTATGTGGTGGCACCGGCTACTCCTTGTCACTTGGCAGACGAAACAAATTTGCGCAAAAAGGGAGATAGCGACACTAAATATAACACTCAGTAGAACACCGGATCAGTAAAAAATATACAGTCCAACAGTACATGAGTCGCAAAGTTCTGTGCATGAGTTCAGTCCACGTACGCATATATGAAGTCCGATGTTTTGAACAGCCAAAACACACAACAACACTTGTAATACACTCCAAGTACAGGACAGAATTATACGTATTGCGTAAAAGTTGCGATCACCACATAAACCAACTATGCACCACGAACAACGTTTATGTAACTCATTTAGCGTATTCGGATCATCTGATACCTAATATTTTCCCAAAATGCTGGTGTCCTCTAAAAGCATTTTCAGAGCAAGAAGCGCTCTTTTTTGAAGGCCCGCAGTTGGCCATGGGCCAAGTATCTTTTTTAGAGTGAATGGTCTTCTGTCTAATATAAACAAATTAGCTTGCAGTACCGCTCTTTGTGTATCGTATTTCGAGCACTCGAGAAGAAGATGATGCACATCTTCGTCTGGATGGCCACAAGAACACTGCGGACTAGAGACACGTTTTATTCTGTACAAGAAGTGTCTCGTAAATGCAGTACCAAGACGCAGCCGGTGTACCAAAGTTTCAAATTTTCTGTTGTCTCTTAGAGTTTCCGGCATTGATAAGTTTATATATGGGTCTATTGAGTATAACTCCGAGTTCTTAGTTTGCTGGTCAAACCAGGTAGTTTTGCTGAGACGACAAGAAATCTGTCTCAGGATCAGACGGACTTCACTACGCAATAGGGGAAGATTGGTTGTCTCTGCGTTATTGTGCGCTCGATTCGCAGCTGCGTCCGCTGCAGTATTACCAGGAATATTGCAGTGCCCAGGAATCCACTGAAATGCAATTACGTGGTTCATTGCGCTTGCTTTTGTAAGTTCTTTGAGTGTCTCATACAATATCGAAGTGTTCAAAGAATTTTTCTTATTGCTCTGTAGTAATGTGAGAGCGGCTTGCGAATCGCTAAAGATAACCCATTTTTGCGAATGTTTTTCTAAAGTTATGAAACGCAAAGCACACAGGATTGCAAATAGTTCTGCCATGGTGGAAGATGTCTCCCGGGATAATTTAAATGTTTGCTCTAGCGCTAAGTGTGGAATGACGAATGCTGAAGTTGAGGAATTTTTATGACACGAACCATCTGTATAAACGTGGATGTACTGGGGATATAATGAGTAAATTTGGTAGAGTGCCAGTTGCTGTGCGGCTACTATGAACATGTCTCTCTTAGATATAATCCCGTCAACCGATAACTCTATTTTAGGGTATGTTAGCATCCAGGGAGGGTAACTAACATCCACTTTGCATAATTCAAATCTTGGTAATAATGTTTTATGTTCTCGAACAACATCGTGAATTTTGCTTTTGTTTCTTTCGGTGAGCGCGAGGTTTAATGGATGCTTCTCGTGTTGGGTTAAGATGCGATAAATATGTCGGCATGTTTCAACCGTTCGTATGACTGGAAATGGGGGGTGACGAGCTTCAGCAATTACTAAAGAACTCGAGGTAGCCTGCGGAACCCCAAGACACACTCGCAGCCCCCTTGCTAGTAAACGTTGAAGACGTTCCTCAGAAGTTTGCGATAAACCATGGAGAATAGGTGCCGAGTAAGCAATTTTTTTGTTTTATGAGTGCGTTATGAACTTGTAGTAGCGAAGAGACTGATCCCCCCCACGTTGTGCCTGCGAGTCGCCGAAGTACGTTTATTACTGCATTGGTCTGTTTTTCAATTGCGCGGATGTGTGAAGCCCATGTAAGTTGGCGGTCAAGAATAACTCCAAGAAATTTATGCTCTTTCACAAACATCAAAGCTTGCCCGTTAAGCCTAAGTTGGAAATTAATCAACTGTCGTCTAGTGAAAGGAAGTACGGCTGTCTTTGCGTATGAAAGACTCATGCCTCTTTCTTTTAAAAAGGTGTCGATGCTGTCAAGGCGCTCTTGCAGCGTTGTTTGTATGTCTTGTATATTAGAACCAGAGGCCCATATGCAGATGTCATCTGCGTACAGAGAATACCGTAGACCAGACGGGAGCTTTTGTGGCAAGGCTGCCATGACACAATTGAATAAAAACGGGCTAAGAACACTGCCCTGCGGAACGCCCTGCGTGATGCTGTGATAATTACTTTCTCCTTCTATTGTTTCCATAAATATTTTTCTATCTTTCAAGAAGTTTGACACCCATCGCAGCGTTCGACCGTGTAGGCCAAGCTCTAACATACCAGCAAGGACGTGTATGTGACTTACAGTGTCGAATGCTCTTTGAATGTCTAAGAATACTGCTACTGTCACATTTCCGCAGCTTCGCTCATGTTCGACGTATGTGGCAATATCTAATACTGCATCCATTGTACAACGATTTTGTCGAAAACCGGTCATGTGGTCGGAAAACACATGTGTGTGTTCACACCACCATTGCAATCGACTGTCTATCATCTTCTCCATTAGCTTGGAAAAGCAGCTTGTGAGACTGACGGGTCGGTAGGAGTCAAGACAAAGTGGAGTCCTTCCTGGTTTTAGCACTGGAATTACCCGAGCTAATTTCCATGAATCCGGTAGAGTCTCTCTTATCCAGATATCATTAAATTTCTCCAAAAGAGTCATTCTTCCTACTGGACCTAGGTTCTTTAACATCACATACGTAACACCATCTGGGCCTGCGGTTGTCTTTGTACGGCATGACGAAAGAGCACTTTTCAATTCATTTAAACTAAACTCACAATCAAGTTGTGGATGTTGTGACATAAAGCACGCACGAAGCTTCTGTTCTGCTAGTGTTGTCGAACTTGCAAATTGTAGGCAAGTAAACGGAATTCCTGGTCTGGATATAAGTTGACAAAATTGTTTAGTTTTCTCTTGCCGACATCGTTTGTTGGCATGTTTTCTTCCTAAGGTATGTGCTGATAGTTGGGCATAATCACTACCACCACCACCACCACTGAAGTTGCCTTAATTAGAAAAAAATGTTTCAAGCAACTTAGGTAAACTATCAGTTCTCAGGCACGTTAGAGAGCCAGGAGGCATCGTACAAGTACACTCACGTATGCGTTCAATAGACTCTTGTATGTACATACTATTTGCTTTTACATCAGTTTGAGAAAATTCAATTAAATGCGAAGACAGTATCTTAATTATTAAAATTTTAATTTTCAAGCCTTTTCTTGCGTAGCATTGAGACATTTTGTTCGTACCATTTTTAGAATGGCTAGCTAGCTCCTTTACGGCTTTATTCGTTAGCTTGGCATGCTTGTCCCAACTACCTTATAGTGCATGGCTTTTGTAAAGCACAAGGACTTGAGTCATGGAAAGAGGCCAGAATGAAAGCGCTCGAGGAACCGCATTTGTTATGAGTAATGTGTTGTTGCGCGAACCTGGCCCACGCGTCATGACTAACCACACTTCATAGCAAAACCGTGCTTTGCTCGCAGTAATATCCTCTTTCTACCACAGCTTACACGTGCCCAGGTTCTTTCGCACTGCAGAAAAAATTGGCGTATAGGCGCTGAATAATGCTGGAGGCTGCCAATTTAATCGATGCTCACGAGAACATGGCACCACCGTCCTATACGGATGCTAGACTACTGCATCTTGCTTAGGCAACCTTGTTTTTTTATTTTCGTTACCAAGCTATCATTGCCTTTTCACATTTGCAGAAGGAACCTTCTGTGCAGAATTCTGTTCATCACTTACTGGGGTACGTAGGCACGCGTGAGAGGGGAGAAAGTATTATTTGTTCAGTGACCCGGAAATTATCAATAGCGACGCTTCGATGCAGCTGCAAGTTCGGGATCGAGTAATGGAGGCAGACAGCGAGGACGAGGCGGCACCGACAAGACGGGCTACTTGAGATACGAATCGTCTGCGCCATCTGTCGGCCTCGACCATTTCGAAAGTGTCACGAACCCTTCTGTTTAATATATGGACACGTTTCCGCATGCAGGCTCATAATTCTCTTGTCTATAATTAGGCAGGCATGACGGTGTTATTCCTAAGAACTCTCCTTCCGGGTTTGAATTCCTGTGAAGATCACATTATGAGCCATCTTACACGTGAACAAAGAAAGCCGCGCGGGTTTCTTGCTATTGCTTTCCTAACCATACTCTTAAAATTTTAAATGACTTCGCAATGAGGAGCAAGCACAGAGTAGCCTAGATGCATGTACTGCCATTAAAATGGTTAGATCATAGTGTGGCATGCTAACACTAGACGTAGGTGGAAATTGGAATTAATCATAACGAAATACGTGGAAGCAATAAAGGTTAAACACCCGCCGCGGTTGCTCAGTGGCTATGGTGTTAGGCTGCTGAGCACGAGGTCGCGGGATCGAATCCCGGCCCCGGCGGCCGCATTCCGATGGGGGCGAAATGCGAAAACACCCGTGTACTTAGATTTAGTGCACGTTAAAGAACCCCAGGTGGTCGAAATTTCCGGAGTCCTCCACTACGGCGTGCCTCATAATCAGAAAGTAGTTTTGGCACGTAAAACCCCATAATTTAATTTTTTTAATAAAGGTTAAACGTAATAAAATGTTTGAGCGTGCAATCAGCCTAGATACAGATAGTGTAAATATAGGGCATTCTCCGTGCAAAATTTTGTGCCAGAAATACGAGTAGACGCATCGTGAAAAGACAGTATCTTAATTATTAATATTTTTATTTATAAGCCTTTGCTTGCGTATCATTGTGACATTTTGTTCGTACCGTTTGTAGAATGTCCAGCTCCTTTACGGCTTTATTTGTTAGCTGGGGATGCTTGCCTCAACCACCTTCTTATTGTGCATGTGTCTTTCTTTTAATGTGATCGGTGTTTTAACATTAAAAACACCAAATCAAAAGTGTTTTTCCGAGCGTAAAAGGAGCCCGCGAATACACGCAAAGTGCGTTAAGTGGATAGGCGTGCGGCAATTTTGCGGGAGAACACTTTTATGTAGCACGTATTGAGCAACAGAATGCTGTATCGGGATTTTTTCGTGTTGGTCTACAATTTTCTCATTGACACTTTTAATCTGATTATATCTTGATCGGTTAGTTAAGACTAATTATGTAATCAGCTGGAATGCAAAAAGGTACTCTAAGTATCTCCAAGTGACGGCAAGCAACATTACCTTGGTTCTGTCCAGATACGTGGCATTGGCATATTTTTTTAAAAATCTTGGTACATTATAGTTGGGACACTCTGTAAAGCCGCGTGTAACGCAAGTCTCAGAATGGCCACTACAGATTTTAAATAAACGTGACTCGAGCAATACGGTGTGTCGCTATATAGCTTGCTTGAATGCTAATCGCATTACCATCGACAGTTATCGTAAGACGGGTTCTGTCAGAATTTTTTTGTTGGTTTTGGTTGCCTGCTTCTTTCTCAAATACTTTCGTCCACACCCTACGTGGAACCGGAAGAGACCCAAGCGATTAGGGCAGTTTTTTAGGGGGGAAGTGTGTGGTTCTGCAAGAACGTACAACTTAAAGCAGCAAAAAACAAAAATCTAATATTAACTGTAGCATTTTTACGACACCGCGTAAACAGCGGTCAGCTCGACAAGCAGCTCGTAACGAAGAGCGTGGCATTGTTCATGGTCGCGTCACACGAATGGTCTGCACAGAGGCGTTGCCTTGAGTTTGTCACGCCGGCGACCGCACCTGGTTTAAGCTTTAGGAGTAAGGGGCAGTACGGTAACCGAAAAGGTCATTGCTAACCTATAGCCACCTATATTTTTCAATGCCTGCCATGTCGCTCCGAAATGCATGGAGCCCAGTAGTCCACTGCCACGGCACCACATTTGCAGTCCTTTTATGCATCTTGTTGCTGGAGCTGCAGGGCTAAATTTGGATGGGCGCTGTGGCCTCTCGGAGTCTGTTCCTCGCCTTCTGCATGACGTGCGATCAGGTGCAATACAATAAAATTGACATATCATTAATGAAGCTCCTAGAAACTGCGACCAAGTACTGGTCTAAGTCACCAACTAAGGGTCGCTCCCTCGGTAACTCCCGGTCTTGGCGGCACTGGGCCGGCATCGGGAAGATACAGGATGCTAAGGCGCACATGCGCGAAACACAGTCTCTGATTTGTCGTTTCACGAAAACCTCCTTCGTACGTCCTTGTTTAGTTGGGCGCTGCACACAGCCCGTCCCACGTACCTTGGCCGGCAATACTCAGGTTGGTACTGGCCGGCTCAGGTTGGTAATTCAGTAGCACAGGACAGAGTCGAATATAATTTAGCTATATATCTCTATATTTCTTGATGTAGTAATCATGGAAGTTTGGTACGCTTTAAAAAGATGGCCTTTTCTCAATTTAATCGATTAGCTGGCTGATTCTAACAACAAATTGAGGCAAAAAAAAATTGCCTCCAGGCCTCTTTACAACGTCCTCTGCTTCCTACGCAGAGTCAGCAATGGCGTAAAGGGCAGCGTACTGTATGTGGCTCTTACACTAACAGCAACGCTGGTCTCCCACATGTTACTGTAATTGCTGAGACCCAGTGTTGGGCATCGAAGGCAGGCGTGATGGCGTTGAAGTGCACGCGTCGTATTTATGAGGCTAATATTTCTTTTGAAACATCGATCAACCTCAAACATATCGAAAATAGATCGTATAAGAAGGAAAATCTGTCCGTTCGGAGAAGTTGCTTTCAGGGTAACTGACATTTTATTACGGCACATATATGCACTGGAAGCCTTTCTAACAAACAGCAAGGACGAGATGAACGCAAACGATGCACACTCAGTTCTTCTGTTGCCAACGCGGCCAGATTGCGGCTAGCACTGTAAAAGTACTTAGAAGCACGATGTAAGTGGCGGTGCCTCGTGTACACCGTTCTTATTCATAGAGTGCGAGCGCGAAGGCACCCACCTGAAGGACAAGGCATTTCCTCGTTTTGCAATTTCAATGTTTACTTGGCCGATAGATACGTGGCCAGTGCCGTTTTAAATTTCATCCTTTTCTATAGCAGCTTAGTTTGTGGTCCGTGCTAAGGCTACGAGGTCCCCCAAACCTTTCTAAGGAGCGCCACGGGCAGTGTGAAGTGCCGCCAACTTGAATTTCTTTATAAACTCTCTAAACACGTTGGAACTTCAAGCGCTCCGACAAATTCGGTGCGCTTTCTGATTTAATTTCCACGAACGAACCGGCGTTTCGTGGTGGCGCCTGCGACAGCAGTGCAAGAAGAAGAGGCAGAAGAAGAAACAGCCGTTCAAGCCGGAGCCCTGTGCGCGACGAGATGTCCTCCGAGGAAAACAAGGAAGGCGGCGGCAGCAACGAGGAAGAAGGCGACAACGCGGGCGAGGAAGGGAACTCCGCGGGAGATAACGCGGGAGGCGAAGAGAAGAAGGACTCCAGCGAGGAGAACCAGGAAGGCGGCAAGGACGAGAAGGGAGAAGGGGGCGACGCCGGCGGCGAAGGAAGCGGGGATGCCGGGGCCGCCGAAGCCGGCGCTGCTGCGGCGGTACCGGGTAGCGGGTCGGATACCGCAGGCGGCTCGGCCCACCGAACGTTCGCCCTGATCGGCATCGCGGCGGCCATCGCCGGACTCGCCATCCTCATCATCACCCTGGTGGTGCTCGGGGGACAACCCGTCACTGCCCACTCGGAGCGACCGGTCAACACGTCTAACGACACATTCTTCAACTTGCCCGTGGATGAGGAGGAAAGCTGGTGGCGCTGACGCCGCTATAGGGGCTCCCTAGCTTTCCACCCCACCCCCCTTGCCTCTCCCCCTCCCGCCTTTTACCATGCGGTGCTGTTGCTACCATGGTGCCATATACAACGGTTAGCACCCATGCGCCAGAAACGCTGCAGCGAGCGCGACCTCGGCAGGGACATTATACGTGAATGGAAAGCGGATTGCGCAGCGGATTGCATATGTGATATCGCGAAGTGATTACTGCGACAAAGTGATTATAGACTCTTGAGGTAGTGCTCATATACGACAAAACAATATCTTTTGTGAGGTTTCGCTTTAACCGCGCCAATATAAGTCAATGTTACTTTTGGACAAGCGTGCGCGCCTGTATGGCAGTGGTATTTGTGCAATTTCGTGATCGTTGTGCGAATGTATTTCTGATCTTCACAATAATGGTAACCATCAACATTATAGGCTCGAGAAAATCTAGTCGGTCTGTGTTTCTTTTAAACGTACTAGCCTAAAACTGGGATCTTAACTTGCATGCTAAACAGTAGTGTGGCACCGTAAAAGTGATTTCAATTGGGCACAACAGGAGACGAGACAGCCACTAACGGACGCGAACTTGCGGGCCTATCTTGCGCACAATTTGTCTTTAATATAGAAGGCCACGCTATACAACGTACATAATTTTAAACCTGTTAGTGGAAAAATTGCAAAAGGCCATCGAAGCAGGCTATCGTTTTAAGCCATGGCAGCTTTCCAAAAGCGCTTTATAGAGTCATGCGGTAAAAACAGTCCCTTATTTCGAAGAAAGAAAAAAGTGCGGCGAAGAGGCACATTTGAGACTTCTGATCTGGCACGGATAACTGAAAACACCATCAGCACCAGGTGAAGACAGTCAATAAAATAAATAATTGAGATAACAATAGAAAAAAAAATAAACTCGCCATGCCGACCCTGCGAAAGCGGAAAACGGTCACTGCAACTGCTGAGGGGGGTATTGGAAAAAATGCGAAAGCATTATTGCCCACGAAGAAAAAAAAAGGAAGAAAAAACAGCGTGAACATCCAAGAGTACCAAAGCTCATGTCACCAAGTGTTGACATCCAGTTTGGCATGATGACGTAACGTGATTACTTAACGCAGAAAGTTGGTCTAGTTGGTGTCGATGCATTTTTTGAAACGTAGTTATACTACCACTAACAAGTCTAACGGAAAAAAGTTGGGACAGTACAGAGCGCTAGTCCTCTCCCAACTTTTTTCCGTTAGTCTTTTTAGCGCTAGTAACTATGTCTCAGCAAACGTGCTTACGTTCATCACACTAAATGTCCTGTGATGACGTCATCACACCAAAGGTTGCGTTTGACATCATCACGTCAAACGCTACGTTACATAAGGGGATCGTCAAGTGACAATATCGCCTGATGACGTCATCGCGTCAAACGTGACGTGACGCGATGCGATGACGTGATCGTCAAGTCATGATGCCTCTTGGAGAGGCAGCACAGTGTGCGCTTCCCTCTTCTATGCACTGTATCCGCCATAGGCCCACATTTTTCTGCGAGCACGCCACCACGAAAAATCCCAACCAACTAGAAGCTAACAGCTTCGCTGTAAAATGTCTAAGGGCAACTAAACACTTGGGAAGTCGAGTTGTGAAGTCTAAAGCATTGATGTCCAATTGAAAGCCGCTGAGCGGTCCTTCAAGCTTTGCTCTGCGAAGAATGTTTACGAGTTATGCAATTAGATTGGTGCAGGTTACCCTTTCTGTGCAGTTTCGACCTTAGCATATTGGCTGCGACGACAGCAATCATTTGGACGATACTGCTGAGAAAGCAAGGCCGCCGCATGCAACCGACGTTGCAACGTTGCATGCAACCGAGGAGGCAGCAGCCGCCACCAAGGCCGGCAGGCGCACGCGTCAGCTAAGCACATTGTGGGTGAGAGAGAGAGAGAGAGAGAGAGAGAGAGAGACATACGGACCGTGTGCCGGCTTCCGAAACCGAGACGGCGACATCCGCACATGGTGGCACCAGGTGTTTCTGTTCACCCGTTCAGCTCCGTCGAGGCGTGCTCGTGACGTGGCGTCGCAGCCCATGGGAGAATTTAGGTTTGCATTACGCTGCTACAGACGCCACTCGCTTTTTCGCTCAATGGGCCATTTTATGCTTTCGCATCAAAATGAATAACGTTTTTTATGAGATTTCACGAAGCAATAAAAACGTCTCCACATCAGCCCAAGGAAGTCCGGTGGAATATCAGAGGATCTTAGGTTTATGTCGAAATCGAGGTTAAGCGATGTCTTCATTGGGGTATGAGCAATTTATTTCAAAATTTTTCGAATGTGACGCGCTAATCTTTGCACAAAATGACAGAAACTGAAATGTCGTTTTATGACAGTGTAACCCTGATGGTGCAACTGCAATGCTGTGCTGGTTCAACGTATCATGGTCACGCACACGTAATATAGTGAACCAAATTTTCCGACGTAGGAGTGGCTTCCGTTTTAACGCGACACAGGCGTACATTAAATGCAAACACGTTTTTATTATAAGCTGACGTTAGGCATGTCAGTGTTCGTAATCGCTGATTCGAGTGCATGTAGCACAATTTCAAGTGGTTGCACAGGCGTCGTGTCGGGACTGCAGTGGATGGTTCGCATCTTTTTTCAGTGTATTATTGCTCTTGGCAATGCGGAGTTTGCACAACGGCGACAAGCGTTGTGTGCGTCGAGAAATACTAACGGTAATGACAAACGTTCGAAGTCCCAATTCTTCTAGTGAGCACGTGGTCAATCGCACGGCTAGTTCTCGAGCAGGGAGTGACGACTAGCTGGGGTGAGAGCTTTCTAAACGCACAGCGAAGACGTTTTCCATGAATGACGTTTGCCACCAGTTTTCCAGTTTTGATATGTTGACGTTCAAGTCTCCGGTGAAGACCAACGGCGTTGTCTTGTCGTAGCTGTTGTCCCATATAGGGATCACTGCCCAGGGTGCGTATTAAAGAATTGCTTTTGCGTTGCAATGAACTGACGTAAAGAGTGGCCAACACAATAGCCACGTCCCCACACATTCACTCGAATAACGCATGCGTCGCCCACATCATCTGTTAGTCAGTTCATCCCGCGCATCACCATCACCATTAAAACATTAGATGCTCGGTTCATACGTGCTTAGCCTTACTAGGTTAGCTAATCTAGTAACGTGGTTACGTGCAACTAGCATGAACTGATTATGAGGCACACTGTACTGGGCAACTCAGGTTTAATTTTTGACCGCCTGGGTTAGTTACCATGCACCCAAATTTATACGTGCGTCAACGCTTTTGCATTTCGCGCCTATCTAAATGCGCCCACCACTGCCGAGATTGTAACCCGCTACTTAAAGCTCAGCAGCATATTGCCATTTTCATTGGCTACCATATCGTGTAACCATCATGTTAATCATCATCATAACCACCACCAGAATTAGCTTATTTATGTCTACTGCAAGATGAAGGCCTCTGCCAGCGATCTCCAATTACTCCTGTCTTGTGCCAGCTGGCACCATCTTATGCCTGCAAATCTCCTGATTTCATCCCACTATCTAATCAACTCAAATAAAAAAGTGAGCTTTACTTTTTATTCCCTTTAGTTCTCTGTAGTGCTGGGAAAACATGCTTTTCAAATGTATCATGACATGTACAAGATAGTAAGCCAATAAGTATTGCAGATTCAGATACGAGATACTAGCGAAATAATTGTATCCGATAGGATACTTGCCATATGACGCACTCTTGAATCAATGTGTCAAAACTAGGGTGACGAACTATACTGACACCACACGAATGTTTGATGCTGTGCGTTTCAGGGTGGTCTACAGAGTAAACGAGTGACTAGCAATACTACGACTAATACAAAGTATGTTACAAAGTACCTTACAAAGTAAGCTATTACAAAGTATATAGAACACCAGCGTTTCAAGCCTTAGGCACGGAAAAAACAAGTCTACCACAATTAAGCCCACCCGCAAACGATTAGGTAGAAAATAACCAATCAGATAGTGACCGCAGCGAGAAACATTTCTGACTCCGAAACGAGCTAAGCCGCTGCTTCAGACTGCCAAATAAAGAACGAAGGTTAAAATACAATGATCCTGATTCATTTCAGAAGAATGTTTGAACCGCTTGAAAATTTCGAATACATTCTAGCACCGCTTCTAGTCCAATCACCGTTTGGACAAGGCGTAGCGAGCTCAGAAAGCGCTTACATGTCTTCTGAACCTGTAGCCAAAGCTTCGTGTTCACGCAGCCACCGTCTATGACATCCGCGGAAACAGAGCTTTGCTGAGCAGTACCGGCGTCATGCACATCGATTGTAAACACAGACGCAGCGGAGGCAGCTGAGGCAAGAAATAGACGCGTCCCCCCGTGGCCAAACATGGCGTTATCGATGGAATCGGGGTAAAAAGGGTCCCTACACCTTCTCACACTTCGGTAATTGCGCTGGCAGCGATGTTGTTCTCTCACGTCATCCAAATCATTCTCACAGTGTTGAACTGCTGGCCGTATTTTGTGCAGCCGCATAGAATAATCTGCCAAATAGTGCATTTAAGGTCAATTGACTTCACACCAGACTTGTGCATAACGATGTACACGTAACGAATTACCTGTAATGAATTACATTTTTTTTGTAGTTTCGGAAATCGTCGATTCTTCTTTACTCGGTAACGCTCACGTTTGTTCAATTACTTTTTGTCATATTTAACGAATTTATCGACGAGAAAAACTAACTGGTGATAGTCTTGAGAACTAGAATTTGGAAGAAACAGTGCAACGAAAAAGGCCGTGCCGCGCAGGAGCCTTGCGAATGCACATGCTAGGGCAGGGAGATCCAGGTGCTCCATATTTCTTTCCTCATCCTAACGCTCCACCAGACGTTGGCTGTTGAAATAAACCGATACTGCTATGACTCGAGCCTATAGTATACTTGAGTTTTTCCCCCAGGCTTGCCTCATGCTCGATTGAAGCTCACGACAAAGCACGACAATAATTACATTTGTGACACATATATCAATTTGCGGAAAAAAACAAAGAAGATTGGGAGATGTCGTCATGTTACGTCGGCTGGTGAAAAGTTAGTTATTACTATATTGCGCTATATCCACAGAGAAATAAAGCTGCCTGGCTCATGTGTCTGCCCCTGGTAAAAAAAATAAATCGGGCACAAGCACTGATTCCACTGATTGTGCTTCGTAGAGTAGCGTATAGAACACTCGTGGCGGCTTCTTTTTGTGTATGAACAACCCTTAAGTAGCGGCATTATTTTTTTCGTACTTTCATCATTTCTTGACCTTTGCCCCTTCCTCCTCATGTCCTGCAGCTCCTCTGCCCAAGGACCAGCCGCCGGACAATGTTATGGTCCGTAATTTTTTTTTTAAAGCAAAGCCTTCTTGGCCTCTTCTCATTACTTTGGTGTCGATAACCGCTTCTTACCGCTATCGACTTGCCGCCAGAGCACTCTATTCAGACTACACATCCTGAACCCATTTCTCCCTCAACTCTCATGAATATATTATCAGCCCTGACATTGGCGTTTGACGAAAGGTTATGCGCTGCAGGTTTGAATCTTTCACTTGCGTGATTTATGACGCATGCACACAGAAGCAAGCAATTGACAGGCGCCAAAATCACTAGAGCGGAGTCTTTCGGCAGAAACAAGAATAGTGGCGTATTGCAAATAATTGGAAGATTGTAGTCTGAACTGCTGATCAATTAGAATAATGTAATTGACACCACCAGACGTAATTAAGAGGGTCTGAAGAAGCCTACCTTACACGCTGCGAAATGGAGTGATCACGTTATCTATCCCTTCATCGTCACTATTCGGTCCCATGAGCAGCTGTTAGGCCACACCCTTGCGCTACGGCTTTATATGACTGCAAGAAGCAACCAATGCAATATTAATCGGCTTGTGATATGAACGGCGCACGAAGTGTAATAAAACACCGGCTTTGAGCCCGGAATTGACTTTTCTGGCGACGATCACGACAAGCAGTTGAAAGGCTGTCACGCCGTTGCATGAATCCCGAGCGTTATAATACAAAAAAGACAGGAGACATGCACAAAGCCAGTAGAAACCAGCGCACGCACTCTATCACAGAGCTTACACAGCCTACGAAGTGACAGTGCGTGAAAATCTGGGGGAAGACTGCAGGAATGGAAGAACAAACACACACTAATTTTGTTCCAACGAAAAGAAAGAGAAATGAATCGCACAGAACAAACTGTGGGTGTGCACCGACAAATAGACGGCTGAATACATAAATGGAATGCTCAGCGGTATTTTGTGACCTTAGGTTTCCTCTGTGGAGGCAGCCATATTTTTGTAATGGTAGCAGCGAAGATGTCGCGCCCACTTTATGCCGAATTAGATTGTGTTCTGCAATTTCAACCACATTCTGGGGCCTCCATTCGGTGTATTCATCTCCGCATTCACTCGAGTGTCCGTTGTTGGGCTTTGGCCACACCACAGTCCTTCAAGCATTGAAGGAGTCTGACCGCACCTAACGGCGGCGAAGAATCTGTATGGTGCAATCTTCGTCTGGAAAATAGGCAGCTCTTGACAGTTGGTTAATTCTATCATTTATATTGCTGTATCTTCTTGAGTGCCGCAGGGGTCGGTTCTAGGGCCCTTGCTGTTTGTAGTGTATATTAATGACATTGTGAAAAATGTGACTTCTAAAGTACATTCATATGCAGAGGGTTGTGTTGTCTACCGCGATCTAAACAATTGTTCAGATTTATTTCATTTGCAGAGAAACATAAATCCAGCAAAGTTTTAGGTTATCTCCTCCACACGCAGATATCCTTTCCTGGCCGAATATGGATTAGATTTTGTTTAACTATCAAGAGTATCTGATTACAAATACCTTGGCGTTTACTTTTCCTCCATCCTCACGTGGAATAAGCACGTTGAGCATGTTTCATGTAAAGCTTGTGGAATGCTGAATTTCTAAGAAGAAATTTTAAAACGGCACCGTTAAAAGTTAAAGAGCTTCTATATTTAACTTATGTTCAGCCTATATTGGCACGTTCTTGCGTTGTTTAGAGCCTGCGAAGTTTATATTTAACCTACATGCTTGAACGTCTACAAAACTGTGCCGCTCAAATTGTATCAAGAGATTTTAACTTCTGTAGTAGTGTTATTAACAATAAACTAACATTGGGCTGAGAGCATTTATGTGCTCGCCGAAGGAACTTTCAGTAAAACCGCATAATTTAAGTTTCAAATTTTACTTGAAGGAATAACACCTTTTTGGAAGGGTGGTGTCCATGCTACACCCATATTGACAGGGTGGTGTCTGTGTTACACCCATATAGGAAGGGTGTCGTTGGTTTTACACGCATGTATTAAAGTGTGCTTTTTATTTAACACCCATAGGCAAGGTGTCGTCATTTTAACACCCTTTGTTTTGTGGGGTGCTACTTAGCACCCTTTGCTTGGGGTATACCAATACACCCTAAAAGGGTGTCACACATGTGAGAAGTCATTTATGCCCTTGAGGGTGTTGTAATATTTAGAGTATGGGCAGTTGCAATACTTGGAACAATAGTTGAACAGCAGCACACATACAATAGACACTAAAGGTCCTACTTTAGTCGAAATCTTCACAATAATAATAATAAAGAATTGAAGTATTTCAATGCATCACACTTAAATTTTCAACACACCATTCGTAGCAATCCGCGACATAAGCAGCGCATCATTGCACTTTTCAGATTAAAGTAAAAGAAGGTATTAGAGTAAGAGAAGGTATTCATTGCTGTCTTAGTCCTGATGTGCGACTCCAACAATTATCGCCAGTCCAACAAAGGAAATTTGCTCAGAGAGTGTATTAATGCAAATTCAAGCTGCTGTTTTTATTCGATTCTCTGACCCTCTCTTTACAAGAAAGCGCTTAGGATTGAACCATCCTTAATTGATAATTGTTTGCAATATTTCCAAAAGACGTTACTGTACCTAGATACGCAAGATACGTACTTTTGTTTTCGTGTGATAGTTCACTGTTTTAAATTCTGAAAGCACCGGTCAGTTCAGAGTCATGGCACCTATTTGTGTTTTTGTATGGGAAAAATTTTTACTTTTGTTCTCACCCGCACGCCGCAGTCCTCGGCTACTTAATGTACTGAGCAGTGCACAAGTGCTCTAAAATGGAAATACAATAAAACCGTTCCAAACCGGGTCGGTACATAGAGTGATGATAAAATCAAGTTTTGTGACCAAACCGCACCCGTCTTCAACGCTTTGCCCTGCAAGAGTGAGCGTAATGGCTGATGCTAAGACCTCTCGCAATATAATATTGTTACGTAGGAAGACGCAGACGAAAAGCTATGTACAAATATATTTACAAGGAAAATACGCTGCGCTTGGCCAAGAGGCAACAGCCCGCGCTAGCTTCTAATCGTCGTCGTCGTCTTCACACTGCTGGCCTTTCGTGATCGCGCATATTGTGCCGTAGCACTACCCCCGGCTGCAAAAGCGCCGTCCCGGAGCGACTAAAGATCGGACTCGGAAGCAGTGTAGTAGGCCTTGAGCCTACTGACGTGTACGACATCACTAGATGCCACAGGAGAGGACGAGGTTGAGGCCACAGGAGCAATTTCGTAAGTCACAGGCGTCACCTGGCGCAGCACGCGGTAGGGCCCTGTGTATCGCGAAAGGAGCTTCTCTGAAAGTCCGACGTGACGAGAGGGCGACCACAGGAGCACGAGCGCACCAGGTGAAAACTGTACGTCACGATGGCGGGCGTTGTACTGACACTGCTGAGTGGTCTGTGAGGCCGTCAGTCGAGCACGGGCAAGCTGGCGTGCATGGTCAGCGAGGGCGATGGCGTCGCGCGCATACTCGCTTGTTGAGACCGCAGCAGGAGGAAGTGCCGTGTCTAGGGGCAAGGTAGGTTCGCGACCGTACAGTAGATAAAAGGGAGAAAATCCGGCGGTGTCGTGCCGGGAAGAATTGTACGCAAATGTTACGTAAGGAAGGGCAATGTCCCAGTCGTGGTGGTCCTTGGAAACGTACTTGGCCAGCATATCGGTAAGAGTACGGTTTAACCGCTCTGTCAGGCCATTGGTTTGAGGATGGTATGAAGTAGTCAGTTTGTGTTGAATGGAGCAGGAACGCACAATGTCAGCGATAACTTTCGAGAGGAAGTTTCGACCACGGTCAGTAAGCAGCTGTCGCGGGGCGCCATGAAGCAAGATAATGTCACGCAAGAGAAAGTCCGCGACGTCAGTGGCGCAGCTGGTAGGGAGAGCCCGAGTGATAGCGTATCGGGTGGCGTAATCAGTCGCGACGGCTACCCATTTGTTCCCAGAAGATGACGTGGGAAAGGGACCGAGCAGGTCTAATCCAACACGAAAGAACGGTTCCACAGGGACGGTGATCGGCTGGAGATGACCGGCAGGTAGCACCTGAGGTGTCTTCCGACGCTGGCAGGGATCACAGGCAGCAACATAGCGTCGAACGGAGCGAGCGAGACCAGGCCAATAGAAGCGGCGGCGGACGCGGTCGTACGTGCGGGTTACCCCAAGATGTCCTGAAGTGGGTGCGTCATGCATCTCAAAGAGCACAGTCTGTCGTAGCTGTTTTGGCACGACAAGAAGAAGGTCAGAGCCGTCAGGGAGGAAGTTCCTTCGATACAGAATGCCACCCTGGAGGACATATCGGCGAACGGATGCGTCGGTAGGTGTAGAGCGCAGACGCTCGATAAGTGCTCGCAGCGATAGGTCTCGGTACTGCTCATCGGCGATGTTACCGAAGGCAGAGACAGAGAAAATGCCGTTGAGGCTACTACTGTCGGCGTCGTCAGGCTCGTCGACCGGGTAGCGAGACAGGCAGTCAGCGTCCTTGTGTAGTCGGCCAGATTTATAGGTGACAGTATACGAATATTCTTGGAGGCGTAAGGCCCAGCGACCAAGTCTTCCTGTAGGATCTTTCAGTGAGCATAACCAGCAAAGCGCGTGATGGTCTGTGACAACGGAAAAGGATCGGCCATATAAGTATGGGCGGAATTTCGCAACCGCCCAAACTAGGGCCAGACACTCACGCTCAGTGATGGAATAGTTGCGCTCCGCGGGTGAGAGGAGCCTGCTGGCGTAAGCGATAACACGGTCGTGGCCACGCTGGCGTTGTGCCAGTACTGCTCCAATTCCGTGACCGCTGGCATCAGTACGGACTTCGGTAGGCGCAGAAGGATCGAAATGGGCCAAAACGGGAGGCGTTGTGAGAATGTCGATTAGATGAGAGAATGCAGAGGCCTCGTTATCGCCCCACTGGAAAGGAGCGTCTTTTTTCAAAAGGTCGGTTAGTGGTCGTGCTATGGCGGCGAAATTTCTCACGAAACGGCGGAAGTACGAACAAAGGCCGATGAAGCTGCGCACATCCTTGACACACTTCGGAACAGGGAAGTGCGTAACAGCATGGATCTTGCCTGGGTCCGGTTGCACTCCGTTCGCGTCAACGAGATGTCCAAGGACTGTAATCTGGCGACGGCCGAATTGGCACTTCGATGCGTTGAGTTGCAGACCGGCTCGCCGAAAAACGTCCAGGACTGCTGAGAGGCGCTCGAGGTGCGTAGCGAACGTTGGGGAGAATACGATAACGTCGTCCAAGTAGCACAGGCACGTGGACCACTTGAAACCGTGAAGAAGGGAGTCCATCATGCGTTCAAAAGTGGCAGGGGCGTTACATAGACCGAACGGCATCACTTTGAATTGATAAAGACCGTCGGGTGTGACAAAAGCAGTCTTCTCGCGGTCGAGATCGTCCACGGCAATCTGCCAGTAGCCGGAGCGAAGGTCAATAGAAGAGAAATAGCGAGCACCGTGGAGGCAGTCAAGGGCGTCATCAATCCGAGGTAGGGGATACACGTCCTTTTTGGTAACCCTGTTAAGGTGCCGATAATCCACGCAAAAGCGCCATGAGCCATCCTTCTTTTTGACCAGTACTACAGGTGACGCCCATGGACTATATGATGGTTCAATAATGTTCTTGGCAAGCATTTTGCGAACTTCTGCGTGAATAACTTGACGCTCAGCTGGTGACACTCGATACGGGCGGCGATGAATAGGAGGGGCATCGCCGGTATTAATGCGATGTTTGAGAGCTGTAGTTTGGGCTAAAGGACGATCGTTAAAGTCAAAAATATCGTGGTAGGAAAACAGAACGCGGTAGAGTTCACGAGCGTGCTCGGAGGGCAAGTCGGGGGCAATCATTTTCCGTAAGTCAGCGATGGTACAATTTGCCGACTGCGATGGTAGAGGAGTATCGGATGAAGTGTCGTCTACTGCAATGGATGCTACTGAGTGATCCTCGAATGAACAAAGCTGGGCCAAAGACATCCCACGTGGCAGCACTTGTGTCGTCAAGCCAAAGTTGACCACTGGCAGGCAGACGCAATTCGCCGTAATAGATAAAACTGTATGGGGTACTGTGATCCCATGTGTAAGGAGGACGTCTTGCATAGGAGCCGCGATGTAGTGACCGTCGGGGACTGGTGGGGATGACACTAGGTCAACGTAGGTCAGTGCCGAAGGTGGCAGGCGAACGAAGTCGGCGGAACTGAGGCGACTGGGGTGTGGTTCAGCAGGATCCAGAACAGGCAGGTCAAGGCGGAGAGTACTGGCGGAACAATCGATGAGAGCAGAATGTGCGGAAAGGAAGTCTAAGCCGAGGATGATGTCGTGGGGACAGTGGGCGATGACTGTGAATAGCACGATTGTTGAGCGATCGGCGAAGGAGACGCGGGCGGTACACATACCAATTACGGGGGCTGTTCCGCCATCGGCGACACGGACAACAGGCGTCGTGGCGGGCGTGATAATTTTCTTGAGCCGGTTACGAAGGTCAGCGCTCATTACGGACAAATGCGCCCCAGTGTCTATGAGAGCAGACACAGAAACACCGTCGACTTGCACGTCAAGAAGGTTCAGATGAGTGGGCAAAGTCAGTAGAGGATTTGGCGGCGTAGGGAGCAATGCAGCGTCACCTCGAGGCGCTGCATCGTCTAGTTTTCCGGCTGGGAGCGGCGTCCGAAGGGAGTCGGCGAATAGGCGCGACGGGGCTGGGGAGAGCGAGATTGTCGTCGTTGGGGCGAAGGCGAACGAGAATAGGGGCGGTTCGTTGCAGGAGAATCAGTGGCGGCATTATCGGAGCGTGCGGCATAGGGACGAGAAGGGCCACCTGAGGGGCGAGAGTAGGCAGTATAAGTAGGCCGGCTCGGGGAACTCCAGCGACTACGACAGTGCCGAGAAATGTGCCCGATTCGATGGCAGTGGAAACAAATAGGCTTGTCGTCAGCAGTGCGCCATTCAGATGGGTTGCGGAAACGTGGTGGGTAAGAAGATGCGGGACGGGGCGAAATCGAAGAAGCCGGGCGGGTATTAGGGCGATGGGCCGAGCAGATGGTGTGAAGACCCATGTTTTCAAACTCCTGGCGGACAACTGCCTGGATCAGTGAGACCGTGACTGCAGATGTGTTGGTGGGACTGGAGTCGAAGGCAGCCGGATAGGCGGCCTCGATCTCACGCCGGACGATCCTGGTAACATCGGCAGTGTTGTTGGGACGAGGAGCGTCGGCACAGGAAGATGTCGCTGGGGTGTTGGGCAGACGGGCAAACTGCTGGTCAATACGTCGGCTTTTGGCGAGTTCCAGGCGGCGGCACTCTCTTATAACAGCATCCACCGTCGCTACGTTGTTGCAAACGAGCAAGTTGAAGGCGTCATTGGCAATGCCTTTGAGGATGTGGGAAACCTTGTCTGACTCAGTCATGTGGGTGTCAACTTTGCGGCACAGAGCCAAGACGTCCTGAATGTACGTGACATAGGGCTCTGTTGACGTCTGCACACGGCCGGAAAGCGCCTTCTGCGCGGCAAGTTGTTGACCGTAGGGGTTGCCGAACAAGTCTCGAAGCTGTGTCTTAAGTGAATCCCAACTGGTGAGCTCATCTTCGTGCGTGCGATACCAAACTCGAGGTGTGCCACCGAGGTAAAAGACTACGTTGGCGAGCATAATAGTAGGGTCCCACCGGTTATTGCGGCTGACGTGTTCATACAGGCTGATCCAGTCATCGACGTCTTCCCCATCTTGGCCCGAGAATACGCCAGGATCACGGGGAGCGGGGAGAGTGATGTAGGTCGTCGAAGTGGCAGCAGGTGTCGGAGCCGGCGGAGTCGGGTTGTCGTCGCCGGGAGCCATGAAGGAAGGCTCGACGTACCGTCCACTGCGAAGCTCCGTGACGAGGTACAGGGAACGTCCACCTCCACCAGATATGTTACGTAGGAAGAGCAGACGAAAAGCTATGTACAAATATATTTACAAGGAAAATACGCTGCGCTTGGCCAAGAGGCAACAGCCCGCGCTAGCTTCTAATCGTCGTCGTCGTCTTCACACTGCTGGCCTTTCGTGATCGCGCATATTGTGCCGTAGCAATATTGTCACAGCAATTATATGGACACTCCAAGCGCATTTCTGCCGTCGGGGTCGTCATGAGGTATTGCATAAATCCTAACGTCGATAAAAGCGTTGCCGCGCACCGTATGCGCTATGTGCGAGTGAATGCGCACGTGGGTGAGCTGGCGAAAGCGGCTAAATCTCGCGCATGAAAGGGAGGAAGGAGGGGAGGAAGCGCGCCATCTTCCATCGCGCGCAGGGCTTCGAGGGGAAGGTAGGAAGGGGGGTGCTTTATTGAAAGCCATTTGCGATGGGGCCAAGGTCCGCCGTGGGTAGGGAGCGAAGTCGCTTTCTACTCTGGGCGGCGCAGTCAGGCGCGCACCTGCCCGGGACGCTGTATCTTGAAAGACATCTGGGACGGGTACAGAGTCCGCCGTTCGCTGCGTTTTCGCAGCTCAGTTCGCGTTGATGCGAGAGGAAGGGCATAGGTCGACGCTCGCTGCTGCCGCCGCGTTTCCTCACTTCAGCGTTCTGACAGCGTGTTTCCGCGGTCATCGAGTGAGATTTGTTTATGCTTGCTTGTGCGCGCGTGACGTCATGCTTGTTAATTTATTTAGTATACCTATGTTTACATGTTTATGCTGTCGATAAAACGACTGTCGCGTAGCTGTCTATCTTTACGTTTCTTCGTCGGTGCGGCCGACCGTGGGCTTCGCGAAATGCGAACCCACAACCTTCGCGAAATGCGAAGGTTGTGGGTTCGGTTCCCACCTGAGGCAAGTTGTTTTTTCATCCACTTTAATTAGCTATAATTTATCGTTTCTTTACTTCATTTATTAAGCACAAGTAATTTCCCCTATGTTGTCCTTGGGGTCAGTGTTTGTTGGCTTATGATTAGAAGGAAGGTATGTATTGCAGAACATTAGGCCCATTGCGCTTACATCAAACGTAGTAAAATTCATTGAGAGTCTTCTTCACCGTCGTATGATGAAATTTATTAATGATAATTCCATTCTTAGTCCCTGTCAGATTGGTTTCAGGGCCGGCTGCTCCATCTGGCGTGCCCACGTCGATTTGGAAAGCCGAATACAACTCGCTCGACGTCATAAGCAATACGCTGCCTTAGTGACGCTCGATATCGCTAAAGCATACGGCACTGTGGAGCACACTGTATTGATCAATTGGTTAACTTCCTGTGGTGTTCCTGGGTATACAGTAGCGTGGATTCAATCATTCTTAGGTGGAAGAGAATTCTATTCTTACGAAAGCGGCGTTTCTTCTTCTAAGCACAACTAAACGAGAGGCGTACCGCAAGGCTCAGTCCTTTCCCCGGTGCTTTTTAATATTCTCATGAGCACACTACCTTGTCATCAAGAAATAACTACTTATGTTTATGCAAACGATATTGCGTTTTTTGCATCTGGAAACGACATCCACACGCTATACTAACGACTGCAAACTTACCTTTATGCTCTGGAGAGTTGGTTAGATGTTAATGCCAACTTCTTAACTTAATGCCAGGAAATGTGCTGTTCTCGTTTTTCCGATACGGGACATAGTGCACATTTCGTTGTCTTACCACCTTGAAGACATACCACAGGTGGAATCTGTTAAATACCTCGGAATTATTTATAACGCCTCTCTCAACTGGCGCTCACACATAGATCATGTGACTGGAAAAGGTACCCGTGCAACTGGCATATTGCGCAGGCTGAGCAGTCGTCGAATAGGATTGAGAAGAGATACTCCTAATAATATATCGTATGTACGTTCACCCTGTGTTAGAATTCGGTTGCGTGCTCTTCTCTGGAGCTCCAGCCTACATGTCCCGTCCTCTAATCCTCTTAGAAAGAGAAGCATTAGGTCTGTGTTTAGGTCTTCCTAAATTTGTTGCAAATTCTATTCTTTATCTAGAATCCCGTGTTCCTCCTCTTTCGTGCAGGTTCCGGCTTTTGACAGTGCAGGCGTTCTTAAGGATTTATGAATTACCGCTGCGTCATCCCCAAACAATCTTTATTTCACAACCTGCATTGTTTTTCGGTGTCATCTGGCCGCGCCTACATACTCCTTAAATTATATTCGTGCAAAAATTACTTTACTCCTTGGGGGTGCGCATATGCGATGTACTTCCTATTACCGACAGAGCTGTTGCCACGGATATTCAATTTGATGACATCTTTCCTAATAATGCAAAATTACTTCCACACCGTATTCTCGACGGTATATTACAAGATCACCTGAAATACCTTCAAACAAACGTTGTAATTGCTACAGATGCTTCACAATGTGAAGAAAAGTCAGGTGTAGGAATATTTTCCCCGATTCTCGATTGGACCTTTTCTCTTCGGCTGCCAGATTTCATACTGATTTTTTTAGCTGAATTCATGGCCGTGGTGCTGGCATTACGCAAATTAGGACCATCAATTACGTCAGCCGTGATAGTCACTGATTCTTTATCATTGCGCTCATCCCTTACTGCTTCTAGTGATTCTCGCGTGATGAGGACATTTCAATCATTGGTACCTGGTTACTTGAGAAGCGTGCGTTTGATTTGGGTGCCTGGCCATAAAGGACTAATCATTAATGAAATTGCAGACTCTCTAGCCAAGGCATCGATAAGTGGCCCGATTCTTCCTTGCTGCCCTCTGACTGCTTATGTTACTGCAGCTAGATTTCGCAGGAGTATCATTGTACAGTCCATATCAGGCTCCGCAATTACTAACTCTGAGGATTACGGACATCTCCTGCACCCTTGGAACAGAGATTTTTGCCGAACACGGAAAATTGAAGTGTCCATCACGAGGCTGCGCTGCCGTATACCTGCATTGAACTTCTACCCCCCCAAGTCTGGTCTGGTCCCCTCACCATTATGCTCATTCTGTGGCGAAGCAGAGACAATAGACCATTTCTTGTTGTCTTGCAGACATTTTTCTATTATAAGAAAAGACTGCTCGATATCCCGCTTCGCTCTACTTGTCTAACTTTATCAGTGCCTGTGATCCTATCTTTTGGAGCCTCCATTATTATGTTCAGCCACAGAAATGTTTGCTTGGCAATCTAAGATTACCTCATTGAAACCAATCGATTTCCATGTTAGACTGATCGTTCTCCCTCCCAACCATAGCTTTCTTTTATTTCTTATATATTATTAAAAATTATTATTATTATTATTATTATTTTATACGTGGTTTTCATCTGATTATTTCATTTTTTCTCCAAACACAAAACGTTTACTTTTAAACTCCAACGCTCAAATTTGGTAACTCCCTTGTTATTACTATTATTTTTATGCACCTAACTGAACCACCCGATTTTTGGCCAATCCCCCACTGTGGATACGTGCCACGGCCACTAAGGACAGCAACAACAACAACAAATTGTGACCATTGCTCGCTTTCGTGCTAGCGATATGTCATGGTTTTCTAACATTTAAAGAGCAATCTCACTTTCATTTGAGCCATGAAAACAGCAGACGGGAGATAAAGGCAGACAACACTGCCAATTTATGTGAACCGGCTGGTGTAAACTTTCCAGTGCCTTTCGTTATAGTTTGGTTTTCTGGGCTTGCGAAAGACGGTTTGTCTTCGTCAACGTCGTTATTGCTGCTGTTGTCATCGTTGTCGGAAATTTGAACAGAATATCGATGCCGGGTTTGCAACTCTGGTCGGACTCGCCAGAATAATTCAGACAGGAGTGTGTGTGAATTATAATTAATGGCATAGCGCAAGTTAAATTACGGACACAAAGAAAGAAGTGTACAAGGACAGGAACTACCAATATTTGTTTATTCTCATGCGAACCACCGATATTTGTACAATTTGTTGCGCATGCGTGGCGTCTCATCATCGCATCACAAAGGAAGAAACCGCCACACAAGATTATCGCGTGTCGAAGAGCGAGAGCGGCGCGTGAATGTAAAGGAAGTCAATGTACTTTATTTAAACAAACGTTAGAGACTCAAAACACACAAGTCGAAGCGGCAGGTTCCCAAGATTGTAGCTTCGATCACTATCGCAAAGCCCGGAGGAGCCAACAGAGTCGACAGCTTCAAAAAGGCGGACCACGGAGACACGGCCGCGCACGCCTCCATGTCTCCAGTTGCCTGGCGCAACGCTACACCCACGGCTCAGTTGGATCCGTGACGAAAGATGAGGGACGAAAGAATGGACAGGCGTGCCGATAACGCTTTCCTCTCCTTTCACTCTGGCAGGCGCACATTCGTTTCCATTAGTGGCCGAAAGCTGACGACGCGAGACTTACCTTTCTTTACACGTGCGCACGTCGATGCCGATAGAGCTCGGAGTACGCGGCTCGTGTTACCCGCCGGCACCCGGCGCGTTAGGCGAAGTCGGAGACGTTTACAATAGGCACTCCTTCTGTACGCGACGAGCTCACGCCTCTTGCTCGCCTTCGCGCCCTCCTTTATTAGACGCCCCGTCGGGTCTTGGGACGCTGGGCTGCAACAATCGAGCGGTACCTCTGCGAGGCCACTTCCTGAAAGGAACCCGACGCCTCTGTTCCATTACAACGCTTCAAGGAACACAGAGGGCAGTCCAGTTGTACTCTTTTGATAAGTCGCAAGTGACTGTGTTCGCCACCACGTCCCGTGTTCGTTGCTCTCTTACGCTTCATTGACCGGAAGGCGTTAGGCGTTATATGGAAGACCGCTATTGCTAGGACATCTCGATTTATTTTGCCATTTTTTTTAGTAGGAGAGGTTGGTAGCGTGGGTGGTGCCGGCTGTTGCTTTCCGGTTAGACAAGTAACAACTACCAAGACATGGGCAGCTCCCCCCCCCCCCCCCCAGAAAAAAGAAAGAAAGAAAGCCACAATCAGAAATACGCAATATGAATTAACGTCCGCGTGGTTCTTCATCAGAAAGTTTAATCAAGCACATAGTAGGTCGCTACCCATGCAGTTACACAGTAAGATCTGACACACAGTAAGATTTGACACACAGTTACACAGTAAGATTTGCTAAAACAATAGTTAGGGCAATTTATATGTAAATTGATTGAACAGTGTATGTTAAAATACGAAGAAAACCCAACGCCAGCAATAAGAACTTCACGAACATTTCAGGCGCCTTTGACAATAGGACTACAGTGCTGCCCATGATGCCAACATATAGTGAAGCCAAGGAAAGCGTAGTGGAAATTAACTTTCCTCTTTAAATAAAATCTAGAACAAATAAAGAAAGCGTAAATGAAGTTCGAATAAAGAAAATTTGCCACTGGTGTGAGCTCAACCTTTATTCTCCGTAAACACTTGTACGATGATCTACCAGTATAACTACAAAGCTCAGAAAATAAATAAAGTAGACAAAGAAAACAAAAATAAATAAATAAATAAATAAATAAATAACTAAATAAATAAATAAATAAAAAGAAGCTATAAACACGCATTAAAATAAATTATCATTTTGCGGACTATGAAGTACGGTGGGACAATAGAAGCGCACTTCTTCTATGCAGGGCATGGCCATCCACCAAATTCCTTAGCTACCATGAGACAGTGCTCTACAGAAAAATATGGGGAGTCACAATAATTACAGGTGCTTTTTTTAATGCACCAAATTTGAAAGAAAATTGCTCTAGGCAGATAGGGCACGTTAAGCACTTAAACTATAATACTGGATAAGAAGGTCATTATTTATAAACGCGTTATCCCCTAAAAACACTGATTATATTTTTATTTATTACAACACGGCCCATATTGCCATTAACAAATTGCAGCTGATGAGTTCGAAGGGCGTATCCGCTTTATTTATTTATTTATTTATTTATGAACACTGCCAGCCGTAAGGCCATTACAGGGTGGATGCAAACACTACAACTCAACAAGTGCACACAGCCACAAGCACAACACGTATACAAACCTAGTTCAATTAACTGGAGGCCAACAACCACGATAACACAATCGCTCAGCGGTCGTGTGAATCCAGGTCGCAAATACAACATATTTACCGACCAATAGTGACAACAGTACGATGGGTTCGCTCGGAACAAATTCCTAGGGTGACACCAGTTTCAAGATAACTTTCAAAATCTGCGACGAAATACATTGACCTTCCAGTTACTTTTGTGTATCATTGCATAAGACAGTGCTTTCTTTAAAAGAAGTAATCAGAACTAACGAGCCTTTTTACCGCACGTTTGACGGCGCATATGTCGAAACCAGTGCCATCCTGAGAATTAGTGCCAAGTTGATATGCGCTGCAAGTTCGTTAGCTACAATTCGTAAAATACAATATGTGGTGTAAATTATTTAGTAAAAAAATGTAAGTAGTGAAATTTTGTTAATTACTGATTTACGCATTTTTTTGCTCGTGGAAGCCCACCTCATCGAGAATAATTTAGTTCGAGAGTTGAAATTGTGCTAGAAAGCACAGATGATTTTTTTTTATTATTTAGTGCAGCTAAAAAATTTGGGTCCGCCTTATACATGAAGACTTAGGGGTTGTCTTCGTTTTCCAAGCATTGCAACAACAACAAAAAGAAAGTGTCGCGAGGAAGCCGTGTTCTCGCGTAAGATCTTCGTTCAGTTCCTCCTGGGTGGCTGTTGTGCGCGAAGAAAAAAAAATCAAGCACACGTTTTGTGCTTGAGGGTATACGATCATATGGTAATTTGTTTAGTAGCACACCACCCTTTAGCCGAGCTACTGCAATGAAATAGGGCGTCGACGTCACACCCTTCACTGGCGAATGTGCATTGAAGTCTTCCACGACGAACTCACTATTAAGAGCTACGTATGCTTGATATCATTTTTTTATGTTGACACCTTTTTACGCTTACATGATAGGCGGTTTGTTTAATCTTGGCAGCATTTGTGGTACAAGCTTTGGAGCACGTCCTAAATGTATATTGTTATAAATGCGACCCATCGGTAAAGTGGTTCACTTTGCTTCTAGGAACTATCACATGCCTGGCACGTCTCAATTATAGCTTCAGGCATGGACACCTTCTGTCAGTTTACGAACGTCCCATAGTGCGTACATACGCCCATGTTTGGTCTCTATTAAAACCCCGTATAGAGCCCTTCAAGTACGCATCGACAATGTTTACATCCTTTGAAGACCGGCACAACGGGATTGCTCGGCAAGGTTTCCGCTCTACATCTACGTACCACGAAAAGCAAAAGCCGCGAATTCAATGTATCGCGGTTTATACGCAAGCAATAACATTACGATTTTGTTTTGAAAGTTTCATGGGCCGTGCGCGCCAGAAACGGGGCGGGAAGAAATAACTTGCTGAGGTAGCCTTTTTCCCTGCACCGCTCGACAAAAAAACATCGGGCTGTTTTCGATTCAACTGCATGTACAAAGATCCAGGTGCATAAAGAAAAAAGCAACGGAATCAATAAAACCTGTGCCGAGATCGGACGTTGCATTCGGATGCAGGGCGAATGTGGAGCTCTTGCCTATGCGGCCTGACATCAATCAAGCGGTCGTTTGTCTCAAGTCATTCCTCTTGTTCTGCGAAGGACGCCGCGGAGAACTGCCTCGCTCGCAATGTCGCTTGAGTTTCCGCTATCGTTACACCAGTGCGACGTCGCATTGAAGGCAAGAAGCATTCGAGCTGCAGTTTCTTCTAGAAGATGTGCACTATTGCAACTCGCACAGCTGGTTTTCTCTAAAAGCGACGCTGGAAGCGGCCCGCTGAACGTTGTTCGTAAACAGAGAAAGAGGCGAAACCGATTTTACCGATTTCCTTATTCCGGAAAACACTCTTGCCTTTGCTACACCCTTTCTATATTTCATAAGAACACAGAAAAAGAAAAAGCCAGTTTGCTATCAGTCGTCAATTCAGACTGCGTTTTATGTATCATTTTATTGAAATCGAAGAAAACCGAACATATCCAGTAATAAAAACGACTAAATGTAACCATATATTTGCAAAGGGCAGCGCTTTGCACGCGCTTTCAAAGTAAAATAAAAGAAACGAACTTGTTGCAACGCCGTAATCTCTGCGTATATCAATAAGAAAATCCTGAAATTATCCTACAAATACTTTTCAATTACATTGTTCACGCTACGTACTGATAGCTCACACCAATAAACTTGTCTATAGCACAGCACACCTTATGTACAGGATCCTTCTTTTTCGCGTATAAGCTGACAATCCCTGATTTTGGCACCCCGAACAAGCTTTAGTGCACTTACGTGACTGGACTTTTTGTTATGATTTGGAGTTGACTTTCACTTATAGTGTTACATTAGTGTACTTATGTGAATAGAATTTGTGTTATGATTCCACTATTTTTGTCATGATTAATCCTTTTTTAATCCCTATGAGAAAAGGCGTAGCCGGCGCGAATTAAAGGTGACAACATCTCCTAATTACCATATAAAAAAAAGCTATAACTATCTATTCCGTAAAATAAAATATCAAGGGAAGCGAAATGAAACATGATGCAGAAAGACTGTCAGAATAAAAAATACTGACGGCAATGTTTTTATTGATGAGTTACCCGCGATTTTCCGTATATCGGGTGTCATTCTAGCTTTTCTCGATGGCCGATCCGCTGGACCTCGTGATTTTCCATCTCTCTCTCTCTCTCTCTCTCTCTCTCTCTCTCTCTCTCTCTCATAGCAGACGAAGCCAACGAACACTGACACCAAGACAGCTGAGGGGAAATTCCTTGTAGTTATTAATTGGAGAGTAAAGAAAATAAAAGGAAATGAAAGTGCATGAAAAAACAACTCGCCGCTGGTGGTACATGAACCCACGTCTGGGGATTACGAGTGCGATTGCCAGTCTGCTACATCCAGATAGGACATGCTGTTCTTGAGTAGGGAGTTCTGTCTTTAAAGAGGAGGAAACTACTGGCACAATCGTGCCTCCTAAAAAACGTCGCTTCCAACCATGGAGGCATTTGTGAAAAAAGAAAAAAGCAGCCTTTCTTGGAGAGTTACCCCTGCTTTGCCAAATCGGGTGTGTTTCAAACCTCTTTTTGGGTCGATGCTGGAGATTGTGCAGTCTACAAATGTGGGCCTATACGTGGTACTGGGTAAGGCAGATATGGCCCCTGGGGCCACTGGTCACCGTGATGTTCCGGATTTATATATATATATATATATATATATATATATATATATATACAGCACTATTTTTGAAATCTGCCCAACCCGTAACAAGCACAGTCAAAAACTTAAGCGGTTTGACGCACCTCCTAGTGTCCTCACGTAAGCGATAACGCGATAGAGTACGGTGCCCCTATCTCACCTCAACCTCGCTCATAAAGGCTTTGTCTTTCATTGACTTCATTTGCAGATCGGATCGTCTTCCAATGCTTTTTTTTTTATGCACACGGATGGGTATCGAGCTTTTCTTAACGGCAACGAGAGTAGTGCCACACGCACCGGCTTACCCATCCATTTCTGCTTGTACAGAATTCCGGGGCCTCTGCTGAATCAGCTTCACTTGGCAATCAGCAGTGCATCTTGTCAAGCAAGTCCTCACTGAAGACCACAGGGTGGTGCTAACCTGTTCCTCCCGGTATCTCTACCTAAATAAGTTCGGGGCCTCTGCTGGATCATACACCAATCAGCAGGCTATCTTCTCCACCAGAAACTGCCATTGCTAAACCACGGGTAACCGGCAGTGCTAGGAATGTTATCACCGATCACTATCCTATCGTACTACGTTTTCAAGATTGTCTACTCTTAAGAGACACATTGTACTACAGAGTCGTGTTTGATAATAAACTGTTCCGTATCAATTTTAAGGAATAGTTTTCCTAGGACAGACGGGTCTGAAGTCGAATCAGCGAACGATCCTCAAAAAGCTTTCAGGCCCTTTCTAACAAGGCCCTTATCGCTTTTCAACTCTGAATTGAATTGAATTCTGTGCGTTTTACGTGTGACAACCAAGATTTGATTATGAGGCACGCGGTAGTGGGGGACTCCGGCGTAATATTGAACCCCATGGGGTCTTTAACGTGCTTACAATGCACGGAACATGGGTGTTATTGTATGTCAGCCCCATCGAAATGCGGCCACCGCACTTTCCCAGTCACACCGTCACAAAAAAAAATAGAGAAAAAAAAGTGGCATCACCGCAGAATCCTGGCTCCCGAATAACCTCTTGAAAGCCATGCGCTGTTGTCAAAATCTTCACAAAGATTGTTTTACCGCTTAACTACTTGCTCAATACAAGAGGGTTTTGAACTTACTGCGCAGCTGAGAAAAGCTAAAAGGACTGATGATGAAAAAAAAATGCCGAGTGCGGTAATAACAATAAAAAACAGCGCGAAATAATTTACAAATTTTAAACAGAAGCACGCAGGAAGTTGTGTCGAGAATCATTCATAATAATATGTTATACAGTATTCCGCTTCACATAGCCGCCGCTGTCTGTGATGAATTCTTCATGCTACTGACTATGCGTCTATATCGACATGCATTATAACCACCTTCTCCATTCATTTTTTTTTGCATCCTCATCGGCTGAAGTAATTTTCACAATGAGGACCCTTAAATCTACGAGATTTCTGGCTTCGATAACATTAATCTCTATATCAATATCATTGCACACTATGTTGCTGACGATCTGTCTGTTATCATAGACTTGATTTCTAAAACTGATGTTTTCCCGCGTGAACTAAAATACGTTCAGGTCGTTCCCAATTTCAAAGCGAGATGATTGCGTGCTTTTGCGGAAGCATAGGCCTATTTCTGTGGACCCGTTTCTTTTTGAAATTACCAAGAAGCTTATTGAAAGGCGACCAATGAACTATTTAGATAATTTTAATTCCCTTTCTCCTTATGAGTTTTCCTTTCGTTCCGCCTATTTGAATGATCTAGGCCTAATTGCATTGGCGGACTCTCTTAAAGAAGCTACGAACGAGGGTAAATTTGCAGCTTCTCTGCAGCACTTGCAGCATCGCTTCACTTGCAGCATCGACCTAACTAAGCATCCGGCACTCTTATTTACTCCATTCTTTTTACTAAACTAAAAGCCATTGGAATAGCCAGTCCGCCACGGTATACTTATCCGCAGTTACCTACAAAATAAACAAGTCATTAGTGTTTTTTAGAGTATACTAAAAATTAAAACAAATTTAGGTGTACTTCAGGGGTCCATATTAGCCCCTCTCCTATTCCTGATTTATAATAATGATTTACATAGTTGCCTCTCATCATCTTAATGCAATCTGTATGCTGATGACACTACTACATATCACTCTAACAAGTGTTTCACATCGGGAAATTGGGAGTATCGCGGCATGGCGTGAGCATAACAAGCTGCAAATAAATCAAAAAAGGACGAAACTTGTCATTTTCACTTGAAATCAACGATAGTCCGAACACATCATCAGCTTTCCATCAGCTGTCACTCGAACTCGGCAATTGACCACTGTAACTGTGTTAGTGCAGAATTGCAGAAAGACATTAGGGGCCAAAGTTCCTAAATTACTGGCTACACAATTCAGAACTTGACTAAGAAAAATATGGCTTAAGGCTGGGGCCACCCTCAACCCTATACAAGTTCCCGACTTCTGTAAGTACGTGCTCCCTTTCCATTCAACATACATAGAGCGCCAATAAAACGACAACAATTCTAAAAAAAAAAAAAAAAACTTCGCGTAGATGTTGTTCAAGTCGCAACAAACTTGGCTTCATCATTATCTTTAACCACAGAAAACCTGACACTCTTCATAGGTTCATTACGCAGTAGCGAAGAAAACATATCTTCAATGTAAAAACAAAAACTGAGCATGATCCGGTATTCTGTGTCTCGACAAGTTAATAAGATAAAAACGGTCGACAGCATTAAGAACCTCAAGCTGTTTTTGGAAATAACCCGTAATTACAAATTTTCAAGTACCACTTTTCGAAATTATGGTCCTGAATGGGAAATCCGGTTTATGAGCTCTGACTAAAAAATACCTGCAGTATTAAGCTCTTAGTCTACTTGAGTCGACACTTCAGGCCTTTCACATTTATATCCTGTACGATGGAAAGGTCCTGCTGCTTAACCTTAGATGCGGTAACATCAATCTTGTAAAAATTCTTCATAACCGCCTTTTCTGAATTTTCCGCATACCCACTTACCGCCATCACTACAAACATTCGTTCCTTATCCGCCAGTGTCGTTTGCTTCTTTTCCTTCGTCCTTGTCTGTTTGGCGCTGTTAATTTGCTCAACATTAAAAACCACCAACTCGCCCACTCGCCCAAATTTCTCTTCTGGTGGAGTTCATTGTATTGCTCAAACAAACTGGACCAAAAATCGTATTGCGATTTTGTTACAGGAAGGAAGCACCTGTACGAGAACTGACTCAATCCTGTTACCTTTGCTCACTAGCTCTTGCCGTATCTGGATACTTCAAACCGGAGAAGTCACCCGAAAATGCCGGCCCGTCATTGCGGGAATGCTGAACATTAAGCAGACGAAATGAGGTTTGACACTTGTGCTACGCGATTCCGCAGACAGCAAGGCACCCTTTTTCTTGGGAGACTTATGCAGTGCTAGGTCACGTGAGAGGCAAGACTAAGAAACAAGGAAATCAGTATTTTGTTTTTTGCGTGTCACTATCTGTTCTAATGCAATTGTTACCACCTACTTAAGGGATGAATAAACGCAGGGTGTTAATTGGCTTTTGCGGGAAGAAAAGCGGAATCATTTTGGGTCAATTTGAAAAAAGAAGCTAAGTATAACGTCAGCAAAGCCAGGCCAACTCACTTCTCTAGAAAGGCTTGGTTGGCGGTATGCATCACACTTCATGCTAATGAAAGCGTTGCCGTATATTTGCGCGAAAAATAAATGTATTGCGCAAATTGACTTCTGCGGGAGAAAAAATATGAACCATAGAAGCCAGTAATATGCAAGCGCAGTCAGGTATACCCACTCATCACGAAAGTGCTGATTCGTCACATACATATTTCTCAACGTTTTAAGTGCTATCGCCTAATTACGTGGTGAATAAATAGAATGCGTCAATTGGCTTCTGGCGGGAAAAGTAAGCAAATAGCCCAGTAAAATATCGGCGAAGCGAGGTCCACTCATTTCTCTGCAATGCACTGTATAGTCACGTAAACTAGACTTCAGGTTAATACTAAATTTAACACTTATTCTCGTGATACATAAGCTATTTTCGCGAATAGGCTTTTGCGGAGAGGGACGGTGTACCTTTAGCCCAGTAAAGGTTCGGCAAAGCCGGTTATCTGACTTCCCTAGGAAGCTTTGCTCACATAAACCCGCTACGTCCCATACAAGTCTTGCTGCCTAGTTACGCGACGAATGAACGGATTTCACGAATTTGCTTTAGTGGAAAGCAGTGTATAGCGTACAACCCAGAAAAATATCAGTGGAGCAAGGTCTCTCCCCTTCTCTGGGAAGCGCTGCTTCGTCACATACATAACTCTGAATGCCAATAGGCGTGGGTCCACATATTTACGCGATGATCTGACGGATATCGCAAGTTCTCTATTGCAGGAAAAGAAGGTAAGCCTGTAGTCCAATGGAACGTCGTAGAAGCCAGACCCACTCATTTCTCTGAAAAGCTGAGCTTCTAGTACACATCACTCTCCAGGATAATACAAGAGTTGCTGGCTAATTACGGCATGATGTAACTGATTTCGGTAATCGGTCTATTGAAGCAAACAGGTAAGAATATATCTTTGTGAAAGGTCGGTGAAGCAAGTTCCAGTAACATCTCTGAAATGCCGCACTTCATCGTACATATCATTCTCGAAGCTAATACAAGAGTTCCCACTAATTTGTGCGTTGAATAACGGATTTTGGAAATAGTCTCTTCAAGAAGAAAAGGTAAGGCTCTAGTCCACTGAAATGTCGGTGAAGCGAGTTCCAGGAACTACTCTGGAAAGCTCTGCATCGTCGTATATATCATTCGCAAGGCTAATGCAAGAGTTCACACCTTTTTGAGCAACGAATGGAGTGTAACGAAGAAGAGTAGCCGCCTGCGCCACGGCACCATCGCCACCGGCATGAGCTCGTGGTTGCTGTCTTTCGCCGAACGCTTGTGACAGCTACCCGTTCGCGCCCGTTGCTAATAAATCTCTTAGCAAGTGGTGGACGTGCTGGGTTTCGACCACCCTGGAACTTCGGAGTCGCACTCTACCCCCCATCATGCCCGACGACGCACGCACTCCTCCAGCCCCTCCAACGGCGCCGGCCACCTTGGTTTGTGCCGGTGCCTTGCGTCAGCGAGATCCCCCTATCTTCTCCGGCACAGATGACAAAGACGTTGAAGATTGGATCTCGTCCTATGAGCGAGTGAGTGCCCATAACCAGTGGGACGACGTTACCAAGTTGAGAAACGTCGCATTTTATCTTACGGACGTTGCGAAACTATGGTTTCTAAACCATGAAGCCGACCTCACTTCGTGGTTGGTCTTCAAGACCAACTTTACCCAAGTTTTCGGTCGGCCTGCAGTAAGAAAGCTTCGTGCAGAACAACGTTTGCGCACACGAGCCCAAGAGGCCGGAGAAAACTTCACGAGCTACATTGAGGACATTGTCGACCTTTGCAAACGGGTGAATGCGTCGATGTCAGAGGAGGAGAAGATAAAACATATAATGAAGGGTATTCAGGACGACGCATTTCAAATGTTATTATCGAAGAGTCCTCACACTGTCGCTGAAGTGATAGAATTGTGCCAGAGTTACGACGAGTTGCGCAGGCAACGGCTTCACACCCGACGTCCCACCCCACCCGCCGACTCTATCAAGCCTTGGAGTCGACGACAACCATGCTGCTCTCTTCGTAAAAATCCAGGAATTCGTTCGCGCAGAGGTCGCCCGCCAGCTATCTTTGATATCTTCTGTCCAGGAACCACCCCCTGCTTTGCATCCTACGATCCGCGACTTCATTCAAGAACAAGTCTCTCAAGCCGTTCCTCCAGCCGTTGAGCAGACACCAGTCACGGCTCCTCTCACTTACGCTGAAGCAGTTTCCCGATCTCGTCCACAAACGCCCCTGCCGCCCTCTATGCATCGACCACCGACATTTTTGCCGCCATCTATGCCGCTTCACGAACGCCGGCATTTTCCTCCTATGCCGCTTCCTGACCGACAGCATTCTGCGAATCCTCAACCGCGACTCGGACCTTACCCCCACCAGTGGCGAACCTTCGATGACCGCCCAATATGTTTTGCTTGCGGTAATGCTGGTCACGTGGCGCGCCATTGTCGTCGTGGCATGCTTCCTCTTCAGAACATCCGGCGAGCGCCACCTTTCCCCGCTCCGTTTTCCTGTACGCCTTCCAGCCTTCCTACCTCTTCCTTTTCCCCTGACCGCCCAACCGCCTCTACTCTCCGCTCACCATCTCCCCGTCGTCGCTCGCTTTCTCCGATGCGGCGTCATCCCGTGTCCACCGAGCAGGAAAACTGATGGCCGCAGTTCCCGAGGCACGAACTGCGTCCACGTCGCAATGCCCAAGTCCTCGTCCCTCTCCAGCCAACGTCATTGAAGTCTCTGTCGAAGGAATCGCCGTCCTGGCACTTGTAGATACAGGAGCCGCCGTATCCGTAATTTCCGCCGAACTCTGCCGCACACTACGAAAGGTTTTGACGCCTCTCTCCGACTTCTCCCTTCGAACCGCGAACGCTCAAAATGTAACGCCTCTCGCTGCCTGTACTGCTCGCGTCTTCATTCAAGGTCTACTGTATACCGTCGAATTCGTCGTGCTGCCCACTTGTTCCCATGACATCATATTAGGCTGGGACTTCCTTGCAAATAATAACGCCGTTATTGACTGTTGTCACGCCGAACTCGAACTTTCTGCACTTCCCGACGTCGAGCCTATCGAAAACGACCCTTCCAGTGTTAAACTGTTTGTGTCCGAAGACAATTCCGTCCCTCCACGCTCTTCCCTGCTTGTGCCTGTGTCGTGCGCCGCTATTTCTGATGCCACTGTTCTCTTTACGCCCTCTGAGCTGTTCATTCGCCGCCGATGTTCTCCGCTGCCCTTTGCTCTCCTTACTCTTCGCAATGGCGTCACGAAAATGGTCGTCGACAATCCCGCAGCCTGCCCTTTAGCTTTATCTCATGGTGAATGCCTAGGCCTTGTTCAACCGGTCGACACCTTTTGCATCTTTGACACTCCTGCCGTTTCTACTTCTGCGGGCCTTGGCGCACTTACTTGTGACTCTGCGATTGATCAGTCACTCCTCGACGCTTTCCACTGCTCCATCGACGATGGCACGTCATCTTCAGAACGAAGCCAGCTTATTGCTCTCCTGCAGAGGTTCAGCGCTTCTTTCGACCGCCATGCTTCCGGTTTGGGCCGCACATCGACCGTTTTTCACCAGATAGATACCGGCAGTCATGCACCTTTGCGGCAGCGCCATTACCGAGTTTCCGCCTCTGAGCGCCGTGTCATTGACCACCAGGTTGCTGACATGCTCAAGCGTGGCGTTGTGCAGCCTTCCAACAGTCCCTGGGCATCACCGGTCGTCCTCGTTAAGAAAAAGGATGGCTCTATTCGATTCTGCGTCGACTACCGACGTCTGAACAAGATAACGCGCAAGGACGTTTACCCGTTACCGCGCATCGACGACGCCCTCGACTGTTTGCAGGGAGCTGAGTTCTTTTCTTCGCTGGATTTACGTTCCGGATACTGGCAAGTCCCCTTGGCACCATCTGATCGACCTAAAACAGCATTTGTAACACCTGATGGATTGTACGAATTCATCGTAATGCCTTTCGGCCTGTGCAACGCCCCAGCCACTTTTGAGAGAATGATGGATAATATTTTACGCGGCCTCAAATGGAACTCATGTTTATGCTACCTGGATGACGTAGTTGTCTTTTCTGCTGATTTCCGAACCCATCTCAGCCGTCTCGAGCAAGTTCTCAAATGCCTCACTGACGCGGGACTTCAACTTAACTTAAAAAAATGTCGTTTCGGCGCCCGCAAGCTCACTATTCTTGGCCATGTTGTATCACGAGACGGCGTTCTTCCGGATCCAGCCAAGCTCCGCGCTGTCACCGACTTTCCGCAACCAAAGAAGTTAAAGGAGCTTCAAAGTTTCCTTGGTTTATGCTCATACTTCCGACGTTTCATTCGAAATTTCGCTTCCATAAGTGCACCCCTGACAGCCCTTCTAAGTGGTGACAAAGAACTTTCCGCTTGGTCACCCGCCTGTGATGACGCCTTCACGAAATTACGCCACCTGCTAACCTCGCCACCTGTCCTCCGCCACTTCGATCCTGCAGCGCCCACAGAAGTCCACACCGATGCCAGCGGCGTCGGACTTGGCGCCGTACTCGCACAACGAAAAGCGGGCTTTGATGAATATGTCGTTGCCTACGCGAGCCGAACTCTGACAAAGGCCGAGGCTAATTACTCTGTTACAGAGAAAGAGTGTTTAGCCATTATTTGGGCACTTGGCAAATTCCGTCCTTATTTGTATGGCCACGCTTTCGATGTCGTCACTGACCATCACGCCCTTTGTTGGCTGTCTACCCTTAAAGACCCATCTGGCCGACTTGCTCGCTGGGCCCTTAAGCTACAGGAGTACGACATCCGCGTCCTCTACCGTTCCGGCCGCAAACACACGGACGCTGACGCCCTTTCTCGCTCACCGGTCTCCGCTGACTGCGCTTGCCTATCCGCCCTTGAGCCCACAGTTCCATCTCATGCACTGCGCAACATGCCGTCGGAGCAGCGCAAGGATCCCTGGATCAGTGCTCTCATCAGCGTCCTTTCTGATCCATCCACCTCTTCACCATCTCGCGCTCTTCGCCGCCAGGCTACTCACTTCTGCATTCGCGACGGCCTTCTTTATCGTCGTAATTACCTCTCTGACGGTCGCAAGTGGCTTCTCGTGATACCCCGCCATCTCCGTGACCTTATCGGCGACGCTTTCCACGCAGACCCTCAGTGCGCACATGCCGGCCTCTTCAAGACCTATGCTCGGCTACGCATCCGATTTTATTGGCGCGGCATGTATAACTACGTCAGAAAGTTCATTCGCTCCTGTGCTCAGTGCCAACGCCGAAAATTACCTCCCGGACAAGTCTACCCGTCACAACCCCTTCCCTGCCCTCGTCGGCCCTTTGATCGTGTTGGTATAGACATCTACGGACCGCTACCCTCCACTCCAGCAGGCAATCGCTGGATTATTGTTGCAGTGGATCACTTGACCCGCTATGCTGAAACAGCTGCTCTGCCGACTGCCACCGCCCGCGACGTTGCATCGTTTCTGTTACGACATTTCGTTCTTCGCCACGGTGCCCCTCGCGAACTTCTGAGCGATAGAGGCCGCGCCTTTCTTTCCGAGGCTTTGAAGGCACTACTCGATGAATGCCGAATCGTTCACCGCACCAGTACAGCGTACCATCCGCAAACTAAAGGCATGACCGAGCGCTTCAACCGTACTCTTGGCGATATGCTCTCCATGTACGTCGCCTCTGATCATTCAAACTGGGACCAAGTTCTCCCTTTCGTGACGTATGCGTACAATACTGCGACCCAAGCAACTACTGGTTTTTCCCCTTACTTTCTCCTATACGGACGAGAACCTTCTACTACTCTCGATACCATTCTGTCATATACACCTGACGCCTCCGAAAGTACTCCGCTATCTGAAGCTGCTCGTCATGCCGAGGAATGCCGCCAGCTTGCCCGCTCTTTTTCCACCGAGGACCAGTGGCAGCAGCAATCCCGTCAACCTGCCGGCCGTTCTGCACCAACTTTTTTGCCTGGCTCTCTCGTATGGCTTCGGGTACCCGCTACTACTCCCGGCCTCTCCTCAAAACTTGTCGCAAAGTACCTAGGACCCTACCGCGTTCTCGAGCAAACGTCCTCCGTCAATTACATCGTAGAGCCCCTCACGCCATCGACGGACCTACGCCATCACGGCCGCGAACTTGTCCACGTCTCTCGCATTAAGCCGTACTACGACCCAATCGTAGTCTCTTCGCCTTAAGCCGCCAGGATGGCGCCTTTTTCTGCGGAGGGCGATTGTAACGAAGAAGAGTAGCCGCCTGCGCCACGGCACCATCGCCACCGGCATGAGCTCGTGGTTGCTGTCTTTCGCCGAACGCTTGTGACAGCTACCCGTTCGCGCCCGTTGCTAATAAATCTCTTAGCAGGAGCTCTTGTCGGAAGACGACAAAAATGCATGCTGCTGGCCGAGCGCTAAAGATGAGATAAAGAACGCCCTGCCGCTTCCTCGTCGCCAATAACGATGCAGCCGACCTGGGTCACCAAACGCAAGCTTGAGAGCAGCACAATACCACTAAAAAAACGCTCCATCACGTGGCTTTTTCACATTTCGCGGGCTTTCTTTGTAACCCGGAAAAAAGACTCTGTGCGGCGTATCGTAAACGAAACAACTCGATCTGGAGTTTCTGATGGTGCTCTATAAATCTGCGTATCATACTTGGGGTCCTCAGCCAATAATTAAAAAGTTGGGTAATTAAACATAATCAATTAGTTATGGGGAAAACAAATCGTCGTCTGAGTTACTACAGGCTATTGCGAACAGTATGCGTATGGTTCAATTCGCTTCCGACGCGCCTTTCACGTTTAAATTCTCAGCTTAAGTTATGTGGAACACCTTGTATATTATTATCAAAGCTATTTAATGCAAGAGTTCCCACCTATTTGTGCGATGAATAGACAAATTATGGAAATTCGCGTTTTCAAGAAAAAGAGGTAAGGCTTTAACTGAGACGTCTGGGAAGTGATTTCTAGGAACTTCTGTGGAAAGCTTTGCATCGTCCTATATGTCATTCTCAAAGCTAATGCAAGAGTTTCCACCTATTTGTGCGATGAATAAGCGGACCTTGAAATTGGCGTTTTTAGCAAAAAAGGTAAGACTGTAGTTCACTGAAATGTCTTTGAAGCGAGTTCTAGAAACTTATGCGGAAAGCTCTGCATCGTCGTATATGTCATTCTCAAGGCTAATGCAAGGGTTCCCCCCTATTTGTGCGATGAATAAACGAATTTTTGAAATTGGCGTTTTTAGGGAAAAAGGTAAGGCTGTAGCCCACTGAAATGTCGGTGAAGCGAGTTCTAAGAACTTCTGTGGAAAGCTCTGCATCGTAGTAAATGTCATTTTCAAGGCTAATGCAAGGGGTCCCACCTATTTGTGCGATTAATAAACTGATTTTGGAAATCGGCGTTCTTGAGGAAAAAAAGGTAAGGGTAAGAAATGTCGGCGAATGGCAAGGCCAGTGAAATGTAGGCGATGTGAGTTCCAGTAATTTCTGTTGAAAGCTCTACATCCTCCTATCCTCTTCAGTGCGAGGGTACCTGTTTGGGTACGTTTAAAAAACGCGCGCTGTGCTGCTATATGTGAAGACAGCTAAGCGAGAACAAAACTTCCTGCAAGCGGAAGCATCAGTTAACAAAATGACCCGTAATTGTCGCCGTAGGCTTGAGCAGGCGCTCGCAGTAAATACAAGTATGACGGCATCACGCAAGGAAAGCGTGCGTAGGCGACCAGGTGAGTTTTACTTTTTCTTCATTCATGAAATGCTGCATATATATTAAGCAGTGAATATTAACCATCGCGTGCCTTTAGACAATGCGCATGAAAAGTTCAAGCTTGTTGCTATGCTTTGTCTCAGAGATAGTGCAACCTAATTACAGCTGTACCCAATTGGGTACTTCAGGTCTTTACGGTAAAAAAAAGCATTCACTTTTGTTTTGTGTAGTAGGCAAGTTCCTGAGTGACGAGGAATTACAACAGCTACTCTTTCATAGCGACCACAGGCTTGCAAGAACGTCATCGTCAGAAATGAGAAAAATTGCTGGAATCAAGAACTAATGGGCCTTCTTGGACTCTACTGGTCCCGTTTATCTGCTGTCCCTCTTGTCACAGAAAACATGACGCGGGACCAATTTTTCTAGTTACCTGGCATGCTGCACTTCGTGGACATCACCAAAACAACAGAAGGATAAACTGAAAACAGATTGCTCAGAGCGGAGCCCATCATCCAGTCCTTTCGAAAGGCATGTCTAGAGCTGCCGCGCCCGAATGTGCTATCTGTCCATGAGCAGATGATCCCATTCAGCGGACGTTTTCCTGCCCGACAATACGTACCAAGTAAACCAAATTCTGTTTGCCTTAAGAACTTTCTTTTGTCCACTTGTGATGGACCTTTGATAGATTTGTTCATCTACACAGGTAAGGTAACGATTCTTGAAGTGCACACGAAGGAACTTGGTCTTGGCGGGGCAGTTGTGAAAGGACTTCTGGAAACAGTGCCGACTGACCACATTGTCCATGTGTTTACAGACCGCTTCTTTACAAGCATGAAGCTGGCAGAATACCTCCTCAAAAGGAATTCATATCTTACCGGTGAATTGATAGGAAACAGAACTGGAGGCGCGGCATTAAAACTTTATAACGAAAAAGAAATATGAAACGAGGTGAATCATGCTGCGTTGTCCGTAATGATAGGGAAATATGTGTCACGAAATGGAAGGATCGCAAGTCAGTCAAGATTCTTTCGACCACTTTCGGCATTACCCCAGAACGAACTTCCAGAAGGTGGTCAAAGGTGGGAAAAAAAGAAAGGTGTATCACAACCACATTGCATCAAAGCATACAACAAGGACATGGGTGGTGTGGATCTTGCGGACAGGTATGTGTCCAATTGCAGGACAAAGGTCCGTACAAAGAAGTTGACTATAAGAATTTTGGGCGAGCTTTTGGACCTAGCGGTCACGAACTCCTGGATTGAATACAGGAACGACTGCAAGCTGATGGATGTTGCAGCAAAAGACACGCTCGACCAATTCGAATTTAGAACAGAATTGCGGAAACGAAATTCGCGCACGCGTCAAGGAAATGGCAGAGGTCGAAAATGCGCTAGTGCTGCAGGTTGAAATTTTGGAGTGTGCAGCAAACCCTAAGCGCACCAAGGTGATGTCAATATCACCAAATGAGGTCCGATTTGACATGCATGGAAATGTTCCAGAGCATGTGCCCCTAAAGTCTCAGATGAGATGCCGCAAGCAAGGTTGCAACAGAAAACACCCGCGTTAAATGCACTAAATCTGGCCTGTTTCATGGCCTTATGAACAGAAACTAGTTTTTTTTTTATGTCCACTCAGTTTAGGCCCGATGTACCTAAATGAGTACCACCATTTTTGCCTCCTAAATTAGAGTATTCATTTCTCTGGCATCAGAGAAGTGTTCCAGGATCCTAAAATGCTTAGAATAAACAGTTTAAATCAGTTTACGTTGTCTGACTTCTCCTCAAGTATTAAGTGCCTTTATATCGTTCTCAAGGCTAATGCAAGAGTTCCCACCAATTTGAGTGATGAATAAACGAATTCTGGAAGTTGGCGTTTTCAAGAAAGAAAGGTAAGGCTTCACTCCACTGTAATGTCGGCGGAACGAGTTCTAAGAACTTCTGCGGAAAGCTCTGCACCGTCGTATAAATGATTCTCAAGGCTGATACAAGAGTACCCACATAACTAAGCAACGAATAAACGAATTTCGGAAATACACATTTTTATAAAGAAAAGGTAAGGATATGCTAGACAAGTGAAACATTGGCGAAGTGAGTTCCAATATCTTCTGAAGAAAGCTCTGCTTCGTTTTACATAACATTCTTTAGGTTAATAAAAGAGTTCCCACATATTTTGCGATGAATAAACTCATTTCGGACATACACGTGTTTGAGGAAAAAGGTAAGGTTTCGAAATGGTCGGTGAACAGTAAAGCCAGTGAAATATCGGCGAAGGGAGTTCCAGTAACTTATCTGGTAAGCTTCACATCGTCGTATATAACATAGTCAATGCTAATACAAGGATGCTCACCTATATGCGCGATGAATAAACGGATACAAGAAACTGGCATTCTTAGGAATAATGGTAAGGTACAAGGAAGTGTCTGCAAAGCATGTTCCAGTTACTACTCTGGAAAGCTCTGCTTCGTTCTACAGTCACGTGCAACTTGACTGTAGAACGAAGCAGACCGTAGAACGAAGCAACACCAGTGTTGCGACCTGCAACACTGGTGCCCGTGATTGAATTGGTTTCCAGCCTACGGACGCGCAGACACAGGGTAAGTTCCAGCTTCAATAAGTGGTATCTTTTAAACCGCTGTTCCCGATGTCAGAGCCGCCGCGCAGCATGGAGGCACTTTCACCATGAACAAGTGTTGTTGCAAGTCATATTGCACGCGGCTGCACATATCATTTTCTACGCTAATAAAAGAGTTCCCACCTATCCTGCGACGAATTCACGGATTTTGGAATATGGTGTTTACAAGAACAAAGGTAAGGCTATATAGTGAAGTGGGGGAAATGTCGGCGAAGCGAGTTCCACAAGCTATTCTGAAAAGCTTAACATCGTCGTATATATCGCTGTAAATGCTAATACAAAAGTTCCCAGCTCCTTGTACGATGAATCAACGTATTTCGGAATCTGCCGTTCTTAGGAAACACGTTAAGGCAACAGTCAAGTGAGGTATTAGAGAAGCGAGTTGCAGTATCTACTCTGAAAAGTGCTGCTTCATTCTGCATATAATATTTGACGCTACTAAAATATTTCCCACCAGTATTGCGATTAATAAAGCATTTAGGAAAAAGCAGTTTATCAAAAGGGTGAGGCTATAACCAAGGGAAGTAAGCGTTCTTGCGGCCTAAAATAAGTTCGCTCGAGGGCACTGCATATTCGCTTAAATCAATCCCCACGCATACCCTGACGCCTTTTTAGGCGACAAATAAGAGAATACGCAGATAATTTTCCCCGAAAATTGAAAAAAATGGTAAGGCTATAGCCCATGAAAATATCGTTTTTGCGACCTAAAATAAGTTCGCTCGAGGGCACTGCATATTCGCTTAAATCAATCCCCACGCATACCCTGACGCCTTTTTAGGCGACAAATAAGAGAATAGGCAGATAATAATTTTCCACGAAAATTGAAAAAATGGTAAGGCTATATATAGCCTATTAAAATATCGTTTTTGCGACCTAAAATAGGTTCGCTCGAGGGCACTGCATATTCGCTTAAATCAATCCCCACGCATACCCTGATGCCTTTTTAGGCGACAAATAAAAGAATGGGCAGATAATAATTTTCCCGGAAAACTGAAAAAATGGTAAGGCTATGAAAGTATCGTTTTTGCGACCTAAAATAAGTTCGCTCGAGGGCACTGCATATTCGCTTAAATCAAACCCCACGCATACCCTGACAACATTTTAGGCGAGAAATAAGAGAATAGGCAGATAATAATTTTCCCGGGAAATTGAAAAAATGGTAAGGCTCTATATAGCCCATGAAAATATCGTTTTTGCGACCTAAAATAAGTTTGCTCGAGGGCACTGCATATTCGCTTAAATCAAACCCCACGCATACCCTGACAACATTTTAGGCGACAAATAAGAGAATAGGCACATAATAATTTTCCCGGAAAATTGAAAAAATGGTAAGGCTCTATATAGCCCATGAAAATATCGTTTTTGCGACCTAAAATAAGTTTGCTCGAGGGCACTGCATATTCGCTTAAATAAATCCCCACGCATACCCTGACGCCTTTTTGGGCGACAAATAAGAGAATAGGCAGATAATAATTTTCCCGGAAAATTGCAAAAATGGTAAGGCTATATATAGCCCATGAAAATATCGTTTTTGCGACCTAAAATAAGTTCGCTCGAGGGCACTGCATATTCGCTTAAATCAAACCCCACGCATACCCTGACAACATTTTAGGCGACAAATAAGAGAATAGGCACATAATAATTTTCCCGGAAAATTGAAAAAATGGTAAGGCTCTATATAGCCCATGAAAATATCGTTTTTGCGACCTAAAATAAGTTTGCTCGAGGGCACTGCATATTCGCTTAAATAAATCCCCACGCATACCCTGACGCCTTTTTGGGCGACAAATAAGAGAATAGGCAGATAATAATTTTCCCGGAAAATTGCAAAAATGGTAAGGCTATATATAGCCCATGAAAATATCGTTTTTGCGACCTAAAATAAGTTTGCTCGAGGGCACTGCATATTCGCTTAAATAAATCCCCACGCATACCCTGACGCCTTTTTGGGCGACAAATAAGAGAATAGGCAGATAATAATTTTCCCGGAAAATTGAAAAAATGGTAAGGCTATATATAGCCCATGAAAATATCGTTTTTGCGACCTAAAATAAGTTCGCTCGAGGGCACTGCATATTCGCTTAAATCAAACCCCACGCATACCCTGACAACATTTTAGGCGACAAATAAGAGAATAGGCACATAATAATTTTCCCGGAAAATTGAAAAAATGGTAAGGCTCTATATAGCCCATGAAAATATCGTTTTTGCGACCTAAAATAAGTTTGCTCGAGGGCACTGCATATTCGCTTAAATAAATCCCCACGCATACCCTGACGCCTTTTTGGGCGACAAATAAGAGAATAGGCAGATAATAATTTTCCCGGAAAATTGCAAAAATGGTAAGGCTATATATAGCCCATGAAAATATCGTTTTTGCGACCTAAAATAAGTTTGCTCGAGGGCACTGCATATTCGCTTAAATCAAACCCCACGCATACCCTGACAACATTTTAGGCGACAAATAAGAGAATAGGCACATAATAATTTTCCCGGAAAATTGAAAAAATGGTAAGGCTCTATATAGCCCATGAAAATATCGTTTTTGCGACCTAAAATAAGTTTGCTCGAGGGCACTGCATATTCGCTTAAATAAATCCCCACGCATACCCTGACGCCTTTTTGGGCGACAAATAAGAGAATAGGCAGATAATAATTTTCCCGGAAAATTGCAAAAATGGTAAGGCTATATATAGCCCATGAAAATATCGTTTTTGCGACCTAAAATAAGTTTGCTCGAGGGCACTGCATATTCGCTTAAATAAATCCCCACGCATACCCTGACGCCTTTTTGGGCGACAAATAAGAGAATAGGCAGATAATAATTTTCCCGGAAAATTGCAAAAATGGTAAGGCTATATATAGCCCATGAAAGTATCGTTTTTGCGACCTAAAATAAGTTCGCTCGAGGGCACTGCATATTCGCTTAAATAAATCCCCACGCATACCCTGACGCCTTTTTGGGCGACAAATAAGAGAATAGGCAGATAATAATTTTCCCGGAAAATTGCAAAAATGGTCAGGCTCTATATAGCCCATGAAAATATCGTTTTTGCGACCTAAAATAAGTTTGCTCGAGGGCACTGCATATTCGCTTAAATAAATCCCCACGCATACCCTGACGCCTTTTTGGGCGACAAATAAGAGAATAGGCAGATAATAATTTTCCCGGAAAATTGCAAAAATGGTAAGGCTCTATATAGCCCATGAAAGTATCGTTTTTGCGACCTAAAATAAGTTCGCTCGAGGGCACTGCATATTCGCTTAAATAAATCCCCACGCATACCCTGACGCCTTTTTGGGCGACAAATAAGAGAATAGGCAGATAATAATTTTCCCGGAAAATTGCAAAAATGGTAAGGCTCTATATAGCCCATGAAAATATCGTTTTTGCGACCTAAAATAAGTTTGCTCGAGGGCACTGCATATTCGCTTAAATAAATCCCCACGCATACCCTGACGCCTTTTTGGGCGACAAATAAGAGAATAGGCAGATAATAATTTTCCCGGAAAATTGCAAAAATGGTAAGGCTCTATATAGCCCATGAAAATATCGTTTTTGCGACCTAAAATAAGTTTGCTCGAGGGCACTGCATATTCGCTTAAATAAATCCCCACGCATACCCTGACGCCTTTTTGGGCGACAAATAAGAGAATAGGCAGATAATAATTTTCCCGGAAAATTGCAAAAATGGTAAGGCTCTATATAGCCCATGAAAATATCGTTTTTGCGACCTAAAATAAGTTTGCTCGAGGGCACTGCATATTCGCTTAAATAAATCCCCACGCATACCCTGACGCCTTTTTGGGCGACAAATAAGAGAATAGGCAGATAATAATTTTCCCGGAAAATTGCAAAAATGGTAAGGCTCTATATAGCCCATGAAAATATCGTTTTTGCGACCTAAAATAAGTTTGCTCGAGGGCACTGCATATTCGCTTAAATAAATCCCCACGCATACCCTGACGCCTTTTTGGGCGACAAATAAGAGAATAGGCAGATAATAATTTTCCCGGAAAATTGCAAAAATGGTAAGGCTCTATATAGCCCATGAAAGTATCGTTTTTGCGACCTAAAATAAGTTCGCTCGAGGGCACTGCATATTCGCTTAAATAAATCCCCACGCATACCCTGACGCCTTTTTGGGCGACAAATAAGAGAATAGGCAGATAATAATTTTCCCGGAAAATTGCAAAAATGGTAAGGCTCTATATAGCCCATGAAAATATCGTTTTTGCGACCTAAAATAAGTTTGCTCGAGGGCACTGCATATTCGCTTAAATAAATCCCCACGCATACCCTGACGCCTTTTTGGGCGACAAATAAGAGAATAGGCAGATAATAATTTTCCCGGAAAATTGCAAAAATGGTAAGGCTCTATATAGCCCATGAAAATATCGTTTTTGCGACCTAAAATAAGTTTGCTCGAGGGCACTGCATATTCGCTTAAATAAATCCCCACGCATACCCTGACGCCTTTTTGGGCGACAAATAAGAGAATAGGCAGATAATAATTTTCCCGGAAAATTGCAAAAATGGTAAGGCTCTATATAGCCCATGAAAATATCGTTTTTGCGACCTAAAATAAGTTTGCTCGAGGGCACTGCATATTCGCTTAAATAAAACCCCACGCATAACCTGACGCCTTTTTGGGCGACAAATAAGAGAATAGGCAGATAATAATTTTCCTGGAAAATTGCAAAAATGGTAAGGCTATATATAGCCCATGAAAATATCGTTTTTGCGACCTAAAATAAGTTTGCTCGAGGGCACTGCATATTCGCTTAAATAAATCCCCACGCATACCCTGACGCCTTTTTGGGCGACAAATAAGAGAATAGGCAGATAATAATTTTCCCGGAAAATTGAAAAAATGGTAAGGCTATAGCCAGTGAAAATATCGTTTTTGCGACCTAAAATAAGTTTGCTCGAGGGCACTGCATATTCGCTTAAATCAATCCCCACGCATACCCTGACGCCTTTTTGGGCGACAAATAAGAGAATAGGCAGATAATAATTTTCCCGGAAAATTGAAAAAATGGTAAGGCTATAGCCAGTGAAAATATCGTTTTTGCGACCTAAAATAAGTTTGCTCGAGGGCACTGCATATTCGCTTAAATCAATCCCCACGCATACCCTGACGCCTTTTTAGGCGACAAATAAGAGAATAGGCAGATAATAATTTTCCCGGAAAATTGAAAAAATGGTAAGGCTATAGCCAGTGAAAATATCGTTTTTGCGACCTAAAATAAGTTTGCTCGAGGGCACTGCATATTCGCTTAAATCAATCCCCACGCATACCCTGATGCCTTTTTGGGCGACAAATAAGAGAATAGGCAGATAATAATTTTCCCGGAAAATTTCAAAAATGGTAAGGCTATATATAGCCCATGAAAATATCGTTTTTGCGACCTAAAATAAGTTTGCTCGAGGGCACTGCATATTCGCTTAAATCAATCCCCACGCATACCCTGATGCCTTTTTAGGCGACAAATAAGAGAATAGGCAGATAATAATTTTCCCGGAAAATTGAAAAAATGGTAAGGCTATATATAGCCCATGAAAATATCGTTTTTGCGACCTAAAATAAGTTTGCTCGAGGGCACTGCATATTCGCTTAAATCAATCCCCACGCATACCCTGACGCCTTTTTGGGCGACAAATAAGAGAATAGGCAGGTAATAATTTTCCCGGAAAATTGAAAAAATGGTAAGGCTATATATAGCCCATGAAAATATCGTTTTTGCGACCTAAAATAAGTTTGCTCGAGGGCACTGCATATTCGCTTAAATAAATCCCCACGCATACCCTGACGCCTTTTTGGGCGACAAATAAGAGAATAGGCAGATAATAATTTTCCCGGAAAATTGAAAAAATGGTAAGGCTATAAGCCAGTGAAAATATCGTTTTTGCGACCTAAAATAAGTTCACTCGAGGGCACTGCATATTCGCTTAAATCAATCCCCACGCATACCCTGATGCCTTTTTAGGCGACAAATAAAAGAATGGGCAGATAATAATTATCTCGGAAATTGAAAAAATGGTAGGCTATAGCCCATGAAAATATCGTTTTTGCGACCTAAAATAAGTTTGCTCGAGGGCACTGCATATTCGCTTAAATCAATCCCCACGCATACCCTGATGCCTTTTTGGGCGACAAATAAGAGAATAGGCAGATAATAATTTTCCCGGAAAATTTCAAAAATGGTAAGGCTATATATAGCCCATGAAAATATCGTTTTTGCGACCTAAAATAAGTTTGCTCGAGGGCACTGCATATTCGCTTAAATCAATCCCCACGCATACCCTGACGCCTTTTTGGGCGACAAATAAGAGAATAGGCAGGTAATAATTTTCCCGGAAAATTGAAAAAATGGTAAGGCTATATATAGCCCATGAAAATATCGTTTTTGCGACCTAAAATAAGTTTGCTCGAGGGCACTGCATATTCGCTTAAATCAATCCCCACGCATACCCTGATGCCTTTTTGGGCGACAAATAAGAGAATAGGCAGATAATAATTTTCCCGGAAAATTTCAAAAATGGTAAGGCTATATATAGCCCATGAAAATATCGTTTTTGCGACCTAAAATAAGTTTGCTCGAGGGCACTGCATATTCGCTTAAATCAATCCCCACGCATACCCTGATGCCTTTTTGGGCGACAAATAAGAGAATAGGCAGATAATAATTTTCCCGGAAAATTGAAAAAATGGTAAGGCTATATATAGCCCATGAAAATATCGTTTTTGCGACCTAAAATAAGTTTGCTCGAGGGCACTGCATATTCGCTTAAATCAATCCCCACGCATACCCTGACGCCTTTTTGGGCGACAAATAAGAGAATAGGCAGGTAATAATTTTCCCGGAAAATTGAAAAAATGGTAAGGCTATATATAGCCCATGAAAATATCGTTTTTGCGACCTAAAATAAGTTTGCTCGAGGGCACTGCATATTCGCTTAAATAAATCCCCACGCATACCCTGACGCCTTTTTGGGCGACAAATAAGAGAATAGGCAGATAATAATTTTCCCGGAAAATTGAAAAAATGGTAAGGCTATAAGCCAGTGAAAATATCGTTTTTGCGACCTAAAATAAGTTCACTCGAGGGCACTGCATATTCGCTTAAATCAATCCCCACGCATACCCTGATGCCTTTTTAGGCGACAAATAAAAGAATGGGCAGATAATAATTATCTCGGAAATTGAAAAAATGGTAGGCTATAGCCCATGAAAATATCGTTTTTGCGACCTAAAATAAGCTCGCTCGAGGGCACTGCATATTCGCCTAAATCAATCCCCACGCATACCCTGACGCCTCTTTAGGCGACAAATAAGAGAATAGGCAGATAATAATTTTCCCCGAAAATTGAAAAAATGGTAAGGCTTATAGCCCATGAAATATCCCATGAAAATATCGTTTTTGCGACCTAAAATAAGTTTGCTCGAGGGCACTGCATATTCGCTTAAATCAATCCCCACGCATACCCTGACGCCTTTTTAGGCGACAAATAAGAGAATAGGCACATAATAATTTTCCCGGAAAATTGAAAAAATGGTAAGGCTATATATAGCCCATGAAAATATCGTTTTTGCGACCTAAAATAAGTTCGCTCGAGGGCACTGCATATTCGCTTAAATCAATCCCCACGCATACCCTGACGCCTTTTTAGGCGACAAATAAAAGAATGGGCAGATAATAATTTTCCCGGAAATTGAAAAAATGGTAAGGCTATTGCCCATGAAAATATCGTTTTTGCGACCTAAATTAAGTTCGCTCGAGGGCACTGCATATTCGCCTAAATCAATCCCCACGCATGCCCTGATGCCTTTTTAGCCGGCAAATAAAAGAATAGGCAGATAATAATTTTCCCGGAAAATTGAAAAAATGGTAAGGCTAAAGCCCATGAAAATATCGTTTTTGCGACCTAAAATAAGTTCGCTCGAGGGCATTGCATATTCGCTTAAATCAATCCCCACGTATACCCTGATGCCTTTTTAGGCGACAACTAAAAGAATGGGCAGATAATAATTTTCCCGGAAAATTGAAAAAATGGTAAGGCTATAGCCCATGAAAATATCGTTTTCGCGACCTAAAACAAGTTCGCTCGAGGGCACTGCATATTCGCTTAAATCAAACCCCACGCATACCCTGACAACTTTTTAGGCGAGAAATAAGAGAATAGGCAGATAATCATTTTCCCGGGAAATTGAAAAAATGGTAAGGCTATTATAGCCCATGAAAATATCGTCTTTGCGACCTAAAATAAGTTCGCTCGAGGGCACTGCATATTCGCCTAAATCAATCCCCACGCATACCCTGACGCCTCTTTAGGCGACAAATCAGAGAATAGGCAGATAATAATTTTCCCCGAAAATTGAAAAAATGGTAAGGCTATACCCCATGAAATATCCCATGAAAATATCGTTTTTGCGACCTCAAATAAGTTCGCTCGAGGGCACTGCATATTCGCCTAAATCAATCCCCACGCCTACCCTGACGCCTTTTTAGGCGACAAATAAGAGAATAGGCAGATAATAATTTTCCCCGAAAATTGAAAAAATGGTAAGGCTATAGCCCATGAAAATATCGTTTTTGCGACCTCAAATAAGTTCGCTCGAGGGCACTGCATATTCGCTTAAATCAATCCCCACGCATGCCCTGATGCCTTTTTTGGCGACAAATAGGAGAATAGGCAGATAATAATTTTCCCGGGAAATTGAAAAAATGGTAAGGCTATATAGCCCATGAAATATCCCATGAAAATATCGTTTTTGCGACCAAAAATAAGTTCACTCGAGGGCACTGCATATTCGCTTAAATCAAACCCCACGCATACCCTGACGCCTCTTTAGGCGACAAATAAGAGAATAGGCAGATAATAATTTTCCCCGAAAATTGAAAAAATGGTAAGGCTATAGCCCATGAAATATCCCATGAAAATATCGTTTTTGCGACCAAAAATAAGTTCACTCGAGGGCACTGCATATTCGCTTAAATCAAACCCCACGCATACCCTGACAACTTTTAAGGCGAGAAATAAGAGAATAGGCAGATAATAATTTTCCCGGGAAATTGAAAAAATGGTAAGGCTATTATAGCCCATGAAAATATCGTTTTTGCGACCTAAAATAAGTTTGCTCGAGGGCACTGCATATTCGCCTAAATCAATCCCCACGCATACCCTGACGCCTCTTTAGGCGACAAATAAGAGAATAGGCAGATAATAATTTTCCCCGAAAATTGAAAAAATGGTAAGGCTATAGCCCATGAAATATCCCATGAAAATATCGTTTTTGCGACCAAAAATAAGTTCACTCGAGGGCACTGCATATTCGCTTAAATCAAACCCCACGCATACCCTGACAACTTTTAAGGCGAGAAATAAGAGAATAGGCAGATAATAATTTTCCCGGGAAATTGAAAAAATGGTAAGGCTATATAGCCCATGAAATATCCCATGAAAATATCGTTTTTGCGACCTAAAATAAGTTTGCTCGAGGGCACTGCATATTCGCTTAAATCAAACCCCACGCATACCCTGACAACTTTTAAGGCGAGAAATAAGAGAATAGGCAGATAATAATTTTCCCGGGAAATTGAAAAAATGGTAAGGCTATTATAGCCCATGAAAATATCGTTTTTGCGACCTAAAATAAGTTTGCTCGAGGGCACTGCATATTCGCTTAAATCAATCCCCACGCATACCCTGACGCCTTTTTAGGCGACAAATAAGAGAATAGGCACATAATAATTTTCCCCGAAAATTGAAAAAATGGTAAGGCTATATAGCCCATGAAATATCCCATGAAAATATCGTTTTTGCGACCAAAAATAAGTTCGCTCGAGGTCGCTGCATATTCGCTTAAATCAAACCCCACGCATACCCTGACAACTTTTAAGGCGAGAAATAAGAGAATAGGCAGATAATAATTTTCCCGGGAAATTGAAAAAATGGTAAGGCTATTATAGCCCATGAAAATATCGTTTTTGCGACCTAAAATAAGTTTGCTCGAGGGCACTGCATATTCGCTTAAATCAATCCCCACGCATACCCTGACGCCTTTTTAGGCGACAAATAAGAGAATAGGCACATAATAATTTTCCCCGAAAATTGAAAAAATGGTAAGGCTATATAGCCCATGAAATATCCCATGAAAATATCGTTTTTGCGACCTAAAATAAGTTCGCTCGAGGTCGCTGCATATTCGCTTAAATCAAACCCCACGCATACCCTGACAACTTTTAAGGCGAGAAATAAGAGAATAGGCAGATAATAATTTTCCCGGGAAATTGAAAAAATGGTAAGGCTATTATAGCCCATGAAAATATCGTTTTTGCGACCTAAAATAAGTTTGCTCGAGGGCACTGCATATTCGCTTAAATCAATCCCCACGCATACCCTGACGCCTTTTTAGGCGACAAATAAGAGAATAGGCACATAATAATTTTCCCCGAAAATTGAAAAAATGGTAAGGCTATATAGCCCATGAAATATCCCATGAAAATATCGTTTTTGCGACCAAAAATAAGTTCACTCGAGGGCACTGCATATTCGCTTAAATCAATCCCCACGCATACCCTGACGCCTTTTAAGGCGACAAATAAGAGAATAGGCAGATAATAATTTTCCCCGAAAATTGAAAAAATGGTAAGGCTATATAGCCCATGAAATATCCCATGAAAATATCGTTTTTGCGACCTAAAATAAGTTCGCTCGAGGTCGCTGCATATTCGCTTAAATCAATCCACACGCATACCCTGATGCCTTTTTAGGCGACAAATAAAAGAATGGGCAGATAATAATTTTCCCGGAAAGTTGAAAAAATGGTAAGGCTATATATAGCCCATGAAAATATCGTTTTTGCGACCTAAAATAAGTTCGCTTGAGGGCACTGCATATTCGCTTAAATCAATCCCCACACATACCCTGATGCCTCTTTAGGCGACAAATAAAAGAATGGGCAGATAATATTTTCCCGGAAAACTGAAAAAATGGTAAGGCTATAGCCCATGAAAATATCATTTTTGCGACCTAGAATAACTTCACTCGAGGGCACTGCATATTCGCTTAAATCGATCCCCACGCCTACCCTGACGCTTTTTTTGGCGACAAATAAAAGAATGGGCAGATAATAATTTTCTCGGAAATTGAAAAAGTGGTAAGGCTATATAGCCCATGAAAATATCATTTTTGCGACCTAGAATAACTTCACTCGAGGGCACTGCATATTCGCTTAAATCGATCCCCACGCATACCCTGACGCCTTTTTAGGCGACAAATAAGAGAATAGGCAGATAATAATTTTCCCGGAAAATTGAAAAAATGGTAAGGCTATATATAGCCCATGAAAATATCGTTTTTGCGACCTAAAATAAGTTTGCTCGAGGGCACTGCATATTCGCTTAAAGCAATCCCCACGCATACCCTGACGCCTTTTTAGGCGACAAATAAGAGAATAGGCAGATAATAATTTTCCCCGAAAATTGAAAAAATGGTAAGGCTATACAGCCCATGAAATATCCCATGAAAATATCGTTTTTGCGACCTAAAATAAGTTCGCTCGAGGTCGCTGCATATTCGCTTAAATCAATCCCCACGCATACCCTGATGCCTTTTTAGGCGACAAATAAAAGAATGGGCAGATAATAATTTTCCCGGAAAATTGAAAAAATGGTAAGGCTATAGCCCATGAAAATATCGTTTTTGCGACCTAAAATATGTTCACTCGAGGGCACTGCATATTCGCTTAAATCAATCCCCACGCATACCCTGATGCCTTTTTAGGCGACAAATAAAAGAATGGGCAGATAATAATTTTCCCGGAAAATTGAAAAAATGGTAAGGCTATATATAGCCCATGAAAATATCCTTTTTGCGACCAAGAATAACTTCACTCGAGGGCACTGCATATTCGCTTAAATCAATCCCCACGCCTACCCTGACGCCTTTTTTGGCGTCAAATAAAAGAATGGGCAGATAATAATTTTCTCGGAAATTGAAAAAATGGTAAGGCTATAGCCCATGAAAATATCGTTTTTGCGACCTAAAATAAGTTTGCTCGAGGGCACTGCATATTCGCTTAAATCAATCACCACGCATACCCTGACGCCTTTTTAGGCGACAAATAAAAGAATGGCCAGATAAAATTTTCCCGGAAAATTGAAAAAATGGTAAGGCTATATATAGCCCATGAAAATATCCTTTTTGCGACCAAGAATAACTTCACTCGAGGGCACTGCATATTCGCTTAAATCAATCCCCACGCCTACCCTGACGCCTTTTTTGGCGTCAAATAAAAGAATGGGCAGATAATAATTTTCTCGGAAATTGAAAAAATGGTAAGGCTATATCCCATGAAAATATCGTTTTTGCGACCAAGAATAACTTCACTCGAGGGCACTGCATATTCGCTTAAATCAATCCCCACGCCTACCCTGACGCCTTTTTTGGCGACAAATAAAAGAATGGGCAGATAATAATTTTCTCGGAAATTGAAAAAGTGGTAAGGCTATATAGCCCATGAAAATATCATTTTTGCGACCTAGAATAACTTCACTCGAGGGCACTGCATATTCGCTTAAATCGATCCCCACGCCTACCCTGACGCTTTTTTTGGCGACAAATAAAAGAATGGGCAGATAATAATTTTCTCGGAAATTGAAAAAGTGGTAAGGCTATATAGCCCATGAAAATATCATTTTTGCGACCTAGAATAACTTCACTCGAGGGCACTGCATATTCGCTTAAATCGATCCCCACGCATACCCTGACGCCTTTTTAGGCGACAAATAAGAGAATAGGCAGATAATAATTTTCCCCGAAAATTGAAAAAATGGTAAGGCTATAGCCCATGAAATATGCCATGAAAATATCGTTTTTGCGACCTAAAATAAGTTCGCTGGAGGGCACTGCATATTCGCTTAAATCAAACCCCACGCATACCCTGACAACTTTTTAGGCGACAAATAAGAGAATAGGCAGATAATAATTTTCCCGGGAAATTGAAAAAATGGTAAGGCTATATATAGCCCATGAAAATATCGTTTTTGCGTCCTAAAATAGGTTCACTCGAGGGCACTGCATATTCGCTTAAATCAATCCCCACGCATACCCTGATGCCTTTTTAGGCGACAAATAAAAGAATGGCCAGATAAAATTTTCCCGGAAAATTGAAAAAATGGTAAGGCTATATATAGCCCATGAAAATATCCTTTTTGCGACCTAAAATAAGTTCGCTTGAGGGCACTGCATATTCGCTTAAATCAATCCCCACGCATACCCTGATGCCTTTTTAGGCGACAAATAAAAGAATGGGCAGATAATAATTTTCCCGGAAAATTGAAAAAATGGTAAGGCTATAGCCCATGAAAATATCATTTTTGCGACCAAGAATAACTTCACTCGAGGGCACTGCATATTCGCTTAAATCAATCCCCACGCCTACCCTGACGCCTTTTTTGGCGTCAAATAAAAGAATGGGCAGATAATAATTTTCTCGGAAATTGAAAAAATGGTAAGGCTATATCCCATGAAAATATCGTTTTTGCGACCAAGAATAACTTCACTCGAGGGCACTGCATATTCGCTTAAATCAATCCCCACGCCTGCCCTGACGCCTTTTTTGGCGACAAATAAAAGAATGGGCAGATAATAATTTTCTCGGAAATTGAAAAAATGGTAAGGCTATAGCCCATGAAAATATCATTTTTGCGACCAAGAATAACTTCACTCGAGGGCACTGCATATTCGCTTAAATCAATCCCCACGCCTACCCTGACGCCTTTTTTGGCGACAAATAAAAGAATGGGCAGATAATAATTTTCTCGGAAATTGAAAAAATGGTAAGGCTATATATAGCCCATGAAAATATCATTTTTGCGACCAAGAATAACTTCACTCGAGGGCACTGCATATTCGCCTAAATCAATCCCCACCCATACCCTGATGCCTTTTTAGGCGACAAATAAAAGAATGGGCAGATAATAATTTTCCCGGAAATTTGAAAAAATGGTAAGGCTATAGCCCATGAAAATATCGTTTTTGCGTCCTAAAATAAGTTCACTCGAGGGCATTGCATATTCGCTTAAATCAATCCCCACGCATACCCTGACGCCTTTTTAGGCGACAAATAAGAGAATAGGCAAATAATAATTTTCCCCGAAAATTGAAAAAATGGTAAGGCTATACAGCCCATGAAATATCCCATGAAAATATCGTTTTTGCTACCTAAAATAAGTTCGCTCGAGGTCGCTGCATATTCGCTTAAATCAATCCCCACGCATACCCTGATGCCTTTTTAGGCGACAAATAAAAGAATGGGCAGATAATAATTTTCCCGGAAAATTGAAAAAATGGTAAGGCTATAGCCCATGAAAATATCGTTTTTGCGTCCTAAAATAAGTTCACTCGAGGGCACTGCATATTCGCTTAAATCAATCCCCACGCCTACCCTGACGCCTCTTTAGGCGACAAATAAGAGAATAGGCAGATAATAATTTTCCCCGAAAATTGAAAAAATGGTAAGGCTATATATAGCCCATGAAAATATCGTTTTTGCGACCTAAAATAAGTTCGCTTGAGGGCACTGCATATTCGCTTAAATCAATCCCCACGCATACCCTGATGCCTTTTTAGGCGACAAATAAAAGAATGGGCAGATAATAATTTTCCCGGAAAATTGAAAAAATGGTAAGGCTATATAGCCCATGAAAATATCATTTTTGCGACCAAGAATAACTTCACTCGAGGGCACTGCATATTCGCTTAAATCAATCCCCACACCTACCCTGACGCCTCTTTAGGCGACAAATAAGAGAATAGGCACATAATAATTTTCCCCGAAAATTGAAAAAATAGTATAGCCCATGAAATATCCCATGAAAATATCGTTTTTGCGACCTAAAATAAGTTCGCTCGAGGGCACTGCATATTCGCTTAAATCGAACCCCCCGCATACCCTGACAACTTTTTAGGCGACAAATAAGAGAATAGGCAGATAATTTTCCCGGGAAATTGAAAAAATGGTAAGGCTATTGCCCATGAAAATATCGTTTTTGCGACCTAAATTAAGTTCGCTCGAGGGCACTGCATATTCGCTTAAATCAATCCCCACGCATGCCCTGATGCCTTTTTAGGCGACAAATAAGAGAATAGGCAGATAATAATTTTCCCGGAAAATTGAAAAAATGGTAAGGCTAAAGCCCATGAAAATATCGTTTTTGCGACCTAAAATAAGTTCGCTCGAGGGCATTGCATATTCGCTTAAATCAATCCCCACGTATACCCTGATGCCTTTTTAGGCGACAACTAAAAGAATGGGCAGATAATAATTTTCCCGGAAAATTGAAAAAATGGTAAGGCTATTGCCCATGAAAATATCGTTTTTGCGACCTAAAACAAGTTCGCTCGAGGGCACTGCATATTCGCTTAAATCAATCCCCACGCATGCCCTGATGCCTTTTTAGGCGGCAAATAAGAGAATAGGCAGATAATAATTTTCCCGGAAAATTGAAAAAATGGTAAGGCTATATATAGCCTATGAAAATATGGTTTTTGCGACCTAAAATAAGTTCGCTCGAGGGCACTGCATATTCGCTTAAATCAATCCCCACGCATGCCCTGATGCCTTTTTAGGCGGCAAATAAAAGAATAGGCAGATAATAATTTTCCCGGAAAATTGAAAAAATGGTAAGGCTAAAGCCCATGAAAATATCGTTTTTGCGACCTAAAATAAGTTCGCTCGAGGGCATTGCATATTCGCTTAAATCAATCCCCACGTATACCCTGATGCCTTTTTAGGCGACAACTAAAAGAATGGGCAGATAATAATTTTCCCGGAAAATTGAAAAAATGGTAAGGCTATAGCCCATGAAAATATCGTTTTTGCGACCTAAAACAAGTTCGCTCGAGGGCACTGCATATTCGCTTAAATCAAACCCCACGCATACCCTGACAACTTTTTAGGCGAGAAATAAGAGAACAGGCAGATAATATTTTCCCGGAAAATTGAAAAAATGGTAAGGCTATAGCCCATGAAAATATCGTTTTTGCGACCTAAAATAAGTTCGCTCGAGGGCACTGCATATTCGCTTAAATCGAACCCCCCGCATACCCTGACAACTTTTTAGGCGACAAATAAGAGAATAGGCAGATAATTTTCCCGGGAAATTGAAAAAATGGTAAGGCTATAGCCCATGAAAATATCGTTTTTGCGACCTAAAATAAGTTCGCTCGAGGGCACTGCATATTCGCTTAAATCGAACCCCCCGCATACCCTGACGCCTCTTTAGGCGACAAATAAGAGAATAGGCAGATAATAATTTTCCCCGAAAATTGAAAAAATGGTAAGGCTATTGCCCATGAAAATATCGTTTTTGCGACCTAAATTAAGTTCGCTCGAGGGCACTGCATATTCGCTTAAATCAATCCCCACGCATGCCCTGATGCCTTTTTAGGCGGCAAATAAAAGAATAGGCAGATAATAATTTTCCCGGAAAATTGAAAAAATGGTAAGGCTAAAGCCCATGAAAATATCGTTTTTGCGACCTAAAATAAGTTCGCTCGAGGGCATTGCATATTCGCTTAAATCAATCCCCACGTATACCCTGATGCCTTTTTAGGCGACAACTAAAAGAATGGGCAGATAATAATTTTCCCGGAAAATTGAAAAAATGGTAAGGCTATAGCCCATGAAAATATCGTTTTTGCGACCTAAAACAAGTTCGCTCGAGGGCACTGCATATTCGCTTAAATCAATCCCCACGTATACCCTGATGCCTTTTTAGGCGACAACTAAAAGAATGGGCAGATAATAATTTTCCCGGAAAATTGAAAAAATGGTAAGGCTATAGCCCATGAAAATATCGTTTTTGCGACCTAAAACAAGTTCGCTCGAGGGCACTGCATATTCGCTTAAATCAATCCCCACGTATACCCTGATGCCTTTTTAGGCGACAACTAAAAGAATGGGCAGATAATAATTTTCCCGGAAAATTGAAAAAATGGTAAGGCTATAGCCCATGAAAATATCGTTTTTGCGACCTAAAACAAGTTCGCTCTAGGGCACTGCATATTCGCTTAAATCAATTTCCACGCATACCCTGACAACTTTTTAGGCGAGAAATAAGAGAACAGGCAGATAATAATTTTCCCGGAAAATTGAAAAAATGGTAAGGCTATAGCCCATGAAAATATCGTTTTTGCGACCTAAAATAAGTTCGCTCGAGGGCACTGCATATTCGCTTAAATCGAACCCCCCGCATACCCTGACAACTTTTTAGGCGACAAATAAGAGAATAGGCAGATAATTTTCCCGGGAAATTGAAAAAATGGTAAGGCTATAGCCCATGAAAATATCGTTTTTGCGACCTAAAATAAGTTCGCTCGAGGGCACTGCATATTCGCTTAAATCGAACCCCCCGCATACCCTGACGCCTCTTTAGGCGACAAATAAGAGAATGGGCAGATAATAATTTTCCCGGAAAATTGAAAAAATGGTAAGGCTATAGCCCATGAAAATATCGTTTTTGCGACCTAAAACAAGTTCGCTCGAGGGCACTGCATATTCGCTTAAATCAAACCCCACGCATACCCTGACAACTTTTTAGGCGAGAAATAAGAGAACAGGCAGATAATATTTTCCCGGAAAATTGAAAAAATGGTAAGGCTATAGCCCATGAAAATATCGTTTTTGCGACCTAAAATAGGTTCGCTCGAGGGCACTGCATATTCGCTTAAATCAATTTCCACGCATACCCTGACGCCTTTTTTAGGCGACAAATAAGAGAATAGGCAGATAATAATTTTCCCCGAAAATTGAAAAAATGGTAAGGCTTATAGCCCATGAAATATCCCATGAAAATATCGTTTTTGCGACCTAAAATAAGTTCGCTCGAGGGCACTGCATATTCGCCAAAATCAATCCCCACGCCTACCCTGACGCCTTTTTGGGCGACAAATAAAAGAATGGGCAGATAATAATTATCTCGGAAATTGAAAAAATGGTAAGGCTATAGCCCATGAAAATATCGTTTTTGCGACCTAAAATAAGCTCACTCGAGGGCACTGCATATTCGCCTAAATCAATCCCCACGCATACCCTGACGCCTCTTTAGGCGACAAATAAGAGAATAGGGAGATAATAATTTTCCCCGAAAATTGAAAAAATGGTAAGGCTTATAGCCCATGAAATATCCCATGAAAATATCGTTTTTGCGACCTAAATTAAGTTCGCTCGAGGGCACTGCATATTCGCTTAAATCAATCCCCACGCATACCCTGACGCCTTTTTAGGCGACAAATAAGAGAATAGGCAGATAATAATTTTCCCCGAAAATTGAAAAAATGGTAAGGCTATATAGCCCATGAAATATCCCATGAAAATATCGTTTTTGCGACCTAAAATAAGTTCGCTCGGGGCACTGCATATTCGCTTAAATCAAACCCCACGCATACCCTGACAACTTTTTAGGCGAGAAATAAGGCAGATAATAATTTTCCCGGGAAATTGAAAAAATGGTAAGGCTATACATGAAAATATCGTTTTTGCGACCTAAAATAAGTTCGCTCGAGGGCACTGCATATTCGCCTAAATCAATCCCCACGCATACCCTGACGCCTCTTTAGGCGACAAATAAGAGAATAGGCAGATAATAATTTTCCCCGAAAATTGAAAAAATGGTAAGGCTATATAGCCCATGAAAATATTGTTTTTGCGACCTAAAATAAGTTTGCTCGAAGGCACTGCATATTCGCTTAAATCAATCCCCACGCATACCCTGACGCCTTTTTAGGCGACAAATAAGAGAATAGGCAAATAATAATTTTCCCCGAAAATTGAAAAAATGGTAAGGCTATACAGCCCATGAAATATCCCATGAAAATATCGTTTTTGCGACCTAAAATAAGTTCGCTCGAGGTCGCTGCATATTCGCTTAAATCAATCCCCACGCATACCCTGATGCCTTTTTAGGCGACAAATAAAAGAATGGGCAGATAATAATTTTCCCGGAAAATTGAAAAAATGGTAAGGTTATAGCCCATGAAAATATCGTTTTTGCGACCTAAAATGAGTTCGCTCGAGGGCACTGCATATTCGCCTAAATCAATCCCCACGCCTACCCTGACGCCTCTTTAGGCGACAAATAAGAGAATAGGCAGATAATAATTTTCCCCGAAAATTGAAAAAATGGTAAGGCTATGGCCCATGAAATATCCCATGAAAATATCGTTTTTGCGACCTCAAATAAGTTCGCTCGAGGGCACTGCATGTTCGCTTAAATCAATCCCCACGCATACCCTGACGCCTCTTTAGGCGACAAATAAGAGAATAGGCAGATAATAATTTTCCCCGAAAATTGAAAAAATGGTAAGGCTATACCCCATGAAATATCCCATGAAAGTATCGTTTTTGCGACCTCAAATAAGTTCGCTCGAGGGCACTGCATATTCGCCTAAATCAATCCCCACGCCTACCCTGACGCCTTTTTTGGCGACAAATAAGAGAATAGGCAGATAATAATTTTCCCCGAAAATTGAAAAAATGGTAAGGCTATATGAAATATCCCAAGAAAATATCGTTTTTGCGACCTCAAATAAGTTCGCTCGAGGGCACTGCATATTCGCCTAAATCAATCCCCACGCCTACCCTGACGCCTTTTTTGGCGACAAATAAGAGAATAGGCAGATAATAATTTTCCCCGAAAATTGAAAAAATGGTAAAGCTATATGAAATATCCCATGAAAATATCGTTTTTTCGACCTAAAATAAGTTCGCTCGAGGGCACTGCATATTCGCCTAAATCAATCCCCACGCATACCCTGACGCCTTTTTAGGCGACAAATAAGAGAATAGGCAGATAATAATTTTCCCCGAAAATTGAAAAAATGGTAAGGCTATATGAAATATCCCATGAAAATATCGTTTTTGCGACCTAAAATGAGTTCGCTCGAGGGCACTGGATATTCGCCTAAATCAATCCCCACGCATACCCTGACGCCTCTTTAGGCGACAAATAAGAGAATAGGCAGATAATAATTTTCCCCGAAAATTGAAAAAATGGTAAGGCTATACCCCATGAAATATCCCATGAAAGTATCGTTTTTGCGACCTCAAATAAGTTCGCTCGAGGGCACTGCATATTCGCCTAAATCAATCCCCACGCCTACCCTGACGCCTTTTTTGGCGACAAATAAGAGAATAGGCAGATAATAATTTTCCCCGAAAATTGAAAAAATGGTAAGGCTATATGAAATATCCCATGAAAATATCGTTTTTGCGACCTAAAATAAGTTTGCTCGAGGGCACTGCATGTTCGCTTAAATCAATCCCCACGCATACCCTGACGCCTCTTTAGGCGACAAATAAGAGAATAGGCAGATAATAATTTTCCCCGAAAATTGAAAAAATGGTAAGGCTATACCCCATGAAATATCCCATGAAAGTATCGTTTTTGCGACCTCAAATAAGTTCGCTCGAGGGCACTGCATATTCGCCTAAATCAATCCCCACGCCTACCCTGACGCCTTTTTTGGCGACAAATAAGAGAATAGGCAGATAATAATTTTCCCCGAAAATTGAAAAAATGGTAAGGCTATATGAAATATCCCATGAAAATATCGTTTTTTCGACCTAAAATAAGTTCGCTCGAGGGCACTGCATATTCGCCTAAATCAATCCCCACGCATACCCTGACGCCTTTTTAGGCGACAAATAAGAGAATAGGCAGATAATAATTTTCCCCGAAAATTGAAAAAATGGTAAGGCTATGGCCCATGAAATATCCCATGAAAATATCGTTTTTGCGACCTAAAATGAGTTCGCGCGAGGGCACTGCATATTCGCCTAAATCAATCCCCACGCATACCCTGACGCCTCTTTAGGCGACAAATAAGAGAATAGGCAGATAATAATTTTCCCCGAAAATTGAAAAAATGGTAAGGCTATACCCCATGAAATATCCCATGAAAGTATCGTTTTTGCGACCTCAAATAAGTTCGCTCGAGGGCACTGCATATTCGCCTAAATCAATCCCCACGCCTACCCTGACGCCTTTTTTGGCGACAAATAAGAGAATAGGCAGATAATAATTTTCCCCGAAAATTGAAAAAATGGTAAGGCTATATGAAATATCCCATGAAAATATCGTTTTTGCGACCTAAAATAAGTTCGCTCGAGGGCACTGCATATTCGCCTAAATCAATCCCCACGCATACCCTGACGCCTTTTTAGGCGACAAATAAGAGAATAGGCAGATAATAATTTTCCCCGAAAATTGAAAAAATGGTAAGGCTATACCCCATGAAATATCCCATGAAAGTATCGTTTTTGCGACCTCAAATAAGTTCGCTCGAGGGCACTGCATATTCGCCTAAATCAATCCCCACGCCTACCCTGACGCCTTTTTTGGCGACAAATAAGAGAATAGGCAGATAATAATTTTCCCCGAAAATTGAAAAAATGGTAAGGCTATATGAAATATCCCATGAAAATATCGTTTTTGCGACCTAAAATAAGTTCGCTCGAGGGCACTGCATATTCGCCTAAATCAATCCCCACGCCTACCCTGACGCCTTTTTTGGCGACAAATAAGAGAATAGGCAGATAATAATTTTCCCCGAAAATTGAAAAAATGGTAAGGCTATATGAAATATCCCATGAAAATATCGTTTTTGCGACCTAAAATAGGTTCGCTCGAGGGCACTGCATATTCGCTTAAATCAATCTCCACGCATACCCTGACGCCTTTTTAGGCGACAAATAAGAGAATAGGCAGATAATAATTTTCCCCGAAAATTGAAAAAATGGTAAGGCTATATGAAATATCCCATGAAAATATCGTTTTTGCGACCTAAAATAAGTTCGCTCGAGGTCGCTGCATATTCGCGCAAATCAATCCCCACGCATACCCTGATGCCTTTTTAGGCGACAAATAAAAGAATGGGCAGATAATAATTTTCTCGGAAATTGAAAAAATGGTAAGGCTATACAGCCCATGAAATATCCCATGAAAATATCGTTTTTGCGACCTAAAATAAGTTTGCTCGAGGGCACTGCATATTCGCTTAAATATATCCCCACGCATACCCTGATGCCTTTTTAGGCGACAAATAAGAGAATAGGCAAATAATAATTTTCCCCGAAAATTGAAAAAATGGTAAGGCTATACAGCCCATGAAATATCCCATGAAAATATCGTTTTTGCGACCTAAAATAAGTTCGCTCGAGGTCGCTGCATATTCGCTTAAATCAATCCCCACGCATACCCTGATGCCTTTTTAGGCGACAAATAAAAGAATGGGCAGATAATAATTTTCCCGGAAAATTGAAAAAATGGTAAGTTTATAGCCCATGAAAATATCGTTTTTGCGACCTAAAATAGGTTGGCTCGAGGGCACTGCATATTCGCCTAAATCAATCACCACGCATACCCTGACGCCTCTTTAGGCGACAAATAAGAGAATAGGCAAATAATAATTTTCCCCGAAAATTGAAAAAATGGTAAGGCTATACAGCCCATGAAATATCCCATGAAAATATCGTTTTTGCGACCTAAAATAAGTTCGCTCGAGGTCGCTGCATATTCGCTTAAATCAAACCCCACGCATACCCTGACAACTTTTTAGGCGAGAAATAAGAGAACAGGCAGATAATATTTTCCCGGAAAATTGAAAAAATGGTAAGGCTATAGCCCATGAAAATATCGTTTTTGCGACCTAAAATAGGTTCGCTCGAGGGCACTGCATATTCGCTTAAATCAATCTCCACGCATACCCTGACGCCTTTTTTGGCGACAAATAAAAGAATGGGCAGATAATAATTATCTCGGAAATTGAAAAAATGGTAAGGCTATAGCCCATGAAAATATCGTTTTTGCGACCTAAAATAAGTTCGCTCGAGGGCAGTGCATATTCGCCTAAATCAATCCCCACGCAAACCCTGACGCCTTTTTAGGCGACAAATAAGAGAATAGGCAGATAATAATTTTCCCCGAAAATTGAAAAAATGGTAAGGCTATAGCCCATGAAATATCCCATGAAAATATCGTTTTTGCGACCTAAAATAAGTTCGCTCGAGGGCACTGCATATTCGCCTAAATCAAACCCCACGCATACCCTGACAACTTTTTAGACGACAAATAAGAGAATAGGCAGATAATAATTTTCCCGGGAAATTGAAAAAATGGTAAGGCTATAGCCCATGAAAATATCGTTTTTGCGACCTAAAATAGGTTGGCTCGAGGGCACTGCATATTCGCCTAAATCAATCACCACGCATACCCTGACGCCTCTTTAGGCGACAAATAAGAGAATGGGCAAATAATAATTTTCCCCGAAAATTGAAAAAATGGTAAGGCTATAGCCCATGAAATATCCCATGAAAATATCGTTTTTGCGACCTAAAATAAGTTTGCTCGAGGGCACTGCATATTCGCTTAAATCAAACCCCACGCATACCCTGACGCCTTTTTTGGCGAGAAATAAGAGAACAGGCAGATAATATTTTCCCGGAAAATTGAAAAAATGGTAAGGCTATAGCCCATGAAAATATCGTTTTTGCGACCTAAAATAGGTTCGCTCGAGGGCACTGCATATTCGCTTAAATCAATCTCCACGCATACCCTGACGCCTTTTTTGGCGACAAATAAAAGAATGGGCAGATAATAATTATCTCGGAAATTGAAAAAATGGTAAGGCTATATAGCCCATGAAAATATCGTTTTTGCGACCTAAAATAAGTTCGCTCGAGGGCACTGCATATTCGCTTAAATCAAACCCCACGCATACCCTGACAACTTTTTAGGCGAGAAATAAGAGAACAGGCAGATAATATTTTCCCGGAAAATTGAAAAAATGGTAAGGCTATATAGCCCATGAAAATATCGTTTTTGCGACCTAAAATAAGTTCGCTCGAGGGCACTGCATATTCGCTTAAATCAATCTCCACGCATACCCTGACGCCTTTTTTGGCGACAAATAAAAGAATGGGCAGATAATAATTATCTCGGAAATTGAAAAAATGGTAAGGCTATATAGCCCATGAAAATATCGTTTTTGCGACCTAAAATAAGTTTGCTCGAGGGCACTGCATATTCGCTTAAATCAAACCCCACGCATACCCTGACAACTTTTTAGGCGAGAAATAAGAGAACAGGCAGATAATATTTTCCCGGAAAATTGAAAAAATGGTAAGGCTATATAGCCCATGAAAATATCGTTTTTGCGACCTAAAATAGGTTCGCTCGAGGGCACTGCATATTCGCTTAAATCAATCTCCACGCATACCCTGACGCCTTTTTTGGCGACAAATAAAAGAATGGGCAGATAATAATTATCTCGGAAATTGAAAAAATGGTAAGGCTATATAGCCCATGAAAATATCGTTTTTGCGACCTAAAATAAGTTTGCTCGAGGGCACTGCATATTCGCTTAAATCAAACCCCACGCATACCCTGACAACTTTTTAGGCGAGAAATAAGAGAACAGGCAGATAATATTTTCCCGGAAAATTGAAAAAATGGTAAGGCTATAGCCCATGAAAATATCGTTTTTGCGACCTAAAATAAGTTCGCTCGAGGGCACTGCATATTCGCTTAAATCAAACCCCACGCATACCCTGACAACTTTTTAGGCGAGAAATAAGAGAACAGGCAGATAATATTTTCCCGGAAAATTGAAAAAATGGTAAGGCTATATAGCCCATGAAAATATCGTTTTTGCGACCTAAAATAAGTTCGCTCGAGGGCACTGCATATTCGCTTAAATCAAACCCCACGCATACCCTGACAACTTTTTAGGCGAGAAATAAGAGAACAGGCAGATAATATTTTCCCGGAAAATTGAAAAAATGGTAAGGCTATATAGCCCATGAAAATATCGTTTTTGCGACCTAAAATAAGTTCGCTCGAGGGCACTGCATATTCGCTTAAATCAAACCCCACGCATACCCTGACAACTTTTTAGGCGAGAAATAAGAGAACAGGCAGATAATATTTTCCCGGAAAATTGAAAAAATGGTAAGGCTATAGCCCATGAAAATATCGTTTTTGCGACCTAAAATAGGTTCGCTCGAGGGCACTGCATATTCGCTTAAATCAATCTCCACGCATACCCTGACGCCTTTTTTGGCGACAAATAAAAGAATGGGCAGATAATAATTCTCTCGGAAATTGAAAAAATGGTAAGGCTATATAGCCCATGAAAATATCGTTTTTGCGACCTAAAATAAGTTCGCTCGAGGGCACTGCATATTCGCTTAAATCAATCTCCACGCATACCCTGACGCCTTTTTTGGCGACAAATAAAAGAATGGGCAGATAATAATTATCTCGGAAATTGAAAAAATGGTAAGGCTATAGCCCATGAAAATATCGTTTTTGCGACCTAAAATAAGTTCGCTCGAGGGCAGTGCATATTCGCCTAAATCAAACCCCACGCAAACCCTGACGCCTTTTTAGGCGACAAATAAGAGAATAGGCAGATAATAATTTTCCCCGAAAATTGAAAAAATGGTAAGGCTATAGCCCATGAAATATGCCATGAAAATATCGTTTTTGCGACCTAAAATAAGTTCGCTCGAGGGCACTGCATATCCGCCTAGATCAATCCCCACGCCTACCCTGACGCCTTTTTAGGCGACAAATAAAAGAATGGGCAGATAATAATTTTCCCGGAAATTGAAAAAATGGTAAGGCTATTGCCCATGAAAATATCGTTTTTGCGACCTAAATTAAGTTCGCTCGAGGGCAGTGCATATTCGCCTAAATCAATCCCCACGCATACCCTGACGCCTTTTTAGGCGGCAAATAAGAGAATAGGCAGATAATAATTTTCCCGGAAAATTGAAAAAATGGTAAGGCTATATATAGCCTATGAAAATATCGTTTTTGCGACCTAAAATAAGTTCGTTCGAGGGCACTGCATATTCGCTTAAATCAATCCCCACGCATGCCCTGATGCCTTTTTAGGCGGCAAATAAAAGAATAGGCAGATAATTATTTTCCCGGAAAATTGAAAAAATGGTAAGGCTATATATAGCCCATGAAAATATCGTTTTTGCGACCTAAAACAAGTTCGCTCGAGGGCACTGCATATTCGCTTAAATCAAACCCCACGCATACCCTGACAACTTTTTAGGCGAGAAATAAGAGAACAGGCAGATAATATTTTCCCGGAAAATTGAAAAAATGGTAAGGCTATAGCCCATGAAAATATCGTTTTTGCGACCTAAAATAGGTTCGCTCGAGGGCACTGCATATTCGCTTAAATCAATCTCCACGCATACCCTGACGCCTTTTTTGGCGACAAATAAAAGAATGGGCAGATAATAATTATCTCGGAAATTGAAAAAATGGTAAGGCTATAGCCCATGAAAATATCGTTTTTGCGACCTAAAATAAGCTCACTCGAGGGCACTGCATATTCGCCTAAATCAATCCCCACGCATACCCTGACGCCTCTTTAGGCGACAAATAAGAGAATAGGCAGATAATAATTTTCCCGGAAAATTGAAAAAATGGTAAGGCTATATATAGCCTATGAAAATATCGTTTTTGCGACCTAAAATAGGTTCGCTCGAGGGCACTGCATATTCGCTTAAATCAATCTCCACGCATACCCTGACGCCTTTTTTGGCGACAAATAAAAGAATGGGCAGATAATAATTATCTCGGAAATTGAAAAAATGGTAAGGCTATAGCCCATGAAAATATCGTTTTTGCGACCTAAAATAAGCTCACTCGAGGGCACTGCATATTCGCCTAAATCAATCCCCACGCATACCCTGACGCCTCTTTAGGCGACAAATAAGAGAATAGGCAGATAATAATTTTCCCGGAAAATTGAAAAAATGGTAAGGCTATATATAGCCTATGAAAATATCGTTTTTGCGACCTAAAATAAGCTCACTCGAGGGCACTGCATATTCGCCTAAATCAATCCCCACGCATACCCTGACGCCTTTTTTGGCGACAAATAAGAGAATAGGCAGATAATAATTTTCCCGGAAAATTGAAAAAATGGTAAGGCTATATATAGCCCATGAAAATATCGTTTTTGCGACCTAAATTAAGTTCGCTCGAGGGCAGTGCATATTCGCCTAAATCAATCCCCACGCATACCCTGACGCCTTTTTTGGCGACAAATAAGAGAATAGGCAGATAATAATTTTCCCCGAAAATTGAAAAAATGGTAAGGCTATGGCCCATGAAATATCCCATGAAAATATCGTTTTTGCGACCTAAAATAAGTTCGCTCGAGGGCACTGCATATTCGCCTAAATCAATCCCCACGCCTACCCTGACGCCTTTTTTGGCGACAAATAAGAGAATAGGCAGATAATAATTTTCCCCGAAAATTGAAAAAATGGTAAGGCTATAGCCCATGAAAATATCGTTTTTGCGACCTAAAATAGGTTCGCTCGAGGGCACTGCATATTCGCTTAAATCAATCTCCACGCATACCCTGACGCCTTTTTAGGCGACAAATAAGAGAATAGGCAGATAATAATTTTCCCCGAAAATTGAAAAAATGGTAAGGCTATATGAAATATCCCATGAAAATATCGTTTTTGCGACCTCAAATAAGTTCGCTCGAGGGCACTGCATATTCGCTTAAATCAATCCCCACGCATGCCCTGATGCCTTTTTTGGCGACAAATAAGAGAATAGGCAGATAATAATTTTCCCCGGAAATTGAAAAAATGGTAAGGCTATAGCCCATGAAAATATCGTTTTTGCGACCTAAAATAGGTTCGCTCGAGGGCACTGCATATTCGCTTAAATCAATCTCCACGCATACCCTGACGCCTTTTTAGGCGACAAATAAGAGAATAGGCAGATAATAATTTTCCCCGAAAATTGAAAAAATGGTAAGGCTATATGAAATATCCCATGAAAATATCGTTTTTGCGACCTCAAATAAGTTCGCTCGAGGGCACTGCATATTCGCTTAAATCAATCTCCACGCCTACCCTGACGCCTTTTTTGGCGACAAATAAGAGAATAGGCAGATAATAATTTTCCCCGGAAATTGAAAAAATGGTAAGGCTATAGCCCATGAAAATATCGTTTTTGCGACCTAAAATAGGTTCGCTCGAGGGCACTGCATATTCGCTTAAATCAATCTCCACGCATACCCTGACGCCTTTTTAGGCGACAAATAAGAGAATAGGCAGATAATAATTTTCCCCGAAAATTGAAAAAATGGTAAGGCTATATGAAATATCCCATGAAAATATCGTTTTTGCGACCTAAAATAAGTTCGCTCGAGGGCACTGCATATTCGCTTAAATCAATCCCCACGCATGCCCTGATGCCTTTTTAGGCGGCAAATAAAAGAATAGGCAGATAATAATTTTCCCCGAAAATTGAAAAAATGGTAAGGCTATAGCCCATGAAAATATCGTTTTTGCGACCTAAAATAAGTTCGCTCGAGGGCACTGCATATTCGCCTAAATCAATCCCCACGCCTACCCTGACGCCTTTTTAGGCGACAAATAGGAGAATGGGCAGATAATAATTTTCCCCGAAAATTGAAAAAATGGTAAGGCTATAGCCCATGAAAATATCGTTTTTGCGACCTAGAATAACTTCACTCGAGGGCACTGCATATTCGCTTAAATCAATCTCCACGCCTACCCTGACGCCTTTTTTGGCGACAAATAAGAGAATAGGCAGATAATAATTTTCCCCGAAAATTGAAAAAATGGTAAGGCTATAGCCCATGAAAATATCGTTTTTGCGACCTAAAATAGGTTCGCTCGAGGGCACTGCATATTCGCTTAAATCAATCTCCACGCATACCCTGACGCCTTTTTTGGCGACAAATAAAAGAATGGGCAGATAATAATTATCTCGGAAATTGAAAAAATGGTAAGGCTATAGCCCATGAAAATATCGTTTTTGCGACCTAAAATAAGCTCACTCGAGGGCACTGCATATTCGCCTAAATCAATCCCCACGCATACCCTGACGCCTCTTTAGGCGACAAATAAGAGAATAGGCAGATAATAATTTTCCCGGAAAATTGAAAAAATGGTAAGGCTATATATAGCCTATGAAAATATCGTTTTTGCGACCTAAAATAAGTTCGCTCGAGGGCACTGCATATTCGCCTAAATCAATCCCCACGCCTACCCTGACGCCTTTTTAGGCGACAAATAGGAGAATGGGCAGATAATAATTTTCCCCGAAAATTGAAAAAATGGTAAGGCTATAGCCCATGAAAATATCGTTTTTGCGACCTAGAATAACTTCACTCGAGGGCACTGCATATTCGCTTAAATCAATCTCCACGCCTACCCTGACGCCTTTTTTGGCGACAAATAAGAGAATAGGCAGATAATAATTTTCCCCGAAAATTGAAAAAATGGTAAGGCTATAGCCCATGAAAATATCGTTTTTGCGACCTAAAATAGGTTCGCTCGAGGGCACTGCATATTCGCTTAAATCAATCTCCACGCATACCCTGACGCCTTTTTTGGCGACAAATAAAAGAATGGGCAGATAATAATTATCTCGGAAATTGAAAAAATGGTAAGGCTATAGCCCATGAAAATATCGTTTTTGCGACCTAAAATAAGCTCACTCGAGGGCACTGCATATTCGCCTAAATCAATCCCCACGCATACCCTGACGCCTCTTTAGGCGACAAATAAGAGAATAGGCAGATAATAATTTTCCCGGAAAATTGAAAAAATGGTAAGGCTATATGAAATATCCCATGAAAATATCGTTTTTGCGACCTCAAATAAGTTCGCTCGAGGGCACTGCATATTCGCTTAAATCAATCCCCACGCATGCCCTGATGCCTTTTTTGGCGACAAATAAGAGAATAGGCAGATAATAATTTTCCCCGGAAATTGAAAAAATGGTAAGGCTATAGCCCATGAAAATATCGTTTTTGCGACCTAAAATAAGTTCGCTCGAGGGCACTGCATATTCGCTTAAATCAATCCCCACGCATGCCCTGATGCCTTTTTTGGCGACAAATAAGAGAATAGGCAGATAATAATTTTCCCCGAAAATTGAAAAAATGGTAAGGCTATGGCCCATGAAATATCCCATGAAAATATCGTTTTTGCGACCTAAAATAAGTTCGCTCGAGGGCACTGCATATTCGCCTAAATCAATCCCCACGCCTACCCTGACGCCTTTTTTGGCGACAAATAAGAGAATAGGCAGATAATAATTTTCCCCGAAAATTGAAAAAATGGTAAGGCTATAGCCCATGAAAATATCGTTTTTGCGACCTAAAATAGGTTCGCTCGAGGGCACTGCATATTCGCTTAAATCAATCTCCACGCATACCCTGACGCCTTTTTAGGCGACAAATAAGAGAATAGGCAGATAATAATTTTCCCCGAAAATTGAAAAAATGGTAAGGCTATATGAAATATCCCATGAAAATATCGTTTTTGCGACCTCAAATAAGTTCGCTCGAGGGCACTGCATATTCGCTTAAATCAATCCCCACGCATGCCCTGATGCCTTTTTTGGCGACAAATAAGAGAATAGGCAGATAATAATTTTCCCCGGAAATTGAAAAAATGGTAAGGCTATAGCCCATGAAAATATCGTTTTTGCGACCTAAAATAGGTTCGCTCGAGGGCACTGCATATTCGCTTAAATCAATCTCCACGCATACCCTGACGCCTTTTTAGGCGACAAATAAGAGAATAGGCAGATAATAATTTTCCCCGGAAATTGAAAAAATGGTAAGGCTATATAGCCCATGAAAATATCGTTTTTGCGACCTAAAATAGGTTCGCTCGAGGGCACTGCATATTCGCTTAAATCAATCTCCACGCATACCCTGACGCCTTTTTAGGCGACAAATAAGAGAATAGGCAGATAATAATTTTCCCCGAAAATTGAAAAAATGGTAAGGCTATATGAAATATCCCATGAAAATATCGTTTTTGCGACCTCAAATAAGTTCGCTCGAGGGCACTGCATATTCGCTTAAATCAATCTCCACGCCTACCCTGACGCCTTTTTTGGCGACAAATAAGAGAATAGGCAGATAATAATTTTCCCCGGAAATTGAAAAAATGGTAAGGCTATAGCCCATGAAAATATCGTTTTTGCGACCTAAAATAGGTTCGCTCGAGGGCACTGCATATTCGCTTAAATCAATCTCCACGCATACCCTGACGCCTTTTTAGGCGACAAATAAGAGAATAGGCAGATAATAATTTTCCCCGAAAATTGAAAAAATGGTAAGGCTATATGAAATATCCCATGAAAATATCGTTTTTGCGACCTAAAATAAGTTCGCTCGAGGGCACTGCATATTCGCTTAAATCAATCCCCACGCATGCCCTGATGCCTTTTTAGGCGGCAAATAAAAGAATAGGCAGATAATAATTTTCCCCGAAAATTGAAAAAATGGTAAGGCTATAGCCCATGAAAATATCGTTTTTGCGACCTAAAATAAGTTCGCTCGAGGGCACTGCATATTCGCCTAAATCAATCCCCACGCCTACCCTGACGCCTTTTTAGGCGACAAATAGGAGAATGGGCAGATAATAATTTTCCCCGAAAATTGAAAAAATGGTAAGGCTATAGCCCATGAAAATATCGTTTTTGCGACCTAGAATAACTTCACTCGAGGGCACTGCATATTCGCTTAAATCAATCCCCACGCATACCCTGACGCCTTTTTAGGCGACAAATAAGAGAATAGGCAGATAATAATTTTCCCGGAAAATTGAAAAAATGGTAAGGCTATATAGCCCATGAAAATATCGTTTTTGCGACCTAAAATAGGTTCGCTCGAGGGCACTGCATATTCGCTTAAATCAATCTCCACGCAAACCCTGACGCCTTTTTAGGCGACAAATAAGAGAATAGGCAGATAATAATTTTCCCCGAAAATTGAAAAAATGGTAAGGCTATATAGCCCATGAAATATCCCATGAAAATATCGTTTTTGCGACCTAAAATAAGTTCGCTCGAGGGCACTGCATATTCGCCAAAATCAATCCCCACGCCTACCCTGACGCCTTTTTTGGCGACAAATAAAAGAATGGCCAGATAATAATTTTCTCGGAAATTGAAAAAGTGGTAAGGCTATATAGCCCATGAAAATATCGTTTTTGCGACCTAAAATAAGTTCGCTCGAGGTCGCTGCATATTCGCTTAAATCAATCCCCACGCATACCCTGATGCCTTTTTAGGCGACAAATAAAAGAATGGGCAGATAATAATTTTCCCGGAAAATTGAAAAAATGGTAAGGCTATAGCCCATGAAAATATCGTTTTTGCGACCTAAAATAAGTTCGCTCGAGGTCGCTGCATATTCGCTTAAATCAATCCCCACGCATACCCTGACGCCTCTTTAGGCGACAAATAAGAGAATAGGCAGATAATAATTTTCCCCGAAAATTGAAAAAATGGTAAGGCTATGCCCATGAAATATCCCATGAAAATATCGTTTTTGCGACCTAAAATAAGTTCGCTCGAGGGCACTGCATATTCTCTTAAATCAAACCCCACGCATACCCTGACAACTTTTTAGGCGACAAATAAGAGAATAGGCAGATAATAATTTTCCCGGGAAATTGAAAAAATGGTAAGGCTATAGCCTATGAAAATATCGTTTTTGCGACCTAAAATAGGTTGGCTCGAGGGCACTGCATATTCGCTTAAATCAATCCCCATGCATACCCTGACGCCTTTTTAGGCGACAAATAAGAGAATAGGCAGATAATAATTTTCCCGGAAAATTGAAAAAATGGTAAGGCTATATATAGCCCATGAAAATATCGTTTTTGCGACCTAAAATAAGTTTACTCGAGGGCATTGCATATTCGCTTAAATCAATCCCCACGCATACCCTGACGCCTTTTTAGGCGACAAATAAGAGAATAGGCAGATAATAATTTTCCCGGAAAATTGAAAAAATGGTAAGGCTATATAGCCCATGAAATATCCCATGGAAATATCGTTTTTGCGACCTAAAATAAGTTCGCTCGAGGTCGCTGCATATTCGCTTAAATCAATCCCCACGCATACCCTGATGCCTTTTTAGCCGACAAATAAAAGAATGGGCAGATAATAATTTTCCCGGAAAATTGAAAAAATGGTAAGGCTATAGCCCATGAAAATATCGTTTTTGCGTCCTAAAATAAGTTCACTCGAGGGCACTGCATATTCGCCTAAATCAAACCCCACGCCTACCCTGACGCCTTTTTTGGCGACAAATAAAAGAATGGGCAGATAATAATTTTCTCGGAAATATAAAAAATGGCAAGGCTATAGCCCATGAAAATATCGTTTTTGCGACCTAAAAAAAGTTCGCTCGAGGGCACTGCATATTCGCCTAAATCAATCCCCACGCATACCCTGACGCATTTTTAGGCGACAAATAAGAGAATAGGCAAATAATAATTTTCCCCGAAAATTGAAAAAATGGTAAGGCTATACAGCCCATGAAATATCCCATGAAAATATCGTTTTTGCGACCTAAAATAGGTTCGCTCGAGGTCGCTGCATATTCGCTTAAATCATTCCCCATGCATACCCTGATACCTTTTTAGGCGACAAATAAAAGAATGGGCAGATAATAATTTTCCCGGAAAATTGAAAAAATGGCAAGGCTATAGCCCATGAAAATATCGTTTTTGCGACCTAAAAAAAGTTCGCTCATGGGCACTGCATATTCGCTGAAATCAATCCCCACGCATACCCTGACGCCTTTTTAGGCGACAAATAAGAGAATAGGCAGATAATAATTTTCCCGGAAAATTGAAAAAATGGTAAGGCTATAGCCCATGAAAATATTGTTTTTGCGACCTAAAATAAGTATGCTCGAGGGTGCTGCATATACGCTTAAATCAATCCCCACGCATACCCTGACGCCTTTTAAGGCGACAAATAAGAGAATAGGCAGAAAATAATTTTCCCGGAAAATTGAAAAAATGCTAAGGCTATAGCCCATGAAAATATCGTTTTTGCGACCTAAAATAAGTTTGCTCGAGGGCACTGCATATTCGCTGAAATCAATCCCCACGCATACCCTGACGCCTTTTTAGGCGACAAATAAAAGAATGGGCAGATAATAATTTTCCCGGAAATTGAAAAAATGGTAAGGTATAGCCCATGAAAATATCGTTTTTGCGACCCCAAATAGGTTCGCTCGAAGGCACTGCATATTCGCTTAAATCATTCCCCATGCATACCCTGATGCCTTTTTAGGCGACAAATAAAAGAATGGGCAGATAATTTTCCCGGAATATTGAAAAAATGGTAAGGCTATAGCCCATGAAAATATCGTTTTTGCGACCCCAAATAGGTTCGCTCGAAGGCACTGCATATTCGCTTAAATCATTCCCCATGCATACCCTGATACCTTTTTAGGCGACAAATAAAAGAATGGGCAGATAATAATTTTCCCGGAAAATTGAAAAAATGGTAAGGCTATATAGCCCATGAAAATATCGTTTTTGCGACCTAAAATAAGTTCACTCGAGGGCACTGCATATTCGCTTAAATCAATCCCCACGCATACCCTGATGCCTTTTTAGGCGACAAATAAAAGAATGGGCAGATAATTTACCCGGAAATTGAAAAAATGGTAAGGTATAGCCCATGAAAATATCGTTTTTGCGACCCCAAATAGGTTCGCTCGAAGGCACTGCATATTCGCTTAAATCATTCCCCATGCATACCCTGATACCTTTTTAGGCGACAAATAAAAGAATGGGCAGATAATAATTTTCCCGGAAAATTGAAAAAATGGTAAGGCTATATAGCCCATGAAAATATCGTTTTTGCGACCTAAAATAAGTTCACTCGAGGGCACTGCATATTCGCTTAAATCAATCCCCACGCATACCCTGATGCCTTTTTAGGCGACAAATAAAAGAATGGGCAGATAATAATTTTCCCGGAAAATTGAAAAAATGGTAAGGCTATAGCCCATGAAAATATCGTTTTTGCGACCTAAAATAAGTTCACTCGAGGGCACTGCATATTCGCTTAAATCAATCCCCACGCATACCCTGATGCCTTTTTAGGCGCCAAATAAAAGAATGGGCAGATAATAATTTTCCCGGAAAATTGAAAAAATAGTATAGCCCATGAAATATCCCATGAAAATATCGTTTTTGCGACCTAAAATAAGTTCGCTCGAGGGCACTGCATATTCGCTTAAATCAAACCCCACGCATACCCTGACAACCTTTTAGGCGACAAATAAGAGAATAGGCAGATAATAATTTTCCCGGAAAATTGAAAAAATGGTAAGGCTATAGCCCAAGAAAATATCATTTTTGCGACCTAGAATAACTTCACTCGAGGGCACTGCATATTCGCTTAAATCAATCCCCACGCATACCCTGATGCCTTTCTAGGCGACAAATAAAAGTATGGCCAGATAATAATTTTCCCGGAAAATTGAAAAAATGATAAGGTAGCCCATGAAAATATTGTTTTTGCGACCTAAAATAAGTTTGCTCGAGGGCACTGCATATTCGCTTAAATCAAACCCCACGCATACCCTGACAACCTTTTAGGCGACAAATAAGAGAATAGGCAGATAATAATTTTCCCGGAAAATTGAAAAAATGATAAGGTAGCCCATGAAAATATCGTTTTTGCGACCTAAAATAAGTATGCTCGAGGGCTCTGCATATACGCCTAAATCAATTCCCACGTATACCCTGACGCCTTTTTAGGGGACAAATAAGAGAATAGGCAGATAATAATTTTCCCGGAAAATTGAAAAAATGGTAAGGTAGCCCATGAAAATATCGTTTTTGCGACCTAAAATAAGTATGCTCGAGGGTACTGCATATACGCTTAAATCAAACCCCACGCATACCCTGACGCCTTTTTAGGCGACAAATAAGAGAATAGGCAGATAATAATTTTCCCCGAAAATTGAAAAAATGGTAAGGCTATAGAGCCCATGAAATATCCCATGAAAATATCGTTTTTGCGACCTAAAATAAGTTCGCTCGAGGGCACTGCATATTCGCTTAAATCAAACCCCACGCATACCCTGACAACCTTTTAGGCGACAAATAAGAGAATAGGCAGATAATAATTTTCCCGGAAAATTGAAAAAATGGTAAGGCTATAGCCCAAGAAAATATCATTTTTGCGACCTAGAATAACTTCACTAGAGGGCACTGCATATTCGCTTAAATCAATCCCCACGCATACCCTGATGCCTTTCTAGGCGACAAATAAAAGTATGGCCAGATAATAATTTTCCCGGAAAATTGAAAAAATGATAAGGTAGCCCATGAAAATATCGTTTTTGCGACCTAAAATAAGTATGCTCGAGGGCGCTGCATATACGCTTAAATCAATTCCCACGTATACCCTGACGCCTTTTTAGGCGACAAATAAGAGAATAGGCAGATAATAATTTTCCCGGAAAATTGAAAAAATGGTAAGGTAGCCCATGAAAATATCGTTTTTGCGACCTAAAATAAGTATGCTCGAGGGTACTGCATATACGCTTAAATCAAACCCCACGCATACCCTGACGCCTTTTTAGGCGACAAATAAGAGAATAGGCAGATAATAATTTTCCCCGAAAATTGAAAAAATGGTAAGGCTATAGAGCCCATGAAATATCCCATGAAAATATCGTTTTTGCGACCTAAAATAAGTTCGCTCGAGGTCGCTGCATATTCGCTTAAATCAATCCCCACGCATACCCTGATGCCTTTTTGGGCGACAAATAAAAGAATGGGCAGATAATAATTTTCCCGGAAAATTGAAAAAATGGTAAGGCTATAGCCCCTGAAAATATCGTTTTTGCGACCTCAAATAAGTTCACTCGAGGGCACTGCATATTCGCTTAAATCAGTCCCCACGCATACCCTGATGCCTTTTTAGGCGACAAATAAAAGAATGGGCAGATAATAATTTTCCCGGAAAATTGAAAAAATGGTAAGGCTATATAGCCCATGAAAATATCGTTTTTGCGACCTAAAATAAGTTCGCTCGAGGGCACTGCATATTCGCTTAAATCAATCCCCACGCATACCCTGATGCCTTTTTAGGCGACAAATAAAAGAATGGGCAGATAATAATTTTCCCGGAAAATTGAAAAAATGGTAAGGCTATATAGCCCATGAAAATATCGTTTTTGCGACCTAAAATAAGTTTGCTCGAGGGCACTGCATATTCGCCTAAATCAATCACCACGCATACCCTGACGCCTTTTTAGACGACAAATAAGAGAATAGGCAGATAATAATTTTCCCGGAAAATTGAAAAAATGGTAAGGCTATATAGCCCATGAAATATCCCATGGAAATATCGTTTTTGCGACCTAAAATAAGTTCGCTCGAGGTCGCTGCATATTCGCTTAAATCAATCCCCACGCATACCCTGATGCCTTTTTAGGCGACAAATAAAAGAATGGGCAGATAATAATTTTCCCGGAAAATTGAAAAAATGGTAAGGCCATAGCCCATGAAAATATCGTTTTTGCGTCCTAAAATAAGTTCACTCGAGGGCACTGCATATTCGCTTAAATCAATCCCCACGCATACCCTGATGCCTTTTTAGGCGACAAATAAAAGAATGGGCAGATAATAATTTTCCCGGAAAATTGAAAAAATGGTAAGGCTATATATAGCCCATGAAAATATCGTTTTTGCGACCTAAAATAAGTTCGCTTGAGGGCACTGCATATTCGCTTAAATCAATCCCCACGCATACCCTGATGCCTTTTTAGGCGACAAATAAAAGAATGGGCAGATAATAATTTTCCCGGAAAATTGAAAAAATAGTAAGGCTATAATAGCCCATGAAAATATCATTTTTGCGACCTAGAATAACTTCACTCGAGGGCACTGCATATTCGCCTAAATCAATCCCCACGCCTACCCTGACGCCTTTTTTGGCGACAAATAAAAGAATGGGCAGATAATAATTTTCTCGGAAATTGAAAAAATGGTAAGGCTATAGCCCATGAAAATATCGTTTTTGCGACCTAAAAAAAGTTCGCTCGAGGGCACTGCATATTCGCTGAAATCAATCCCCACGCATACCCTGACGCCTTTTTAGGCGACAAATAAGAGAATAGGCAGATAATAATTTTCCCGGAAAATTGAAAAAATGGTAAGGCTATAGCCCATGAAAATATTGTTTTTGCGACCTAAAATAAGTATGCTCGAGGGTGCTGCATATACGCTTAAATCAATCCCCACGCATACCCTGACGCCTTTTAAGGCGACAAATAAAAGAATGGGCAGATAATAATTTTCCCGGAAAATTGAAAAAATGGTAAGGCTATAGCCCATGAAAATATTGTTTTTGCGACCTAAAATAAGTATGCTCGAGGGTGCTGCATATACGCTTAAATCAATCCCCACGCATACCCTGACGCCTTTTAAGGCGACAAATAAGAGAATAGGCAGATAATAATTTTCCCGGAAAATTGAAAAAATGGTAAGGCTATAGCCCATGAAAATATTGTTTTTGCGACCTAAAATAAGTATGCTCGAGGGTGCTGCATATACGCTTAAATCAATCCCCACGCATACCCTGACGCCTTTTAAGGCGACAAATAAGAGAATAGGCAGATAATAATTTTCCCGGAAAATTGAAAAAATGGTAAGGCTATAGCCCATGAAAATATCGTTTTTGCGACCTAAAATAAGTATGCTCGAGGGTGCTGCATATACGCTTAAATCAATCCCCACGCCTACCCTGACGCCTTTTTAGGCGACAAATAAGAGAATAGGCCGATAATAATTTTCCCGGAAAATTGAAAAAATGGTAAGGCTATAGCCCATGAAATATCCCATGAAAATATCGTTTTCACGACCTAAAATGAGTTCGCTCGAAGGCACTGCATATTCGCTTAAATCAAACCCCACGCATACCCTTACCACTTTTTAGGCGAGAAATAAGAGAATAGGCAGATAATAATTTTCCCCGAAAATTGAAAAAATGGTAAGGCTATATATAGCCCATGAAAATATCGTTTTTGCGACCTAAAATAGGTTCGCTCGAGGGAACTGCACATTCGCTTAAATCAATCCCCATGCATACCGTGACGCCTTTTTAGGCGACAAATGAAAGAATGGGCAGATAATAATTTTCCCGGAAAATTGAAAAAATGGTAACTCTATAGCCTATAAAAATATTGTTTTTGCGACCTAAAATAAGTTCGCTCGAGGGCACTGCATATTCGCTTAAATCAATCCCCACGCATACCCTGACAACTTTTTAGGCGACAAATAAGAGAATAGGCAGATAATAATTTTCCCCGAAAATTGAAAAAATGGTAAGGCTATATATAGCCCATGAAAATATCGTTTTTGCGACCTAAAATAAGTTCGCTCGAGGGCACTGCATATTCGCTTAAATCAATCCCCATGCATACCGTGACGCCTTTTTAGGCGACAAATGAAAGAATAGGCAGATAATAATTTTCCCGGAAAATTGAAAAAATGGTAACTTTATAGCCCATAAAAATATTGTTTTTGCGACCTAAAATAAGTTCGCTCGAGGGCACTGCATATTCGCTTAAATCAATCCCCACGCATACCCTGATGCCTTTTTAGGCGACAAATAAGAGAATAGGCAGACAATAATTTTCCTCGAAAATTGAAAAAATGGTAAGGCTATAGACCATGAAAATATCGTTTTCGCGACCTCAAATTGGTTCGCTCGAGGGCACTGCATATTCACTTAAATCAATCCCCACGCCTACCCCAACGCCTTTTTAGGCGACATATAAGAGAATGGGCAGATAATAACTTTCACCGAAAATTGAAAAAATGGTAAGGCTATGGCCCATGAAAATGTCGTTTTTGCGACCTAAAATAAGTTCGCTCGAGGTCGCTGCATATTCGCTTAAATCAATCCCCACGCATACCCTGACGCCTTTTTAGGCGACAAATAAGAGAATAGGCAGATAATAATTTTCCCCGAAAATTGAAAAAATGGTAAGGCTATATGAAATATCCCATGAAAATATCGTTTTCGCGACCTAAAATGAGTTCGCTCGAAGGCACTGCATATTCGCTTAAATCAAACCCCACGCATACCCTTACCACTTTTTAGGCGAGAAATAAGAGAATAGGCAGATAATAATTTTCCCCGAAAATTGAAAAAATGGTAAGGCTATATATAGCCCATGAAAATATCGTTTTTGCGACCTAAAATAGGTTCGCTCGAGGGAACTGCACATTCGCTTAAATCAATCCCCACGCATACCGTGACCCCTTTTTAGGCGACAAATGAAAGAATGGGCAGATAATAATTTTCCCGGAAAATTGAAAAAATGGTAACTCTATAGCCCATAAAAATATCGTTTTTGCGACCTAAAATAAGTTCGCTCGAGGGCACTGCATATTCGCTTAAATCAATCCCCACGCATACCCTGATGCCTTTTTAGGCGACAAATAAGAGAATAGGCAGATAATAATTTTCCTCGAAAATTGAAAAAATGGTAAGGCTATAGACCATGAAAATATCGTTTTCGCGACCTCAAATTGGTTCGCTCGAGGGCACTGCATATTCACTTAAATCAATCCCCACGCCTACCCCAACGCCTTTTTAGGCGACATATAAGAGAATGGGCAGATAATAACTTTCACCGAAAATTGAAAAAATGGTAAGGCAATGGCCCATGAAAATGTCGTTTTTGCGACCTAAAATAAGTTCGCTCGAGGGCACTGCATATTCGCTTAAATCAATCCCCACGCATACCCTGATGCCTTTTTAGGCGACAAATAAGAGAATAGGCAGATAATATTTTTCCCCGAAAATTGAAAAAATGGTAAGAAAATATCGTTTTTGTGACCTAAATTAAGTTCTCTCGAGGGCGCTGGATCTTCGCTTAATTCAATCCCCGCGCATACCCTGACGCCTTGTTAGGCGATAAATAAGTGAATAGGCAGATATTTTTTCTTGTCTCGTGGATCCTCGGCCGTCTCGTTGGAGTGACGGTGGCTTGTGTTCTCCATTTGAAACTTTCATTATGGCATTTTTGCATGCTTTGCTCCTGGTGCTTGCTTTCCTATCCTATCGATTTGTATGAACTAGGATCACAAAGTTGCCTCCTTTATTATGCAGCTGCCACGATCAACGCATAGTCTTCCGCATCACTATGAAAGGAGAAAAACAAATGTTGGCATATTACTACTCGATTTGAAATCACGAATAGGTGAAGACAAAGACTGCCTGCCTAAAGGGAATATTTACTTCGGCACCAAGGCAGATTGCCCCATTCAGATACAACTGATAGGCATAAATGTCCTCACTGGACCAGTTCTGAGCCTATTCGGGTAAAATTTGTTGCATCTAAGCGAAATTGCTACATCGTGAGAACAATTGGGAGCAAAATCTCAATTATGTCTAAAACATAATACAAAAATTGAAGAAATCTCAAACATAGCAATGAAGAGAGCACAAATTTTACAAATCGCTGTAAGAAAAACGTGCCGTAATTGTGGAAACCAAGTCGTAAAATCTGAAAATGTTATGAAATAATTTAGAGAAACGTAGATTTGTTGAATTGTCTACGCGAGTTACGCTGAATTTGTGTTAGCCAATCGTCGGCATTATTTAAAGTGAGGCACACTGCAATAATTTGTGACTTCCTTTTTCTCTACAGAAGCAGTTTACAGATTAGGGATATTGAATTGCAGAATCCTAATTATGATGGTATTCTTATCCGTCTTTAGGAAAATATATATATGTACATATCTTCTAGCCCAAAGAAATCTGTGCGGCAAAGAGTCACTAGGTTTTAACTTTCTTCTTTAACTGCAATATATTTCAACCAGCCTGGTTCCGTAGATGCTGTGATAAACTATTTCTCCGTAACAACGAATTTTCATACCAACGCCCGAAGTATGGTGTATATATGCTTTGTATGATGAGAGAAAATACTGAATAAAGTCCAATGAAGACTTCTCACTGAGACCATTTTCGTAAGTCTTCTTGCTTGTTCCAGTGTGTTAGCTCGAGTAACAGGACCATTATGAAAGAAGCTATAGTGGTGACAAGTTCTTTTACAGTCTCCACCACGCATTCAGTGGCAAATGCAGAAAGAAGTGATATACTAGTGGACGAATCTGACATAAAGATATAATAAAAACATGCTTAAAGTGTATTTCTAGGTTACGGTGTGCGAAATTTTGCTGGCGCTGTGCTTAAACCCGTCGAGACCCAACCCTCTGCTTATGTCGAGGCATAAGCCAAGGCCACGTACCAACAGAATGTGACCTACAGGCAGCCATTCCCGGTTTACCTGGGCTGGTGGAACATACAGTTTGCGGGTGCGGTAGCGCTAGAACCGGCGAATGGCCAGAGGGTGGGTTAAGTTTCTGGTCGAGTAGAAAACCTTTCAATTTCTTCCCGTCAGTCTTCGCCGTCTCTGATGAAAGCGTAGCCACGTAGATGCACACCTTTCCTAGCACGAGTGGTACAAAGCCGGGTAGTGAAAGCTCCGGTGGGCCACAGCGAAAAGTAAGATACAAGAAAAATGTTCGTTAAAGTATGACCGAACAACACGACAGCGGTGTATTACAACCACGAATGGCTACGGCGTGAGTAACCGCGAAAGTGGAGCGAAATGCGAAAGAAAACTGATCCCATGAAAGCACTACACAAACATATCACTGGAAGAAAAAAAAAACGCGTCCATTTCACCCTGTGGAAACGAATGTACCGCGAAGCAGTTGCTAACGTTAGACAAGCACCTCTACGAGAAGCGACGTATGTAACGCGCGCACGAACGTGTGCGGAAGCCCTACGCCAAGGGCAAGTGCGTTATTGAACCAACTGAATTTCTCGATGTAAATTGCATCATAATATTCGTAAAGTACAGCTTAAGCACGAGCTGCAGACGTTATAGCTTCGAATTGTAATACGAACTTACGAGAATATAACTACAACGTCCATCGACGACGTCGGCCGATGACTTAACCTGACAACGCCATCACGTCAAACGTCTCGTCACGCGATGACGTCTTCGTCAAGTGATGATGTCACCTGGTGAATAATGGGATACATCTTGGAGAAGCAGTACACGGCGCGCTTCTCGCTTCTTTCCACTGCCTCCGGGATTGGCCCGCAATTTTGCGTGAGCACCGCGCACGCGGACACGAAGAATCCCGACCAATTGCATGCTATCAGCGTTGCTCTAAAAACATAAAGGGCATGTATTACCGAATGGAGACAAGAGGCGAGAACTTATGAGAGGCCCACTGCGTTGGACGTTGAATACCGCGCTTATCTCGGTGGCACTCTGTGTAGTAATTCTTGGGAGCAAGCCTAGGATTGCGCTTCTTAGGCAGCGCAAACATAGTCCGCTAAGTTTTTGGGGTCACTGACCTTAGGGAACTCGAACGCCAACGGCACAACGGGACAACCAGTCAGTGACAAGGGAGCATCCTATTCCTTCGTACCTTTATATCCTATGCAGTCGTAGATGGGCAGGGTTTTCTTTTTTTTTTGTTGCAAATTCTCTGTTTCCATTGCCTCTTGGCATAAGGGTGAGACAGATTTTTTTCTCCTTCTTTGTTATTTCTTTTGAGAAGCTTGCAAATTGGCTAAAAACTCTGACCGATTTTTTTAAACATGATATGCAAATCGTAGCTGACAGTCCGAAGGAATTGCGTGCGCTAATTTCATTTGTTTATTGCTCCAGAAGCTGTTTTTACCGAACACCGTAGACTTCCACTGTATCGAAGCAGAGAAAATTATGCCATCGCCTAGTAAATTACGACAACCTAATCGAAATTCGGGACGTCGGCGTGGCGTACAACAGTTACACATCGAGCGAATGTTGTGCCCTATCTTAAGTTGTAACACATACGACGCGAAACTTACAGATACGTTATGGTGATGCCTTTGCCGTTACTTATGGTTGAAGACTTCCTCGGCATCGAAAGATACGTCGCGTAGTCATCGGCTTTGCACGCTGACGGCTTCTTTAATCACAGAAAGTGCCCAAGGTAACCGAACCGGTAGATTACCGAACCAACCAAAAAAAGAAAAAGAGCACGGCACATATTGCATTCTATTAAACACATTCGTCGTGACATAACAAGCCCGAATCACAAACTTGTTCTTTGGTCGCGGCGCTTTAGCAAGGCGGGCTGTTCGGCGACCGCGACGCGCGAGAGTGGCACCGCATGACAGTCTGATCTAGAAATAGTGTCTGGACGCAGATCAGTCATCGCGGCGAACGTGAGAGGGAAGGGCAGTGGAGAGAGTCGGAGTCATCAGTTTGCCAGCCCAACGCCCTTTCTTCTAAGGTTCCACATTTGTGAAAGGACACTTAGTACCACAGTGACGTTAAAGGTACTCGACTAATGACCATTTGCTCCCGCGGAAGGTGGAATCAGAAGCTCATTACGCCCGTTTCCTTTTCGAGGAACCATGGGTTCACCCTATTCCTAGCCTTACAAAGTCTCACGAACCACTGCATTTCCGCGTCGAACGCTAATATCTGTTATTTACTCTTCCTTCGACAGAACTCCCTAACTTTGGAACAGTTCGTAGGACGGGCATGTTCCTTTCGCTCTCTCGCAGCACAGGCTGTCTTATCCGAATCCATCAAACCTTCAGAACTGCTTGTTGTCATGTCTTTGTTTACTTTTGTTATTTCTTTTTATCCTGAACTTGATGAAAGCGCCCTTTCTCACTTTTCTCTTCCCTTCTGGAATCTCTCGGTAATCTCCGTCTAGAAGCTACTCACTCTAACCTACAACCGGTATTGTTTTTCCCCATCCATAGAAAGAAATAGTGAAGAAGGAGATGTGTTGAATCTTACAGTAGAGCCAATCATAGCAGCGCTGGCGCACAATGGCCCAGTGTTCCCTGTACCTACTTTTTGTTTGTTTTACCGTACGTGAGGGTAGTGAAACGCCTACGCTCTATTGTGCCAGTATTCACTGCGATAATCGCAGAAATAGATAGCTTTAAGTGCATGGTACAAAAGATATTTAAAATACCCTATCTCATCTTTTACAACGCCTCATCAAATAATTAGCATTGGTTGTACGTCTTGTATTTGTTCTCTTTTCCATCCAGCCTATCATATTCGCATAATATAGTCTTTTCACCTCACTCTCTTTTCAATTTTCTTTTCATTTAGTGCATACGGAAAGTATAACTAGCGAGCTACATGCGCCTGTAACAATATTTTTGCGGCTCTGTGGATCCTATGATATACGGCAATCTGTTTTTTTAAAAGGCTGCCTAAATTTTCATTTCATAATTATAATTCCAAATCACTTGATGCGGACAATAACTGGATGATCAATCTTTGTTATCCAAGACATCATTGGTGGACTATGTCAAAACAAAGCGGATCTGACGATTGAGAAGTCCTGAACAAATTGTTTCGTAATCATATATATATATATATATATATATATATATATATATATATATATATAACACTGCAGGAGTCTGCAGCGGGAAGTAAAGTGCCTTTGGCAAATTCTAATCTCCCGCTTAGGCCTCATCAACCCACACGTTCTCTTCAGTTTTTAGAGATAACAGCGGGATGCTGCAAGGCACGTCGGGTCGTGAAAGGAGGCACAGATTGTTGCAATAAAGGGTAGCTGGACAAGCATGCCACGAAAACAACGAAGCCATGTGCACGTCTTTCATTTCTACCGACACCGGCGACAAAGGCGGAAACACCGGTTCCCCGGGGGAAACAAGAAAAGTAAGTTTTGAAGAGAAGGGACAACATTGTTGTGCAAGTGTCGTACACCCTCTGCCACATCTGCCACAGAAGAGGTGCAAAATGAAAAGCCCACGCTTACGCTTACCGTTAATTTTGGGACACGCGGGCCAGGAATAATATGGACAACTCCGCAGCTGGCCCTTCAGGCTTCCGGCTATGACCGACAAAATTATTGCAAGCGGCCAGCACGTCTAGAGTATCGCTTATTTGGTGCAGCGACAAACCAAGTTAGAAGCTGTTGGACGACGCGACAGATTATAATGGTTTCGGTGAGATGGCAAAAGAAAAAAAAAATGCTACTAGAATGGTTCCGATGTTAAATAGAAAAGCAATATGATTCGCTAACCTACGGAGTGGAAGAGAAATACAGTGCAGAAAACATAAAAAAGATAACCGGGCAGTCACAGCTAGCATGCTGACAGTTTTTCACATAAGCCTGTCGTTTAGTAAGAGATAACTGAGGAAGGTTTTCAAAACATCTTGCTTTTAAGGCTGTCGAGGTCAGGGGGCTAAGAATCAACAGTCAGAAAGTCTACGGCTGACGGCCGGCAACAGGCTGTGAAGCCTGAAGAGAGCAGAGCAGGAAATGTTCGAGTGTTTCAATGAAGCGACATACCTTGCAAGAAGGACTGCCTTCCAAGCCAATGCGAAAGTTATATGAGTTTGTATACGTCTGCTCGATCCACAGACAGCATGTAAGTTTTTACTGCTATACTTGAAGGCCACAAACGAAACGGAGCTGGAAGCGGGTCACAAGTATATGATCACGGGAATTCGTGGAGTCATCTTAACTTCTCTATGCTGAAGCGAGTTTATGAGCTAGCTTGCATGGTCTGCTTGAAGTGTCTATTCCTGAGAGTGAGGTATAGATATATGGCGCACCATTACAAGAAGTGGCGGCTTTGTTCACACGGTCATAAGAACTATGCCCCAACGATATCACATACCCACTGAAAAAGTGCGTTAAAAACCTCTTTGATAGTGCATTGCGGACTGTCTGGTTGTCCAAAAAACACAAAGGCTTAACAAAATTGGGAAGTCACAGAAGTTGTACACATAGCGGGTCTCGAAGGAAAGCACCCAAAGGATTTGCGCAATGTAGCAAGCTCCATGGATGTCGATGAATCATCATGAGGCAGCTCGAAGTACATTAAATCATTTTTACGCGTAGAGCGCTAGCGGTAACAAAGCTATAGAAGTCATATTGCCGCTTTCTTCAGAAATACTTGTAGTATCCCCTTTAGATATTCGCATGGAATAAATGTACTTCCAATGCATGCCGCTAACATAATGAAAAGAGTAGTATTCACGGCCAGCTGATGTTTTTAGGCTAAGCCATTGCTCGGGCTGAAGTGAATTGATTATATGTTTCGAGTGGCGTCACTGCAGTCAAAAAAGCAAGCTGTTGTGTTGGAAACTAGCAAGTTTATCTAGGATTAGACATTCCGGTGATGTTGCGCCGAACACACCAAGTATCTTTAAGCTGTGGCTTAAAGATACGAGATAAATTCACCAAGGCGTTGTTTTCCCGCCTTTTCATACATGTGACCGCGCCTTAATGGATGTAGCATCCGGCTTCTGTTCTGGCGGAACCGGGTTCGAAACCACCCATTGCAAATGTATTTTCTTTATGCATATAGATAAATAAATATGTGCGTTTCAAGGTCATGACCTTGAAACGCACATATTTTGCACACTTTCGAAGAGCCAGACAGAAATATAGATAATACTACAAAGTTTGGGGCCAGAGCCGAAGAAAGCTATCACGTCAAGAAGTGTTCATTTTTCGCACTGCGTTTTCTAGCATAGCGATTGCGTGCGAGCTCAGGAAGACATGAGACCGCCAACGCGAGAACTATGTGATCCCTTGTCACAATGTCTTTGAAGACGACCCACTTTGGTGGTGAAAATGCAGCCGGGCAGACGTGCCAAACTCGACTTTTCAAGCGAAGCTTATATTGGCTCACAAGTGGCGTTGTGGTGGTCACGCAAAAAAAAAAGAACGGTTGCTCCCAGAGAGAGCAGAGCAGCTGCGGGAAAGGGCGATTTGACGAGTTGACAGCTGCGCTGGCGCCGGAGCGTGATCCATTAGCAAGGATTCCAGCTGCATAGGCGCGAGCTCATGTAAGGCGCGCAACTAGTCAGAGCCGTTTCGCTTCTGCTGGGTATTTAAAGGACAGGAAAGGGTTTCGCCCACGCTGCGCCGGATTCGTTTCCCTCCAGTTAAGTCTCGGAAAACAGCCGGGACTGCCACGCATTGTGCGTTCCCCCGAAAAATAGGCAGCCTTTGACGAGCGGCGGCGATAACGCGCCCATGAAAAGGCTCGCCATCGGCGCACCGATCCAGCCGTTAAGCGCTAAATATGGTCCGACGTAGCATGAGCGCGCGTACACGTTAGGTCAGGCTGGTGAGAACAACAGCGTCTAAAGTTCGACCAATGGTTCGACGCACTGGCGCAGCCGACGTAACTGGACGCTGCCAACGCGCTCCGACGCGCCCGGCGTCGAGCGACGCGCGCTCGCGCGCCGCCCGAGCCCAGGCAATCCGACAGCAACGAAAAGGTCCTGAGGTGAGGGAGCGGGTTGGCGAACCAATCGGGCACCGTTACCTGTGGGTTAGTTTACCGTGACGAAGGTCAGGTGTACGCAGGACAAGCTTCGCTGACCCCCATTTTCCAGTTGGGGAAGGGTTGGTCATATTTAAAGCGAAAGCTATACTGGCCGCGAACTTGCAGATTTGGCCATGGCGGTGCTCCGAGGCGGCACATGACGTCACACCGCGTTGCTCGTCACACCGCGTTCCTCGTCGTTGCGCTCGCTTCCGTTCGCTTCACCAGCTGCGTCGCATGGCTGATAACATGTCGGAGGATTGAAAAGGAGAGCTCGCGTGCGCCGCAACCACAGTTGAGGCGGCACTATGGACAGCGACAGTCCTGAGAAGCAGGAGGAGACCTGGAATCGACATCGGAACGAGATGAAGAGGAAACGAATCGCCCAGGAAACAGACGAACAGCGCTCCGAACGACTGGCTAAACGCCGCAACATAGCTAGACAACCAGAATAACCTGGACTTGCAATCAAGTTTAACCAAGGCTAACCATGCTATGCCTTAGCTTTCGCTACGTATATCCTGGCATAGCCGAGCTAAGCCACTGCCAATTCTTTCAAATGTTTGTCACCTCTTATATAAATATGACTCCAAAACTCGACATCACTCAATCGTATTTCGGTATCTATTAGTACCAAGTGTATAAAGAACACGATTTCACCTTCCATTAAGAGATGTTAGTCTAAAGGATTTTAAGGCAGTATAAAGAATTTGTTTTTTTACCTCTTTGTGATGCTGCCCTCGTTTTGGTTAATAAATATGCCGATTAAATCTGCAGGGCAACCAGAGCAAGCTTGCAGGCTTTTCAAGGTAGCGTATGTGTGCGTTGCCTTCATACATCTGCCTACAATGATGCCCGATAGAGAAAGAATTTCTCTATGGATGCCCTAGCTGGCAAGAGTCTTTCCGTACTCTTCCTTATCACCCTACTCATGTTTCCCAGCAATATCCAGTTACCGTTGTCCGGCACCATTTCACACTATCGTATGCTTGTTAATTTCCTAATTTCATAGTACCACCTAGTTGTCTGCTGTCCTATAATAGACCGCGCTTCTTTTCTCTTCACACCCATGCGCCACTGCTCTGACTAATCACCACTTATCTGCCCTGTGCACGACAGGGCATCTCCCCAATTATATTTTTTTATATATTCTAAACTAGCATCTCGGCGGCCATCGTTTGCTGTATAATCCACAGTGCTGTCTTACTCCCTGTTAAAGTTACGCCTACCATGTTTCGTTGCATTACTCGTGGCGTTGTCCTTCACTTCTTTTCAAGATTTCTTGGTAACCTGCAAGTTTCTGCCCCGTATATGTTTGTACACAGCAATAACATTCAAAGATTGTACACATTTGTCTTCAACCATAGTGGAAGGCTGCCTATCATATAATGTTAATGCTTGCAGTGTGCCCTCCTACACACTTTATGTTCTTTTTATAATTTTTCTTCTCATATGGAGGCCCAGTGAGACTAATTTTCATAGAAAAACATGCTCTTTCAAAGCTCGTAGAGGCCGACTGCGAATCACGAATTATATTTCTCCTGAAAGGCTATTGAACCTTTGTTTTCTGCGTAATAAACTTCAAATATACTTATGCGCTGTGCCGGCTAAGAAGCTCAATAATTTTTCTTCAAGGCATCTCCAGCGTTGCTGAACAAAGGGATTGCATGTGACAAGACAATCGTATGTTGCTCATATACTCCTCGTTGCTAATGCCAATTCTTACCAGGGCAATAGATTCAACACTTCTATGCTCGCAGTGAATAACATTGGAGAGGTGGTGTCACCTTACTTGACTCCTTTCTTGATCGGTATTTTTTTACTTTGTTTTGTGACAAATAAGGCAGCAGGGGAATCTGTGTAGATTGTTGTTAAGATATTTGCGTATGCTTTTCTCTTCTTTAACACACCGTGCCTCCGTGAAAGCTGCTTCCTAATAAATCGAATGCTTTTCCGTAATCTCTGAAAGTCATGTACATAGGGAGGTTGGCGGTACTCTGCAGAGTTCTCGATTACGTTATCCATGACATGAACGTTATCAATTGGCAAATATTTCCTCTTGAAGCTAGCATCCTTTCTGCATTGACTTAAGTATTCTCCTAATTCTATTAGTTAACTTGCTGAATACTTAACATCTCCCTCCTTATGTGATATTATGATGTTGCCATTCTTCCAAGTCTCTAGTACACCTAAATTCATGAAGCATTGTGAATTCTTTATATGAAATAATCTTCCGGAAGATGTAGAATCTCTTTTCTGGCAGAGTAATCTTTTTCAGTGATCAAAATTAGCACTGCTGCATTTTTCTATCGCTATGCTACATTCTGTCGATATTGCATATATTATGTTGTGCACGCTCCACTTGTATTTTCAGTTGTAAGAGATTGCATTTGCTTCTCTCCATTTATATATGCTGCTACTGCTAAGGCTAACAGATTAACCTGTGGTATGTCCTAATAAAATAATAGTGACACAAATGTTTCACCCATTATATCCCCTCCATCTTTGATTTTATCCTACCACTTTCCCGTAGACATGTACTGCAATATCATTTTATCCTCATCGTTACTTACACATAAAATTTATATTTCCTGTTCCTCCCTAGGTCTAATAACGTTTTGATGAGTGTTCTGGTTACTGTTCAATTCGGCATATACTTATATGACCCTTACTAGGGCGTCGAAATCACTGATGACATTGCCCTGTTTATATTTCTCTGCATACATCTTGTTATTTCCAATGACAACTTTCCTTCTTACTGATTTTGTGTTGTCACCATTATTACGACTTTTTTCAATCTATGTGATATTAACTTCAAGTGTCGCTTATATTTTTTCGTTTTATCAGCTTTGAGAGTACAGCCAATCTTATCTAATATCTGGAGTGTGACACTTTAAAATTCGGTCATTACCCCACTGGGCCGTTTGTTGCTTGAGAAAAATTTCCTAGTTTCTGCTGGTGCTGCTTAGGATATTAACAGTAAGTTTACTAAATGCGCTGCTGTCGTAGAGAATCAAGTGGCAATTCACGCAAAGATTGTACTCATTCTTAATGCTCAGGTCAAAGTACTGTATCATTGTCGCCATTCACGGGTATGCCTGAAGCGAAATAATTCAGTTTCATCATAACCTACTTAATGTAATCAGAGGAGTTACGCCACATGTTGTGCAAGTTACACGAGCGTGTCCACACGAAATAATAGGCATTCGCAGTTTACACAATCTCTAGATCTCGCTTTAACTTTGTCATGCCACAAACTTTTCTTTTGACTCTTTGGGTTCTGGAACCGAAGCAGATTCTGTGAGAAAGAACTACGCACTGTGTTGTGGGGCTTACAGAGGAAAAACAGAAGTACGAGGTTGTCTTTGCCTTTGTTTTCATATATAGAAACGAAAGGAAAAACAAAAACGCAATGTCATTCTTTCATTTTTTCCCTTCGCTCCATTATTCGGGAACAAGTAATCCCCAAGTTTCCAATTATCACCCTGGCACGCTCTTCTCTGCTGACGACGTCGTGAAAGCTTTTTCTTCGCACCGCCGCCTTGGCCTTGGAAGCCGACTCATATCTGCTGCTGCCAGTCTGTTTTGGGCGACGTCCTCCATTTTCCCTTTACTTTCGCTAGTGGATCACTGTCACCCCACTTGCTACATCGCACCCTTCTGGCTCTGGCGCTTTTTTTTCCCTTCGTGTCTTAGGCTTGCTACGTAGTCCTGCGTTACTGTCTCGGCCTTTCGCTTATTTTTGGCTGCTCCCTTGTTTATCACAACATGGCTGATCCTCTGGCTTTGGGAGCTGCGTCGCCATTACGAGATCACACGAAGAAATGCTTCTTCGGCTCTCGGTCTATATGTAGCTTACGGGCCAGTGACCCTAATGCCGCTCGAAAAGAGGGAGAAAGCAAACAGAGGAAAGGCTAGGACGCGCATCCGGTTTGTTACCCTACACGGTGGGAAAACAAAAAGCGAAACAGAAAGAGGAAAAGAGGGAGAGAGTGGACTGCGTGCGCAGGGGGGGGGGGGGGATCCACTGGCGGACTATAAATGGTCGCTCAGTCTGGTGCACTTAAACATTGTACTAATAAATGAATAGCTTTTGGTGCCAGTGGCAGATGGGGCCATGGTGCGAGTACGGGCGATTCCCGAAGGTGCGACTAAGCCATTGATCACCTATTGTGTATCTGTTCTCGCTAAGACATCCAGCACCTCTCTGTTCAGACAACTTTAAACCGGCTGGACTCGAGAAATTTTCTTAGTCACAGCCGATAGAAGAAACTCAAGTAACTGATGGGGCAGAGTCGTGCTCGCATTCCACCTGTTTATACCAAGAGCTTACGAACGGAAAGCGCGGCAAGAACACGTGAAAATATGGCGACTTCGATAACCAGACGCGCGAAGTTACGAATCACAATCGGCTGAAAAGACGGAGCTGAATGGCGGCAGGTGCAGAAAGCTTGAATAAAATCGTGAGCAATCGCTCCAATTTAACACCAATTTTAATGTAACTACAACTTCAATCTAAGATGATGATTTGCTTACCCATATACACAGTGTTTCCCAGAACACTCTCAAATTTTTTTAAATGTTGCCTGTGGCAGATAGCTCAATTCTAGTTCATGAGCCGGTCTACTCGAAGGTGCGGACACTACTTGCACAATAAACTGAAATGCAAAATCGCCTAAATAACAAGAATTCACTAATTAACTTTTGAGCTAGATATCTTATGACCCATATTGCGATTTACAAATTCTAGCAGTGGACTTCGCAAGGCGGATCCACTTGAAACGAATTCTTAGGACGACACCAGTTTCGAGATATAAATTCCCGCACTTTGCGGAGAAATGCATTGGCGTTCCAGTTACTTGTGTGCTTCAGTGCTTGAAACGGCGTGTTGTTAACGAGTTAACTGGAACGCCAATGCATTGCTCTGCAAAGTTCGGGGATTTATATTTCAAAACTGGTGTCATCTTGAAAATTCATTCCAAGTGGATCTGCCTTGCTAATTCCAAGGCTATATAATTTGCAAATTGCAATATTGATCATAATGTGATTATGTAAAACATAATTAGGAATTTTTTTATTAATTAGTCGAGTTTGCACTTCAGTCTTTTGTGCAGCTAGTGGCCGCCGCTTCGAGTAGACCAGCTCATGAACTGGAATTGTGATATCTGGCACAGGCAACTTTTAAAAATTTTTGAAAGTGCCCGCTAAAACACCCTGTATACAGGGCGCAGAACAAGAGCAATCGTAAGCCGGAGAGACTAAGGCGGTCTGGCTATCGTCGAATTTTGCTGTTGCTTCTTCGACCATTACTTATTTGTGGTGAAAGCGAAGAACTGACAAACGCATAAAGAAAGGCGTTGTCGTTGTCGCGACTTTGAACCGGAACCAACATGTTGACCATCTTGCGGACTGGATATATGCTTTGCTCCTCCAAACAGGCAAGTGAAATGGAAGTACAGCAGTGCAAAACGAGACGAGGACAAGGAACTAAACAGGAAGGGCGCTTCCTTCTTCGCGCCTTGTTTTGCGCTGCCGCACTCGTAACTAATCATTACTAACCAGACCGGTTGTCAGTTCTGTTGTCAGTAAGTGAAAGATTGTTGTGTGCTACGTTGTGTCTCTTTACATGGCAACTGATGATTTTCTAATTAGATCTGACCGATTAACATTTCCCCATGTTTTCACCGCTAATGGCCTCTGCACGGGCCACAGGGAACATTAAGCCAGAATTATCGATTGGTAGAAAGAGACTGTTTCTTCTTTTCGCTTCCTTTGCGGGGAATGTGTAGTGAAGCAGGGTTAAAATGATAAGGTTCTGTAGAGTGGCAACGTTTATCACTCAGCTAACAATATAAATTTTTAGCGCTGCAGGCGTACTTGCTTTCTGAATCGGGGAAGTTATTCTGTCATTCGGCTGTGGTTCAGAAACGCACCACAGCAGCGAGATACGCTTCGCTGTACCTCCGGGAAAGAACGCATTAAACAGGCACAATGCACGGCAGCACAAAGTTGTAGCGCACAAAAAAGCAGTCACAATGTATTTAAAACGGATGAGAGAGATCTCGCGGTGAGGTGTGAAAGCAGGCACCATAACTAATGGCTATGCGGCGTGTGTGCGTGTCTCAATAACATTCTTATAATGTCGTGACTTAATGTTCACGCTTCGAAGGGGGGGTTATTGGCCGCTGCGTGCGATCAGCCCCTTCGAACGCAAAAAAAATGTCGGTACGACTGCCATGGGTGTACTTATTATGTGCCAAAACAGGACAAAAAAGAAAGAAAGAAAGACATGTAAACTAATCCCACGCCAAGGAAGAGAAGGTCGACGTATATGGCATATGTATTTACTTGTACTCAAAGCGGAGCAATAAAATGATGCAATGCTGCATAATCGCATATTAGAGCGGAGCTCTTGGGCGCCTGTTCCTGCGATGAGCGTCGGCATGCCTAGTCGTCCCTCGGCGTCCTACGCCCTACCTCGGCGTAGCGAAGTGAACGCGAACAGCGAAGGATGAAAGCGCGCACGCGGAGTGCAGCGGGGGTTGAAAGACTGCGGTAGCGAAGGGAGCGCAGAGAGGAAAGCCGAGGAAGTCACCTTGTAGCATCACCAGATGGCGGTCACGTCCGCGCATCCACAAGGTCCCTGAGGACCTCACGCAACCGAGGCGGCGCCGGTCAGTCAGGGGAGAGAAATAAAAGAACCAGAAAGCTCATCTTCGCGCATACCGTTCGCCGCACGCGTATCCCGGTAAATATTACGGTTGCATAAGCTGCAGTTACCGGGAGGCGAGGAACTGTGTGGCCGTTTTATATATTGTGCCCAGCGTCGCGGCTCTGCCAGTCGGTGCAGTGAGTGGCCTGCCAGTCGGTGCGGTGATCGGTTCGATGCTTGAATATATCGCGAAACGAAAACACGCATAGAGCTGCGCTCAAACTTCGCATTAGGAAGTACCGTAATCGGTGTTAAATTTTCATTCCTGCAATATTTCTATTATTCTCTTCATTCAATGCCAGAATTTTGATATTTTTACGGACCTTCAATTTCTTTTATCCACATCTTTATTGTTTTATTCTTTTTTTCCAACATGTAATTAAACGTTTACTTCTTTAGCGTCTACTTTTCAGGATACGGCTTTTTCTTTTTTTTTTAGCAAGACGGTGCAGTCTCTGGTGCAAGTAGTTAATTTTCTACTATACTGGCGCTTATTACGGCCGTACAGTGAACTTTACGTACTCTGTGACATATTCCCTCTTCTTCTGTCGTTGGTACCTACACTTTGATGCCTTTCGCGACTGGCTGCGACACTCCGCAGGTGCTAAACGGCCACTTTTTGAACCAAAGGACACGTAGATATGCCGACCCCATGTATACGCCAAAGTAGTGGGAAGTTGGCGAAGAAGACGTTCTCATCAAACGAAACGAAAAAAAGAATACGGGTAGAAACTCCCCACCGGGGAATTGTCATATAGTGCACAGCATTCTTTCTCATCATTACTTATGAAGCCTATAATTCACCGTTGAAACCAGGACTGGTGTATTTGAAGAGGTGAGCAACTGCAAAGAATACAAAGCACTCTATGACGATATTCCCAGTAAACTCATCTTTTACTACCAATCTTGTGTTTCGCAAATGAAACAAATGTTGCTTAGTGCTTGTTTTACTCGCGTAATTTTGCCCGCCCACACGCTCGCCTTCGTTCCGAAGCGTTCTCTTCAGGATCTGCTCCCTGTTGTTTGCAGATGCAATTATGTGGTCGCTTGCGTTACCCGCGCAAGCTCACGCCTGCCTTCTAAGTGCGCCTCGCTAAGTTCAAATCAAAACGCGCCAAACATATCAACGCGGTCGCTTGCCAGCAAGAAATACATGAAGGTGTTCTATGCCGCTTGTCGATGCATGCGTTTCTGGCGTAATCATTCTGCTGCTGGCTGCCGAGCGGTGTGGGGAAAAAATGGTGGACTCCGTGCGAGTCGTGCACCCTGTGCACTCTTTTCATTTGCACTCTGTGGCAAACAAATGGTCAATCTTTCAGAGTAAACTTGACACACTAGCAGAATACATTCCAACTATTACCGTTCACGGTGGTTTAACAAAACACCTAAAAAACAAAAAGAAATGTCTTTTTTTCGGTCCGTAACAATGAAACCAAACACCGGCGCTTGAGAAAGATACTGCGAGTCTGAGCGTGTCTACTTGGACGCTATTCGCAGACATAAACGCTCGTTTTATAGCAACGGCCTTCATCGCACGATGGCGGATAACCCGAAAAATTTTTAGCATATCATAAATCGCGAGACACCTCGTACTATTACTGTTCCAAACAAAATGAGTGACCCTTTATCGGACGTTGACTGAGCTAACGTTTTTAAAACAGTATTTCTGTCTGTTTTCAGCACAGAATTCAATAAGTCCATTAAAACATTTCTGCTCCTGCCATGTGAGAAGTGCCTGCCATCATCTTTTCATTAAACAATATCTGCAGCATACTAGATAACCTCAAGATGGCATCGTCTGCTGGCCCTGACAAAACTAGTTCAATACTCTTAAAAAGCACCAAAGTCATTGCTGCTTCTTTTTAATCTCGTTGTTTTCCTAGTCATTAACCACACGTAACCTACCGATTGAACAGAAAGTGGGCAAGTTGTTCCTGTCTACAAATCAGGTAATAGAGACTCCACCACTAAACTACCGCCAATTTCCATAACAAGCGTCCCTCTCAATATATGGAACATGTAATTTTTATTGCGAAGCAATGCTACTTTAGGTCGCACTTCAGCCCGTTCCGTGGCGAGGCGGTGGTAGGCACCATTGACCTTTAGCGTGACCTCGCTGCGTGATGTCACACCACGTGACCTAGAGTGACGTCACACCAGCTGTGTAAAAACGGGGCCCCATCTCACGCCATCGCGAGGCGAGGCGGCAGCCACCAACGGTGGCCTAACTCCCGCTCCTCTCACCAGGGGCGCTACGGTTGGTGTTACGTCACACCAGCTGTGTGACGTCACACAGCTGGTGTGATCAATACGCCTTAAAAAAATCCTTAAAAAAATTAAAAGCAGCCAGTCTTTGCATATTCATTCAGAATAAAGATTATGTCATCCATTCATTTTTCAATAAATCATTTTTACAAACTTTCTAAGGACCAGTGTTACTAGAAATTTGATTGAAAATGAAGCAAATTTACACTTATGCATGAAACAAGACTGTCTTGCACCAGCCATATTAACTAAATAATTATAAGCTTATTTAATAATATTCATGCAGGTTCTGTAACTTGGTTTAAGTACCTTAAAAAGCATAAATATTTTTATTGACTTCCTATTGAATGGCGTCGATACGCCGTCGCGAGGCGAGGCGGTAGCCACCAACGGCGTATTTCTGAGCCCCTCGTATTGCAAAAATAACCTAAATAAAAATGAGGGAAAGCCGCACCACCAAGGTATAGCAGCTTTAAGCCAATCAAAATTAAATGAAGAGGGGTAGAAACCCAAAATGTAATTTGAGGTAAAGCCAATTATTTAAAGAAAAGAAACCGAGGTAAACCAACACAGAATGTATATGCATACAAGTAGGGGATAGGACGGCGGAGAACTTGTCTGCATCGGCTTGTGACGTGTGACGTCTCGTTTCGTCCAATTCTTTATTGAGTAGGAGGAAAAAGGGGAAAGGAAAAAGGGGAAAGGAAAAAGGGGAGTTAGGCCACCAAAGGCGGCCTAACTCCCGCTCCACTCACCAGGGGCGCTACGGTTGGTGTGACGTCACACCAGCTGTGTAAAAACGGGGCCCCATCTCACGCCGTCGCGAGGCGAGGCGGTAGCCACCAACGGCGGCCTAACTCCCGCTCCTCTCACCAGGGGCGCTACGGTCAGAGTGGGCATATCTTACGACGCGGAGAAAATGGAGTGTTACCGCACCGTCGGCCAATCGATACTGGAAGATTTTGTAATGGGCACGCTGGTGAGGGAAATGTTTGTCGGCATACACGGATTCGACGGATGACTTCCTCTTAGATGATTCACTGTAAGCCGTAACACTAGCATAACCTAAGACTACCACCAGCCATACTACCAGCTGATCCGAGAATAACACACTATTGCTTCGCAATCACCAGGCTTAACCAAGCTAAGCCACGGCCGTTTTTTCTCACTGAGTGAAATTTCTCGACTAAAACTATTTCTTTCAATAATCACAGCACGGCGTCCGCAACGGGCTGTATTATGATTCTAAAACTGGCACAGCGCGACATAGAAAGAAACAAGCCGAGCCGGCCAGAGGAAAGAACAGAGCGCTGACTTCCAACTGGCTTATTGGCAAGTCGCACGAAATATATAGCTACAAGAAAGCAGCAAGAAACGTCGTCACAACGCTTCCCAAAACGTCATACCGACAGAAGACTACACCATCTCAATTCACAGAACGCTCAATCCTGTCATGCACAGTTAAGCTGGTGAAGAAATCTTACTGCCTGTGAAGATAGGCACGAAGATGGCACGCTAACACACGTGCTGCCAGCCCTGGCTATGAGATCAGCTTCAAATATCTCCCGCGTAAGCTGCGATCGCTTTTTTTAGGACTTCACACCGATAAAAATTCGGCTTACATCCATAGTCGTGACAGTGAATTCCTAAGTGTCCCTGTACAGCTCCGTGCACATTGTAATCATGTTGTTGGAGCCTTTCATTAAAGCATTGACCAATTTGGCTTATATATCTCTTGCCACATGGCAGTCGAATTGAATTGAACTGAATTGAATTGAAAAAGCACCGATCGCAACTTACGCGGGATATTGAGGGAAAACAAAGCCAAGATAGATGAATGGGAGCTATCATCTCAGTGCGAAGAAGAACTGTTGCTAAGTTTGTGAGTCTTCATTATAAATGCCAAACATAAGGACATTCCACCACGCTTTTTTTTGCCACCGGTGTCTGTATGCAACGCTTACTTTCTTCCATTTGCTCAAATCTTAGCCACTGCCTTTTGTTTCACCCTCGTTGTTAGTCTAAAGTACACGTCCTGTTTTGCTTCACAATACCATGCTCGCAATTTTCGAGTGGTGGTTCATGACATGAAAATAAAGCGCAGCAGGTCACGGCAAGCAAAAACTTTCTCTTAAATTTAAGAAAGCTTATTTTCAAATAGCGAAACTGAAGATATCGAGATCAGACGAAAAATAAAAAAGAAATAAGCGCAAACAGCACTAACAATGAAACGCTTGAGACCATAAACACGGGCAGTAAACTTAGCTGGACAATATACCTGAAGGAATAAAAGAACTGCAAAGGAAACGAACGTACCGAATAGCTTAGGACGAACATCGGCAAACACAACACTGCGCAGCGTCGAAACCAATCAGACGGACTGGCCCTCGTTTTTCTTTTTTTTTTATCATGACAGTTTTGGGCGCAGAGCTGACGCTCCGTTCTTGCCCCAGATGCCGCTGGGGACCTTTCGTCTATCGCCTATGTGCGCGGGCTCAGTTTGACTACCGAGTATTCGGGGTAAAAATACGCTCGCACCCTTTGTTGTCAGGGCACTTCGCCAACTGAAAACGCGTATTTGTATATGCCGTAATACAAAAGACAGAGAAAGAGAGAGGAAAAAAAAGCAGGGGCAAAATATGACAAGTGGTTGTTACGGTCCACCGTTGTTTTGCCTTTTGTTTATGGTGTCATCTTATGACTATCGTAAAAGTTTTCCTTTCTCTCACGCTTTAGTGCGGTGTACATACAACCATACTGCTTGTTCACCTAGACGACTTGCTTTGCTTATTCTGTCATGCTCAGCGCTCGCTTCGCAGCACCATTCACGCAGGAGTAAATATAAGTACCTAAGCACCGCATCATAAAAAAAAGCCAATATAAGCCAAGAATCAGCTAAGTGGTTGAACTGCTTCTTCATGTAACTAAATTGGCCGGCGCTCGTAGTACTTGTATGCAGTAATGAGGCGAGTTCGAAGGAAGGATTAGTTTTTCTTTTAACGCGTTTCTTCCACATTCATAAGTTTGGGTTGTCTGTCGTTCGGCTTTAGCGAATATTTGTCAATGTCACTTGTGCTTAAACTTCAAATTTACTCTAGCAGTTCGGGGTGGTTGTGAGGGGGGGGGGGGGGGGGGCACAGGGCGGCTGCACTTATTCACCACATTTGCACGATTGAATACGAAACAGAAGTCATTCAGAAAAGAAAAAAAGTTAGCAGTAACATAAATTAAGCCGAAATTAAGCCGACAATTCTCAAGTTCAAGCAGCCTTGTGGCTTTGGGAATTCTGTAACTCTTGGCCAGATAAATGGTCAAATTCTTTTGCATGTGTGATTCCTCTCGGTTTTACTTTGATATTTTGCAGTTCCTTTTCAAGCGTATTTGTTGCCTTCCCTTTTGAATCTGGCGATAACTTCACGATTTGTCCTCCCGGGCTTGGAAAGTGAGTGCGTTTTACCGCAGGACGTGGCCATTTTTAAGCACTGAGAAGACAATATTGCGGCTTGCATTACGTGCGATTCGTGTAACAAAACATCAGCTTTTCGTTGCACTTTATAATGTAGCCACCAAACATTAGTCATCTTGTACATGTGCATATGCCCATTCCACCATTCGGGTACAGCTATGCAAATATTGTTTTCTTGCGAAAGAAACTGCCCATAAGAAAAAAGTAAGAAATATAAGCTCACTCACAAAATTCGGAAATGGAAAATAATTAGCACATATTTGCTATATCTGAGCTAGCAAACGCAAGATTCACAAGGCCAGTGAACTGTAAGACGTTTACAGATATTGTGGGATCTTGGCCAGACACTCCAGGGGTAGAGCGCTTAACATGTACTGCAATATCATACAGATAAAGAGCATCATCATCATCAGCAGCAGCAGCAGCGGCAGCGGCAGCGGCGGTGGCGGCGGCGGCGGCGGCAGCAGCAGCCTGGTTACGTCCACTGCAGGGCAAAGGCCTCTCTCATACTTCTCCAACTTCCTCGGTCATGTACTAATTGTGGCCATGTTGTCCCTGCAAACTTCTTAATCTCATCCGTCCACCTAACTTTCTGCCGCCCTCTGCTACGCTTCCCTTCCCTTCGAATCCAGTCCGTAACCCTTAATGACCATCGGTTATCTTCCCTCCTCATTACATGTCCTGCCCATGCCCTTTTCTTTTTCTTGATTTCAACTAAGATATCATTACCTCGCGTTTGTTCCCTCACCCAATCAGCTCTTTTCTTATCCTTTAACATTACAGCTATCATTCTTCTTTCCTTAGCTCGTTGCGTCGTTCTCAATTTAAGCAGAACCCTTTTCGTAAGCCTCCAGGTTTCTGCCCCGTACGTGAGTACTGGTAAGACAGAGCTGTTATATACTTTCCTCGTGAGGGATAATGGCACCCTGCTGTTCATGATCTGAGAATGCCGTCCAAACGCACCCCAGCCCATTCATATTCTTCTGATTATTTCAGTCTCATGACCCGGATCCGCAGTCACTACCTCTCCTAAGTAGATGTATTCCCTTACCGCTTCCAGTGCCTCGCTACCTATCGTAAACTGCTGTTCTCTTCTGAGACTGTTAAACATTAGTTTTCTGTAGATTAATTTTTAGACCCACCCTTCGGCTTTGCCTCTCCAGGTCAGTGAGCACCCATTGCAGTTGGTCCCCTGAGTTACTAAGCAAGGCAATATCATCAGCGAACCGCAAGTTACTAAGGTATTCTCCTTTAACTTTTATCCCGAATCCTTCCCAATCAAGGTCTCTGAATACCTCCTGGAAACACGCTGTGAATAGCACCTGACGCCTTTCTTGTAGGAGGAGGGAAGAGAAAAGTAGAAGGCAGGGAGGTTAACCAGAATAACGTCCGGTTGGCTACCCTACACCGGGGGAATGGGAAAGCGGAAAACAAAGATCACAGGGAGAGAGAGGAGGGAGGCAGCTAAAGATACCGCGGCTAAAAAATCCGTGCGCTACCTGACGCGCACATGTCCCAAGCCCGGTTTCGCCTTTCATTGCAGCAAAGCACAGGGAAGAAGCAGTGTTGTATCCGCATAAGATGTCGTTCTTTGTCGGTTGAGGAGATATGTTCTTGATTTCTTGTCATCTCCGCTTTCCTGTGACCCATCAAAGCGTGTCAGATCCCGTGTTACGTATCTCGCTATATATCTGCCTAAACAGAAGCATTGGTGGTAGGCGTCCGATTTAAGCCAGCTATGTTTGGACCAACAGCGAGCGAAAATTCTGAGAGCTGGGAAGCCACATACAATACGGATGCATGAGAGTGGCTTGTAGGGCTAGTTGGTACATTGTTATACTAGGTCAATGCCAGCAAACTTTAAAGTAGAAAAAATCGAGAAGCAGACATGCACAAAGCGACGGGAAGGTGGCTCGACTAGCAACTGAAATTCATTCATGAAAACGACGTCCCCCAAGTCCGTACTGAACATGCGCAAGGCACAACATAACAAAAACACGGTCAACATCTTATCTATATACGTCTACACTTATCAAGAAATAAAAGCTCTTTATTGGCAAGGAACACAGATTTCGCGCTTACACACTTCTCGGGGCCAAGTTTACAGATGCGATAGGCTTCAATCAGCTCTCTTTCCTGCTGAGTCTTAGCCTTCCCCAGGATTGAAACTTCACTGAAGATGGCATTACAACCGCACTCCATACAATGCAGCGGAAGATTACCTCCTGTGCCTGTGGGTATTAGATTAGCATGCTCACGCATCCGATTATTCACACAGCGACCGGTTTGTCATATGTAATCTCTACCACATTTCAACGTAATACTGTACACTACACATGTGTCGCACGTGCGGTGCTTCACGACGTGCTTGGTATTGCACGTACTCTTTCTCGAAGTATGCTGCGAGACCCTCATGCAAATTTTTGCAAATTTACAAGGCGCACAACAAACCATTCCAAAACCAAATAAAAAGAACTTCGTGGTTATGCCGTATGTACATTGCAGTTCACACAGATTGAAAAGGTTGCGGCAAGAAATGACGTCAGATTGGTTTGTTCTGCGCCTTGTAAGCTTGCAAAAGTTTGCATGAGGGTCTCGCAGCCCAGTTCGCGAAAGAGTACGTGCGATACCAAGCACGTCGTGAAGCACCGAACGTGCGACACATGTGTAGTGTACAGTATTCCTTTGAAATGTGGTAGAGATTACATAGCACAAACCGATCGCTGTGTGAATAATCGGATGCGTGAGCATGCTAATCTAATTCCCACAGGCACAGGAGGTAATCTTCCGCTGCATTGTATGGAGTGCGGTTGTAATCCCATCTTCAGTGACGTTTCAATCTTGGACAAGGCTAAGACTCAGCACGAAAGAGAGCTGACTGAAGCCCATCGCACCTATAAACTTGGCCCAGAGAAGTGTGTAAGCGCGCCATCTGTGTTCCTTACCAAGTAAGAGCTTTTATTTCTTAATAAGTGTAGAAGTGTAGATAAGGTGTTGACCGAGTTTTTGTTATGTTGTGCCTTGCGCATGTTCAGTACGGACTTGGGGGTCGTCGTTTTCATGAATGAATTTCAGTTGTTAATCTAGACACCTTCCTGTCGCCTTGTCTATGTCTGCTTCTCGATTTTTTCTTGGTCATATCGGGGGGGACGGCCGCCGTGTTCAAAGGCGATGGAGGAGGAACGTCAGGAAATAGAAACGGCAACTAGTCAGGCACAGGCACACATGTGCTTAGGGCAATCGAAAAGAGCCGACATATGCAATCCTGCAAAAAAAAAAAAAAAATATGGACAGAGAGAGAGAGAGAGACAACCGGCAAGCAGGACCCCAACCATTGTGGCATGAATGACCCGCTTCACGGGCGCCCGTCCAATTTGGCAGCTATTGAGGAGAGCCGTCAGAATGGACGCACAATCCCCGGACCCCTAACACTACGCAGTCTGAGCCCTTTCGTGTGGCTGCTTTTAGCGCCTCGGTTTCAGTACGGCAGCGCAGCATTCCGCTGTTCCCTCCAAATTCAGCCCAGTGGAAGTATTCTGCCTCCCTGCTCCCTGACAGACACATGCATTCTAATACGGTATTCTAGCGAATAGGCTTACAACTTTCCTTATTTTTTTTTTCTCTAGCTCTTGCGGCCTGCCCAGCTGGTCGGTGAGCGCTGCTCTCCCTTCCGTAGTGCCTCTCACTGAAACCCTCCAGAGCAGCTATGAACAGCATGTTTGCTGAGTCATAACTCTTGGAATGTAGCAGGACATCAGTAAGAGTGGAGTGGTTTTTCATTTTTTGTTTGTTTTTGCGCTGCATCTCTGATGTCGGCATTCCGCCGCATAAGAGAAAAATTGCAGATGTTCAAGGTTCTGTCATTAAGACCTTTATGATGGGACAACTGAAAAGAGCATTGAGAATAAACCGCATTGAGAAAGGTGAACGCTAAAGATAACGTGAATTCTGGTTTTGCCAATGTTAAAAATTACGAAACAGAATTAGACACTAACATTGAAGGTGCAGCCTCTACAAAGGTTGTACTGCGTTATATTTTTTTTTGTTCCAGGTGTTCGTATAACGCTTGTGCTTCGTTTTTTCCAAGCGTAATAATGGCACAAATGTACTTAGACGGTAGGACACATTTTAGCTTCCACTTAACCCCTTAAAGCCGAAATTATTAAGGCACGGTAGAAAAAGTTCTTGCAAGAGCTTTGAACTGAATTTAGCCCTGGTAATCGGATGCCACCAATACTTTCTTTGAAGAATAAATGTTCTGTGAATTTTGGGCATTCATCGCAAATTCGCCACATCCGGCCCTTTGATGCACACATGTCGCAGGTGAGGTAAATTAGCACGAGGCAGTTCCTGGATTAACTAGCGCAAAACTGTTTATTTTGCAATTAAGATGACCACATATTCGATGAACGGGCTACACGAATTTTTTTGGTAGCCTGCGGCTGTTCAAAACAGTTGAAACTTTTGATCAGACAAAAGTGCACATTACACTTTCACATATAAAAATAAAAACCGACTGCCCCTTGCAACCTGGTCGCTTGCATGCTTTGCGTGTGCTGTGGGCGATTGGTCATTGTACGGCGTTGGCAGTGCAAGCGCAGGCTACGAGAAGGTGGCGAAGTCGGCGGGACACACTTCATGCAAGTGCCCTTGATCTGTCTCCCACCATCCCTACTCCTGAAATTCGTATGTATCACGGATGCCTGGTGCAACATGAGGTGTTACAAGATCTGCCTGCTCGCCCCCTAACCCAATCAAGCGCGTGCCCCTCACTCCCGAAAAGATATCCCTCGCTACAGGACTAGCTACAGCCATTGGCTTCTCACGACTTCTCTTCCTCTTAGACAGTTGTCGCCGCTTATATCCTACGGCAGAAGCCGCGCGTTAAGCCCCTTCTCACATAAATGGACCTACCGTCTATCATCTGCAGAACAAGGCACTTACGGGTCTTCGGAAAACATGTTGCTACAACCATTGCACACGAGAATGCCGAATGTCGCGAGTTCGCGACCTAGCTAGCCAAAGCTATACAAGCAGTAGTAATAAACTTAATTAACCAAACGAGCAGCCGACGTCTTCACCCAAAGCGATAATGCCAAAATTGCCTGCCTTTTCTAGCTCACTACAAACCCATCGTAATATCTGGGATGTAAAGAATGAGGGCACTATTTTAGAAGCAGGAAATCACCTTCTTCATATTCACACAACCTGTAGAAAATAGTGGACGTTGCAGTGTGTGCACATTGTCGATCGCGGCTGCAAACAATGGTTACCAGACTCTCGCTATTATTTCTAGATGGCATCGCAACGCTCAAAAACATTGTTTGTCCCGAATGCGTGACTTTCTGTTAAACACGTTCAGTAATGTTCTTTCAGAATGAGAGCAAAGTGCGCAACGAGTCCATTTCATTCCTCGCTTGCTTTATCTGAACTCATCAGCGATTTAATGCAGTTAAGTTGCAACACGACTCTGCTTTTCAGCTCTGCACAGTTATCTCTTGTAGACCACGTAGACAAAGGACGCGGAAAAAACGAAAGGCTGCGCTACAGCTGCCCGTTATGGCCCTTAGTGACACTGGATAACACTCCCAGGGCTAGATCTAGTAACATAAATACCCAAGTTAGTAGCTGGATTGCTGGCCCCAGCCGCAGCACAACTGAAAGTGCAGCGGACGCGTAATGTGAAGCTTGTGGGTTGTGCTCCCAACTGCGTCAACTTATCTTTTCGTCCACTTTCATTTCCCTTTTCCAAATTGTTTTCTACATTTCATTTTCAGCCGTAGATAATTTCTTTTGCTTCATTGGTTGCTGGCTTTGTACAATCCTGACTAATAAAAATTGAGCCCTTCAGTTTCGCTTCTTCTCGTTCAGGATTACGGGAAAGCACTTCCAACCGAAAACAGATGTTCATTTTTGTGCATTTAGAATGGGCAACTGGCAACAAATTGGGCACTTCTCCGAAAGAAGGCACGTTTTACGCTTTCGTTGTCGCAAGCTACTTTGAAAGAAAAATGAACGTGTTGTTTTCATAGGACCATTAGTCAAAATTTACTTTTCGAGCGCACCTGACCGTTCACCGATCAATGAAAGCTTTTATAAGCAAGAATTGGGTATACTATATTCCAATAATACCTTAAATACATGCGAATTGTATTACCTCCCCAAACTTTATATTCTAGTGACCTCCATTGGCTTTGAGTCATTGTTCGCAGTGCTACATGTCTATGAACCGTATAGGTGCGTATAAGGCTAGTTTAAATGCTGCATGATGTCCTCTCGGGGAGCTTGAATTTAAGTTAAATCACTGGGAAGCTTTATTCAAACCTACAACTTAACCCTGAAAGGAAAGAAAGCGTGCTAGTTTCTAAATAAAGCACATATCCGCTTGCACAGTGTAAAATTCCTGTAGAAGTTTGTTTCGTAGTTGTCTTGTATTTTTCTTTTAACGCTATATGGAATTTAGCGCTGGAGCTCCAAATTCATTGCAAGTTTTCTCTCTAGCTATTTTTTTTCTATTAACGGCCTTGCGAGAGTTCGCATGTGTGTGAACGCGGAAAAAACTTGGATTACAATATCAATGCGCTTATGTAGCGGTACTTCATCATCTGTGCTGAACGTATGGTATGAATGAACGTATGGTACGTATGGTACGCATGTTAGGTATGGTACGTATGGTATGGTATGGAACGTATGGTACGAACGTGTGAACGTATGGTACAATCTTTCCCTAAAAAAATAAAAAAGGCAGACCTCCCCCAAAATTATGAAGACTCGAAGTCATCAACTGTTGGTTAATGTTTGCGTGAAGAACATTGTGAGTTCTGGGAAAGAGGTGAAGGCAGTACAGTCCCAATTTGAACTCTTACTGTCGTCGCCACTGCATTCACGAAGTCTGCAATTGCTTAAGTTGTAAACTTAGCTAGTGACAGTAGTTAACGGGGTTAACCAGAAAACAGCTTCGTTCGTTCGGGTGCATCAACAGCTTACGCTGAAAACCTGTACTTGAAGCCTTGCCATAACTGAGGTTTAGACATGGCTGTGACGTATGAGTAAAACCAGCACCACTGACAATGCTGTATGTCATGACAGCAGAAGGTTTCAATCAGACCACCGCTTTCACATAGTATATTGCATGTGGCCCTGCTCTATGTTCACTGCGTCGTAGGGAATATTTCATCGCGTAAAGACGTCCCAGCTAGATAACAGACAAAGAAAAATCAGTGCTCCATTTTATTCAAATTTTCTTCTACATTGCAATCGGCAGACAGTAATGCCGTAAAAAAAAATATTGCACAATATGCAATATATCAAACAGTACTTCTACTGTGTCGCAGTACTGACGGTTGATAAGAGAGAGGGAGAGAGAAAGGCAAAGGAAAGACAGGGAGGTTAACCAGAGATTATCTCCGGTTGGCTACCCTGTATTAGGAGAGGGGCAAGGGTACACGATAGGTGACAGAGAGAAGGATAAAAAAACCTACAAACACAAGCGCGTACACACAAACTGTTTCTGTGGGCACTGTCACGCAGCCCGCAAGGCGTTCCTGGTGTTACGCACTGTCATGGTGCAATCTTACGTCACACAGTGTACGGCCACAATTTGTCAGAAAGTTCCGTGTCTTTTAAGTACCGCAGCAGCGCCTTCATAGCGGATTGTCCTGATGTTCGCGTAGGACAGTTTCCAAAGATCTTGCTTTCTGTCATTGGGCGCTTGTCCAGTTTGTCTAGGGTGGCTGAGAGGACTGCTCTTTGACGGTTGATAAGAAGAAAACGTAAGTGTATAGCTGTACGGCCTGGTTTCCTAAAACTATTCTTACCCTCTTCCCACAGTGAGTTACGCGCGTCCTCTTGACACGGCAATGTTGAAAGGGAAAGAGGGCAAAGAACAGTTTCTGCCTTGAGCGGCGGCGGGCTTACATAAAATGGTGTTGGAAAAGAACGGGACCAACTCAAATAGAGAGATAAGGAGGGGGGCAGATTTATCCAGGAGCCAACGACGGTTACAACGAGAGCGTGCAACGGTCGAGGAGCACCCGAACGTATCACCCGATCAGCGTGAAAGAGCAGGTGCGTCTGGCATTTGAACGGCGCGTACAAGACAGACGACTCCGCGCAGCAGACTTGGCATTCGCTGCGCTTCTTTGCGTTTCATGGGCTCGATCCTTCGATCCTGTGCAGCTGTCTCCACCAGAAGCTTCCCTGTGAGTGAGAAAGGCGCGAAGCGATCTGTCCTGCACTTCTTGTGAGATACAGCTTTAGGCGTGGAGAAGCTAAATTAGGTGACCACACCCGCGCCTGTCTGCGTTTTTCAAAAGCCAGCTTCACACTTCGCGGTGGATAAAAGAGCCTCTCTGCATTTTCTTTCAACTCTGTTTTGCCTCCTGGTTCCCTCATAGTGATGCAGGTTTACTACGTCGTTCTTCAACACCAGGCGTTACTTTACCTTCCAACGCTTCTTTTTCCGGAAACTTTCACGATCAGTAAAACGTTCCATAGTATTGGACAAGTCAATTTAGAATCTCGAGCCCTTTTCCATGCCGGGTTATAAACGCGCAGTGGCGTACATTTCCGTCTGAGCAATTTTTACAGGTGTTTACTTGCACTGCGAAATAGCCGCAGCGAAGGCAATGTTTGAGCTTCACTGCAACGCGGCATCTTTCGAACCAGGAGAACGGGTCACGCCTCGCACCGTCACAGCGAGAACATCGCCGCTGTTCGTGTCCGTCCATTTGCGAGTACTCGATAACAGCAAAATTGAAATTTACGAAGTTGTCAAGTTAGCGTTATGAAAAAAGAATAACGCATAGACGAATATTATAGGTAGGAAAAAGCAAGCTGAGAACACAGCTATTCACGCTGCTTGTGCTCTCACTGATTTGCCCCGTATACACCTCGTACTCAATTTACTACACCGAAACAATTGCCAGATTTTTATTTCGGGGTCCGCGATGATAGTGGCGTCTAAATGCGCCCTTGGAGACTACGTTGGCGCCTTTATTCGTGCTCCCTAAGATAAAGCGAGAATACTCTGTTCAATGAAGCCAGACAGGCTGGCCATAGGTAAACAAAAGTCGTACTCTGCTACTTTGCCTAAAGAAAAGGGGAAGAGAAGAGTGATCAGACGACTGATGATGAGGACAGACATATAGCACTAGATTTTCGTTGTTTCCGCGGTAACAAGTTGAATATTATAAGAGAAAATGAAGGGGTAAGTACAGACACAACAACACACACACACACACACACACACACACACACACACACACACACACACACATATATATATATATATATATATATATATATATATAATTTCACGTCACAATGTCAGCGCCGCTTTTTCAATGTGACATCGTATATTTAAAAAGCATTTACTTATTTCCTAATTAGACCATTCTAACTCAATAAAAAGTTCACGAAACTAGCCTGGTTCTGGTCTTTGTTTCTTTTAGAATGAAATGTTGCGCGTACTTACTCATCAATAAATTAACTGTAACCGAGCAGACGCCATCGAAACTCATAACGTCAAGGAGACCTGGTAAGGAAAGTTGAAGCTTAACATCGAATTCGCAAAGCTCATTGGTTTCCGCGATGTGACCAAATTGACGTAATTGAATCTTGACTGTCATTTATGCAAACTCGCGGAAGTTATCGAGTTACTCTGAATACTTTGTCACCTTGTACACATAGTTGTTTTCTGAACTTCTTTCACACTTATTCGAATTGAGACTCTCCTGTCTTTTATTCCGTGTATATTTGGTGCATAATTATTGATACTCGTTCGGCTTTTTAATAAAATCTCTGGCATCAGTGGATTCGCTAAAGTCAGTAGTTTATGATTGAAGTAATGATGAGAGAATTGATCCCTAATTTCGCCACAAGGAGTACGTTTTAGAAACATTTTCGCAGTAGTGCAAGCAATGAGTTTCTCGCTCGTTGTGTGGGGCCTAAAAGGGACTCGCGGCCAGGTTGCATGACTACAAGCGATAAAACGTCTCACATACAAGAAACTGGATCACCGCAGCGTATAGTAGATGCAACTTATTCTTGCTTACGTTTCCATTTTTTCTACCCGCCATGGTTGCTCAGTGGCTATGGTGTTCGATTGCTCCACGAGGTCGCGGGATCGAATCCCGGCCACGGCGGCCGCATTTCGAAGGGGGCGAAATGCGAAAACACCCGTGCACTTAGATTTAGGTGCACGTTAAAGATCCCAATTTGGTAGAAAATTCTAGAGTCCTCCACTACGACGTGCCTCGTTATCAGAAAGTGGTTTTGGCACGTAAAACCCCATTTTTTCTGCAGTCTCTCAAAGCAAAAGCAGTGTAAGCTAGCAATTTTCTGCTCAAACTATATAGCTATAGTGTATAATTTGAAAGGAAAATAGCTTTACCACCCCGCATTTCTCCCACCACGTACAGACTATTCGTAAAAAAAATTTTTTTAAATAATCAAGAAAACATGAAAGATAAACACGTGTCCAAAAACGAAATGTTCTACAGCACACGCGCTGAATACCCGTGGTTTCATGAGACAGAGAGAGAGAGAGAGAGAGAGAGACAGAGAGAACATTCCTCTCTGGGGCGCGAAGTCAGTCTCGATTTTATGAGCACATCGACCCGGCGCCGACGGCGGCCTTTAAATTAGGAGTGCGGAACCCATGACCGCAACGAGCCGGCGGCGATAATGATCTGTTGAAAAGCTCTGTGTTGCGTCTCGACCCTTGCGACGCCGGGTATGATTGTTAACCCCGGGTTCAACTCTTACAGCTGATAGCACGCTCCACCCTTTCCCCTCCTCTCTAAAGCGACTTTAGGTTGTATCTTATAGTTAATTTTGACTTGTGTAAATCAAAATAAAGCAAAAGGAGCCTATTCATAGTGCGAGAGTGATCATGAGCGCTAGGCACATCTAGAAAATTACATCCTGCAGCTGCAAATTTACGAAAAAGAAAATAAAACTAAGGGCAGCTACTCTCTTATTCCCGTGTCAGGCTGCTCACACGCCAAAAAGAAAGAGCCCGTCGTGGATGACCGTAGCACATTAGCCTTTGCTAATGAGTACGTTGTTAAGCTTACGGCAAGTGTTGGTTAATATACATTTATATTTCTGGTATTTCCTAGCTCTTCGCTGAGACAACAAGCGCGGCTGTACATCCCCGTTGGGAGTCTTTATACCGCTGGCAGCACTGTGCGCACGATTACAGTAAGGTTTATTTCACGTTCTGAAGGTTAGCAGGTTAAGTAAGCTTTGTGCAAACGATCACGTCGAGCTAATGTCGATCGAAGAGAGTCGTGGTTCTTCGCACACTGCAGCCTGCGACCACGTGGTGAAGATGAAATCATTGTTTGTGTTTTAATGTCTATGGCCTCGATACTGTGTGCAATGACGGTAAATATTGAGTGCATTCAACCATCTCGAGATCTCCCTTCGAAGAGATGGCCATGGTGGCAGTGGTGATATATTGTAGCTGCAGGCAGTTCTGGTCTGGTAATCGAGGCCGGCAAGTGCTCAGTGCGAGTGTCTCTTTGAGCGTTAATGGGGTATTCAGCACCTGTCGACCGGATCAGCCTCCCTTAAATGTGTAAGGAGAAGATGTTAAGCTCCCTTGCGGGCAATAGGGGATTCTTTCAGAAATAAACGAATAATTCGCCAGCGTTCCAGTGATTCTTGCATCCACTGGCATGCGAGGCCACCTTTTACAATCGGATTCTCACCCCCCCCCCCCCCCCCATTTATTCCCATATTTTTAACCAGCTTTCCTCCGCAGCCGTTTAAGCTAGCAGACCTGTAACGGGCCGTCTTAAAGTGAGTGCTTGTCTCTCCTCCCTCTGTTTCGGTTGTGAAAATTCACTAATTTTTTTTTTTCACAGATGCGGAATAATGTTGTTAGCTCTTTATGACAACATTAGGACTCGGCGGTCGTCGTTTACGTGCGCTGGCTAATTGTACTTTCTGTCTACATTCGATTTTGATTCATTTTGCCTCAAGCGTCCTGTAAGTCAAATGTCTAGTGACGCAGGAAATTCGCAAGTAGACCCAAAGGAGTGCATCACAAGCTCAGAGGCTATGGCGTTGACTCACCGATTGTCTCATACGTGATGTCACAATTTCGCGCCATAGCAAGTGGAGTGGTATTCACCATGGCGCGTAATACCGGCCCCTTGGAGCTCCTCAACGTGTACTTGAAGAGGCGATTGTTGGTCGAGGGCACGTACGTAAGAGGTACAGCGTGTGCGAACGAGACATGAACTTTTTATAGCCAGTCCTTTCGGTCGCAGCATTGCGCTACGAGCCTCTAGCTTATTTCTTTAGTTATGAAACGAAGGGAACAATTTCATTTTTTTTTATTTTGGCAGATTAAACCAACATTACATATACCACTGCGCACTCTTCCTCTATAAGCAACGTCGAGTACGTCCAACAATTTCGGACGTTGCCCCGTCGGAGATCTGTCGAACTTCACTGCATCGCACTGGCGTAGCTCAGTGGGCAGCACGTTCAAAAAATGATGCTTCAAGAGATCGGCGGAGATCCAACAAATAGCAATTAGCATCGTCGAGAGAATGCTTCCTGCTAATAACATACGCATTCACGATACGTAGTCGTAACTTCCCTGCTGAGGCATAAACCACGTTTACACGAATGCGACTGGAGGGCGTCGCATTCGCTAGCTTACTATGTGACAGTGTTCAGAGGCGGCGCATCCTTTTTCGTTCGAAGCAAGCTGTAACCTGGCACTGGCGATTAGCGCTCCGCATGTGAATGGAGGTGAGCACACTTAGGCACCTAGGGGAACATTAGGGGAACATTAGGTCGCATATCCTGATTTGCTCCCTGGTTACTTTCGGACAGCGCATTTCTGCTGAATCTCGTGCGTGCGATGGTCAAGCCTAAAGTACAATGTTGCATGAACCTTTTCATCGGACGACGAAGAAAGGGCGCTCGGCGCGCCTTTCCTCCTCTCTGGATTGTTCGAGCCGGCACGGAACTGCCTAAATGTGTTGCCGTTGCATGCTGCAAAACAATTTGAATATGCTTTAGCTCATTCTCCGTGAAATGCACGTGATGTCAATTCATACCAGGTCATCGAGGAAGCACTGTGTGGCCTTTCGGTGCTGCGGTAACTACACTATGCGGACATTTCCCTTGGCTGCGCAAATATGTGACTCGTGCGATCAGCCACAGTGTGTCCACGTGCTTTGAACTATACTGGCTGTATTGGCTTCTTAAATCGCAAAATCCGATCTCCGGCGTCATGCCGTCCGGCGTTATGGAACCAAAGTGATTAGAGAGCCGAACCTACGATCTGCAATGTTAATTAGGGCGAATTACGCCGTCAATTTCTGTATAATAAAGCGTGAAGACGAGTCAAACAAGAAGCGTCACCAGAACCTGGGGCGTTAAGGCGAAATTATTTAATACGCATATATTAAGATATCGTTAATTAGGGCGCTCGAACCCACGACCTTTGGTGGGACAAAACAAGTAATAGGAAGTAACAACGCATTCGAATGAAAATCACAAGTAATGTAATGAATGTCTCGTAAGCGAGGAGGCTTTCGACTTCATCCTTTTAGCGTATAATAAACTTTATTCAACAAAGATCAGTGGCATCTCTGAATTACCAACGGGAATTGGAAAGTCTTCTCACTCTTTGATCACTTGGCGTAAGAACTAAAACGTAAGAGTGCTCGTGTACGGAAAACTAATGCAACCCCGAAACACCGGAGCGCCGATCGTTATAAAATATTTACGTCGGTCACCGGCATCACTCTCACTTATTTCAAGTCTAGTAATCCTGAAACCACGATGCTATATCTACGTTAGCCTCTTGCATGACGGTCATGGCGTTCCTATACACAGCGATTACTGCGGCTGGTAAAACAGTATGATACATGTAAGTTTTGTGCTTCGGGATTGCGCTTTCGCACTGCAAAGTAGTAATATCCAAAGGGGACCGCGTAAAAATCATTCTACTGCTATGTGTGAGGACACTACTTTCGTAAAAAACTGGCGAGTGCGTCGTAGGCGACGGGACAAACAACACCAAAAGAAAAGTAGGTTTTCATCCTTTCTTTAGAAAAAAAGCATCCCTGTTCCTTCCAGTCCGTGACGATGGTCAAACAGCGAAGCTGTGTTAGTAAGACCGAATGATATATCATGCAAGTCAAACTTCGGAAGCAGTCTATATTGTAAATATTTTCTTTCACCATCCTTTCACCTCATTTTCGCTTTTGCGTGCTTCATGTGGTGAGCATGCTTTAGGAATGCATTTTTTATGGTTCTCCCAGTTTTCTTTTTTTTTTGCGTGCGAGGTTTCCATCTGTGTTATGCCGTGCTTATTTTTTTTTCGTGTCAAAGTTGCTTCGTCCCTTTCGTGCGCGCCAGTAATGAGAGCAAGGTTTGGCATGAAATAAAAACGATCTGATTGTTTTTTGTTCATTTTGTGCGTAATATAGTATTTGCTTGGTCTTATGCTGTCTGTTCTACCGCTTGATCTTGAGTTGTGTATTGTGTATGCACTGCTCGCTGTGCCTCCTCCGCTTACAGTGCTTTGTCTAGAGACGTTGGATCTTGTATTGCTTGCTCTTGAGATGACGGCAAATGATGGGTTTACATTTAATAATCACAGCCCAGTGATCACTAACATACAGCCAACGGCATGCCTATTGGATGCAAACCAGCGGTATCCATGTTTGCAAATACCAAGTCAGTGCACGTGCAACTTGTAGAGGTATTGTGCTTGTATCGACCGGGTCCCGGTCAAAGAAACCAACAGCATGCGTGTTAGGACAACAATGAACTATGTTTATTGCGCCAGGCATTTTATACCAGAGCGAGGGAAAGGGTGTAGTGGAAACAGAGTGCATGAAAAGGCACGTGTCGTTCCAGCACGCAAAGATAGCTTGTGCTCGTTGAACTGATATGATACATCTTCCCCTTCAACGCCGTTGGTTGGTCTGCTTAAAGTTTTGATCGTATCCCAGACGTTCAGGAGGACGGGTGTGACGCAGCGACCTTCGTTGTGGCAGAACTGGTTGCGAGGGTGGCTGCGTACAACTTGCCACTGGCGCACTTGAGCCGGATGTGAGAGATTCTAGAGAGGCCGGAACCTGGCCTTCATGGTAATACTCGTCGTCTATAGGGCCCCCAAAAGGTTCGCTCGTTGCCAAGAGGTGCTGCCGATTACAGCGTTAAGTGTTACGGTCCTGCGTTTCCACATAGAAGGAACGTGGTCCGACTGATCCGAGCACCTTGGCTTTTCGTGCCCATGACGCCCCCTTTATGCGAACGACGTCGTGGCTCTTGAGCCCAGGAAGTACGCGCTTGTTGTGCTTGCCCTGCTTGTGCTTTCTGACTCGGGTGGCAGCAAAGGGTCCGAAGTCCGGTATGGGCGTGCGCAGACGTCTTCCTTGCAGCAGCTCCCCTGCTGATCTGCCATCCCCCCTGGACTTGTCCTGTAATTCAGGACGCCAAGCCAAAAGTTTTCATTCGCATCCTTTGTCTTTTTTAGAATACGCATTATTATCTGTACACCTTTCTCGGCAAGACCGTTTGACTGAGGGTACTCTGGGCTGGATGTGAAATGTTTGAAATCGTACTGCTGAGCAAATAGCGCAAGTTCATGGCTGGTAAACTGTGGGCCATTATTTGTGCAAACTTCGGTCGGTATAATGTAACGGGAAAATATGGCCCCCAACTTTTGTATCACAGAACTGGCTGGGGTATTAGGCAATAGTTCCACGTCAGGGAAGTTCGACATTGAGTCATAGGCGCACAGGTAATGTTGGCCGACGTACTGAAACAAATCAACACCAACACGGTACCAGGCTTGTGTGGGTGTCAGGTGTAAGAGGAATGGATACGACTGCTGCTTATACGCATAAGTCTGGCCTTCTGGACATTTGTGGATTAGCATTTCAATGACAGCATTTAGGTTAGGCCAGTATACTAACTGTCTTGCTCGGGCTTTGGATTTTCCAATGCAGAGATTTCCTGCATGAATGCGCTTTAATATTTCCAAGCGCATGCTACTTGGCACTACCACCTTCGTTCCTTTCAAAAGGATTCCTTTTACGACAGAGCTCAGAAGCAGCAGGCTTCAGCGGACTTTTCAAAGCACATCCCTGCGTAAGCTTTTGTAGTACCTGGTTGAGATATATGTCACGCTCGGTCTCACTTGCAAGCCTTGAAGCGGTTCTTTCGCTTACGAGTGCCGATACTACGGTGACTCCGTCAACTTCGACGTTACTTGTGGGCGAGGCTGTGTCATCTTGACGAGCAGGTGCCCGGGAAAGCATGTCTGCCACCACCATCTGCTTTCCAAGAACAAAAGACAAGGTGTAATTATATTTTAACAACCGCAGAAAGAAACGTACTCTTGGCGGCATATCAGCAATGGCTTTTTTTTGTATGTCAATTAATGGACGATGGTCGTTCTCAAGAATGAACGGGTGACAGTATACAAAGCGATAAAACTTTTCACATCCGGAAACCAACGCCAGAGATTCCTTTTCGATTTGCGAATAGCGTTGCTCCGATTCGCTCAAAGTTCTTGACGCGTAAGCCACAGGCCTCCAGCTACTTCCGTGACGTTGCATCAGCGCCGAGCCGACACCGTACTGCGAAGCGTCTGATGTTATCTTTGTTTCCTGCCGGGCTCGAAAATTGCTAGAAGTGGAGATTTACTGAGCTCTTTGCATATAGCCTCCCACTCGCTCTCATGATTAGGCGTCCAGTCAAACACAACATCGTTTTTTAGCAACGAACGCAAAATGGCAGTGCGCTCAGAGAGCGACGGCACGTATTTGCCAAAGTTTGTTGACAACGCCCAAGAGCCTTTGTATCGCTAGCTTGTTCTGTGGCGCCGGTATTTTCAGCAGAGCTTTGACCAAAGCAGGGTCAGGACGTATGCCCCTGTAGCTGATAATGTCACCAAGAAATAAGACTTCCTCAACACCGAACAGGCATTTTCACGCATTAAATGTCAGCCCCGCTTTTGCTGCTGCTCGTAGAACGTTTCTCAGCCTGTCATCGTGTTCTTCTCCGGTAGCGCCCCAAATGAGCGCATCATCCACATATACACGCACACCCGGCAGGCCATCGAATATCTCATTGAACGCCTTCTGAAACACTTCGCTTGCCGATGAAATGCCAAAAGGCAGTCGAAGAAATCGATAACGGCCAAAGGGAGTTGCAAACGTGCATATTTGGGAAGACTGCTCATCCAGAGGGATCTGATGAAATCCGGCGTTAGCGTCAAGGCGAGAAAACATCTTCGCGCCTGCCACCTCCGCTTCTGTCTTCTCGGCGGGGCATCTGATAATGCTCCCTCTTAAGGGACTCATTAATTTTTCTAGGGTCGATGCATACCCGCAATTTGTTGTTTTTAAGCACGATGACCAGTGGGCTTACCCAATCTGTCGGGCTGCTGACTTTTTGAATGATGCCCTCCACTTCCATTCGCTGTAGTTCCACACGGAGAGTGTCTAGGAGCGCCAAAGGCACTCGTCTGGCTGGCTGGATGGCGGGCACAGCAACCTCGCAAAGGGTGGTCCTGTACTCGCGCTGTACACGGCCTGTTCCCTTAAAGAGCTGCGGAAATCCCTGGACGACCGCTGAGCTGCTACTCGTTGTTACAGCATCAACATTCCGCTTGATAAGACCCAAGTCCTCCGAGGCTTTTAGACCCAGGAGTGCGCTGTGGTCTTTCTGAACAACGAAAAAGTCAGTGTACATCTTACGGTCACCAATCATAACGTGCGTCGAAAATGTGCCGAGCTGTTTGATGACGCTGCCGCTATACGACCGTAGAACTGCGTGACTTGTCTTCAGCGAACCGGCTTTCAATTTTCGAAAAAGCGACAGAGGTATAAGGTTTGCTTGAGACCCTGTGTCGATCTTGAAGTTGATGTCCTTGCCTTCGATATTTGCCGTCATGATCCAGTCCCGGTCACTGCTAATATTACCGATGGCGACGTCCAACACATTGAAATCGTCGTTTTGGTCCCGAGTCTTAGAATCGTGCTGTACCTCACGGACGTTTTCTCTCGTTTCGCAGCATGAGGCAAAATGATTACGCCCACTGCACAAGTAGAATGTTTCCCGTAGGCTGGACAGCGTCGTGCTGCATGTGTTCGGCTGCAGCGGAAACATTGAGAGACCTGCATTGGTCCTTGCGCAGCGCTTCGGCTCGACGATGCTGCAAGCACGTGAAGTTCCCCGTCTGTCTTCTGCCACAGCGCGTTCTCGCGTGCTGACGTTTCCGCCGCCTAGCATAGAGCAACAGCTTTATCCAGGGTAAGCAACTTGTCCATTAGCATCTTCTCTCGGAGCTTCGGGGAGTTCGTACCAAATACAATTTGGTCCCGCACCATCTCGTCCACCATCGTTCCGAAGTTGCAGAACTGTGCTTGTCTCTACAGCGTACGAAGGAACTGTTCAAAAGGTCCAGCTTCGTGCTGGAGTCGAGAGCGGAAGACGTAACGCTCGTGAATTATGTTTCGTTGCTCGACGTAGTATTCCTCAAGTTTACCTATGGCAGTCGCATAGTCTTGCTTGTCCTCGCCTTCGCTGAACGTGAAGTTATTGTAAACTTCGAGGGCCTCCTCACCAGCCACGCTGAAGAAAAGTGCTGTCTTCGCTGCCTCTGACCTTGGTTTTTCCGAGCATTCCGTGGCTGCCAGAAAGAAATCGAACTTTTGCCTGAACAGCTTCCACGTCCTTCCTCCGTTGGTCGCCAGGCCCAGAGGTTCCGGTGGCTTGACGTACTCCATGTCCTTGGTCTTCTGTTGCAGGCATACAGGGCTTCAGTATCCCGCTTCTGACACCATGTATCGACCGGGTCCGGGTCTAAGAAACCAACAGCATGCGTGTCAGGACAACAGTGAACTATGTTTATTGCGCCGGGCATTTTATACCAGAGCGAGGGAAAGGGGGGAGTCGAAATAGAGGGCATGAAAAGGCACGTGTCGTTCCAGCACGCAAAGATAGCTTGTGCTCGTTGGACTGATATGATACAGTGCTAATTCTACCACTTCGAGAAGCACCGAATATCGGTGGCATGGTTAGCAGCATCCGCACCTCATTTCCACTTGCAATTCTTCAAAATTAAATTGCTTCAAAATTAAATCTGTCCGTCACGTAAGACAATGAATGACTCTACCCCCTTGATCAATGGCTTACACCCCCGTAAACGCGACCTCCCCATTACGACGACAGAAGTGAAAAATGGAAGACGACGAAGATGACGACGTACGCGGGAGCAGAGACACGAGCGCGTTCGTGCGGTAGCGCCGAGAGACGCGAAGGAGCCAGCTGTAGAAGAAGACAGCGACGCTCGATCCATTGCTGATGGTGATAGTTTTAGCGAAGTCACACAACGACGGCACAGGAGCCGCATTAACAGGTTCGCTGTAAAAAAGAAAGAAAGCCAACAGTGGCTAACGCCGATATAAGACATCGCATGGCAATGCCGCATGCTCTGACCACGCGCTATAAACCACAAACAGATCTGTAACACAGCATCTACCAGTGTTTCAGGCGCTCGTGGAGTCCGCAGCTGATCACTAGACTTCTTGACAAGTGTGATTCACGCTGTAGGGTACGCTGTTATTAGCAACCAAAACTATTTTATTTTTGGGCAAAATCTAGCCGAGCAAATGAGCTAGCCGCGACGAAAGAACACAACCAATTCCGCAGCAGAATGCTAACAATGCTGTTAGGATCGCCTTATGTTTTATTACTCCCTGCTTCTAAACCACAGCTTACAATTAAAGTGGGAATGCTTCAGTAAGATCTCATTTGTAAAATGGAATTTTTAGAAACACACAACACCTCCGAGGCTGATTGTATATGCTCAAACACGCGTGCGAACTTCGCATTGGTTGTTGCTCGGTCCGCCTCAACGGCATAAGAAACGCAGGCCATGGTGACTTAAATCGCTTCAGTACGTCTCACAGAACCGTTTCCCGCTCAGAAGACGCCACGTCATACTAAACAGAACGCGCGAGCGCGATAACAACCACCAGAAACTGTCACCGAGCGTATACCTGGCACGCAGCACGCAGCGCTCGCCCTATAGCAAGCATGCTGATTGCCCATAGATGACGCCACTGCCTGCGTCACGTACATCCTAATCTAATCTAAACTAATCCGAAAGATCTCTGGAAGTGCGTCAAAAGTAAAAGGAACAATAAAGTAGCTGTGCCTGATACTATAGATGACGTAAATTATGGTGATGACGTAACCAGAAAAACTGAGCACTTTAATCACTACTTCCAATTAAGATTTTCCGGCACTGCTACTATTGTGAAAGAGTTACCAATTCCTACCGACTTCGAACAAATGGAAAGCATAGAAATAACAGAACAGGTAGTTAGTTGCTTCGCTGCTCAAGAACGTTAAAGTTAGTTCCGCATCTGGTCCTGATCACATTCCAAACTGTCTTAAAGAACTGTGCTGCATCCGTCGCCCCATTTCTAGTAATTCTTTTTCAGGCATCCATCGAAGAGGGGTCCCTGCCTAAAGGTTGGAAAAGTGGTAACGTAGTACCTGTATTTTAAGGCGGCGACAAGACAAAGACAAAAAATTACAGACCTATTTCACTAATTAGCGTCTCATAGAAGCGACTAGAGCATATAGTTTATACCAACTTAATGAGTCACTTACAGAGCAACGGATTATTTTGCCCCACACAACATGAGTTTCGCCAGGGATTCTCGTGTGACACTCAGCTAATCGAATTCACCCATGATATCACATCATCAATAAATAACGGACGCCAGGTTGACTGCGTATTTCTGGATTTTCAGAAAGCTTTTGACTCTGTTGCACATAACCTTCTACTGACAAAACTGTCTTCCATCGAAATTCCAGCATCACTGATGAAATGGCTCGAA